>NC_135784.1:272626927-273226927 GCF_051106095.1 Pogona vitticeps
TTTTATTGCAAAGCAATGTTCTATTGCTGTTGACAATTATGCCATTTTAATATGTGACAGCATTCAGTATTTTTATATAGGCTTAATACAAAAGAGAGAGCATAAAATCTGGGTTTTAGTTTTAAAAACAGAGAGAGAGAGAGAGTCTGCGTAAGTGTCACTAAGAAGGAATAACTCTGAAAAAATTTCCAGTTATCCCTGAACATTTTGTTTATGCCTCTCTGAAAGTTGGACAACTGTCAGTCATGTGTTACTAGTGTCTGAAACATGGACATTTTTTAATCCATTATGTGTGCTTAAGAGATTTCAACAATTCATTTTTTCAGATCCTCAGATAGTTCATTACCATGAGGTGTTATGTGGAATTTCCAGTGACCAGTCTGAGAGAGTGAGAGTGGTAACACCTGCTCCCCCTTCACACCTGAGACTTGTGACACTAACGTGTCTCCTGACACCAGGGAGGGAAAATGACTACTTGTGCCCAATTTGGACATTGTCATTTAGGGGTGTACTCACTTTTGTTGCCAGTGGTTTAGACATTAATGGCTGTGTGTTGCATTATTTTGAGGGGACAGCACATTTACACTGTTATACAAGCTGTATACTCAGTGCTTTACATTGTAGCCAAGTGTTATTTCTTCAGTGTTGTCACATGAAAAGATATACTAAAATATTTATGAAATGTCAGGGGTGTACTCACTTCTGTGATATACTGTACATTTATTATTAAGTATTCCTGCCCATGAAAGACTGCAGTGCACCAATGTCAGGCAATCACAGGGCTACTTTTTTCATATAGCATGTCCAATATACTCTATAGCAGTGGTTCCCAACCTTGGGTCCCCAGACATTCTTGGACTAAAACTCCCAGAAGCATTCACCACTGGTTGTGCTGGCCATGATTTCTGGGAGTTGTAGTCCAAGGATATCTGGAGACCCAAACTTGGGAACCATTGCTCTATAGAACTGCTAGATAGCTCAGTGGCCTAGGCATCTGGATGTGCAGCTGGTGGTTGGGAGTTGAATTCCCCATTGCGCCTCCTTGATAGGGGTTGGACTTGATGATTTATAGATTCCCATCCAGCTCTGCAGTTCTAAGATAATAGTCTATATTCAATTACAGGAGGAAGAGCAGGGAGTGGAATGGTGGCTGCCAGCCCTATGTCACTATCCTTGTTCTCAGTTCATAGAACGTTTCTTCCAAATAAGCTAAGCTACACGTTAGGTGACTATTCAGAAGACAAGGCCAACATAGAAAGTTTGGGGGTGTGGCAGAAGAGAAGAGGGAATCCTGTTCCCATCATCATCTAAAGTGTACATTGAATAGTACTGTAAGAACTGTCTTCTTTGCAAAATGTGTCATCTACCTGAGATTTTTGTGTTCTCCATCACCAGAACTGCAGGTGATGGTGACATAAGATATGGAGTCGTGTCCTCTTCTCCCCCCCACCCCCCAGTTAACTGCTCTGGCTAAGAGACAAGGCCCTAGACTTTTCATACTGCAGGCCTTTTAGTGTGCAGTGGGGCTGGAAAAATCTTTCAGCATTGCTTTCCCTACACCTTCTCATTTTTTAAACAACCACTTCTTTCCCCCAAATGTGGGAAATGTGGGGGAAATGTAGGAATTTTGGTGAATTCTTGCAACTCAAGCTGAACCAAGGTTTTTTCCCATCTCTTCTAGCAATATTCAGAGAAAACTGAAATTTTACTAGATATAGTAGAACTATTTTCAGCATGTACATGATTGTTCTGTACCTACTTATCATGCCAATATTAAAGATAAAGAATGGCTTACAAGAGAAAGAGGTGGCAAGCTTATTGCACACTATTATGGTTGAATACACAGAAATATGGATCTAGATTTTTAAGACAGAAGCCCTTAAAGACTTGTGCTTGAATGGCAAATGTGTCAGTTTCAGTTTCTACCAAGTCAGGACTTTTAGAATCTCAACTTCTTTCAAAAGGAACTTGAAAGAAGTTCTTGCTTGTTCCAGAGGATAGACAGAATAGTTCCATTTCATGTGGCCTCTACACTGGATAAATTTGTTGCTTTTCATTTCCTTTTACAGTGGTTCAGGTTGATAGTTTCCCTCTCTTCTGCTCTACTGGGCTTACTGTTTCTCCTGTTTTCATGTTGGTAAAGCCTTTTACTTTTGGTTTGAGTCTTTCTTAGCAGCTTTCAATATCTTTGATCAGAAAAGCCACCTGGAAATATGAATATAATGGAAACAGTCTTTTGCAAATTGCAATTATCTCTTAGTTTCTGAGATGCTATCCTTGAGTCTTTGATTCTTTGGCCTTCTGGACCCTGAATTTCTCTGTTCCAAGATGAGTTAGATGGCAAGTATTTGTCATTGACTGCCAGAGAACGAGAGTGGTATACAAATAAGAAATGTGTACTCCAGTGTGCCAAAGTAGCACCTTTGTGAATTAGATTGTGAGTGTACTCAAGATAATAGAGTTGAAATTAAAAGGAAATGCATGTCAAAGATCTTCTGTCATTTGTTGATAATATGTAAAAAAGTAAAGAAGGACTAGGTTTAAAATCTTCCGACTGAAAATGGAAAAAGCATTAGCTGTATAATTTTGCGACTTAAAAGGCTCAAATGGACTACAGCAGAATTTTCACTGATAATACTGACTCAGACATTCTACTATGCCAGAATCCATCTACTAATTTGCTGTATAATGCATTCGGAAATGTAATTGTCCCCCCTTTTTTGTTTAACTTTTAGAATCCTATTTGGAGAAAAATCATTCACTCTCACAGTTACAGTCATTTAGCATACTATTTCTTTGCCTGGAAAGTAACAGCACTTTCCCACAATTACCACACATATTACAGTTATGGACTCATCAGTCTGAAGAATAAGGTGCTTTCATGGCCCTAAAATGAAACTGGAAGTTACAAATGTTACAGCAAGAAAACACTGTTTGGCAAATCTTTGGCCTGCCAGATGTCCTAGTCCCTAATTTTAATAATGTCCACCCAGAATTGTAGGACAAAACATCTGGGGGGCTAAAGATTCTCTGTCTCTAATGTAAAGAGCATTTTCAATGGGTGTTTGTCACAAAAACAACAGCAGCAGTCATGTGGAATTTTTGTCTTTCACCTGTTTTTCTGGATTAATCTGTATATCCATGTGCCATAGGGATACTGCTGTGAAAAACTCCCCTGTGGGAAGTGACCTTCAGAAGTAAATTTAGAAGTGGGTACCACATAATAGAGATCATTCTTCATAAGATGTCCTTAAAAGCCACTGAATCAGTGCGGTTTGGAGGAATTCAATATAAGAATGATCCATGCAGGGTGCTACATATGTCTATTTTATTTACATTGTTCCTGGATGGAGGCTTGTTGCCATGGAGAGATTCATTCTCAGGAGCATTCAGCAGTATTCCCAAAGATATGAGGAACATGCTAGATAGTGCAAAAGAAAAAAGAGGCCCAGAAAGAAAATTGGGAGAAATTGATCCAAGCAGCAAAATCTAAGGACTCAACCCAGTTCTGGGGGCTGATAAAAGATTTCTCCAACCTCTGGGCCAACACTTCCAGATTGTTATATCCATCCAGAGACATGGAAAAAGCACTTCCAAGACTTATATAAAGATGCAGATGTGGCCCAGCTGAGATGGAATAGCACACTTGAAGATGCTCCACCATGGACACCAGTGTCAACTTCCAAAATATATAATTGAATAGCCCAGATGAAAATGGGGAAAGCCCCTGGAGAAGATCTGAGCCCTCCAGAGGCGATAAAAAATAATTTCGAATTCTGGGCTCCAGTTCTAGCATTGTTATTCACGTATATTTACACTACTAGCCGAATTCCAGAAAACTGGGGTTTTCTTATCATAGTCCCCATATTTAAGAAGGGAAAGAGAGATGCAAACTACAGGACTATTAGTCTCCTTAGCACAATCTGTAAATTATATACCAGGCACTTATACGGGAAATTTAAAGATTGGCTGGAGCAAGATAAGATACTTGCAGAAGAGCAGACATGCTTTAGGGAAGGTCAATCTACCATTAATCAATGCTTGATATTACAATATCTTATTGAAAAATATACCTCTGATAAAGCAACTTCACTGCACATAGCCTTTCTAGATCTCAAGGCAGCTTTTGACTCAATATCAAGAGTCAAACTATGGAAGAAACTAGAGGCTTCTAACATTGACAGGCCTCTGCTTCAACTTATTCAGGCTCTCTATCGAAATACCTCACTTAAGGTAAGATGTAGTACTCATGGCCATCTTACTAAGGCCATTCAAATCCAAAAAGAAGTCAAACAAGGCTGCCTTCTGGCTCCACTTTTATTTAATTTTTACGTTGATTCCATGGTGGACCAGTTAAAAAATATTGACTTTCATCCCCCTAAAATTGCAGGGAGGCATATAACAACATTACTGTATGCCGATGATGATGCAGCTATCATCTCTAGGACCTCAATTGGGCTTAGAAGAGCATTGCGAAGGTTGTCTATATATTGTGAGCAGGAAGACCTGATAATTAATTTTCAAAAAACAAAAATCATGTATGTTGCCAAAAGGCCAATAATGCGAACATGGATGATAAATCAGCATAGAATTGATCAGATCCACCAATTTAAATATTTAGGAGTCGTTTTCCAATCTAATGGCTCTAGGAAAGCACATGGTGATTATGTGGCCTTAAATGCCCAGAGAGGTTCTGCTGCAATACTACAACTTATAACAACAAATGGGGGGAGGGCACTACATTCCTTCAGCCATTAAACTGTTCCATGCAAAAGCAGTAGCCCAACTACTGTATGGCTCCCAATTGGGCCCCTTCCCAAATATTGCAACCCTAGAACATGTACAGTCAAAATTCCTGAGGGCAATATTAGGAGTCCCCAGGGATGTCGCCAATGGAAAACTAAGATTGGAAACTGGTCAAATTAAAATCGAAGCCAGGATATGGATTGTATTTCTCATGTACTGGCTCAGACTGTCTTATCTCCCTATTGGTCTTGCACCACTGATCCTGCAAGACACATTAAAGTCAAAATGGGTTCAGTTAGTTGAACAAAAAATAGCCTCTTTGGGTCTCTCTAGACTGACTCTGTTAACCATGGGAATGGCACAGAAAAAGAAAATCATTAAGCAGCGTATTGAGGATATCGAGAGACAAAATGATTTAAGCAGGGCCCCAGAATTCTAACTTAGGGAGGACAGCTTATGCAAGGTCACAGCAGCACCTTATTTTGCTTAGTTGGAGCAGCCCAAGTATAGAAGGGCATTTACTCTGGCCTGGCTGAACGCACTACCTTCAGCAGTGCAGGAGAGACGGTATAAAAAGACCCTTTGCCCACGTGGAATGGAGCAAATAGAAACAACTGAATATGTCTTGTTGTGGTGTACATATTATAAGGACATACGTGACAAACTTGTTTCCCCTTTGACTGGCTGATTTCCTGGCTGTACAGAGCAACAACGTATGCATGTGCTGCTGTCTGATTCCAATCCTATGTTTACACATAGTGTTCCCAAATTCTTTACTGTTGCTATAGGCATTAGAAGAAGGATCCTTGGGCCTCCGTAATCAGAGCATGGTTTGCTAGACATTTTGGAGTAGCTTCAGGGGAGATGTTTTGACACTTGTTGTTTACCTCAGAACCGACCATTGCTTTGCATTTGATCCCAATATTTTTGTATTTTTCTGCAAATTTATATATTTTGGTTGTTTTGTCAGTGGCTGGTCTTTTGACTGTAATAACATTGTTATCTTATAATGCTAGATATTGCATAGAGATGCCAAAATAAAGGAGAATTATTGTGTGTACAGGAAGGCAAATAGGTCTTAAATGTCATTAATTTTCATCTTAAAATCTTTTCAGATGAACTTTAACTTGGGTTTTACTTCTGTTATGACGAGCATTGATTTACTTGAAAGACAAACTAAGATATCAAAAGCAGAACAGAGTTTCATGATGCATATCAAAATCCTGAGTATCTCAAGAAGCTTCAAACAAGATTATACTAACAGCTGATTACCATCTTATAGAGTAAGGGCCATGTGACTCAGCAGCTCCTAAAACAGTCTTCACATTTTTCAAATTCAGTATAGAAAGATATGCCTGCCTGCCTTTGACCTTTGGAGGAGGACTAATGTTTAAGTGAGCATATTATTAACTGCTAGCAAAAATCCTGTTGGCATAAAATGCCACACAAGTTGGGTGATGTCATTACCCAGTCTCAATAATATATGATATAAATTGATTGAAAACCTCCCATTCCCCCTACCTTTCAGGTTCCAAGATTCCCTAGGGGTTCCTTTTCCCATAGGGAAGCCTTTGGGATCCATTGGGTGGAAAGAAGAGATTGAATAGCTAAGTATTGCTGCTGGATCACCAGTGGCGGTCCCAATCCCAGATTCTGCATACTGTTTAGTAAAAAAAACAGCAACCATGTTAATTCATATGATTAAAACAAACACAAAATCCGTAAAGTTTTGATACCTTTGTTAGGATTAGCTATACATTCACAAAATATGTCAGCTTTTGAGATCTGTAAAATTCTTCATTAGACTAGGTGGTAAAAAGACAGTAAAAAGAAGGAAAGGAGTTAAGCTTTAACTGGAACCAGAAGACCACAGAAGTAGAATAAATTGGGAAACCACCATAAGACGTTAGGGTTTAACTCACGATATATCCCTTGTTTTTCTGCCTTTTCTTACTCAGAATTGACTGGGGTGGGGTGGGGGAATAGGAAACTTAAATTAGGAAAAGAAACTCATAAAATATAATCTTTATACAGTTTAGCCTTCACTTCATGATGATGTGAACCCACAAGTGATTTATCTTACATTTCTGTAATAACAAGTGAAATGAAACAACAGTGAATGTACTTTGGATATTTAAATGTAGGAGAAAGAGATAAACAAGAGTACAGTAAGTGCCTTTCAAATTGAAATACTTCATTTTGCCTATGTTTTTGAGCAATTTATGCTTCCCTTTTAGAAGACGGGTTTCATTTGTAAACATATCTTAAAACATACAATTTCATATAGAAAGCAGAAGTAAAAATGACATTTAAATTGGCATTTAATAACATTTTAGACATTCTTCAATACAAACCTCATGTGGTTTACAAGTTTTTAATACATAAAATTCAGTGGGTTTTTTTTTTCCTGAGAAACTCCTCATTGTTAATATGGAAAGAAAGTAAAACACAGTCCTTTCCCTGCTGGGAACAGTTGTATCCATTTAATTTGGCTTGTGTGAATGGGAGAAAATTGCATGTTGGTTTTATTTTTTAAGTCAAGATTTGCAACATTCACTTTGAGAACATAGAGAACTTTTCAAAATGGGAATGTAGGAGAATGTGAAATTGACAGATCTTTCCATGCCTACTTCCAATCATGTGGAATCATTTTGCAGATGATCAAAGCATCATGGGAGTGATATAAGAGCTTCAGTCTTGCTCCTGCTTCACCATGTGAGTTTCTTAAACATCAGAAGTATGTAAATGGGGCTTCATTTTCATGCAGGGATCTTTTGGCTATTGGAGGAACTTAAGCCCTATCGCCATATGGTCCAAACCACCCAGGCTGGTCAGTGCTTTCATGTTAAGTGTGACGTTCTGAAGGTTTTAAGCACATTTGGTTGAATTTGCTTTTACAACATGTTGTATAATTGGGAGTTCCCCATCATGGATGTTCTGTTGAACAGACTTACAGAACCCTGTTCTGACCCTTGTTCTCAATGTACAATGGATTTTAATACTGCTGTGTGCATGGAAACATTTCTTGTCGGGTTTATGTTTGTCCTCATGACAAATTTAATTCTCTGTGGTATCAGGTGAACATGTAAATATCACTTATATTGTAAAGTAATGGAAATAGTTGTGGCTACTCTCTGGAAGAAGATATTTAATATCAAGGTGAAGTCATCAATAATCAATAAAGTACATCATAAATATCAAAACATACTTCTTGCCAGTGTCAGAGAAGATTGGGTCAAATGACTTTCCGTCACTTTATAAGATTCGCCAAATGAAATATGTCACTTGAAGAGACGTGGAGAGATCCATAAAATGACATGAGGAATTTTAGAGGCTTTCGTTCATGTCATAGCTTACCTATTCCACATGGAAGTCTATTCTTTAAATTATATTAATTAGCTCATGCACCATTTAATATGTAAGCCCCGGGGCTTACAAAGGGGTGGCTGATTGTGTCCATGTATTTCTTCACATCCAGGTGAAATAATAATAATAATAATAATAATAATAATAATAATAATAATAATAATAATAATAATAATAATAATAATAATAATAATAATAATAATAATAATAAAAAATAAGATGGCACTTTAAACTGTGACTACTTATTGTTGCATGAGCTTTTTTTCTCCTTATATATTGTGGTTGCTAGAACTCTCTGCTTAGGGAAAAAAGTAATATTGCCATAAACATTAAAAATACTATAGCATGTTCTTGTTATTTTGCTGCGCCAGACTGACATATCTGCTGTGTTCAAACTTTCTAAGTATTTATGGTGCAGGGAGTATATCTCTTTGGTAGTGTGATATAGCGGATGGAATGATGGGCTAGGACTCTGGACACTAGGGTTTGAATCCCCACTTGGCCATGGAAACTCACTGTGGGAATGGAACTGTCAAGTCAATAATATTCATGTGCTGTCAAGTCAATTCTGATTTATGGTGATCTTTTTCAGGGTTTTCCAAACAGAAAATATACAGAAGTCGTTAACAATTCCCTTTTTCTGAAGGCACCCTCAAACTGGGCAGCTTCCCCAAAGCCACACAGGCTCGTCTCCCTGGAGGCACAGTGGGGATTCAAACTCCCAACCTCTGGCTCTACTGCCAGATACTTAAACTACTGAGTAGAGATGGGGACAAATAAAAAAAAATGGTGATCCATTTTGATTCATGATTGGTCAAGGTTAACGGATCAACAAATATGAACATACGAATATTCTTTGACGAATTGATGAATTGATCTGTTGATTCATCTTCACTATACAACTGGCCCCCAAGTACCTAAAGACACCAATTTTTCAGTGAACCTTCCTCAGACGTGTTTCTATAATTTCTGAAAATTTGGTGAGTATTGGATAATGGACCCCTGAGTTATATAGTCACAAAGAGGACACCCCCAGGAGAGCTCCCCCCAGGTTCTTAGAGAATCCAGAATCACAGCAGAGCTTCCTATGTCTTTTCCCAATATGCCTGCCAAGTTTGGTGAAGATTGGATATCGGACATCCAAGTTATTCACTCACAAATTGGGTTCCCCCAGGAGGGTTTACTACATGGCACAGAAGCCCATTTTGCCTAGGGTAGGGAAGCTACTGCTCCCATCTTTGCAAAGGGCAGCCTGGATTCCCTTAAGGCAGGCTAAGGCAATCCAGGCTGCCCTTTGCAAAGATGGCAGCTGTAGCTTCCATATCCTAAATGAAGCCGCAGCCACCATCTTTGCAAAGGGCAGCCAGTTTCCCTTTTTACACATTGTGGCTGCAGAGGCCTGATAGAGACCTTGGCAGCAGCAATTAAAGGGAGTGTTGGTGGGAGTGGGGGCTAAGGTAGGGAAAGGAAGGGTGTGTGGAGGTAGACTGTTGGGGTAGCTGGCTGTGTGGGGATTGGCTGCCTATCTGCCACTGATCAGCTGATTGGCGGTCAGTAGGCAGAATGGGTTTTTGTTTTGTTTTGTTTTTTTATATGAAGGGTGGATAAAAATGGGTAAATATTCATCCCTTCGTATTCATGGGGGTCTCTGGAACCCATGGATATGAAGGGATAAATATATAACAAATTGGCTATGTTTGTCAAAAAAGCTGATCTGTTTTTATATTCATCCCCATCTCTACTACTGAACTATCTGACCAGCTAGACCTAGTAAAACCAGTCCTTAAATATTTCCCTTACCTTGAAATCGTATTAAGATTGCTATGAGTCAGTTCCAACTTAATGGCACATGACTAATATACCTTTTACAAACATATGCTAAATAAAAATGATATAAATGAAACCCATGTGTTTCTACTACCTGAGAGGGGGTGGAGAATATATTGGATATACTGGACTCCAGCTACCATACGCCACAGCCAACATGTCTACTGGTCAGGCTTGATGGGGTTTACAGTCTGATAATATCTTAAATGCCACAGGTTCTCCACCCTAACATACTGTACACCTTTAGAAGCTGTAAAATCTCCTACGTTGGGGAAAGAAACCTATTTTTTCTTTATTTCATTAGCAAGAAAATAGTCAAAATAAAATTTGATTCACTGGTATTTTATTCATTTATAGCTCACTGCAAATACAGAATTCAGAGTAGAATGTCAACGCAGTATCGAATTTCTTTGATTTTCTCCCACTGAGCACAATGTCACACATTCTTCTTTTTAATACATAAAATGTCTAGGGTTTTTTTAATGAAAGTATTATAACTGAAAGCACAAGTTTGTCAGGATTCTCCTTCTACAGAGGCAAAGGCAAAATATTTTTTCACATGTGCATGTGTACATATATATATACATGCACTTACGTTTCTGTATACATGGTATTCCCTATTATGATTTGAGTCTCTGAAATCTTTCTGCCACATTAAGGGAATTGTGCTGTAAAATATTGAGGGCACACAGCTATTTGATTTAAGGTGAAAAATTAGTTAACATTTTCATTTCCAACTTAGGGGCTGACACCCAGTAGTAAGTTGCAATGAGAGTAGGCCCCTTGAATCCATGAAACCTATGGACAAATTATCTTATATCCCCAGTGATTCAATGGGCCCACTCTAGTTGTGATTTACTACTGGATTTTAGCCATGGATTAAAAAAAGTTGTAGTGGAAATAGAGAGTGAAAGAAGGAAAGAGAGAGAGGGAGAGAGAGAGAGAGAAAGAGAGAGAAAGAGAGAGAGAGAGAGAGAGAAAGAAAGAAAGAAAGAAAGAAAGAAAGAAAGAAAGAAAGAAAGAAAGAAAGAAAGAAAGAAAGAAAGAAAGAAAGAAAGAAAATGTGGCTTTTTTCCCTAAAGGAAAATATTAGACAGACTACTTAAAGGTTCTTAGGACCATCTGACGCCTGCCTATACATCTTGTTTGTTTTTCCATGTGTTTTTGAGAATGTTAGTGTCAACAAAATGAAAAAAAGAGATGCTTTTGTCTATGATACTATTTCAGCTATCGTTACGATACTTTCCTAGCTTCTGGGAATAAACTTAGAGGCTTCCTCATTCATAGCAACATTTATCCACTTAATGGTTTATTAATTTGGGTAATCGAAGTCAAGCTTGGTTATGTGAACTAGAAGCTAGTCTTTGCTATCTGTAGAATGCAACACCATTATGGTGAGAAACAAAAATAGTTAATGTTTTCAACTGTTATGATTTCCTCTAAAAACACAGACTAGGAATAATTAGTTTTATTTAATATTTGTGCAAATGTACTGGATTTTCACTTTCTGAAACCAATATGCAAACTGACATACAGTCATACTTTAGCATTCACACTTTCCTATGTTTTGTAATAGAACATCCCTGTCAAAAATGTATGCAAATATTAAGGGAGAATATTATGAGAGAATGCATACTAACTGCTTATGGTGGTGAATATAATGTGCAGAAATGCATTATGTAAAACGGTGGTTCTTAACCTTGGGTTGCTCAGGTGTTTTTGGACTGCAACTCCCAGAAGCCTTCACCACCAGCTGTGCTGGCTGTGATTTCTGGGAGTTGCTGTTCAAAAACACCTGAGTAACTCAAGGTTAAGAACCATTGATGTAAAAGACACCGACTTGAAAAAAAATCCATATATGGGGAATGCATATTGAAATATGTGCATTAGCAGAAATGTGTGTGAAAATACATATCAATTATGGCTTAACTTTAAAAATCCAGACACCAGCAGTGGACAAAACATACTTGGGGTTAGGAAATTTAGAAATTGACTGAAACTGAAGTTGACCTATTAATCCATCCATAGTTCAGATACATTTTCTCACAAATGGTGATATAAGGGCTGTTCTGATTAACACCCCTCATGTACTGAGAGAAGAGAACAGGGTTGCACCTCTTGACCTTGCCATGGCACTGACCATGCTTATGAAAGGGAATGCTCAGTAGCCATTATTTTCTTCCTATAATGTCTAGGGATGTAAATCCTTGTTACTCCCATCCACACATATGACAACAAGGATCTGCAACCTTCTCCTTGCATTTCCACATTGCAACCTTCTCCTTGCATTTCTCACATTGACAAAGAAAATGTTTTGTGCAAAATTGTCTATTTCTGCCCACAAATAACAATTCTTTTACAACACTGCCGAGAATTATTGCTGCTTAAAAAGAACTTGAAACATTAGATTGTTTGTGTCTTTCTTAATGATCAGTCTTTCTCTACTTGTGGGAAAGTGTGTGCTTTACTTCTCAAAGGGCAGTAGAGACCCTCTGTGCAAATAACAGGGACCTTAAGAAAAGGGGAAAACAATTTTTGCTTGCTCTTAGCCCAGGTTAAAGAATCTTGCAGAGGATTTAAAGTTCCTTTCAAGGTATTGAGACAACCTAAATTGACAAGACTAAGGAATTAATCAAGTTTCTTCCTATCCCTAGTAATAGAATGTTACTATGAAGTTTGAAGGTTTGCCTAACTGACCATGTTTCAGTTGCCTGTCTGTCCACATGCATATTTGCACAAGTAAGATATGTTCTGTCATCTTGGCAATTAGTGGCAGTTAGTCATGGCAAATTATGTGGATCTAATGTGAACACCAGTAAGATGCCAGGCAATGTTCTCAAACAGGCATTGTGGAGATAACAGTGTCTGCAGAGAAGCAGCCACTGACCAGAAGTCTAACATTGACACTGTTTGGGGCAGCAACAAAATAACTTTTTAAAGGAAAAAAAGGTTGGTGTGGCAAGCCCCACTCTAAATATATAGAATGTCTCTACCGTGAAAACGCTGCCACGTTTCAACCCACCCTATTTTGCTGTTTCCAGATTTGCTGTCGAAGTCAGAGGAGAATTTATTTTAGCAACACTAGATCTACTTCGGATTTTGGACACGTTTTCTCCTGTCCCTCTTTTGACCCACAATTCCTTTTGTATTCCTTGTTTTCTACCCTCTATATAGGAAATGTAGCGTTCTTTATGTGATTTAGTCAGCGGTGGTGGCGAGTGCAGGTGAATGAACTTGGAAAGGAGAAAATCAATAACGGAAGAGATTGGGAATTGCATTCCTACCTCAGCAGTGGATTTAAATGTGCAGGGGTAATCTCTGGGTGGCAACCTGACAAGCCTGAATTTGTCATTCTTTATTTCTCCCTGGGCTATCCTCTCCCCAATTATGTTTCCTGAAGTAAAGCTAGAATTTTCTACAGTAAAGCTTGAAGAAAAAGAAAGATTTCTCACCATGTGCTCAGGAAATACGATGAAGAGCAAAAACCAGTGTGTTTCCATAATGAGCCTCTGGACTGTTATTAATAGCTCCATTTAAGAAGAAATATGTTGAAACCCTGGATCTACTTTATATCTTCTCTACATTCAATGTTTACTTTAGCCCTTTTGTTTGTCAAGCTGGCATGCTGCTCCTCTTTAGGGGCTAAGCTAATTTGTTTGCCTAGGTGTAATAACTCTTTTATATTTCCAGTCAGGGTATGATGAAGCTTCTCTAATCACCTGTTTGCACTATAACTACTGAATTCTATTATCCCCACCTGACTTTGCTAAATGGCAGCAATAAACACCTATAACTTTAACACCGTGAACAAAGGGAGGGTGAAACGAGGCCCCATTTCAGAAACAGAAAATGAATGTATGAAATGGAGATAATGTTGCAACATGGTGAAGCAGACAAACTTTTTAAAAGTCTTTCTAGCTATGTGCAGGCCAGGCAGTAGTGAAGTTTCATGATGTAACACCATGGACAGCTCCCAGTGGCCACATTTTTCCAAGAAGGCTGTAGCTCAAATGATGTCTTTGAAACTTCCAGGCCAAGGCTATTCTCAGGCTCTGCTACTTCCAGCCAAAGTTAGAAGAACTCAGAAGGTCAGGCTTCTGGTCTGAAGCCCATCGCTTCTTCTCTCCTGGAGTTCTTGCTGAATAGGCAGCTGATATTGTTGCACCGCCTCTTAAAAGTGCAGGATTCCTTAAGACGGATCGGTTGCCCTATAAGGCTGGAGCAAGGACCAAGGGCTGACGGTGTTCTCTTAAACATGGAAGCCTCAAGATGTGTGTGTGTGCGTGTGTGCGTGCATGTGTTGCGTGCATGTGCATGCGTGTGCGTGCATACACAGAGTGAGACAGAGAGAGACAGAGAGAGCACACAGAGTGTGTCAGCCAAAATTCTTTTCATCTGACACCACTGAGTCCTTAGCTTCCAAATTCATGTTGAAGGCAGGGCTGGACACCCGTCACAACCTGCTTTTGCCATAATGGTACATGTAGGCAAACCGCACCATATACACCAAGCAGCAGCACAGCAGCTAGAACAATGATGTTGACGGAATGTGTTGTGAGCCAGCCCAACTAGGTAATGGATTCTTCTTCTGCTCAATGAATACCCTGTTTCCCTGAAAATAAGACCTACTCTGAAAATAAGCCCTAGTATGATTTTTCAGGATCCTCATAGTATAAGCCCTACCCACAAAATAAGCCCCATTTAAGTGAAACCCCGCTCTCCACCATTGTGCAGCAACCAGAAAATGACATGATTGTATTTGCATAAATGTAGATTGTTGTACATGGAAAAAAACCATCCCCTGAAAATAAGCCCTAATGTGTTTTTGGAGCAACAATTAATATAAGACCCTGTCTTATTTTCAGGGAAACATGGTAGGTAAGATTAAAAGTTTGTATATTCATGCATCGAGCAAACTCGCTCCATTGAAAGATGTTATTGTACCTTCTTCTTGTCTCATCTGATGAATTTTCAAGGGTTTTTAGTACAGAGGTGATTAATATTATTTACACTGCAATGCTATACTGTATCTGGATTAAGACATGCAAAGGCTCTAAATTGTGTCAGGTTAGCGGTACCCTGAAGCTCTGCCAAAAATGTGTATTATTCTGACAATTATGTAAAACATGGAATTTAGTAGAAAGGTTGATATTTAGAACTCTTTCATAATCTGAGACCATGTAACTTACTAAGCTTTTGTGTAAATCAACACCTGGTAACTACACTGAGTATAGGCTACTGGGATCTTGGAAACATTTGTGTAGGAATGTTTTTTATGTAACAGCATTAGGTCCTCTGCTTGAAAACCACATGTAACAAATGGTGTGAGAGGCCACTATAGGCTCTGGAGAGCTGCTGCCCATCCAGGTGAGTAATTCTCGGCTTGATGGACACTTTGATCCATAGCAGATGTTTCTGGACCCAGCAGGTGCACCTCATCCCCAGATTTCAAAGGAAGTGCCTATTCTGTCCATGAGACACATATAGTCTCATTCCCTATATGGCAGCTTCTTGAGGATATATTTCGTGGACATGCTTTGATGATGTATTTACTATTGGGAGTTTTGGTGGCTTGCTTTTAAATTTTATTAATTTTTTTTATTTATTAGAATATTTGTGTTTCATTATTCCAAACCCTACAACTTCTCAGGTAGAAAACAAAAAGAACCTATGGTATTTTAAAATGCGTTTACATCAGCATAACTATGAGCAACGTGAGACTGATTGCCAAAACAGTAGAAAGATGTTTTAGAGATTTTTAAATAAAGAGATAAGAAATGCAGTTGTACATGTTTATAGAACATGCAAAGAAGGTTACTGTAACTTGCTTCGCATAAGTGTCATTTTTTAAGTTATGCTTTTTGGGTAATAGATGTGTTGTCCCCTCCTCCTTTGCCATCCCTTCTCTCTTGTTCTTATTGATGGCCACAGTACCATAGGAAGGGAAATAACTCTGTGGCAATAATCAACACTATAAGAGGGATGATGAAAATCTTTTGCATCTGGAGATGGGTGCATCCATCTATATCTGATCAGTTTTGCCCATAATCAATCATGACTCTATTCTGCCTAGTTTATAAATCAGTCAGCAGGTTTTTAAAAAGGCAAGGTAATCCACTTTTTTTACATATACCCTAAAATGTAACATTGCCTAAACTACATATTTTAAATACAAGTTTTCAGCTGAGAACCTTAGCACAACATTTAGAAATGTATGTAATCAAAGGATGATTATGTTCCAATTCACATATTGGGAAGTGCATATTATTTTGGTTTTGCAGTCCAAAGAAGTTTTCCCCTATCTCTACTTATAGCATGAGAAAAGAGGATGCTTGTGGTGGCATCAGAATTTTTCCATTGCTTCAAAAACTAGCACTTGTCAAGGAATATCAACCTGGATAAGGTGCAGGGAGGGGATTGCTACCTTTCCAACATCCATTCATGAAAGCTGCTTCAATTGAGAATGGTGGTAGTAGTAATGATAAATGTATAGCAGTCCAACAGTTTCTGTGTAAGTGCATAGTGCTGAGAAAGAAAGAGATGGATGTAAAGTATGTGTGGGCATGTATATGTTTTCAGCCTTAGCAGAGATGTCCTCCATTGTATATTGATTATGCCACACCACAAATTGCAGTGTAACACAGCAAAATCATTGGCTTATCCCAACTAATCTACAGACACCAAGGACGTAGCCTGAGCTGGCATCTAATGATCTCCATATCTCTAATAGGTGTGCTTTGATGACATTCTGATAATATACAGGGCTGAAAATGTTTGGTCCAATGATGAGTCAACCCCTATTATGCCTGGATGCACAAATGCAGGATTCAGTTCATCCTTCTTTTCCTGTCTGACCTCTCTCAACAAAACAAAACTATTTTGCTTCAAGCCAGGAACACAGTATGATCATTATGTCCTGTTATTATGACTCCTGGCAATAAGGGCATAGTTATGCATCCCTGCACACCCACCCACTGCAAACAGGATATTAAGGGCACCAGACACACACACACACACATGCACACACAGCAGGGCTCAAACAAAGCACTGACTTCCCCAATAAACAGCACAAAGAAAGTGATGAATTATAAAAGCCATATCTTATTTGTCTACCTGCACATACATATAAGTATAGGCTCCTATTTCACAGAAATCCTCAGAAGAAGATGCAGTTCATGATTAAAATGCAAATAAAATATACATGTTTAATTTCCCCTCCTCCATTCACTACCAAAAATAACAGTTCCAGAAGGTTGGAAACCCTCTGGAACAGATGTCCAGATGGCATTAAAGGGAGCAGGGAGCAAAGAAGGAGGGAAAGTACTAATGTGGTAGCAAGTGTACTAGTAAAGTACATCACCAAACCAGTTGTACTACTCTTATGCATGTTAAATTTCTAACTGTGATACTATCTATGATGGAACATTTTGCCAAAAGTCAGGAAAACTGGAGAAATGCTAAGAAATCATGGTACTCAAGAAGAATTAAGTGATCCCCCCATTACTTCTGGAGAAACAACTTCAGTCCATGCTGTCATCATGTTTTTACAATTGCCTCACAACAGTGAATCAATAAGGTATATAACATACAAAGACGAAATCTCCTAAGCACATATATGAAATTTTAAGTTGTTGAACAAAGTAATGGAAAAGAAGGATCTGGAGCAGGCTGGTTTCAAATTCTGGCCATGCTGATTTTGGGGACCTTTATGGGTGTTTTTCACTCATCCCTCCTCCCCCACTCTACTCTTAATTCCCATCCCAATTAAGAGTCTTGCAGATTCAAAAGCTTGCCTGTTTCAGGGGTTATGTGGTCTAATAAAAATATTAGCCACTCAGTTAACCTCGAGGCAAAATCCGGAGCTGGAGTCCCGAAGGCAGCATGTGTTGTTCTGCCAACTCCTGCAACATTGCTGGAACCAGTTGTATTGGCTCTTGCCTTTCCATTGGACCATTTCAGCAATGTGGAGAGGGGGGATCTGCTGCTTGGGTAACAGCCTATCCTCCATATTACCTTACCCGGGCTTCATGCTCTGGAGAGGACACTCCTCGATTCAGAGCATGTTACCATAGTCTCTCGAGACTGAAGGATACCTATGCTATGCTTGTTTTTGGATTAAAACAAGTGGTTATATTTATCCAGTGCATCAATAACATGTTTTACTCATTGGCACGGGAACCGCTAAAACCTATGTAACAGTTCTTAAGTGGCTCAGATAAATGGAGTTGTTTTTCAGATTCCTCCTTTGCCTGTTTTTATTATGCAATTTACATTTAAAATAGAGATTGGCTTTGGAAGATCATTAGTTACTAATGATCTTCCAAATCATCATTTGGAAGATCATTAGAAACTATGATCACTCAAACATTTTTTAGTTAACAGTCTTTCCATATTTTAACAGAGGGGGCTTTAACCTACAAGGCCTTAAAGGGCTTGAGTCCATGCTATCTAAAAGACCGCACCTGCCTGAGCATTAAGATCATCAAGGGAGGCCTTTCTCTCAGTGTTGCCACCTTCATTGGTGCGCTTGGTGGGGATACGCAAGAGGGCCTTCTCTGTCGCTGCTCCCACACTCTGGGACTCCCTCCCATGGGAAGCTAGGCTGGCCTCCTCTTTGCTGTCCTTCCACCAGCAGGCAGCCTTTTCTTGCTGCCTTCCTTTTCTCAGCTTTATTGTCTTTTCCAGAGAATACTGAAAAAATAACATACCCTCAGTTTCAACGTTTTGCCTCCAGAGATAGTTCAAGCCTGATTTGATCTAGGAATCACTTGTTTTTTCTAGCAGTCTAGGGTATCCATAAATGAATCAATTTTCCCGTCAGCTTTCTTTACTGTCCAGTTCAAAACTATACATGGCAATGAGAAATACAAGTGTGTGGATGGTCTCAGTTTTGGTCTTCAGTGACACATCCTTACAGTTGATGAACTTTTTAGATTCCTTCATTGCCGCCTTTCCAAATCACAGACTTCTGATTTCTTGACTGTAGTTTTAGTTGGATTGGTGATTGAACCAAAGTGTACAAAATCTCTCTTTTAATTTCTTTATTGTCAACATTAAAGTTGTGTAGTTCTTCCATAGTCAGGAGTTTTGTCCTCTTAATGTTCAACTGCAGCCCTGCTTTGGTTTCCTCCCCCTCCCCACTTTCTTTCACTAAAAGTCATTTCAAGCCATTGCTGCTTTCCTCCACTAAAACAGTAGCATCTACATATCATAAATTAGTGATCATTCTTCTCCCAATTGTCTTCCCTCTTCATCTGATTCTTCTCTGTCTCTTCATGTAACATGTTCTGCATACAGATTGAACAGACAAAGGGATAAAATGCGCCCTTATCTCATACCTTTGCTTATAAGAACCCATTCTGTCTCTCTGTATTCTGTACTAAAGGTATCTTCTTGTTCTCAATACAAGCTAGACACCAGAATAGTCACGTGCTTTTACCTCACACAAAATGGCTGAAATCCTGCTGTATGGCTCTGCCAGAGTAGTGGAAATGATATCAGCAGCAGCAGGAGCAGAACATGGCTTATTAATAGTTTCTTTTGGTGATTTCAAGGTGCATGTGAGTTAATCCCATTGTGTAGGAGTCACATGCACAAACTGAAATCACCAAAGGAAGCTTTTAATCAGTGGCAATTTGCTGCTCCTGTTGACATCTTTCCTGATGTATATATGGAGCTGCACAAAAGGATTTCAAACAAACAAACAAAAAAACAGTTCTGCTTACATTTTTTAATTGTTAGAGGACTTAGCTTGCTAAACACAGACATCCAAAGCAAAGAGAGCTCAAAATTGTCTATCTGATTTTTTTGTTGTTTAGTCATTAAGTCGTGTCTGACTCTTCATAACCCCATGGACAAGAGCACGCCAGGCCCTCCTTTCTCCCACTGCCTCCCGGAGTTTGGTCAAATTCGTGCTGGTAGATTCTATGACACTGTCCAATCATCTCCTCCTTCGTCGTCTCCTTCTCCTAATTCCTTCACACTTTCCCAACATCAGGGTCTTTTCCAGGGAGTCTTCTTTTCTCATGAGATGGCCAAAGTATTAGAGCCTCAGCTTCAGGATCTGTCCTTCCAGTGAGCACTTAGCATTGATTTCCTTCAGAATGGATAGGTTTGTTCTCCTTGCAGTCCAGGGGATTCTCAAGAGTCTCCTCTGGCACCACAATTCAAAGGCATCAATTCTTCAGCAGTCAGCCTTCTTTATGGTCCAGCTCTCACTTCCGTACATCACTACTGGAAAAACCATAGCTTTGACTTTGCAGACCTATGTTGGCAAGGTGATGTCTCTGCTTTTTAAGATGCTGTCTAGGTTTGTCATCGCTTTCCTCCCAAGAAGCAGGTGTTTTTTAATTTTATGGCTGCTGTCACAATTCACAGTGATCATGGAGCCCAAGAAGGTAAAATCTGTCACTGCCTCCATATCTTCCCCTTCTGCTTGCCAGGAGGTGCTGGGGCCAGTGGCCATGATCTTAGGGTTTTTGTTTTTGTTTTTGTTTTTTACGTTGAGCTTCAGACCATTTTTGCACTCTCCTCTTTCACCCTCATTAAGAGGTTCTTTAATTCCTCCTCCCTTTCTGCCATCAGAGTGGTATCATCTGCATATCGGAGGCCGTTGATATTTTTTCCGGCACCCTTAATTCCGGTTTCGGATTCCGCCAGTCCAGCCTTTTGCATGATGTATTCTGCATATAAGTTAAATAAGCTGGGGGACATTACACAGCCTTGTCATACTCCTTTCCCAATTTTGAAACAAATCAGTTGTTCCATATCCAGTTCTAACTGTTGTTTCCTGTCCCACATATAGGTTTCTCAGGAGATAGATAAGGTGGTCAGGCACCTCCATTTTTTACCATTTATTACCTTAAAGAACAAACAATCCTTTCTGTTTGATTATGTTTCTTATTCTCTATTTTCCTATCCTAAATTATGGTAAAACTTGGAAGCCTCATTATTACCACATTTTTATATAGCCCATGTATTCCCAGAGACACATCATTATTTCTGTTCTGAAAGAGGAAATGCCCTGGAACTGTGTTTTCTTGAGTCTCCCCATTTTGAGTTCATTGCCTGATACTGTACTTGGTTAGAGCCATGGCTATGAGATGGGGTGGGGGATAACCTCTAAGAAGTAGTAAGTGGCTGACCAAACAGGGTAGATTAAGGAAGGCCAGGTGGTTTTAAAAATACAGTTAAACTAATGCCCTATTATTCTAGAAAGACTCTGTGAAAGGGGGTTAATATTGAGAAAGAAACAGGAAAATTTGCATTTTCCCTATTAATATTAACAATCTCTGAAGGATTTGTATATTCTAAGATACTTTCTGATGTATCTCACAACAGTGCTATATCAGGTAGGTCGCAAACTAAACATACTTAAGGAGTTAGGTAATTAGATAATGGATTCTCTCTGAACCATATGTGAGCCAATCATGGTTTCCTAGAGAAACAGCAGGATTTTTAAAAAAATAAAATAATATTTTTCTGGACCTTCCCTTTAGCCTTTCTGAGTACAGTATTTTGTTTTTGAATGGTGTAATATCTTTATTTTGTGTGAGACTGCTTGTGGTTTTGATAGCAATAACTTATTCTATTCCTATCCTCTGCTAGTTCTAACCCAATTCTTTTATTGTTCAATATTTATTTACTTAAGTATGCGGTTCTTTTTAAAAAAGCTTTCTCTCCCCTTCCCTCTTTATTTTATGTATGATCATGGAGATGTGTGTGCATACAATTGTATGCAATTGTGCATTCATTTGGTTTCTTCCAGAATGTGCATTTATTTTATTCACTAAGTGCATAGGCTATGATTATATTGCACATTTAGTTGGTGCTGGCTGGAATCCTATTTGTGTTAATGTAAGATTTGCTTTACTTGCATCTAATTGAGATTTGCTTTACTTGCATCTAATTGACCAGGTGCTGGGACACATTTCAACTGTGCAGCTGAGCATGTGACAAGGCACGTGACTGTAAGGTATCCTGGCATCTCTTGTTGTAATTCATTGTCAACTGAATCACAACAACCACAACACTATTAATTTTAAATTTTATTGCCCAATTATTTGATATTTGAGAAAGCAAAGAACTGCATTCAAAATACAGCATGCAATCAGGGAGTTCAGAAACACGGAAATACAGGAGTTTCAGAATGTAAATCTACAAGGCTACAGGCCAAAAAATCATGGATGCAAACCATTCTGATCTTCTTTTACTTTGGGTCACATCAGCTTCCTAAATTGTCATTGGAAAATGTGAAGAGAAATTATATTATTGGGGGAATTAAAAGCAATAATGCACTGAAATTCAGATTGCACAAGTTATCTACAAGACAGAAAACAGATATCTTAATTAGCCAATTAGTGGGAACAGCAAAAATAGAGCTAGTCAGAAATTAGAAAGGAGACAAAGGAATACAAATTTGCAAGATTTAGATGTCTTTTTGATATATGCAGTCTGTCACAACTGGAGTGCATTTTTTAAAACTAGACTTAAGGAGCCTAAAGGGAGTTTGCAAGTATATGCTGAGAGCTTTAAGATGTTTAAGAACCAACTGAACAATTAGTATCAAAGGATCAAAGACAGCAATTGAATGTTTAAGAAGAGGTTTGTAGAAAGAAAATAGGACAATATCTTTTGAAGGGAATTAAAATGACTTGTGAAAAAAAAATGGAACACATTTTTCATGAATTAAAGAGGAAACTGTAAAGGTTTATGGAAAAACTCGTAAGTTAGAAACTCCACAGAAGTATGACTCAGTACCTAGACCAGGGGCAGATCTAGGACAAGACTAATGCAACTTAATCTTCAGGCCCCCAAAGCGACTTCAGTCCATATTTTTTTAAAAAATGTTTGTGATGATCTGCCATGGAACAACTCCACTAAAGAAGAGAACGGTGGTTACCCAGACCTTGTTGCTGGCTGCAAAGGGGACTCCATACGAGCTCAAGCTTCAGGGTCACAAAAATGTAGGTCTGCCACTGAGACTCTCAGTCATACATCTGATCTGAAATAGTGTAAACTGAAAGCTAAAACTAATAACGCAAACTCAGCTGTCACCAGTATGTGGATAATATTGAACTCTACCTCTCCTTCCCATCTAAACCTGAGGGAGGTGTTTTGGCTCTAGATCACTGTCTTGTGTCAATAATGGATTCAATGAGGGTTGGAGGTGCTCCTGGATTTGTCTCCAAGTCTGGATGCCCAGGTTTTGGTGGTTGGCATTTGCACAATTAAAACTAATGTGCCAGCTACATTTCTTACTTGAGAGAGTTGATCTGGCCACTGTGACACATAGCTTAGTTACATCCTGACTGGATTATTGTAACATGTTCTACATGGGACTACCTATGGAAAATGTCAGGAAACTTCAGCAGGTCCAAAATGCAGCAGCCAGGTTACTAACTAGGGTTGGACACAGGGATCATAGAACTTCCCTGTAAGAACAGCTTCACAGGCTGCCAATCCATGTCTGGGCTGAATTCAAAGCACTGGTTCTAACCTGTAACACCCTAAATGGCTTGAACTCAAGCTATCTCAAGGACTTCATCTCCCTTTATGAGCTTGCTCATGTGTTAAGATCATTAGGAGAGGCCTTTCTTTCAGTCCCGCCACCCTCACAGACAAACTTGGTGGGGATACAGGAGAGGTTGTTGCTCCCAGACTCTGGGACTCTTTCCCACAGGAAACCTGGCTGGTCCCAACTTTGCTGTCCTTTCGCAAGCAGGTGAAGGCCTTTCTCTTCATGCAAGCTTTCCATGAGTGATTGGCTGCCTGGGTGGGGTTTTAAAAGGACTGTTTTGAATGTGTTCTGGTGTTGCTAATGTTTTTTCCATAAGGTATTTGCTTGATCCCTTTGTGTTTGTATACTCACCATTGTTAGCGTTAAATACTATCTTCTAATTCTGTAAGATACAGTGGTGCCTCGCTTAACGAGCGCACCGTACAATGACGAAATTGCATAGCAATCCCTTTTTTGGGATTGCTAATGCGATCGCTCAACGACGCTTAGATAGGGCAAAACTCGCTTTGTGAAGATCGGTAAGTGTTTCGCTTACCGATTCGCAAACGAAGCCCCGACGATCTGCTGTTCGGCTGTTTAACGATGTTTAATGCATTCCAATGGGGTTTTTTGATCTGTTCAGCAATGTTTCGCTATAGCGAAGGTTAATCCTGTACTTTGGATCCTTTTTAAGGAGAAAGGTGGAGTAGATAGACAGACAGACAGACAGACAGACAGACAGACAGAAAGAAAGAAAGAAAGAAAGAAAGAAAGAAAGAAAGAAAGAAAGAAAGAAAGAAAGAAAGAAAGAAAGAAAGAAAGAAAGAAAGAAAGAAAGAAAGAAAGGGGGAAGTTAAGTGAAAAACTTGGCAAGTTACATTTGAAGCACGTAGGAGCCATTAGTGTCTGGAGGATGTTTTCCCAGCCTACAGCTGGAAGGGAGAGATCAAAGGACTGCCTATGTTGATAGGGGTTTAGTAGTGCAATCGTATATATGTTTATTCAGAAGTCAGACCCCATGAACATGCTTATTCCATAATAAATGCTTTTAGAATTAAAGCTTAAGGAAGAAATGATCGGCAGTTTCAGCTCAGGGGAATAATTCCAGTTCAATAAAGTATTGGGTCACGTTCTAGCAATGGGAATTGGGAGCAAAGGGGAGCTGAGTGGGGCCACATTAGGAATTTTGGTATTTTCCGAACAAGTATACAAAACACAGCTGAATTCTATGCATGTCCAATGAGGAATAATCCCCACTGCGACTGCTTGCTGAACTGTAAAACCCCATAAATGTTTGCAGCCCTACAAACTAGTACCTCTGCACAACTGCTAATCTTAGCTAATTTGAATGACAGACCTGCTAACTTCATGGGCATGGGAATGGGAAAGCTAATGTATTATTCAGCTTGAAAAGGTAAGTAGTTTTTAGGGTTGTTGAATATCATAAATACATGGAGATGTTGCCTTTTCTAATCTTTCCTATAGGGAAAAGCAAATATATACAAGAATAGAAGTTGCAGAAGGTGAACCTATGTCTGGAAGCAGGATTTATGTGAAGAGATTTACCTGTGATTTAGGGACTCCAAAGGATAAAGGATAGTAAGAAATGGATGATCATTTCAACTGGGGTTCTAACACTGCTGAGGCAGCAACATGATGACCTAGAGTTAATTTAGAACATTACAAATGTGAACTAGAGGCCAAAATCCTTTTGGTGGGTTCTGCCTGTGGAGCAGGAATTATGTCACATTGCTGCTGATCAAAAAATATTTTTTCAGTCTCAAGTGACTTTCACTCAGTGGATATGAGCCGTGCGTACTCTGAAATTGAAATAATCCACCATTTATAGTGGCATAATTTCTATTGGACAGCCAGATCTGTATGAAAGGAATATGTTCTGGAGGTCTTAAACAGAGCATCAAACATTGTTTTTTAAAAAGTAGCTCTTTAATGTACAGGAGTAACTTATTAACTTTACTCATTACTTGTTATCTGTGCAACATTAGTGCTTCATTTTTAAAATTACTTTTACAGCATTTCTTTAAATGAACTCAACTTCAGAATGGGCTTAAATCCCACCCATTGACACCTAAAACCAATGTTTTATGAATAATTCCACCCTTGGGATCAGGCTCATAATGGTCCCAGAATTTGGAATTCTTTTCTTTTGATGTTTTTTATTGCCTTTCTATTATTTTTATGTTTTTGTGTCTGCCTCCCAGAGTAGTAGTTTCACCAATGATTGGGTGGGATAAAATGTGAGTGAGTGAGTGAGTGAGTGAGTGAGTGAGTGAGTGAGTGAGTAAGTAAGTAAGTAAGTAAGTAAGTAAGTAAGTAAGTAAGTAAGTAAGTAAGTAAGTAAGTAAGTAAGTAAGTAAGTAAGTAAGTAAGTAAGTAAGTAAGTAAGTAAGTAAGTAAGTAAGTGAATGTTAAGGAAATAAATCAGTAAAAGGCTATGGAATCTTTCCAAACAAACAATACAAATGCAGAAGCAAGCGATACCTTTATTGAACCATTCAGTAGATTGCAAGCTTTCGATGATAATCCATCTTCATCAGGGAGTAAGTTGCTCATCATATTTTAAATAATACTATATTTTAAATCAGTGTGCTTTTCTGTTAGATATTTTTGTGCCAGTTTTATGTAATTTTGAAAAGTGACTGTTTCATTCTCCCCAAAAGTATCACATTATAACATGAAACATCTTATTTCCAATTCTGTTCTTTTCCAGTGTTGGCAAGACTCCCACATTTTGTACTGGACAATAACTGGTTCTCTTTAGTGTTTATTCGAATACTTGATAGCTTTTGAGTTTTGTTTAGTACTGTAAATAATTTGACCCTAAAAAAACACAACAGTATGGACATGTCCACTTCTTTACAACCAGGTATTAAAACTGGTTGTATGAACTATGGGCCATGTTTATATGAAGCTGTCATGCGTATTCCAAGAATTTTTGAAGATGAAAATTTTTGAATAGTATATACAGTAACTTTTGAATGTGTGTGCATGTGCACATATTTGTCTTTGTGCTTAGACTTTGTAGAACCATGACCATGACCCTTTCACTGTGCAAGCTCTATCACTAAGCACAATGAGGCAGTTGTCTTAGATAGCAGATGCCAGGTGAGATACAGAAGGCATCAGTAGCAAGCTTCTGCCAGATTCAACTGCCAGCTTCTTGAAGTGGAATCAGAGTGCATCATCTTGACCTCCTAAGGAGCAGAATATCCTGAACTGAAATAGGGACAGCTGGTGTAACTCATATCAGGTGTTCATTTTAGCCTCTATTTATTATTTATTTATTTATTTATTGGAACAAAATAATAGTTTTTCTAGAATACTGGATACCAGATAGGAGTCTGACCCAGGAATGCAAATATTTGCATAGGTTCATTCTCACAGGCAAAGATGGAACTGCAGAATTATTCTCTGCAAGGTATTTTGTAGCTGTCTTGACAAAATAAGAGAATGAGGGTGAGAAGTAATTTTTTGTGAAAAGTAAGAATCGTGTGAAATGCAACCAACACATCAATGCAATTAACAACCTTAGCAAAGTGTTGATAGTTGCTTGCTACTTTGTTGCAGGGACTTGAAAGGATTGCAAATATCACACAGAGGTTTTTTTGTGTCTCTTTTGGTAGTCAACCATGTATCTGTGTTTGCTACATGTCTAAACAGTTATTAATTCATTGCTCACAACAAAAGTAAAGTTGTTTTGCAGAGACAATTCACACATGTGGAAACCTTAAAGAAAAAAATATTATATTTGCCTCACTAACTGGCTCATTGGTTTAGGTCTCTGGCTGCAGAGCCAGAAGTTGGGAGTTCGGTTTTTCACTGTGCCTCCTTGGCAGGGGCTGGACTCGAGGATCCATTGTATCCCTTCCAGCTCCACAGTTCTAAGATCATTCTTATTCTTATTCTTAACTTGTGCCTGGAAGTGAGGAATCTCCTAGGACTTGAGGTGTCGAGGTGTCTCTTCAAATTGAGACAGCCTGATTCACTGAGAAGGAGGATTTCAACAAGCACTCTTTAACATCCCTAGCCTGAATCACATGCTATTTTGGAAATATCATACTGTGGCCACAAATCTGTAAAGAAATGGAGGAGGAAAATGATGAAAGTAGTTCATCAAAATTTATTGGAACTTTG
Organism: Pogona vitticeps; assembly: GCF_051106095.1. NCBI lineage: Eukaryota > Metazoa > Chordata > Lepidosauria > Squamata > Agamidae > Pogona > Pogona vitticeps. Next base: position 272,654,520 of record NC_135784.1, read on the forward strand.
TCAGCTGGAAATGTATTTCTTGTGAAAGATGGAATAGAGACTGCTCTGACTCCCCTCCTGCCCCTATAAATGAAAGACCCATATGCAGCAAAGGAAAATTTGTAGAGCCAGAAATAGAGGTATGCAATGAAGATAGCTTGCTAATAGCTTACTTTCCAACTTCTATTCCCATCTTAATTTTTCAGCTGTCTTATCTGGCTGGCAGACTCCTTTGCATTTTGAAACAGATCAGCCATTAGCCTAAACAACTGTTTTATTTGTTTGTTAAAAGAACTACAAAACTCATTTGTCCTCCTGCTTATCAGTTGGTGTCTTTCTGTGTCTGTGGCAAGATTTATGGTTCTGCTTCTGATTCAGTTGTGGTAGAGTTCCAGCTGTGGATAAACAGATCTGAACTTTGACAGCTTACAAATTGCTCTGTGTACCACAAAACTATTAGAGGCCTCTGCACGGAAACATGGTTTACTGCCATACCACTATATTTTCTCAATATTGTCTGAAGGAAGGAATGCTATGGTAACATTTGATAGCTATAAAAATAGCATTGTCTTTTAAATAACAGCATTATTATTGTGGCAGTTCTGGTAGGGGTGTGTGACTATGTATATGTGTTCATTTGTTTGGCTAATAGTGTTTTTTTTCCCTCTGCTAAATGATATTTTAAAAAGTACACTATACTGTGCTAATACTGATCTTGCGTTCCACGTGTTAATCCTTAACGCCATCACACATGCATAAGAGGATAACATAAATTCATTTGAGGGAATCTCAAGGAATGATGAAGTTGCAGTTTTATTCTATGACTAGAATAAAAAATTACAGTATATGGGTAACCCAAAACAACTGAAAGATGACTGACTGATCACATGAACTGGTCACAAAATGTTAAGCACTGTGGGAATGGAATGGAATGCCTTTTAATGATGTAAGATACCTCTTTATGCTCATTGTTCTTAGCTTTAAATGTTGTTCTTAGCTTTAAATATTGTCTTTAAATGTTGTTAAGCACTATTGTTTTCAACTTTAAAAATTGTCTTTAAATGTTGTAAGCCACCTTGGGCCCTTTTTCAAGGAGAAAGATGAGGTTAAATGAATGAATGAATGAATGAATGAATGAATGAATGAATGAATGAATGAATGAATGAATAAATAAATATTATTTTTTATTTTATTTATATCCCGCCTATCTAGTAGATTAAGACACTATAAATAAATAAATAAATAAATAAATAAATAAATAAATAAATAAATAAATAAATAAATAAATAAATAAATAAATAAATAAATAAATAAATAAATAAATAGGCCATGACTGGCTGGCACCCAAAACAAGAACTCACAGCAACATGAAGAACATCTCTAAGGTTGCTCTCCTCTGAAGATGCCGGCCACAGAGACTGGTGAAATGTCAGGAAGAACAACCTTCAGAACACAGCCAAAGAGCCCGAAAAACCCAGAACAACCATTAGATCCTGGCTGTGAAAGCCTTCACAAATACATTAATTCACATTTACCTAGTGAATAATGAGGTAACAGAGTATCAATTCCTTTGGTGACCCTGAGCTTTATGTTCGTGGCCTGCCTGGTCACCATTTTCAGTTCCTACATCCTTCTTCATTTATTCTACTAATTTCAGTTATTACTACAGCTTCACTAAACCACTCTTGAAGAGTTATATTATTGTTGTTTTCTATCCCGAAGAGCTTTCTCAAATATATTTTGTAGGATATTAACTAAATGATTCATGGATTGCTGCCTTGTCGTGGCGAAGGGGCTTGAGTAACTCAGAGAAGCTATGGGCTATGCCGTGCAGGGACACCCAAGACGGACAGGACATAGTGGAGAGTTCCGACTAAACGCAATCCACCTGGAGTAGGACCTGGCAATGCCACTCCAGTATCTTTGCCAAGAACGCCCCGTGATCAGAAACAAAAGGATAAAAGATATGACGCTGGAAGATGGGCCCCTCAGGTCAGAAGGTGTCCAACATGCTACTGAGGAAGAGCGGAGGACAAGTACAAGTAGCTCCAGAGCTAATGAAGTGGTTGGGCCAAAGCCGAAAGGACGCTCAGCTGTGGACGTGCCTGGAAGTGAAAGGAAAGTCCAATGCTGTAAAGAAAAATACTGCATAGGAACCTGGAATGTAAGATCTATGAACCTTGGGAAGCTGGAGGTGGTCAAACAGGAGATGGCAAGAATAAACATCGACATCCTGGGCATCAGTGAACTAAAATGGACAGGAATGGGCGAATTCAGCTCAGATGATTATCATATCTACTACTGTGGGCAAGAATCCCGTAGAAGGAATGGAGTGGCCCTCATAGTCAACAAAAGAATGGGAAAAGCTGTAATGGGATACAATCTCAAAAATGATAGAATGATGTCAATACGAATCCAAGGCAGACCATTCAACATCACAATAATCCAAGTTTATGCACCAACCACCATTGCTGAGGAGACTGAAATTGAACAGTTTTATGAAGATTTACAACACCTTCTAGAACTGACACCAAAGAAAGATGTTCTTCTCATTCTAGGGGACTGGAATGCTAAAGTAGGGAGCCAAGAGATACAAGGAACAACAGGGAAGTTTGGCCTTGGAGTTCAGAACGAAGCAGGACAAAGGCTAATAGAGTTTTGTCAAGAGAATAAGCTGGTCATCACAAACACTCTTTTCCAACAACACAAGAGGCGACTCTGTACATGGAAATCACCGGATGGGCAATATCGAAATCAGATTGATTATATTCTCTGCAGCCAAAGATGGAGAAGCTCTATACAGTCAGCAAAAACAAGACCTGGAGCTGACTGCGGCACTGATCATCAGCTTCTCATAGCAAAATTCAAGCTTAGACTGAAGAGAGTAGGAAAAACCACTGGGTCACTCAGGTATAATCTAAACCAAATCCCTTATGAATACACAGTGGAAGTAAAGAACAGATTTAAGGAACTAGATTTGGTGGACAGAGTGCCTGAAGAACTTTGGATAGAGGCTCGTAACATTGTCCAGGAGGCAGCAACAAAAACCATCCCAAAGAAAAGGAAATGCAAGAAAACAAAGTGGCTGTCCAATGAGGCCTTAGAAATAGCAGAGAGGAGAAGGGAAGCAAAATGCAAGGGAGATAGGGAAAGTTACAGAAAATTGAATGCAGACTTCCAAAGAATAGCAAGGAGAGACAAGAGGGCCTTCTTAAATGAACAATGCAAAGAAATAGAGGAAAATAACAGAAAAGGAAAGACCAGAGATCTGTTCAGGAAAATTGGAGATATTAGAGGAACATTTTGCGCAAAGATGAACATGATAAAAGACAAAAATGGGAGGGACCTAACAGAAGCAGAAGACGTCAAGAAGAGGTGGCAAGAATACACAGAGGAATTATATCAGAAAGATTTGGATATCCCGTACAACCCAGACAATGTAGTTGCTGACCTTGAGCCAGACATCCTGGAGAGCGAAGTCAAGTGGGCCTTAGAAAGCCTGGCTAACAACAAGGCCAGTGGAGGTGATGGCATTCCAGTTGAACTATTTAAAATCTTGAAAGATGATGCTGTTAAGGTGCTACATTCAATATGCCAGCAAGTTTGGAAAACCCAACAGTGGCCAGAGGATTGGAAAAGATCAGTCTACATCCCAATCCCAAAGAAAGGCAATGCCAAAGAATGCTCCAACTACCGTACAATTGCACTCATTTCACACGCTAGTAAGGTTATGCTCAAAATCCTGCAAGGTAGGCTTCAGCAGTATGTGGACCGAGAACTCCCAGAAGTACAAGCTGGATTCCGAAGAGGCAGAGGAACTAGAGACCAAATTGCTAACTTGTGCTGGATTATGGAGAAAGCCAGAGTGTTCCAGAAAAACATCTACTTCTGCTTCATTGACTATGCAAAAGCCTTTGACTGTGTGGACCACAGCAAACTATGGCAAGTCCTTAAAGAAATGGGAGTGCCTGACCACCTTATCTGTCTCCTGAGAAACCTATATGTGGGACAGGAAGCAACAGTTAGAACTGGATATGGAACAACTGATTGGTTCAAAATTGGGAAAGGAGTACAACAAGGCTGTATATTGTCCCCCAGTTTATTTAACTTATATGCAGAATACATCATGCGGAAGGCTGGACTGGAAGAAACCCAAGCCGGAATTAAGATTGCTGGAAGAAATATCAACAACCTCCGATATGCAGATGATACCACTCTGATGGCAGAAGAACAACCTTCAGAACACAGCCAAAGAGCCCGAAAAACCCAGAACAACCATTAGATCCCAGCCGTGAAAGCCTTCTTGAATATATAGAATTTGAATGTTTCTTTCACCTTTCCTTTTCAATAAAATGGTATTTTCCCCCCTTGGATAAACCATCAGAAGATACCAGAAGAGAGGACTGAGAAAGTGGAAGGATGAGATGATATTCCTGATGACTTGAAAGATAAACAGCATATGTAGCCCTATTGAGAAGGAATAAAAAAGGACTGTGCCCATTGCCTTTTTAAAATTCCCTAATTCACTCCTTTCTCTCTGGTTACTCTCTGCTCACTATTCAGATTGGAGCTTTCTTCTGGTGGCTGGGGGGAAAAAGAAGGGGGGGGAATGGAGTAGAAGGACCAGTTCAGCTGCTCAAGATGGAAGCTCTATTGTTCTGTCTACACTTCGTCTCAACCTTCTCCAAAAATAATAAATAAATAAATAAATAAAAACAATCCTCTGGGTCCTGGTGCAGTTTCACCAGTTGCTGCGGTCTTGCCTTGCCATTGTAAGATACCTCCCCCCCACACACACACAAAAATTAGAAACATACAGATAGTCGCCCAGACTTAGATCAGGATTCAATCACATGCCCCCAAAAGGACACAGGAAGATTTGGACACCAATTTATAAAACCTTATTCAGGAACCAACCAAAGCAGAGAACCAGTCCACCACCCTAGTATCTACATTAACTCCTCTGAAATTTAATCTTTTCATTATTCAAGGAAGCCTGGCTAAAGCCTAAGCATGAGCAGTGTTGACACAAAATTTTTCATAAGACAATATTGACCAAGTGATTGCTGTTGATTATATATAGATAACTTAGGCCAGGTCTGTGTCATGTGATGATAAGTCCTCATCTATACCATAATTTCCTGCAAGCTTATTTGAAAATCAAATGTTGCATCTTGAAAATCTTAGCCCTTGTGGGTATAAAAATAGTTACTGTTTGGGCAATGCCTATTGACATTTCCAAGGCCAGACATGAGCAGTATTTCTTGTAATCAAGAAATGTGATTTCAGTGCTCCATCAATACTGTCTTATTTCTATGATCAGCAGACACAGAATAAATTATACCAATAAAAGCAAATAAATAAATAAATGAGTAAATAAGTAAGTAAATAAATAGCAGAATCCAACTTTCCTTGATAAAATATTTGGAATACATTTTATTTTCTTTGTTTCATATTCCAGAGTACATGTTCAGATACAAATATAAAGTTATTTTCCTGGCTACAGGAAAATTGTAACTTGTCAAAACTTGCAGTGTGATTCTTAGAAGCCACCTGCATGTGGATAAAATAAAACTAATGATGGACAGAATGATCCTGTTAGAATTCACAACTTGCTTTCCACATTGTGCATTCAGAAGTTTAAATTCAGGTAAATATTTTTCACTATTGTGAAATTTCAAAGTTTACATTTCAATTATTTGAAATGTACAATACAGTACCATGAAGTGGCTGACAGGATATAAGCAGATATAAATGGCAGCAATCCTTTTATGCTCCCATATATCACCATCATGTGGCATTTTGGACCACCATTTTGTGAGAATATATTTGTCCCATTTTGGAAGTACACAGGAGGAGCCATACCTCCTAGTTTCTTGCAACAACTTTTACCTTTAAAGAACCTAAAGGAAAGAAACAAGAAAATTGTCAAAAAGCCCTCCTAACACCACATGTTATTTAACAAAGGAACCCCTGCTATGGGTTCCAGGTGCAAATAATATAGATTAACTCAATTTGAATTAAGAAATTTAATTCAGCATGAATTAAAACATTATTTAAAGTTTGTTCAGATCAAAGTCAGGGCTTGTAACAAAATTTGAGAATTACAAACTTGCCAGGTTTGATTTATGAATCAACTAATTTTAAGTTTCAGAGGTTCATAAAATAAAACATACAGCTGTTCATTTTAAACCAAAGGAGTGACTTTGCTGTGAAGTGTGGAAGCATCAAGTTTTTCTGCACTAGTGGCATATCTGCCTGGGAAAAAAATCTGTGCCTTTTTTTTGTAATATACTTGGAAGTGGCTATTCATAAACCCTTTTTGTTAGTTATTTCTGTGAAACTGTACTGTTTCATAAAGCAATGCCAACAAGAAGAGCACAAATCTGTACCAAACCTTTTTAGATAGCTTGACTCGCATCCAACGATCCAGGAGTTGAAATGAAAACATCTGGTACTTTGGACTGTTGCAATTAAAAGTGGAATGTAGCATGATGTAATATTGATTCTTAATTTTTCCAACTGCATATTCTGGCATGAGTGCAATAACTCTTCTTAAGAAAACAGATAAAGTTCATTTAAATTTGCATACTCAAATTAGTGGAGCTCTCTGAAAATGCTAGTGCCCATATGACTTACTGCCTGTGAAATTGTGCAGAACAAAATAAATGTCACTTCTGAATCAACAATATGCCTCTCAATTTACATTTTTGCCTCTTGAGGACCCATTTATTTTGAAAGATTGAGACCCAGTTTGTTATACATTCTACTTGTTTGATGCATCGAGTTTCATTTTTAAAGGCTTCTCTCTCAAGAAGTGTTTATATGAGGGCTTAGATTGTGATAAGATAACTGTTGATTGAATTTCTCCCATAAAAGAATCCAGTAAATTGCATTTTATATGACCATATAGCATCATGGATCCAACATATCAACTTACTGTTAGCATGATTAGAAGGAAAATTAGGCCTTATGTGAAGAACTATAGTTACAAGACTAATTCTCATGTCATTTTTGTGGTAATTTTGTCTATAAATACCACTTAATAGGTACTTCTTCATGAAGCTCTTCTTCAACATCTCTAATAAAATGGAGTACAGTAACTAAAAGACAATTGGTACTTTGGCATGGTTCTAACATGAATATTCCCTACTAGGTGAATAACCTGGTTGATTTTGCAATATGCATTAGCCATGACAGATCAGACACAGCCTGTTTTATCCTTAATATCTGTATGGGCTAAGTGTGTGAACAAAGAGAGTGAGCTAGCTTCACTTTCTTTTCTCGTTGCTTCATGTGTGTAAATGGTCTATAGAGGAGAGACATGTTGATCTATGAGGACTCTACATGCTATCCAAAACCTTGATTTCTCTGCTCTCCATGCACATTTAGCTCACTAGGATAGTGAATGACAGTCAGTGAAATTCTATTCATTTTTACTCAAAAGTACTCAAAAGTATTTTTTGCTCCATAAGACGCACCTCTCCATAAGACGCACCAAATTTTTAGGAGAAGAAAACAGGGGAAAAAATCTGTTTTCTTCTCCTAAAAATTGGTGAGCCTTATGGAGAGGTCCGTCTTATGGAACACAACCTAGGACCATTTGGAGGCTCACCCAGCCCCCCCGAAGGCCATAGGGGGCAAAATCACCACCTTCTGGGGCTCTTTTGAGGCTTGGAAAGCTTCAGAAGAGCCCCAGAAGGTGGCAATTTCGCCCCCTCTAGCCTGGTGGGGGGGCAGGGTGAGCCTCCAAAGGGTCCTAGAGTGTGTTCCAGGACCCTTTAGAGACTCACCCTGCCCCCACCCGGGGGTCAGAGGGGGCAAAATCGCCACCTTCTGGGGCTCTTTTAAGGCTTGGGAAGCTTCAAAAGAGCCCCAAAAGGTGGCGATTATGGCACCCCTGGACCCGTGGGGGGGGGAAGCATGGCAAGGTTCCAAGGGAGCCTTCCAGACCCTTGCCACACTCCCCCCACAGGGCCAGCGCGGGCGAAATAGCGACCTTCCAGGACCTATTGAGAAGCTTTCAAGCCTCTCAAAAGGTCCTGGGAGCTGGCGATTTTGCCCCCCCTGGACCCGTGGGGGGGTGGAGGAAGCATGGCAAGGGTCCAAGGGAGCCTTCCAGACCCTTGCCACACTCCCCCACCCACCCCCCACGGGGCCAGCGCGGGCAAAATAGCGACCTTCCAGGACCTTTTGAGAAGCTTTCAAGCCTCTCAAAAGGTCCTGGAAGGTCGCTATTTCACTCGCGCTGGCCCTGTGGGGGGGTGGGGGAGCATCGCAAGGGTGCTGGAAGGCTCCCTCGGACCCTTACGACGCTCCCTCCCATGGGGCCAGTGAGGGCGAAGTCACCACCTTCGCACCATAAGACGCACGGACTTTCTACCCCCCCTTTGGAGAGAAAAAAGTGTGTCTTATGGTGCAAAAAATACGGTAACTCCCACTGTGTACATAGTCTTTGCTTCCTAGTAAATGTATTTAGGATTGCAGTTTTCAGCACAGTGCTCTACACATTTACTGCTCTACACATTTACTCAAATCTAAGTCTCATGGGGCCAAACCTTGTTGCTTAGCATAGCAAATTACACTAGAGTAGGTTCATCAAATCAGTGGGGATTTAGTGAGTCAGCTCCTCTATAAGCTACATTGATTCAAATAGGCCTACTCCAATTGTGATTTACTGTGCTAGTCTGAGCTCCTTGAGTAGGGTGATGATGATGATGAATTAAAATATGTTTCATCAATTTATAGGTATGGACTTCAGCCAAATTTAATATCACTTGATTTTGCTTCCATTTTTTATGCTCTAAAATGATGCTTGTTAGGAAAACACCTATGCTAAAGGATGCCTTTTTCAATAAATTGCTGTGAGGCCCTGTGGGAGAACAGTAATTATAAAATCTTAAATTCTCTTAGCAAGGACATTTCCAGCTCTTATTTCCATTTGTCTGGAATGCTGGATGTCCTTGGTGTCTGACAGAAAAAACCTCAGGGCAGGTTGTGTCCCTGTATAATCTGTGTTAAAGTAATTCCACTGCATTGTTTGTCCTTTACTCTTTTACTCTTCTTGTGCTTTTTGAAAAGAGTCTCCTGTATTCATTACACTGATGCAATCTATTATTTTCTCTTGGTGACAAATTTACCTCAGTGACTGACAGCAAAACTGAACCTGGCAGGCAAGGAGAAACAGCAACCAAGGGCTACACTAGCTATTTTCCCTCTGTTCTGTCCTTCCCCAACCTTGCTTGTATTCAGTTTATAGGTGTGGGGGAGGGGGCACAGTGTCTTCATGCCTGCATTTGTTCCAAATCTGGAGGCATCCTACTTGGCAAATATGGCTTATTTGACCATAGGAGCTTCCAGAAAACTGCAATACAACAACCAGGTCCTCCAAAATTAAGTTCTAGGAAACTCAAGAACAAAAGCTTTCCCAGTGTACTAAGGGGCTTTTCTTTATTTGTCAAGCATCAAGTCGTTCTGGATATTATATCAAAATTAGACTCCCAGAGCATGTTCACATTTAGCTGAGTTGTTTGTTTGTTTGTTTGTTTGTTTGTTTGTTTGTTTAAAATATTTATATGCCATCTTTCTCCTAAAGAATCCAAGGCAGCTTACAGTATTAAAAGAAGACAGAACAAAATGAGCCCTTCCAAAAAAATAAATAAAAAAAATCACCTTGCTCATCTAGTCATTTAAAGCAGTGGTTCTTAACCTTGGGTTACTCAGGTGTTTTTGGACTGCAACACCCAGAAGCCTTCACCACCACCTGTGCTGGTTGAGGTTTCTGGGAGCTGCAGTTCAAAAACACCTGAGTAACCGAAGGTTAAGAACCACTGATTTAAAGGAAAACCTGTCCGATGAGCTCTACACAAATTTTCCTTCAAAATTCTCTCTCCCCTCAGTGGGCAGAGACACTGGGAACCATTTTTCAGTGGGGCTCATTATTAACAGCTTTGTTCCATCTTTGATAGTCTAAAGAGAATTTTTTTCCCTCTAATGCAGGTGCTTATCATAAATCTCTTTTCTCTCTAAAGGCCTACAGCAGATTTGAGTAAGGACAGTGCTGTGTACAGCTCCAGGAATATGGCACAACTAGTATTGGGTCATGATTTGGCCTCCAATTTCTCAAAAGCTTTACTTTCCCATGAAAGTAGTCCCCACAGTTCTGCTTTTTAGAATTTCTTTTAAATTTATAGCAATATTGCAAGGTGATCAATGGCATGGCATTTGGTTTTGATTTTTATTGCATAGGGGGTTAGTGTTGGAAATTCAGCTGCAACCACTTTTTTGGAAATAAACATTTTCTGATTCATCCCGAAAGGTCCTGAGGCTTCCATAGGTTCCTTTTCATTGTGGCAGAATCATATATGGGTGTGAAAGCTGGACAATTAAGAAGGCTGGCAGGAAAAATTGATTCGTTTGAAATGTGGTGATAGAGAAGAGCTTTGTGGGTACACTAGAGTGCCAGAAAGACAAACAAGGTTGAGCTATCTCCGGAGGCAAAAATGTTGAAGCTGAGGCTGCCCTATTTTGGACATGTTATGAAAAGGCAAGAAACCTTGAAAAAATACAATAATGCTAGAAAGCTTGGAGGCAGCAGGAAAAGAGGAAGACCCAATATGAGATGGATTAACTCCCTAAAGGAAGCCACAGACTTGAATTTACAACAGCTGAGCAGGGCTGTTGAGGACAGGACATTTTGGAGATTGCTTATCCATCGGTGACTTGACAGCACATAACAGTAACACCTCACTGTAGACAGAACATTAAAAAAAACTCCACTTATGCTTAACTTGGAGCTCCTTGCCCAGGTTTGTGGCCTTCTCAGTTCAGTGCCTTGGCAATCTTTCAGCTTGCACCTCTGCAAGGCTAGCCCTGTGCTCATTTAAACTTTGGAATATACATATAGTCAGTGATGGGCCCTGGGGTCATTTAGCCTTTTGAAAATGGTTGTGTGTGAGTGTGTGCACGCATGCACTCACGCACGCACACACACACACACACACACACACACACACACACACACACACACACACACACACACACACACACACAGAGGTACTGTATATGCACACATTATTTATTTATTTATTTATTTATTTATTTATTTATTTATTTATTTATTTATTTATTTATTTATTTATTTATTTATTTATTTAACTTATATGCCACCCACTCTACCCAAAGGTCTCTGGGCGGCTTACAACAATTAAAATTCAATTAAAATACAATAAAAGATAAAATGATTAAAATACAATAGAAGATAAAATGATTATGAGTACACATGGATGACCTAGAATAGATTATTGCCTGTTCATAGTGTGACAAAGGTAGGACAGTAGGAGCACCTGCCCTGAATACGATTTAGACAGGAGTCCAATATGATTGCTGGAGATAATCTATTATATTGACTATTAATTCTCAATTGTTTTAGACAAATCCAGTAGAGAAAAATTAAAAATGCCTTCTGCAGCTGAGGATGCTGTCTTATGGCTAATATGGAAACAATATTAAACTGCCAGTCGCGTTGGCTTCTATCCATGTAACATACATATAAGAGAGAGATGTACAATACTTGTCTTTTCTATCAAGCAGCAAAATTGTCTTGGGTCACCCCTGTTTGAGGTGATTTGAACTCTGTTTCTCAACATGTAAAATTATAGGCAACACATTTTGTATGGCTAGCTAAATATCTCCACCAGTTTCTGGCACATAAAAACAGTGTAGACCGAAATTATTCAAATGGCTAATCCCAATATACAGTGGGAGGTAGTTTCCAGAAATGAAAAAGCTGGTGTTCATTCACCCTTGAACCCACCAAGACTGCTTAGCTCCTGATACAGATCGACTGTGTAATTGAACAACATGGACCCAGGAACATTATCTTATGCCCAAGATTCCTATTTAATTTTAATCAGTTTTTCCATATGGGCTTGCATATGATGTATTTTCTTTGCCAGATTAATTATTAACATTGCTGGGAATACTATTCCCTGAGCATCCTTCCATCTACGGTGGTAATAATTGGTTCCACAACATCTTTTCTCTCCCTAACGGGATATCAAATTGATCCCTGTAAGGTTGACCTCTACCAACCTTTCCTCCCCAAAGAATGCAGTGAATAACATGAAACGTGCCCAAAGAACACTGGGGGTAGTGCAAAATACAGATGCTTTCAAAATATGGAAAGGCAGGTCACTGGCTCTCCTCTTGAACCAAGATGCATCTCCCTCAGATGCTTAGTTGGCAGAACAGGATACACAACAAACAGGAAGCATGTGTATACATGCCAAGTTTCAACATGACCTACTTCCCTAACACCTGGCAGAGTGAACTCAAGTTTCTCTTCCTTCCCTTTCATGTGGGGAATAATAATAATAATAATAAAAGATGGATTCAGTGCTGCCTATCTTAGTGCTGGAATCGCGGGTCTCCAATTAAAACAGCTGCACACGTGGCTTTGTAAATATTCATACTGTCGGCTGATGCTTAGATGACAGTGATCTGTACCCACTGTCCCGTCGCCTACCGTGCTTTAGAACATTTTCTCAGCAGAACTGAGCAGACAGGATTAATAATTGATCAACATTCCCCAGATAATAGTTAGTGCTCATTAATCTAGATGAACATAACTTCCCTGGCAAAAACCTGTAGATGTAGAAAATTGAAAATGTGTTGACATATAGGAAGAATGATCCATGGACACAAACAGGGCTGGAGAACGCTTGGCCTGGCAGAGATTGTTGGATTCCAATTCCCATCAGTCTATCCATTAGTGAGGGATAGTGGAGGGAAAACCCTGTATGGAGGGTTAGAAGCGCCACTGCTCAAAAAGAAATTCAGACCTGGATATTGTCCTCTCTTTTGGAACAATTCAACTCATATTCAATGATCACAACTTTTGCCTGATTTTGGTGGAGAGAGGGCAATCTCAGCTGATTACAGACCTTTAATAGGCAAATAAGCTGCATGACTGTGCACTCCTAACTCAAAGTTATGCTGGTTGGAGGGGATTCAGTACAACCGGAAGCTTTTCCTGCTGGCAAAATTACCCTTCTACTAGCAGAACCCTTTTCTGATGACTAGCTACTGATGACAGAAGATTCTCTGGCTGAACTGTTCTGCTGGTTTCGATCTGCTCAAAAAAAAACACGCCACATCTAAAAAGAAGTGAAGAAAGGGAGGTGGGGAAAGGGAGGGCATGAGTTATACCAGATCACTACCTCCACCACTACAGGAACACAGCTGCTGTGCCAGCATAAACTGAGGCCCAGGGAAGGGCAGTCCTAAATCATTTCCATTATTCCTAGGCTGAGAGGAGTTTAGTTTGAACTAGTATTACCTCAGCTGGCCCTTGGCCACTGAGGATTGTGCTCTAAATCTCTTTAAATCTGTGTGTGAATATCAATAATAGCTCTGCCAGAAATGAATACTCTGTTTTCAGATCATGGATAGGTCTCTCATATGAGAGGGAGAATTGCCCTCATTTAAGTCAGTGTTTACCATCATGATTCTTATATATTCTCATATTTAATTGAATTTAAAATGTATTTGCTATTCCATAAAGAAACCTCTTCTACACATTTTCAGCACATGGCTATACTTAGTGACCTTCTGAGTTGACACTACCATTGATTCTGTCATTTCCCCTTTCCTCCTCAACGGGTCATCACTGCTGTGAGAAGCTCCAGACAGCAGTTTCTTAATCAGGACAGGGCATCGGGAAAAATGTATTTCCTTTTAATCAATCATTATCTAAAAGAAACTGCATTGAAATGGATGGATTTGGTGTTATCAACAATGATTGACAGATAATGTCAGGCATGTCTTGCACTGATGTCTTAGCCGGTTGTTCTATGTGTATTAGGGTTGTGCACCGTATGTTTGCAGAATGCTGAAGAAGTAACAAACAAAATACTAGCATAGACATGAACATGGAGTGAGAGGGACTGCCTCCAAAAGGTCATGGGGTGGGGTAGGCACCAATCTGAGCACAGTACCCTTATTCTGGCACGGACTGCATCATGGGCCACTGCACCTCCCTGATTTGTATTAAAAGTAGCATTGTGCTGGTTTTTGTTTGAACCATTCTCACTCATGCTGATAGAAAAGAAATTATTTTTGGAAAATGCGCAGAGGAGAAAATTTCTGAGAAATGCTCCTGTGTGGGATTAAGAGTTCTTGAGCCGGTCTTGCTTGAATAAAGCAATCGGTGGCTAAGGCATGTGTGTGAATCTCCTGCCTTTCTTTGCACAATCATTTATCTGTCAGTCTCCCAGTTTCTCGCATTTTAATGAAAAGCCAGGGATAGATGTCATGAGGGAACTCTACCTATGGTGCATTTTCTGATCAGGAAGTGCAGGACGAGGAGAGAAACTCATTACTCAAATGAATTCAGTGAAACTGTCCACCCCACTGTTTCTCTACCCAGATATAGGGTGAAGAGGTTTGAGAGGCTGTTTGAACAGAGCTATATTACAATTGAAAGCATGTTGTTCACAGACAAGAAGATATTGATTATGCAGTACTGGACAATGGCATTACATCATGAAAGTATATCTTGGTTGCTATGGCTATTAAGTGATGAGCATTTCTTTGCTATCAGACTTGTCAATGCATATGCATACATAGCTATGGTTTCTTTTTTTTTTTTTAATATATTTTTTTATTTATTTATAACTATAACAAAAAAATCATATACATAAAACATATACACTTACAACACAATAACAGTGTTCCCCACCACCATATACGGGACCTCTTGCCATATTCTTCTTTTTCTTCTTCTTCTCATTCTTCTTCTTCTATTGTCCTCCTCTCCAGAACTGCATAGATTCTTGATTTGGAGCTCTCCCTTTTCCCCTTATTAACACATATTCCAAAAATTTGCCCCATATTACATAAAAATTATTCTTTTTCAACTCTCCTTTCTTCATCTTTAAATTACAAGTTAATTTATCATTTAATGCTATATTCCATATTTCTTTATACCATTCTTCAATTTGTAATTCAGTCTTTAATTTCCACTGTCTAGCAATAATCAATCTAGCTGCTGTTATTAAATTAGTTATCAATTCTTTAATCATTTTGTCATATTCCACATTCTCATATATTGATAACAAAGCAATCTCAGCCTTACATTCTATATCTTTTCCACAGATACAACTTAATTCTTTAAAAATTTGTCTCCAGAAACTTTGTACCTTTTCACATTCCCACCACATATGAAAGTATGTACCAACTTCTTTCTCACATTTCCAGCAGACATTCGGATGACTGGTGTTGATTTTGTTTAATTTTACTGGTGTTAAATACCATCTTAAACTAAGTTTAAAAAAATTTTCCTTTATTCTTACTGACATCAATCTTAAAATCCTCATTTTCCATATCCTCCTCCATTCTTCTTCATTTATTCTTTTCCCAATATCTTGTTCCCACACCAATTTCAATCCTTCTTTCTCACTTTCTTCTTCCTCTAAATTAAGAAGTGAATAAATTTTACTCACTGTACCTTTTACTGAGTCAGTCATCTGAATGTCCTCATATGAGAATAAAAATTGCTCAAATTTTGTGTGTTCTCTACCTTTATTATATTTATTTGCCCATTCCTTAGTCCATCTTTCCAGTTGTACATAGTTCAACCATGAAATAGTCTTGTTTTGAAATACTTGTTTCATTTGATCTATCGATCTCATTTTATACAGCCAATCTTTCAGTCTAATCACTTTTTCTTCTTTAAATAAATCCATATACACCTTCATATTGGTAGGAAAATCTTCTATTTCTGTCACTAATCTAAATGGAGAGTATGATGAACATAAATTCTTTTTATACTTATACCATATATTTAACAGTGTCTTTAAAAAGGGATTATTAACTTGACTTATTTTGTCTTTCTTACCTTTAGCAAATAAATATTTTTCTATATTTCCTTGTAATTCTGATGATTCCATTTCCCACCAAATTAACCTTTCCGGATTATATATAATTTCACCAATAAACCTCAGTTGGTTAGCTAAATAATAGGTGAAAAGGAGGTGGAGGTTCGGCTGGGGTCCAGACTGGTGGGAGTGGCGTCTCCCCCCCTCCCAGATCGCGTGTTTAACATTAGTGAGATGCGGGGAAGCTGGAGGGAGGAAAAATGTTTATATGTAGGGAGGAAGGGTAGGGATAGAGAATTAGAAAGAGGTGAATTTAATTTTTTTAGTTGTTTTTGTTTATGTTTTGGGAATTGCACAAAGGGACCAGCTAAGAAGCAAAAGATTGAACAGATATGGGGAAAAACATAAGAGTAGCCACTTTAAATGTGAAAGGCCTAGGAGCTGTATTAAAGAGAAGGAAAATAGAATTATTATTAAAAAAAAGTAGAGTTGACATTATCTATCTACAAGAGACACATCAATTAAAGGATGGAGTCAATGAACTGAAATTGCAAAATATACATATATATGAAAAAACATTTGGGACATCCAAATCTAGAGGGGTAGCAATATTAATATCTAAACATTGTGAATTTGTAGTAAAAGAAATAATAAAAGATAGTAATGGCAGATATTTGATAATCCAAGGACAAATGGGGGAAGAAGAATACACATTAGTAAATGTGTATGCACCGAATATGAACCAAGGAGAATTTTACAAACATGTCATTAAAGAAATGGAAAAAGTTAGGAAAGGATATGTGATTATGGCAGGAGATTTCAACATGGTCTTAAATAAGTTGAAAGATAAATCTACACATAAAAAAGATGAATTGCATAAAAGGGATACCCCCCTGAGTAAGATAATAAATACTACCGATTTGAAAGATATATGGAGAGAATTGAAGGGAGATGAAAGGAGGTTTACATATTATTCTGCGGTACATAAAAGTTACTCTAGAATAGATTTTATGTTTATATCACAAAATTTAATTTCAAAAGTAGTAGACACAAATATTAATGTGATAAAGATAACAGACCATGCATTGATGGTGATGGAAATAAAAGTGAAGAAAGATTATAGAGAAGCTAGGAGATGGAGGATAGACTCCAATATTCTTCAACATACAGAGGTGATAGACAAAGTCAAGAAAGAATGGTTGGAAATATGGTCATTTAATGAAGCGGGTGGGAATAAAATAGGCGTGTTATGGGACACCATGAAAGCTGTTATGAGAGGAATTGCTATAAGAGAATCTTGTAGATTAAAAAGATTGAGAGAAGGAAATGTAAAAAGGATTGAAGAATCATTAAAGGATTTAGAAACTAAATATTTTATAGATAGAGACAATAAAAAATTATTAGAGATACAAGCTAAAAGAAAGGAATTGGAAAGCTTAGAATTAGAAAAAGTACAGAGGGACCTGATATACACTAAAAGGAATTTTTTTGAACATAGTAATAAAAATTCAAAACTTTTAGCTAGAATGGTTCATACCAAAAGAACAAAAAACAACATTGGTGTGATTAAAGATAAAACAGGAAAAAACTGCAGTTTAATGAAAGAAAAATTAAAGATTATACAAGATTTTTATCAAAATTTATATAAAAGTAATAGTGCATCAAAAGAAGATATAGAAAATTATATTAAAGAAAATGTTAAGAGTGAAATATCAGAGAACGATAAAAAAGACTTAGATAAAGAAATAAAAGAGGAAGAGATTATAGAGATAATTAATAAACTAAAATATGGTAAAACCCCAGGTTTTGATGGATTAGGTTCGGAATATTATAAAACCTTTAAATCAGTATTGATCCCTAAATTAAAAATGCTTTATAATGAAATCTTGGAAGGAGAGAGGATACCAGATTCATGGAAACATTCATTGATAACTCTTATCCCAAAACCTAATAAAGATCTAACAGACCCAAGTTCATATAGGCCTATTTCTTTACTAAATCAGGATGCAAAGATATTTACAGCAATACTTGCAAATAGAATTAATAAATTTATTATAAAATATATCAAAGAGGATCAGAATGGTTTCTTGAAAGGTAGGCAAATGGAAAACTTAACAAGGAGAGTCTTGAATACTATACATAATATAGAAAAAAATAAACTGAAGGCTGGCATTTTATCATTAGATATATTTAAAGCATTTGATTGTGTGGAATGGCCAACGTTAAAGACTTTGTTAAAGGGTTGGGGTTTTGGAAAAAAGTTTAGGGGGATAATAGATCAATTATATTTAGAGAATACCTCTGTAGCAATAGTTAATGATGGGATGACAGACCAAATAGCTCTTGGCCGAGGTACTAGGCAAGGTTGTCCTCTCTCTCCAGTTCTGTTTTGCCTGGTTATTGAAATGTTGGCAAATGTAATTAGGAACGATGATTTAATTGAAGGTATAGGAGAAAAGAAGATAAAGATTAATTTATTTGCGGATGATTCCTTATTGACAGTGAAAAACCCGTTAGAATGTATAGATAAAATTAAAACACACTTAGAAAAATTTAGAAAAATAACCGGATTAAACATAAACTGGCAAAAATCTGACTTAATGTTGTTTAATTATAGTAGAATAGAACAAGAAAAGTTTACTGAAAAACATGATTTTAAAATATGTAAAACAATTAAATACTTAGGAATAGATTTAGCGAAAAATATTCAAAAGATAAAGGATTATAATTATAACAAACTAAAGGAAGTAATTAATAAGAAACTACAAGAATATGATAAGTTCAAATTATCTTGGTTTGGAAAGATTGCATTGGTAAAAATGAAAATTTTACCAAAAATTAATTTTCTATTCAGAATGTTACCAATGCAGTTAACAGAGGATGAGTTGAAATATTGGCAAGGAATAGTTAACAAATATTGTAATGGAGGGAAGAAATCTAGAATAAATAAAAAGTATTGGTATAAAACAACAAAAAAAGGGGGTATAGGTTTACCAAATATAAGAAACTATTATTTACATAGCTATGGTTTCTATGAGTGGCATTATGTCTCCTGAATAACTATCCACTGTTAAACTGATGGCTTGCTAATAGCCAGATGTGATCAACTTATATACCACAAGAGGGGCTAATGAGGGAAAGCATTTTTTTTCTCAATGGGCAAATTGCCTAGTTTCAGATTGTTTTATTTATTTCTTACACTAATACCTTGCTTTTCCATTAGAAAATAGCATCCAAGTGGCTTATATCCTCATAACATAATGAAAGCAACTAAAAGCAAATTTAATAAACATATCATGAAATCAAGCAAAACTATCTTCACCTTTATTTATTTATTTATTTGTTTGTTTGTTTGTTTGTTTGTTTGTTTATGTCCCGCCCATTTGGACCACATCTACTCTGGGCAGCTTACAATAAACATAGCATAAAAGCAATTAAAAACCAGCAATTTAAAACAACAATAATGACATTATTCAAGATGGAAAAAATAAAGATAGAAAAGTAAAGATCAAGTAGTGACAGGAGGGAAGGCCTGCCTAAAGAGCCAGGTCTTAAGTTGGCTCTTAAAAACACCCAGCAAGGGAGCCAGGCAAATCTCTGACAGGAGACTTTTCCAGAGTCGAGGTGCCACTGCCGAGAAGGCCTGGTTTCTTGTTCTTTCTTTCGGGCCTCCCTTGGCGTTAGGCCCCTCAACCGTCTTTCCTGGCTGTAATGAGTGACTTGAGTAGATCTAGGTGGGAGAAGGCGTTCTGCATTAAAATCAAGTAAATGCATGGAAATCAACAATGAGTACCATTTAAAGCAACACTTTGTGGCTGCCCCCAGCACTGGAGGAATGCCATGGTAGGAGGACAGATCAGAGATGACCACTGGCCTCCTTAGGGCCTCAGATTGGTTGTCCCCTAGCTCCCTCTCTTCCTTGGCAACACGCTAATCAATCAAGAAAAGAGTCTTGTCCAGTCTAGGGAGTTTATTTATTTTCTCCCATGAAGCAGCGAGTGCATCATGAGTGGCCTTGTTTCTTTTTCTGCCACCTCCACTGTCTTTTAGTCCCTCATAGAGGGGAGGATAAATCTTCTGTGGTGAAACATCAGAGAGTTTTCTTTTTGCCCTTTTAATTTATGCCATTTACTGAATTTCACTTTATGTCTGTGTTGATGTCCTGATTGTAAGTTGCCCACTAGATGAGCAGGGTAAACATTTAAATAATAACACAAAACAGGATGGCAGGTTAAATATATTCCAATCTAAAAACATGCATTTGTACTCCTTAAAATCAGTCAGAATGCAACTCTGAAGGAGTCATTCTACAGTCTGGGAACTATACAGGAGAAGAGTTTTTCCCATATGCATTTTAGGTGAGCCTCTAAAACTGCTGGTATTTTTAGAAGGGCCTCTTAATGTCCAGACAAGCTTATAATGAGACAGACAGCAACTTAGACATCCAGGCCCAAAGCCACTTAGGGCTTTAAAGGTTAAAGCCAATCCATGTCTTTCAGTATTGGGGTCATATGATCATATTGCCGTGCATCAGGTGGTAACCAGGCTGCTGAATGTTGTATCAAATGAATATCCCTTACCCTCTTCAAAAGTAGTCCCTGTGCACAGCACATTGCAGTTGTCAGTACTTGATGTAACTAAGGCATAGATCAGTGGTCCCCAACCTTGGGCCTCCAAATATTCTTGGACTTCAACTCCCAGAAATCTTGGCCAGCAGAGGTGATGGTGAAGGCTTCTGGGAGTTGTAGTCCAAGAACAGCTGGAGACCCAAGGTTGAGGACCACTGGCATAGATAACTTTGCTAAATCTGGGTTGACTGAAGTAGTCTTGTAGCTGGTGTTTTAAGCAGAGCTGTGCAAGGGCACTCCTAATCACTGCTGCCACATGGGAGTCCAGCAAGAGTGCAGAGTCAAGGAACACTCCAAGACTGTGAACTTGACCTGTAAGAGGAGCACAACCCCTTCTATAACAGATTGGTGTTTTGTGGCAGGGAGTTAGCACACAGAGGGATGGAAAAGGGAGAAAGGGATGAACTTATTTTAATTATTTATTTTAAATATTTTTATCCTGCCTTTCTCCTTGAAAAAGGACCCAAGACAGCTTACAACATTCAAAGACAATATTCAAAACTGAGAATAATAAATATAAAGAGGCATCCTACATCATTAAAAGGCAACGTTAAAGCTAAGAACAATAAGTATAAAATATATTTTTTTAAAAAATATGCCACTCTAAGAAATTGAAAACACAAGTAGTACTAAAAATCCAGTCAAAGCAGCAGATCTAATAATCACACACAGGTAGATGGTTACTGGGGGAAGGCTTGCCTGAAGAAAAAGGTCTTTGCCTGCTTGCAGCAGGACAACAAAGATGGGGGCAGTCTGGCTTCCTGTGGGAGGGAGTTCCAAAGTCTGGGAGCAGTAAAAGGGAAGGCTCTCTCCTGGGTCCCCATCAGGCGAACCTGTGAAGGTGGCAGGACTAAGAGAAAGACCTCTCCTAATTATCTTAACACTCAAGCTGGTTCATAATGGGAGAGACAGTCTTTGAGATAGCTTGGACCCAGGCCATTTAGGATTTTATACATTAAAACTAGTACTTTGAATTGGGCCTGGAAACTGATTGGCAACCAGTGAAAGGGCTCTAACAAGGTGGTTATGTGATTCCTGTAACCAGCCCCACTCTGTCTCATCCAGGAACCTCTTCATCTGAGAGGCCACAGCCTGCTCTAGCACCTTCCCCAAGAACTGTGCCTTCAAGCTAAAAAAATGTTTTATTACTGTCATTGATCAGCAAAATTAAGATACATTATTAAATTGGGGACATTAAAACAATCTAAAACATTAAAAATACTAAAGCACCAAGGGACTAAAAATATCCATATACCGTATATGCCGGCGTACAAGATGAGTTTTGGGGCCCCAAAAACATGCCTCCAATTGGGGGGCCCGTCTTGTACGCCAGGTGCAAGGAAGGAGGAGCTGCTGCTGCCGCCGCCGCCGCTAGAGTGATGCGGGGCCACGCTGGCCGGGGAGGAAGGGATGGATGGAGGGAAGCGGTGCGTGTTCGCTCGCCCACCTGCCACCCGTGTTTCCCCTCTTCCTCCTCTTCCTCCTCCTCTTCCTCCTGCCGCCAGGAGGGAGGGAACCGCCGCCACCAAGAGAGTGATGTGGGGCCGCGCAGGCAGATGGAGGAAGGGAAGCGGTGCGCGCTCCCGCGCCTTCCACCCCCTCGATTTCCCTCTTCCTCCTCCTCCTCCTTCTCCACTTTCCCTCTTCCTCCTCCTCCCTCTTCTGCCACCGCCAGGGAGGAACGCAGGCAGGCAGGCAGATGGAGGGAGGGAACCGCTCACGCGCCCACCACGCCACGCTTTCTCTCTTCCTCCTCCTCCTCCTCCTCCTCCTCCTGCCGCCGCCCCCCAAGACACTTCCCGGCGCCGCATTTTGGGGGGGTCGTCTAATATGCCCCATCGCCGTATACGGCGGCATATACGGTACATATATATAAAACCACATTCACACATCTTACTAAATATCTCCTACTCCCTATCATAGGCCTTATCTATGGGCTGTTACAGCTTACATTGAATGCCAAAATTGTTACTTTGGAGCTCGTAGAGCCCGTGTGAACATTACCAATTTATACACCAATTTACAGATTCTATAGCTGCGCTCTAGGTGAAACCTTTCCTTCACGGATTTTGATTGCAGCAGCACAGAATTTAGCTACTTTGTCAGCATATCTGAATTTAGCCCAGTATATCTGCCAGGGCATCGTCCTGTCAGCAAAAACTGTGTGTAGTGTGCCTCTGATCGTCCAGGAAATGCCCTTATGTAAGGGTTAACATGGGCGTCTCGAATGTCAGAATAAAAGGCACAATGTAGTAATACATGGGAGATAGATTCAATCTCACTAGAGTTACAGGGGCATAAACGCTTAGTGTAAGGGATGTTGTTATACTTCCCTTCCTGGACTGCTGACGGAAGTGCATTGAAGCGGGCCAAAGTAAGAGCTTTGCGTTGTTTAGGTGTTAGGGGTAAGTAGAGATATTTTGCTGGTTTCAGTGGGAGCAATGTGTTGTCAACTGTAAACCTATTTCTGATAATACCAAGATCCTGCTGCCTTTCTGTCTCAATAATACGCTGCCTAAGATTACTCTTGGCCTTAACGTATCCCATTTGTTGGATACTTTCTACTGAATAGCCGTATCTGTTGATTTTATGGTATATTGCTCTCTTCCAAGGTGACTGATGGTTATCCTGTAATACCAGTGAAGTCAGTCCATTTGGTTGAAAGGTTAGTTTTAGCCAAAAGTTAAAAATAGCCAGCCAAGCTCTGGCTTCAACCTTCAGGTAGCCCACTTCAAGCCTGAGGGCTGCATTAGATACCCCTCTTGGAACTTGTAGTATAGCCCTCACAAATTTGGACTGAACTACTTCTAACTGGATAAACGAAGAACAGGGGCCCAATTGTGCCCCATACAAGAGCTGACTAAGGGATTTGGCTCAATCTCATGCTCATCTATTAACCACTTATAGATCCTGGGCCTCTGAGCGAACACTTAAACTTTGGTCTTCGAGTAATTTATCTGTAGCATTTCTTCTTTACAGTATTGTGCGAGAGCGTATAAAGCTCTCTTAAGTCCTATTAGTGTCTGTGAAATTAGGACTGCATCATCTGCATATGACAGAAGTGATATATGTCTATTGGCTAGTTTGGGGGGATGGAACTCTGGATGGCTGAGTGCCGTTACCATTGAGTTGATATAAAATTTAAATAACAATGGAGCTAATATACACCCTTGCTTCACACCATTATCAGACAAGTGTCCTTCCTTGTTGCATCTAATTCTGAGCGTTGTATTTTCATGCAGCTTATACATAAGCAGCAGAAGGCGTCGATCTATTGTGGAAGACTCTAACTTACTCCAGAGCCTATCTCATGAAATTAGATCAAAAGCCGATCTAAGATCAATAAAAGCGGCAAATAAGGACCCTCGGGGTTTCTTGGTGTACTTATCTACTAGGTGCCTTAGAGTAAGGGCATGGTCCTGTGTAGATCTACCAGATCTAAATCCAGCTTGTTCATCTGCCAAAACACTCTCAGAGTCCATCCAAATCTATCAATTTCCATGATAAATGTCTGGCATAAAGCTTACTAATTATGGGTTGTAGACTGATTGGCCTATAATTAACTGGATTGTCTTTTTTACCTTTTTTATAAATGGGGATAATAATGGCTGTGCCCCATTCCGATGGCATGTGACCATTTTGGTCTATATAGGTGAAAAGGTTTGCCAGAATTGGAGCCCACCATTCACAGTTGTTCTTAATGAGTTCGGGAGGAATACCGTCACAGCCTGGGGCCTTACCAATTTTCAGTTGGTTCACAAGGTCTTTTATTACAGATATTGATACAGGGTGCCATTCTGGTAGATTCATATAAAGCCAACTCATATGAAATGAGGAATTGTCTCTTTTGGCATAAAGCTCATGGATGTGGGCTTCCCACACTCGAGCATTAATATAAGAGTTCATCCTAACTGAAAGATTGTTGGTAGTAACTGTTATGGATTCCCAAAATGATTTCATATCTTTCCCCCGACTGCTTTGATAAGTTTTTCCCATTCTATCTGTTGAGCTCTCCTTTTTTTTCTCTTTCTTAAGAGTCTTATAGTCTTATAGTCTTTCTTAAGTTGCAGCAGTTCCTCCACTTCCACTGATGATGGGTTTTTGTTTTTATTTTGTTTAAATTCTGAAATTACCAGTTTTTTTGCATCAACACGCTCCTTATCAAACCAGTTATAGGACCTGCACTTGTTAGTATGGGTTTTTGCTGAGTTATTTGAATCAGCTAAGTCTACTAGTTTATTTATTAGTGTTTCATACAGCACAATTATGTTGCTACTTTGGCCCGTTTTGAGAAAGGTGGAATGGATCTCAGAGAACTGATTGTTATTAAGTAGATTAGTAAAATAGATCCTGGAGTTGGTTAGTATCATCTCAGGATTCACAGGCAAGGCCTTCTCAATATGAGTGTGGTGTTCTTGTAACTTCAGGTACAATTTTAGTGGCAGATGATCACTATCAATCCTACTGTCGATCACCAGATTGATGACAGTATTCAGTATGTTACAGCTGACAATCATATAATCTATGGTACTCATCCTCGTTCCTGACCAGAAATTGAATTCCCCTGGTATGTCACCTGAAGTACTTCCATTTAATATGTGTAGGTCAAGCCGATAAACTAACTGTGCCAAATTAAGGCCTGCATAATTACTGAAAGTATCTTTAAAGAGGCGCCTAGTGACTATGGGGGAGTGTAATCCATCAGGTGGGCATAAATTATAGGCAGCATAAAGAGCAGAGTCATTTGTACCCAATCTGGCATTAAAATCACCCCCAATTATCATTTGGTCATCGTTAGTTAGCAAAAGGTTTTGAATATAGGATTCAAGATCTTGGTAAATCCGTTTGATCTGGGCATTCCGTCTCTGGGGTGGTAAATATACATTAATGAACACTATTGTACTGTGATTAAATTTGACCTTCACTGCTGCAGCATATTGATTAAGGGAGGGGAGTTTGGTCATTATAATATTGAGCTTAGTTGAGACCAATATAAGAAGGCCGCCCTTGGCTCTGCCCCTCTTTTCACTGGGAGTGGCACTTATTTGGTGGGCAGAGTAACCATTAACTTCAATTTCCCCTAGTGCCCAAGTCTCTTGCAACAGTAAGATATCGAACTTAGAAAGATACTTGATGAAGGAATTGTCATTGCTCTTTGCATTCCATCCTGCTATATTCCATGACAGAACAGAGATGGTGTCATTTATGGTTTTCTGTCAGTCCATAAGATCAGGAGATAGGGGAGGATCCTGGGTTTTAAGATTAAAAGGTGTAGCCATGTCGGTCGTTCCAGAGTGATGCATGTCTACAGATTGAATTGTGCTGTGTTGCGGTAGAGTGGGTTGAGATGCAGTTTTTAGAGGGCTAAGTTGAGGAGTCGTGTCCTTCTCCAGAGTGGCTAATGTTCGAAGTTCAGAATCAAATGGTTCTCATGAACTAGCCCCATTCATGAGATGTCCTTTGTTGTTTTCAGTTTCTTCACCATCTAAGGAAATCAGAATTGGAATATCCTGATGAGGTACCATCTGATGCTTAAGATCTCGCTTAGGTTCTTGTATCAGGCTGTTATCATTACTTGCTGTTGGATATTGATTGAGGGGTGCAGCTTTGGCTTGTAGGCCAGAGTCATCCGTTATTAGGTAACTTCTCAGTGATATGGTCTTATTACATACAGAAGCAACACTAGCTTTGACTTCCTCCCATTTATTGTTAAGGTCAATCAAGGGAGCTTGAGTTTCTTCTCTATTGCAAAGGGGAGACCTGTGATCAGATAAGGGGGAGATCATTGAGTTCTTAGGCTATACCCTTATTGATTTCCCAGCATTGGAATCAGATCTAAAGTTGAAGTCTTCCCTGGTTAATCTTTGAGGATTGCTCCCAGGGATCAAAGAAGTAGGCCTGCTCCGTAGAGGGGGCAAAGTTGATGGTTCAGAAAAAACTCTTGAGGGAGTAATTTGAAATTTGCCCAGATAAGTTCTTATTTTTAGGAGAATGAGAGGGATCACAGCATGTTCAAAGGTGAGACAAACTCTTTTATGACCATACTTGTGCGGGAGCCATCGAATATTCTTGAGGTCAGTCTTCCGCACTTCTATATTTAACAGTTGACTCAAGGAGATCATCACTGATCTGTGTGTCTCCCATCTCTTTCTGTTGATGTCAATTGGAGCAATTTGTAATATCACCTGAGTGCTCTGAAAGATCTTTGATGACTTTGTCTCCCTATTCAATAGGGAAGCCAATTGTTGTGGAGCCAGTTGTATGCCATCTTTACTGCTGAATCTGCCATCTGCCCTTTCTTTGAACCCCCTGGTTTGTGTATTATCCTTGGATTGAAGAAGGGTCTCAGTAAGTTTCCCCAGAGCACTTTCAACTGAGTTCATTTGATTGCAAACCCGTTGTAAGTTTTCAAAGATGGCTATTACTGTTTGGGCTGTTAGGAGACATTGTTCAGCTAGAAAGTTTGCCTGGTTACTTTCAGAGGGGAACTGTACTTTTTTGGAGGTAGGGGGGGGGTGCAAGCGGTAGAAATTGCAGATAAGTCACAAGCACCCGGTGGGGACGAGAGGTTTTCATTTCTCAGCAAAGCAAATCTGTTGTTAGTAATAATGCTGGAAGTTATAGGTAATGTAACAAGGTTACTCACAGGACAGTTGGCTGTTATAAACTCATCAATCTTCAGTTGTTTCACCGCCCTTGGCCCTTGCAAGTGCTGCTCTGGTCCGGGCTGGTTCTGCATCGTTTACCCCCCATACAGTTCAGCCTTCTCTTTTCAGCAACTAGCTACCAAAAGTCCAACTCAGAGCTACAAGTGTAGCAATTACGCCTTGCTGCAATTAATCTTGAATGGAAGAGTGGGAGCAGCAAAGCCAGAGATAACAGCGTCTTGTTATCGTAGCAGCAGCTTCCCCAAGAACTGCATATCAAATACTGGTCAGTAATTAAATACTGGTAAGTAATTATCCAGAGAAGACTCCGTGGAAAAGACCCTGATGTTGGGAAAGTGTGAAGGCAAGAGGAGAAGGGGACGACAGAGGGCGAGCTGTTTGGACAGTCTCATCGAAGCTATCAATATGAATCTGACCAAACTCCAGGAGGCAGTGGAAGACAGGAGGCCTGCCGTGCTCTGGTCCATGGGGTCATGAAAAATCGGACACCACTTAATGATTAAACAACAAAATTATTCAGTATTGTGGGCTCCAAAGGGGGCTTTTTAAAACAATGGTCTTACTATTGCCTCCCTTAAGCATGATGGGATCCTACCCTGTTGCAAGGAGGCATTCACCATTTCTCCTACCCAATCAGCCAGTCCCTTTCTGGTAGCTTTTATGAATCAGGAAGGGCAAGGATCCAGCAGACATGTGGTAGCCCTCACTTCCCCAAAGGTCCTGACCACATCATCAGGCTGCAGAAACTGAAACTCATCCATTCATACAGGGCAAGCAGTACCTAAATCAACTGCAGCATCCACATCAGAGCAGAATTTGGATGGACTAGAAATCAGCTTTGGAAAGCTGCTTGTGCTTTAAAGAACGACGACTCCTAGAAACATGCAGGATTCCATTTATCTCCACAGTGCTGTACTTGTATATTAGTAAACAAACATAGATTTACAAGACATAAAATCTCTTGTGTTCCCACCTTCAAAGGAAAGAAAGTCTTTGTAGTCTTATCCTTGGACTCCTCCTCGCTTTGGTGAAGCGGAACACTTAACACCAGTGCCAAGAGTGTGGGAAATTATTTCCTTAGAAGAGAACAGGAGCTAGAGAAAAAGCCAAGATGTAGAGCCAGAGAAAAATCTCAGCATTCTTGAAAGGAATTTAAAAACACAATGCATTGCAGCAGCCAGTTTCAAAAGATACTGGTGCAATCATGCGGGATAGTCCAAAAAGAAATTCCATGCCTTAGTGTTAGAATCATGAAGAAAATAACTTAAAATGATAAAATTAGCAAGCTAATTCATTCATTGGGCAAGGGTAAAGCTAAATGATCTCTTGGTTCTCTCGGCTATGTCTGTCGACTGGGTCCATGGGGGAGTTATAAGTCTCACATTCATTTTCTTCTTTTGCCATGTATGTAATCTTAAAAAGCAGAGAAATCACCTTGCCGACAAAGGTCCGCATAGTCAAAGCTATGGTTTTTCCTGTAGTGACGTATGGAAGTGGGAGATGGACCATAAAAAAGACTGACCACCATAGAATTGATGCTTTTGAATTCTGGTGCTGGAGGAAACTCTTGAGAGTCCCCTGGACTGCAAGGAGAACAAACCTATCAATTTTGAAGGAAATCAACCCTGAGTGTTCACTGGAAGGACATAAACTGAGGCTCCAATACTTTGGGCATCTCACAAGAAGAGAAGACTCTCTGGAAAAGACCCTGATGTTGGGAAAGTGTGAAGGCAAGAGGAGAAGAGGACGACAGAGGACAAGATGGTTGGACACTGTCATTGGAACTATCAACACGAATTTGACTAAACTCTGGGAGGCAGTGGAAGACAGGAGGGCCTGGCGTGCTGTGGTCTATGGGGTCATGAAGAGTCGGACACAACTTAACGACTAAACAACAACAACAACAACATGTGTGTAAAAAGTCAGTGGGCTGGTTAAATGTGAAGTCCATGGGAGTCCATTTGTGTGTGTTTCTGTATGTATAACTCACTTCAGTTTTACTCACATGAAAGGAGTAACATTTGTATAACGAGGAGCAGGATCATGCTACTGTTGTTGCCACCAGCACACTACCTGGCCCTTACCTATAAACATTCCTTCCTTCCTTCCTTCCTTCCTTCCTTCCTTCCTTCCTTCCTTCCTTCCTTCCTTCCTTCATACTGGCCAAAGACACAGAATGGTTCACACCACAATACAAAACCACAACATATATAGCAAACACAATGATCAAATAATAAAATACCTCACATAATTGATAAGAATTCAAATGACAGTGTAGTAACAATATAAAGCCCATCAAACAATTTCATCGTATGTGCATCACTACCAAGTACTACCAAGTACCCTCTAATTTTCAGCCCTGCTGGGTGGGAGGCTCCCCATCTGATGCATGCAACGTCGCTCTTGTGAGCTCACATGACTCCACCCCCATGCACAGGGTTCTATTCCGACCGGAACTTAAGGGGTTGAATGCACTTGCTGAACGGAGGAGGGAGAAAGCTATGTGGAGGGAGGCGGAGTTGCATGCATACATGCATGCGCGTGGCATAGAGGGAACCTTGATCACTACATAATGATTCACCACATGTGGAGGAACAGCAGTGAACTAACATCCAAAGGCCCACGGAAACAGTGTGGTAGCATGACTACCTACAGCAAGAAAGTCTTTATTTATTTTTTAAAAAAACCTACCAATAAAGAACTGTTGATTTTTTTTTTTTTTTTTGTTAAGGTACTTCATTGTTAGAAAAGGAAGATCCTAAATCTGACCTTGACTTAAAAATGAACCTGCAGCATTTACAGTATTGTTTGTTATGGTATTTAAAATTAGACACTCAACAAATTGTGAAATCCTTTCTTTAATTCACAGGGGATGCATGTGACTCCAATCCCTGTGAAAATGGAGGCATCTGTTTGTCAGGGTTTGGTGATGACTTCTATACTTGCGAGTGTCCCAATGGCTTCTCAGATCCGAATTGTTCTAGTGATGTGGAGGTTGGTAAGTGCAAACAAAACAAAAAGGCAACAATGCTTGATGTGCATAATATGTTTCTGAAAATACAAAATGCAATACCTGCAATACATTTTTGCAATGTTCAGGTTTCTGTTTTGCTTGCTGCTGATGCTTTAATTAGTATACTATTTGCTTTGAATGTCTTAATACACTTATTACAGTGCAGACTTTGTACACTGAATTTAGATTTTTGTTAGAGCTTGGAGGTAATCAGTGAAAAACAATTAGTTGTAAGTAATGTTCCCCTGCCCACCAAGTGGAGATGTAAGTGCACTAAAAGGACTGAAATGCTGCACAATGGGAATGATGTACTTGGCAACAGCAGATTGCCACTAATTAAAGGCTTTCTTTTGCAATTTTGGGATACACTCAACTTTCTCCCATTGTGTATGAACCACACACACCCCAAAATCACAATAGGAAGGTTTTAGTCCATGGCAATCTGCCACTGTCGATTATTTCATTCCCATTGAACAGGTGAAGCTGTGCTATAGGATTTCAGCCATTATGATTACAACTTTATGAGAGATAACTTTCACAATGTAACTGAAATTTTCAGTCAATTTTACATTTAAGCAGGTGTGGCCAGATTTATTATCTGAGAAACAATATCACAAGGTTCAAATGTTGACTCATTTTGTTTAGTGTTGCTTCCTTGTGCTCTTTTGTGGTGTTGAAGTGATAGTAAGGTAGACAAGAAGAGAGTGTGTTTTGTACTGCAGGCCTGTAACTTGTAATACTAAGATTTTTTTCTTTAAAAGTACATTAAAGTAACTGTTGTGCTTACTTTTAAGTAATTGTAAAGAGTTGGTTTTCAAAAATGCAACTATAACAACAACAACAACAACAACAACAACAACAACTACTACTACTACTACTACTACTACTATTATTATTATTATTATTATTATTATTATTATTATTATTATTATTATTATTATTATTATTATTATTATTATTATTATTATTATTAATTGTCACTGTAAGTATATACACAGTATACCCATACAATGAAACAATATTAACAGTATTAAGTTTGGTATTAGGGCTTAACTACCAGTACTCTAGCCATCTGGATGCAGGTTCCTTCAGACTATGGGACAAATGTGTAGCATGCTTAGCCACACAGATAAAACACCCAGCATTGTACGTCTCTATGCTATAACCCACAACTGGTCTACCATTAGGCACAGGAGACAGCAATTGAGGTCAGACTAGATGTTGAGAATCCATATTTCCTATTATTGTTTATTCTCTTGCAATAGGATCTCCTCAGAAGTAGATACCCCAGCAATCAGACTTGCAACTTAAGTCTTTGTTTACTGACAATCACAAAACAGCACACTCTAAAAGCATGCAGTTGAGAAAAATTATGCGGCATTCATCACTTGAGGGAGCACCTCTTCAAAAAGTGCTAAGCCTACCATCAGATGTTAAGTTTTGGGTGTCATGAAAGAGCAATACATTGTTAGTCATCTACTTTATTGGAGTTGTTTGGTACTATTGCAGCTGCTGCTGATCTTGGAGAGGGGAATTGCTGAGATGTTTTTCTTCAGGATCCAAAATACTTTACCTGTCCTGAGATCCTACCTTGACTTTCGGAGAGATACACCATTTGCTGTTCCACCTGAGGAATGGAAATGTCTTGGGCCAGCCTGCTGGGCCATCTCAACAACTGGCAGGATCCTCCTTCCCACACTCTTGCAGATTTTCTAACTAATTCTCAGAAACTACCTGGCAAGGCATGCTACAAATTCTCTCTCTGAGAACGGAGAAACTATTGAGCAAAAGTTATTCCCATTGGTCTCCAGATGGTTGGCAGAATGTGTCATTGGGAATAGTTAACACCATACCAGTAGGCACAAATGGATTTTTGATAGCAGAGATAACAATTGAGAAGTAATAATAATAGGCTCAACAGAAAACTGCCAAAGTATTAGCATTTCAAAGACGTTAAATGATTTCACCAACTATGCATATTAGTTATCGAGAGGCTGCAGGCAGCAGCATTACATTTTCTGAAATTATTTTAAAGCTCCTTCCTATCTGTGTCCAGTGGACAGAAAGAAGCTTTTTTTTATTTTGAGTAACAAAACTGCTGCAGTTAGTTTGTGTGGCAAATGAAGCATTGAAACCCAGGTTGAGAAGGAGGGAAATAGAGGCCAAGGGAAATGAGTGCTTTGAAGTTCCGTTATAGTTGGCTAAGAAAGTTCCATACTGCTCATTATATTTCGGTGGTTTCCTGATCAGTTTTTCCAGTTAATGATAAAAAAGAAAGTCTTGGCGTCTGCTAGCTCTGCAGAGTCAGCCTGGGTTTCATGAGTCAGCCGGCTTGTCTTCCTTTTCATGAATCATCCAGTAAATCAGAGTTCAACAGGCTAAAGGAAGCCCACAGTGACAGTGATAACATCCCTAATGCATTCTGTCTCCATAGTAGCAGAATCAGTGTATAAAGAGTGTGGCTCAGAATGAAGGCATGTGTGTAATGGCTGATAGGAGCTGTGACTTAATTTTCCATCATTCCTGGTATGGACTCAAAGAGCATCTCCTTTGTATAGGAATTTGACTTAAGCCTACTGTGTGAGCACAGATTAATGGGTATTATAGTCATGGGTTCCCACAGCTTCCTCATTTCTACCTGTATAACTCAGATAACTGTTTAAAAGAAGTATGCATTGCCTTCACTTTCAAGCAGGGGTCTCAAACATGTGGCTTGGAGGCCATTTTCAGCCCGCCGGACAATAGTGCGTGGCCCCCACCTTGCCTGCCCCCCCAAAGCGCCCATGCATCCTCTGCTGTCAAGAGTCAAAAAAAGCCTCACCTCGATCGCCGGCTCTCCCCCAAGACAGCGCCTCTTGCACCCACCATCCGGAACTGCAGCCTTCCAGCCTAGCAAAGTTTGCTCCTCTGTCATGACGGGGGTAGCTGCTACTGCTGCTGAGTGTGCCTTTTTTTGAGGGGGGGACCTCTGAGGAAGGTTGACGGACCTCTCTCTCTGTGCGTGTGTGTGTGTGTGTGTGTATGCCCATGTGCATGCACACACACGTGCATCTGTGGGGGGTTCCCAGTTTTGTTTAATTTCACGGGTACCATCGGGGCTTTTCTCCTTTGGCAAGGCGAGTTCTGTGTGGGTTTTTTAAAAAAAAAATTATGTTGTGCCCTCCTCCTCCATGCTAGGTGGTCAACGGCGCTCCCTCCCTTCTCCGCTTCTTCGTCCTGCTGGTGGTGGTGGTGGCGGTAGTGAAGAAGGAGCCGGAGGGGGCCATGGCTGGCGACGAGGGCTTGCACGCCCCTCCTCCTCTTCCTCCTCTGAACCCCAGCTGGGCTAAGGAAACTCCTGGGCGGCTTCCTCGGGCCCTTGCTCCGCTTGGCGGAAAATCTGATGCGGCCCAGCCTCACCCAGACTCTGCCTCCAGCGGCCCCCAGGTGAATTGAGTTTGAGACCCCTGCTTTCAAGATTACCACTCTGCTGGAAGAAGCTGAGGTCTGAAAGAAGCTGAGCGTAGGTCTCCACAACTTACGTTCTGTTGCTTGCATGGACCAGCCAAGCATTGCAGCCTGCATGACTTAGTGTAGCATACACCAAGCCAGGAGCAGCCCGGTTGTGACACTTATGTATAGTAGTTAACCAGGAAGCCAGAGCAGTGCATACAAGGACCTTTTTCCTAAGCAAACGGGTAGAGGCTACTGAGGATGGTATTATCAGAAGAATAAAGTGGTGTGTATCACACAGACATGGGGAAAAGTGGGAATTTGGAATCCTAAAGGCCAGCAGAGCTGCTAGGAAAAGTAATCACAGAACCTGCAACTGTAGCCAATGGCAAGTCTTTGACAGCCTACTTGTCTACTGGCCTGAAACTTTTTCACATCATTCTACAACAACACTATATTTTCCCTTACCATGTTTTGACATTTTGCCAATGGGAAAATGAAGGGAATCAAATGATACTGAGCTGCCGTTGCTCGTATATCTCCATGGTTTCTTTTTTCTTCTAACGACCAGTCTATTAATTAGGCTTTCCCATCCTGCACACTTTTTTTTTCCTAATGAGGGTAGGATGCTTTTCAGGATTATCTTCCAGAGGTCACATGATAGAGCTCGGTGAAATTGAAGCAAGTTGGTATTAGGGCCAGACCAAGCAGCAAACATCATTTTCACTTGTTCAGATTTTCTTCCCAACTTTCACTCTCTGTTCTTTCTCTCTGCCTTCCAGTGAACTGCGGGGGGGGGGGGGGGGGGAGGTTGGACAAATTGCTCTTGCCAGATGTCTGAATTGCCTTTGTGCTTTGCAGTTTAAACTGTGGAGCAGCATAGAGTTGGTTTGGGGGTTGCAAATTTCTTGTGAATCCATGATGAGGCAGCAGGTACTGGTGATCAGTTAAGCTTTATTGGACTCAGCATACAAATGAAAGGAAAGGAAAACAGTGTCCCTGTAGTCCTTTGCAGGATGGGACCTCTAGACCCAAGAAGCAGGGGTGGAATTGGTAGTTTTCTTTCCTTCCAGTCCTTCCAGGACTGACAGAATATTCTGTCCCTGCCCCCAGCTCGGAGGGAGTTACTTCACTCCCGTGGGAGCTCGTCTTGGCTGAAAGGTCCAGGCTGTTAAACAGTCTTTGCCGGCCGAGTCCCTCAGCACGGTGTCCAGCAAGCAGAGGAGGCTGTGCAGCACCGGCTGACCCTGGGAGCTTCTATCTTTCAGCGTTCAACTTACCTTCAGATAAACCAGCCATCCTCCAGAGATGCAGGCCTCTTAGAAGCTCCTTTCAGCATCTCCCGCAGCAGACTATTTTCTCTCCTCTGAAGGTGTCAGAAACTCCCAGGCATCCTCCCAAATGTCTGGTTCCTCCTCCCCCTCTCCTTGCTCACTTGCCTCTATATCTACCTCAGCTACAGCTATATCTCCTTACATGTGGAGAGAAAGGCTTTTGAATGCAGGCATCATCCTACTCACATCTACAAAAAAGAAGATTCATGCATACTTGGCTCAACCATACTGCAGTGGTGCCTCGCTTAACGGGCACTCCGTTTAGCGATGAAATCACTTAGCGACGACTTTTTCAGAGTGTTTTTGCGCTTCGTTAAGCGATGGTCCCTATGGGCGATTTTCGCTTAGCGATGGTTGGGACCATGCTTCACATAGCGATTAAATTTTGGGTCCCCTGTTTCACTTAACGATGGTTTAAACAGCCTCATGTTTGCTGTTTTTTAAATGTTTTTCTGTTATTTATAAAGTTAAAGTTTACTGTTTAAAATGTTTGAAATCATAAAGTGCACTTAATAAACCCTTTGTTGTCCAAATTTGACTTTGTTCTGACTCTTTTTTAATTTGTTGTTGTATTTTTTCCCCATTGAGATGCATTTCAATTGGGGAACCACATTTCGCTTAGCGATGTTTTCTATGGCGATTTTCGCTTAAGGACGGCAATTCGTTCCTATTGGAATGGATTATCCGGTTTTCAATGCATTTCAGTGGGAAACCACATTTTGCTTAACGATGAAATCACTTAGCAGCAATTTTTCGGAATGAATTAACATCGCTAAGTGAGGCACCACTGTACGAGTGAGAAGGAATTGTAAATCAAAAGCTGAATATGAGCCAACAGTGCAGTGTGCTGCAAAAAAGGCCAATGCTGTTTTAGGCTGCATTAACAGAACTACAGCCTCTGAATTCCATGAAGTACTAGTCACCCTCTATTCAGCACTGGTTAGGCCCTATTTAGAGTGCTGTGTCCAGTTCTCAACTCCACACTTTAAAAAGGATGCCAACAGACTGGAACAAGTTCAGAGGAGGGCAACTAGGATGATCAGGGGACTGGAAACCAAGCCCTGTGAAGAAAGACTGAAAAGAACTGTGCATATATATCGCAGGAGGAGATGAGTGCTCCAACACTAGAGGCATTCAAAAGAAAATTGGACAACCACCTATCAGATCATGTTTGATTTGGATTCCTGCACTGAGCAGGGGGTTGGATTCAACAGCCTTTTAGGTCCCTTCCAACTCAGTTATTCTGTGATTCTATGGAACTTCAGATGTGGCAGCTCCAAGCAATGATGCTGTGTTTCACCAGATATTTTAGCCAAAAAGTTCCTCTCCTTCCTTCAATCCTTTGACCATTTTACCCTGAAAGCTGCAACAATCTGTACTTTTAATTTTTCATTATGTGATTGAAATAGTCTAGATTTCTGCCTCTTGCATGTTCTATGATTTTGTGGGCTTTATTCTTTCCTTGTTCCTCCATCTCTGAATCTTGATATATTTGTATTTCCTGGTATTCCCTCTACATTTTTATCCCATCCTTATTTTGGATCATGCTTCAAGAATTTGTTTTTCTTCCAACACTGAAATTATATGGTGGCTCTAGCCATGCTGCAATTCTAGTTTTTTTCTCAATCCTGCCCACTTATGAAGACTCTACTTCTGTACTTCACCCAAATAAATAATTTAGGGACAACTACATTGACAAATAATAAGGAAATTGCTCCACGACTGGAACAATCTGATTCATATTATTTTTCCATTGACTAGTTGATATACAAGTCAGTGTGAATCAGTCCGGACTTTCCCTCCCCAATTGATATTTCTTTTCATCAACACTGGGGCTTCTACTTTTTTTTGACAGTAAATGCTTTTGCATAGATTCAGGAATTATGATTCCTTGTGTCAATGCAGAAAAGTCTGTAGAAGGGTGCTGGTGATTGGCAGAATGGGAAGAGAGGAAGCAGAAGTGGGGGTGTTAGTTCCCCTCAATTGAACATCGTTTATCTCTATTTTTTTTTTAATTTTCAAGATTTGATGCCAACACTAAAACAAAGATGTACTAGGGCAGTGGTCCTCAACCTTGGGCCTCCAGATGTTCTTGGACTTCAACTCCCAGAAATCCTGGCCAGAAGAGGTGGTGGTGAAGGCTTCTGGGAGTTGTAGTCCAAGAAGATCTGGAGGCCCAAGGTTGAGGACCACTGTACTAGGGCACCTGGGAGACCAGAGAGAGGGGGGAGAGAGAGAGAGAGAGAGAGAGAGGAGGAGGAGGAGGAGGAGGAGGAGGAGGAGGAAATTGCCAACCAGCACTTGTTTACAGCTTTTTAGGCAGCTTCTGCTGTAGTTGTCCCTTCTGCAGATCCAGACAGCTACAGCAGCAACTTTGTTATCAAGCTTCAAACAACTGCTGATTGGCAATTTCCTCCTCTCTCTCTCTACTGACTCCTGTCTGGTTGGCTAAAGCCAATTCACTGTGAGATAACTGACTTCCTGGGTGAAAATTCACAAAACAGCAACATGTATTTTTCGCAGTGTGTAGTCACACCCTTAGACTAGTAATTATAGAAGAAAATCTGCAGTTTTCTAACCATTCTAGGGCTAGATTTTTATGGAACACATCTGAACCTAGAATATGTTTCCTGGAGGAAAGTTTTTAGCTGCCCACTGAGTGCACATATGAGTGACAAGTTTGTGAATTTAAGAATGTAGGACCTGTCTCTTTAAGAGAGGGACTTAAATTGCCTTTTAAGTGGATCCGGTTTCATTATGCAGAACTGTTTGGTGAGTCCAAGGCAATTTCTTGCTGTTGCCTGTTTGCTTTGTATATTTATATATTTGTATATGTATACAGTAGAATTTTAAAAAATTCTCTTATGCTTTCAGTAAAGAGAGACTTCTTTTCTGTAACAGCAATGCCTATGTGCTTCTACAATTTGAGAAGCAGAGAGAAGGGAGATTTGGTTTAATGCAAAAAAAAAAAAATTATGGTTACTAGTGTAGACCCAACCATTAGGAAATTCAGATCACAGACGAATTCTCCTTCTCACTCAAAACATAGGCCCATTGATGGATTCTTCTTGTACTGTATCATCCACCCCAAATAAATGCTATAAATAGACTCATTACTGCTTTTTATAGTGTATCACTAGTGTTAGAGAGTGGAAGCAAAACACAAACTTTGGTGGTGTCAGCATCTACAAATGGTAGTTACATGTTATTATTCCAGTGTAATTGATTCATATCTAAGTGAATGAGGTCTTGTTTTTAATTGGTAAATATACGTATGGGTTTCCCCTTTCCTCTCCATCGAATGGAGTTCATCTCTTGTACTGACTAAAGCATATTTATGGATATTTTTTGACATTTTTAGTCCAGTCGTGTCCGACTCTAGGGGGTGGTGCTCATCCCGTTTTCAAGCTGTAGAGCCAGCACTTGTCTGAAGACAGTTTCCGTTGTCATGTGACCAGCATGACTAGGGAAAGCCGTTTTACCTTACCACACTGTGGGCTAAACCTCAGAAGCCTGTGCTGCAGGGTCAGAAGACCAGCAGTGGTAAGATCGAATCCATGCGACGGAGTGAGCTCCCATTGCTTCGTCCCAGCTCCTCGCCAACCTAGCAGTTCGAAAGACACTGTCTAGAGGGGCGGGGTAAAAATGTAATAAATAAATAAATAAATAAATAAATAAATAAATAAATAAATAAATAAATAAATAAATAAATAAATAAATGCGGGTAGATTTTTTTCAGTTGTACAGATTTTAACCACATTATACACATTTTAACCACACTGTACACACTTTAAAAGGTGTTAATCACATTTTACAATATGTGCATTGCTTTGTGTGTACTTTATCTGTCTGAAATGCCCCATGCGTTTTGCAGATGTGTAAATCACTGAGGTGAAATGTATTCCTCTTGCAATGAATCCTGAGAGAGAGAGAAAATATTACTTGAATAAAGATTGTAGAATCCAACATATTCTTTTCCATCTCTTTCCTTTCGCATATAGATACCTTTCCAATAATTTCTGGATTTTGCATCTTCTTTTTTGACTTCTTCCTTTCTCTCTTGTATGTTTGTGTATGTGCTTGAAAATCCGGTGGGTTGCATTTTGTTGGTAGGGAAGAGGCGGAGTGCTAAAGCTCGTGACTGTCATGTTGAGAAAAAATATGGATCGACTTTAGAGAAACAAAGATGCTCATGTCAGGAAGATTTCCACCCTTGTGTAAAAGGAGAAGTAGCAGCAGGCCACTACAGTGAACAGATGACAGGAGGATATTTTGCCAATGGAAGTGGTTATGATCTAATCTAAAATCATAATGAGCACATTTCAGTAGCACTTGCCAACTTGCCAGCATCAGCTGTCAGGAGGATGGTTGGCATACCTTCATTCTTCAGGAAGTCAATGAGAAATTGCTCACTTTCAGGTTTTTCATGCCTCCATTTCTCACAGACTTACAAACAAAAAACAAAAGCAGTGCCATTTCAGGGTCCTCCAGTTATTTATTTATTTATAGCTGATTTTAATTTAGAAATTCACCTTTTCTCCTTCATGAGATAGTTGTGGCTTATCCTTCACGCTCCTTGGCTCATTCATGTGAGCCACATATTTTCCAAGGGATGGTTCTTTAATCCCTTGCAGCACTCTAAATCGGAAATTTTGATTATACAGTAGTCTAAAACTAGAATTTTTTGATGAGTCAATGTGAAGAAGCAAGAGGTGACAGACAACCAAGTCCCACGTTGGATGCTACCAGTCTCCCTTCTTCAGTGTCTCATTGCTGCAGCCAATACCCTTCTTTCAGACATAACATGCCATCAAAATGGAGGCCAGGTAGCATACCTCAGGAAGACAAACCTGCCATACGGATTGGCTGTTTGCTTTCTCTGCAATAAAGCAAGGCTGGGCAACTGGGGAATCTGAGGGCTACATCCAGTGTATCTCTCTTTTCAACTTGTGTGAGGTGCACCCACCACTTTGTGAGAAAAATGTTATTTTAAAAACTTACAAATTGGTTTTCAGGAATATGAGCTTTGTTCTATAGGAAGCTCGTTCCCTTGGTGCTTCCAAAGGTCTGGATTAGACATGGGGATGAATAAAAAAATGGATCATGATATTTGTCAGAAATCACTGATTTGTTAAATATTCATCCCTTCATATTTGTGGGTTCCAGAGACCCCCACGAATATGAAACAAAGAATATTTCCCCATGTTTATTCATCCCCCATATGAAGAGAGGGAAGGCTAGCCTTCCCTCTCTTCCTATGGCTCTCCCATTCTACCTACCAGCCCGCTGATCAACTGATCAGCAAGCCAACAGGCAGCCACTCACCCCCCACAACCTTTCCCCTGCCCCTTTCCCCTCCCTACCTTAGCCACCATCATCCCACCACCCACTTAGCCTGCTTTAAGGTATTCCAGGCTGTCCTTTGCAAAGATGGCAGCTGCAGTTTCCCTATCCTAAATGAAGCCACAGCCGCCATCTTTGCAAAGAGCAGCCCGTGTCCCTTTCTACAGGCCATGGCTGCAGAGGCCTGCTAGAGATGACGGTGATGGTAGTGATGACGGTGGTGGCCGCAATTATGGGGGGTGGGGGGCATTGAGAGGGTAGCAGGGTGTGCTGCCGTGGGGTAATGTGGGGGCGGTGCAGGGTCAGGTTTCTTTTAGTAACCCCTCACAAATGGACAAATAAATTTGTGCTTCATCAGTTCATGGGGGCAGCTTCATGCTTCATGAGTCGTCAACTTTTGACAAGTCATGAAGGAGGACGACTCGCTAAAATGGTGAGTTGTCCCAATCTCTAGTCTGAATCTTAATTTTTGGTCAGTGTTTTTATGACAAGAGTGGGAGACCTAAGAGTGGGACACAGGTTGCACAAAATGCCTTCATTTGCATGCTTCCAGCCCCTACCATAAGTACTCATGGTACTTGGATGTTTTTTTCCTAAACAGTATATCAACAATGTATGATGCTCGGCAAGTTAAAATTATCTCAGCATTTACTTCTGTCATACTATCGTAGCACCATTGAGAGTGTTCTAACCTATGGCATTCTGGCATGGTTTGGGAGTAGCTCGGTAGCGGACAAAAAAGCTCTAGAGAGAACCATTAAAATTGCCCAGAATATCATCGGGCTCCAGCTACCAACCCTGGATGACATCTTCACATCCCACTGTCTGAGGAAGTCACACAGCATCCTGAGAGACTCTTCCCATCCTGCTTATAACTTTTTTGAACTGTTACCATCTGGCAGAAGATATAGAACAATTAAGACTCGGACCACACGTTTTCTCAATAGTTTTTATCCCAGAGCTATAATTGCAATTAATAATGAGCTTAAAGACCACCAGTAGTGAATAATTAGTTGGACTGTGTTACTTGGCCTGCGGTGTAGATGTTTGTATTTTTAGTGTGGGACTTTTAGTGGGTGGGGAGTGTTTGGGGAATGTTATGTGTGTGCATGTGTCTGGTCTCTGGATGTCTGTGAATTTCGTTGTATGTGTATATACTTACAATGACAATAAATTATTATTATTATTATTATTATTATTATTATTATTATTATTATTATTATTATTATTATTATTATTATTATTATTATTATTATTATTAACAAGAACATCCCATCAATTTATATCAGATGTATTGCAGCTGTCATAGGTATATAGCTCCCATACATAGTTTTTTATTTTAAATAAATAAAATTAGATATCTAATAAATAAATACATAAATGGTTTACCAGTCCCTCCTTCTAGTGGGTTTTTTAGATAATACAATGTCCAGTTTCAGTGATGTTCTTCAAATGAATTATATCTGTATTAGTTTGTGCATCCTTAGCTTCCATCGAAATGCTGTGGTCACCCCTTCCCAATTTTCCCATTATTGATTGAATCTACTTTTTTCTATATGATTGCCTATAGAGCTGATATACCTCAGTTGTTTGGCTGCAGAACCCAGGACTGGGAGTCTGAATTCTCATTGTGCTTTCCAAGAAAGACAAACTGAAATCACTCAAAGCATTTGTGGCTGGTGACTCTAAGTACCCTACCAGCTGTATGGCAGTAAACAAACTGTTCAGTTCCAGAGTGCTACCAGAAAAAAGGACTGGTGACCACTTCAGAATACTTTATACATGGAAAATCCTGGGAGGATCATCATAAGTCAGAATTGATTTGCTGACATATAATGAATTTATTTCCACTAGTGTTCTCAAGGTGATGTTCAGCCTGAAACAAGAACACATATTCAACTATATGTTAAAATAAATATATCCTGAAAATAAATCCATCAAAAGCCAGATAAATGTCTAGTGCCTAGCTAAAGTAATCAAAAGGAGACCAATTTAATTTTCATTGGAAGGAATTTCAGCAGTTGGGGTACTATTATAGGAAAGCCACTGTCTTTCTGTGTGCACCCATCATCTGCAAGTATCTTGCAATCAAATTTTGGAGATATGTCACACATCACAGACCTTGATCCATAGCTGCCTCTACTAATTGCTCTTGTTTGCAGGCTTCTGATGAAGGTTACAATTACAATTACAAATTTTGAGCAGGGGCACTGAGAAACAGGAATACTCTCAGATATCGTGACCTAGATGTTTAGGATTTTTTTTTTTTTTGTGGGTGAGAGCCTTGAATTGAGTTTTGAAATCAATTTGAAGCCAATGTAGAAGACCCAAATGCTGTATGATATAAATGAAATGCATAATAGGTATCAGTGTGTCCGTCACATTCTGTATTTGCTGTATTTTCTGACAGGCTTTCAAAGGCTACTGAACACATTGTAACAATCTCAGCAAGAAGTGATTAAGGCATGGCTGAAGGTCGCTAGATTTTATTCCTCCAATAAAAAAAGATACCAGTGAAAACTGAGCACAGATACTGTTCATTTTGCACTGGATTTTTGCTGCAGACTTTTCATCCAATTTCTATCCTGCCCTTTCAATGGGAAAATATTTTCCCAGGATGGTAAAGAAAAGTCAGTAAAATAAAAAGAAATGATAAAAAGCTAAAATTGCTGCCATTTCAAGGTGTGATGAGGTTCACATGCATCCCTTCCATGCTTTCATATATTTCTTTCATGTCATGACAGGTATTCTTTCTGCAATTTGGAACATCTTCTTTTGCTGAGGTTCCCAGGTGTAGGCTTCTTGCACTGCTATTTGTCTAAATATGTCCTAAAATTAATGGTCTGAAGAGGAATATCTACTTAGTTCATGGAATCTGTGAGCACAGGCCTAACAATAGGACTGTTTCTAGAATCCCCTCCTAACTCCACTCCCTTCCAAGCAGTTTCACATGCATTCACTTCGGGGTACAAACGTGATTGTCTGAAAGTAGGCTTATTTTGTGGAGGTCATTATTTAATTAGCAGAACTGTCTGGAAAAAAAATGCATTCCATATTATGACACATTGCCTTCCTGACACACTTAGCTGCTATCTTACTCTAGCTCCCATCACCCACAAATAAAAGCTCCAGTTAGCAAATTATTTTCAGAAAAGCCCTGTATGGTTCTTTAGGCTGAGGAAAAATGTCATGCTCAAAAGCATCCGGTGACCTTATAGCTAACCTAAGTTTCTCCATATCTGACCAAGTGTTATCCAATGGTGATAAAATCCACGTGCATAACAGTCTGGATCAGTGTGGGTAATGTAATCAACAAGTCCAATAAAGTTGACATTGAAAGACATCTTCGTAGTGAGAGAAAATGCGAGTGATGCAGGAAACAGCAATTATTCCTTATCCATTTCTGATCCTGACAGGCAGAGAAGAATCTTCAACTGAATTTTGAGAGTGAAGCTCTGCATCCAAGCAATTTAGGGGGGGGGGGGCGTAGTGCAGATGTACTTTTGTGGAAGAGGGGAAGTACTTTGATTAGACATTGCTTGTGCTTCTATTTCTTTATTTTAGAGCATGTGACATTTTTTAAAAATCATCTGTTCAATGTAGGCACTCTAATTAGGGAAACATTTGGCAGAAGAAGATTCGTTCTGCAGATAAAGAAATAGCATTGTCAATTCCATTTGATTTATTCAGAATTATGGCTAAATGGGCTATAATTTAACACAAGAGCCCTAATACTTTCAAACAACAAGGCATTCAATTTTAGCTCCTGCTTTTGCTGGCATGAAAGAAGAAGCATCTGCAGCTGTTTGTTACTCAGCCCACTCAATGACACTGATTTAGGTCAGCAGCAAATGAAAAGTATTGGATTAATCTCGCCTTAACAAGTGGCATCTTTCAGGTCAATATAAATGATGTGAAAACACTCTGCTAGCCAAGGAAGTACAGATTAACCAACACAATTTATTAATAAGTGTTGCATCACAGCTACCCTTTCTGAGCCTAATGGAATTTACAGACTGGTAAAGATAAAATTGGGGCAAGTTCCACCATTTTGAGATTCTTAAAGGAAGAGAACCCTCAAAGTTATGAATATA
This sequence comes from Pogona vitticeps, assembly GCF_051106095.1. NCBI lineage: Eukaryota > Metazoa > Chordata > Lepidosauria > Squamata > Agamidae > Pogona > Pogona vitticeps. Next base: position 272,698,889 of record NC_135784.1, read on the forward strand.
CAAAATTATATTCATAATGTCATCTATAAAAGAATATTGGAAGATCTAAGTATTTCTTAGCTTTTTATGCCATATCTTGTGGCCTACTCCCACATCCCTACCACCCTGAACAAATCCAGCCTTGTCTGGTTGTAGAAGCTAAGCCATGTAGCAGGCCTGGTTAGTACCTGGATGGGAAATCACCGGGGAATACCAGGGATTTCTGGATATGCTGAGAAAAAAATCCCACCAGAAGCTCTGGAGAGTAGAGAGGGGCATGAATCAGAAAAATGGTGATTTGTTTTGATTCATGATTCATCAAGATCAACAAATAACTAATTACAAATTTATGAATTTTTTTCTGATTACTGTAGTTGATTAATCATCAGCTCATATTTTTTTAACTTAAAAACTTTATAAAACAGTCCCCAAGCACCTATAGACACCAAATTCACAGGGAAACATACCCTTCCACCCCTCTACAAGGCCTACAAGTTTAGTGAAGTTTGGGATTTGGTCCTCTGAGTTGTGCACCCACGAAGAGGGCTCCCTAGGAAAGTTCCCTGCAGGTACCTAGATTCACCAGAATGGCAGAGAAGCTTTCTCTGAACCTCTCCTACTATCATTCCAAGTTTCACGAAGCTTAGGTTTCAGGTATCCAAATTATACACCCACATAGTGGGTCCCCCCAAGAAAGTGCCCTTTAGCAGCTAGCTGGGGGAGCCCAATCTTCACCAACTTGGACGGATTGTAGAAGAGAGTCAGGGGAAGTTTCTCTGTAATTTTGATGTCTCTAGGTGCCCCAAGGGACTGTTTTATAGGAAAAAAATTGACAAATCGAAAATCACTAAAAAATCATTGATTTTCATTCGTCACAGGCATTGAAATGTATGAATATGAATTGACAAGTTAGTGATTTTTGAATGAATTTGGTGATTCGTGGTTTTTTAAATTCATGCCCATCTATACTGGAGAGCTACTGCCAGTCAGTGTTGGCTGTATTGGACTAGCTAGATAAAGGAAGGGTCTGATTCTTACAAGACAACTGCCTGTTTCCCTGTATGCAGGAAGGGAGACCCCAACTGGGCTGGCCCAGTGCCCATCCCTGACTTTGCCTTTGGTCCTCTCTCCAAGCAGTCTACAAAAAGAAGGAAGGAAAGAGAGGACTAAGGCTAGCCTCATGCTCTAGGGACACCCCTTTGGCTCACTTACCATATATATGTTTGTCACCTGATCATCTTCAGCATGCTTATCTTGTCTGGTTTCTGAAACTATGCAGGCTGAGACCCAGAACATGGGTTCAAATTGCCAAGGAATAACAGAAAATCTCATAGTGAACGAGGATATAATACTGCCTGAAGCTGTATAGAGCTGCTGCCAGTCACATGTGGTAATACTGGGTTAGATGAATCAAATAGTGTGATGAAAGGTAAGGTAGCTTTGTGTACACCTGTATTCTTTCTTTGGTCTTTATATCTCCCAGAAATTATTTTCCATTTCTACTTAAGCACCAAACTGAGCAATGTATTTTACATTTCCCCTTTAGAAATGAAACACTTGTGAGGATCTTTTGCCTGAATCATGACCAGACTTCAGGGAGGAGGATTTGATCTTTTCCTTTGCACCACTTGTCTGTGAAAATAGCCTCCTCTATAAACAACCACTCCCTCTGACTCCTAGCATGGAACCTGCTATGAGCAGAAATAGCAGATTCACTTCTATGGCAAAATAATAGCATTGTAGTAATTTCCATAAGAGCAAACAGACAGAAAGGTACCATAACTTAATGGCTGGACACATATAGAAGATCCTAGGTCCTGCTTGTCCTTTCTCTTCAGGAGAAGTGATATATATCCAGAGTCTGGAAGGAGCAACAGGAAAGGCTCTGTCACATGTCCCCACCACATAATATATGTAATATTATCTAATTAATTTCATTTGTTCATTTAAAAATATTTTTATTTTGCCTTTCTCCTTAAAAAGGCCAGTAGGCAGTTTACATCATTAAAAAGACAATATTTAAGAGCTAAAATCAGTAAGTATACACATATTAAAAAAGAATTGAAGAAGTATTATATTAAAAACAGCAAATAAAATCAGTACTAAAATACATCTAAAACAATAGAGCTCAACAATCCATTAAAAAAACCCCTCTCAGGCCACCAGTCATTAAGGAAAAGCCTATCTGAAGACAAAGGTCTTTGCCTGCTTGTGGAAAGACAGCAAAGATGGGGCCACTCTAGCTTCCTGTGGGAGGGAGTTCCAGAGTTTGGGAGCAGCAACAGAGAAGGCCTTCTCACATGTCCCCACCAAACACACTTGTAAAGGTGGTGGGACTGAGATAAAGGCCTCCCCTGAAGATCTTAATACCCAGGCAGGCTTATAAAGCAGTCTTTTAGGTACCTTGGATCCCAGCTGTTTAGGGCTTTATAGGGCAAAAACGTACTTTGAATTGCTCCCAGAAATGGATTGGCAACGGAGTGGAGCTGCTGTAATGAGGTGGGGGGTGGGGGTTCCCTTTAACCAGCCCCAGTTAGCAATCTCGCTGCTGCATTTTGGACCCTCTGAATCAGTTCCAAATGCAGCCCCACATAGAGCGTGTTACATTAATCCTGGCTAGGGTTGCCAGATCTCAGAGCACCAGCTGAAGCAAGATAGTTTCCATCCCTTTCCAGCTAGTGCCAGGATTCACTAGTTCAGTGTAAAGGTGTGTTTGTATGTGTCTGGTGTAGACCAAGTGCAGTCAAACAAAACAGGTGCAGTGAGAAGCAATACATAAAACAACTGGTGGGCCCATTGAGCCTTTTGACATCTGGATTATGACAGGACTTAAGCTTTGTTGCTTAAGTCCTGGCAGAATATAGGGGGGAAAGAGTGTTCTTTCAGCAGCAGAGAAATGTATGCTTCTGTTTCCATGTATGTGCAAGGCAGAGGGAATGGTGCTCTATTGTGCCTGTTTTTCTTGGCTTGGCATAAATCTGTTTTTTTATTAATCTGAAATTGACCCATAAGAGTCTGATTTTACAGACATTTTCCAGCAGCACAGATACTTTTTTTTCCCATCTAGAAAAATTGCTCTGATTATCCACCCTGAGAGTTATTAAAATATATTTAGTTGAACATCCAGAAATAGCAGTCCTTATTAACTTGAGCTTTCTTCACACATTGGGTGCCCAACTTTGGCATGACTGGCCCTTTTTTCTCCCTGCCACACGCATAGTAGCATACACTATGACCCCTCCATATGGAATACTGGTAACCTATTGCAGATCTGAAAGACCTCACAGAGTGTGGAAGGTGGGAGATTATCACTCAACCAGCATATTTGGAAAGTAGGTTAGAGTTTCATTAAGCCTCTTTGAGCATATGGCCTCCAGTTGTCATGGCTAAATGTTAATACAATTTATATGATTGCTTAGTGCTGGGAAATCTTTGACCCATTTACAGAGGAGTTAAAATCGTTAGTCCGAGTTCCAGCATAGTAAAAGCAGTTGCAATTATTGTACTGTAGAATATGGCAAGAGCACAGCCGACCTTTAGCCTTGCCAGACGGTTACACACAAGGCAGGTAAAACCTGTCACTAAGGTTTAATGTATTAGCAGAAATCTCATCAAGACAAAGCAGTCTCGGCATGCAGTTCATTGATTTATTGTACATCACTCTTGTTGGCCAGTTCCACATTTGCAATCAAATGATCGAGGATGAGGGTGGGGGTGGGGGGAGACAGGGATGAGAGCTTGTTTGCTTTTAAAGCAAAGTAAATCTGAGACATTTCATTACTGTCTAAAACAGCAAGTCCAAGATTCTGACACACGAGTCACTGAGTTTGCAACACTGGACAAATAACCCATAGTAGTCCAGTTCGTGTGGGGCAAATATGGAAGTTCCAGAGCTCATAATTACCACCCTCGCAACCACTCTAAACCCTTTGCCAGGGGAATCAAAAAAATTCAGGCAGCTGGATTGGCCCATCTCAACCAATGAGCAGGTCTTCTGTAAAATTAATTGCCCTTACTTGCCCATTTAAGACCAAACTTAAATACTAGCTTACAGCAATATGCTGTTCCAGAAAAAATTCATTTCCCCTCCAGCTGCTTTCAAGATTGCAGTCTAGATCCAGAGGGAATAGGAGAGCTCTCTGTATATGTCTCTGTGTAAGATGCCATCATCCTTGCTACTCAGAAATTCTAGGAGTTCATTTATTTCTTCAAACTATTTATATGCCACCTTTCTCCTGAAGGATTCAAAGTGGCTTACAGTATTAAAAGAAACAAAGTTAAACAATAAATTATTATAATATTTAAGAAGAGTTTTAAAAATCACATTAATACTTATAAATAAGAGCAATATTAAAAGCACAAATTAAAAAAAAACAGAATGTAATGATCCCTTTAAAAAATCCCCTTGGCCATCTCGTCATTTAAAAGAAAGCCTGTCTGAATAGAAAGGTCTTCATCTGCTTGCAGAAAGACAGGAAAGATGGGCCCAGCCTGGTCTCCCTTGGGAGAGAGTTCCAGAATCTGGAAGCAATAACAGAGAAGGCTCTCTCATGTGTCCCCACCAAGCACACCTCTGAGGGTGGTGGGACCAAGAGAAAGGCCTCTCCTGGTGATTTTAATACCTGGCCAGGCTCACAAAGGGAGATGCTGTCTTTTAAACAGCTTGGACCAAAGCTGTTTAGGGCTTTATAGGTTAAAACCAGCATGTTTAATTATGCCCAGAAATGGATCCAGTGGAGCTATTATAAGAGGGGACTTATATGCCCTGTAATCAGCCCCAGGCTAAGAATAAAGCTGAATTTTATTCAGTCCTCATTTTCAAGTGACTCAGCCTAACTGACACTTCAGAGTGTGCATTCACTTCTTCTTTTTATTTATATATGTAAGGAGGAAGAAACCAGTAGGAAGACCCTGATAGACGGACCATCATGCTTATCCTTAGAAAGAAACTCCCTTCACACCTCAGCTGCAGGGGTGGATTGGGAGAAACCAATGTGAATGCAGGGGGACTGCTTAGTTTAAAAAAGAAGATGAAGAGTCGCAGAAGAGAGTAGAGACACCCATGGAAGGGAAGGGGAATGGCCAGAGCAGAATTCCAAATAAGAAAATAAAGGAGGGAGAGAAGAGTTGATTTGGAAGGATGCTGTGGAATATTTGACATTTGAGGGATATCTGATAAATATAGAGAAGATGGTTGAGGAAAAACCATTAGAGGAGTGGGAGAGAGAGAGAGAGAAAGGAGACTGCTCTGGTTTAAACAGCAGTCTGAGAAAGAATATGAAAAAATTATTAATCCCTTCTCAAAAGACCCAAGAGAAGGAGATACAAACGATATACTTCAGAGGCTGTTATGGTGATGAGAAAGTTAGAAGAGAAGAATTGTCTCAGTTTAATTGTATAAAACTGTTTAGCACATTAAAAAAAAACCTTTTTAGAGCGGGAAGAGGTAGGGGATACAGATATTAAAGGAATAAGAGAAGTTGATGTTTGAAGTGATTTAAACAAAGAGATATTTGAAAAGAAGTGAGAGAAACAAAAGTTAAAGAAAACACAATTTAAGACCATTTCTTCTATGTATTTTGAGTTGAAAAAACTTACACACGTGTTGATGTTGACAAGTAGAATTTTCCAATAAACCTTTGAGTTATTTACTTATATTCAGACTCCTTAATGTGAACATTTAAATGGATTTGGGTAGAGTAAGTGGCATGGTAGCAGTTGGAAATATCCACAATATCCCACTTTTCTCCCAATAAAGATATTTAAAGTAGCCATTAAAAAAACCCACCCTGATCAACATAATCACCCCATCTCCTGAAAAGGACAAAAAGCTGATCCCACAGCTACGAATAGTCAACTATCCCACACACTACACCAGAATACAGACAGAGTTCTAACTCCTGTTCTCTGAAGATACCGGTCACAGAGACTGGCAAAACGTTAGGAAGAATAACCTCCAGAACACGGCCAAAGAGCCCAAAAAACCTACAACAACCATCATATTTAAAGTGGCTTGTAAAACATTTAAAAGAGAAATGCAGCTAAAATATTAAAAAAACAATTATAAACGTATTATACACTAAAACAAGAACTGAATAAGGTTTATTTTTTTAAAAAAATAAGAGCAATTTTGGAAAAAAAAAGGGGGGGAAAAGGACAACACCCCCGATTAAACTGCCTTCCTTGGGAGCATATCAATTGCCAAGACCATGCCTGAACAGAAAGACAGTTGCCTGTTGGTAAAAGAATAGCATGGAATGGAGTAACCTGGCCTTCCTTTAAAGATATGTCTGTAGGCTAGGAGGAGCCACTGAAAGCGGTATCTCTCATTACCTCACCAGACGTGGCTATGAAGGTGGTGGGACTGAGATAAAGCTTCCTGCAAAGGGCTTAAAACTTGAGCAAGTCTATATGGGCCTGGATCTGAGCTTTATAGATTGTAGATTAGATCTGCTATTTGTACCTAGAAATGGACTGTAGTGTGGCAAGCTGTCATAACAAGAAATTTCAGTTCTCTCTGTAACCAGCTCTGGTCAGCAGTTTTGGCTGCTGTATGCTGGACCTGCTGAAGTTTCCATATGCTTTACAAAGGCAATAAAGCACATTACAGCAACTAAAACAGGTGGTAACTAAGGGACATGTTAGCACTGTCATATCAAACATCTTCAGGAATGACTGCAGGTGGCATGCTAGTTTTAACTTTCTGAACACACATCTGGCCACTGCTGAGATCTGGGATTCAAGGATGAATCTGGGAGTGTGGCCAAGCTGTGAACATTTCGGAGAGCTTAACCCACCCTGCATAGCTTCCCTGGAATCCATATTCCCTGAACAACTTGTCAACTAGCCAGGAAAATGGGGCATATCAAAATTCTGCAGGGCAACTCCACTTCCCCTAACTAATTTTTTCTGGCACTTGAAGACTCTCTGAAAAGAGGGCAAGAAATGAAAGAGAATTACTATTTATGCAACAAAGATGCAAACAACATCTGGAAAATCAGTGGCACAGTAGCTGCAATGTTCTGTAGGGAACAATTTTCTGTTGCTGTGGCAATTCTTTGTTGCCTTTGTCACTAAAAACCTGTAGGAAGCAAGAGCACTCACTTAACATCTTATATGTTTAAGACACGGCCCATTCTCTTTCTTTCAAAAAATGCAATAGGAGATTAATTACCTTAATAGCCTAGGGAATCACTTAATCTACTGCAAGAATCTAGCACTTCCTTGTTTTTTGTTTTGTTTTGCTTTTGGTTACTTTCCAACAGGAGACAGTTTGGCCATTTTCCAGCTGAAAACTTGTTGGTGTTTGCATATGTATTTTTGTAGCTTTAGTGTAACAGTTTTTTTGTTGTTGTTTAGTCGTTTAGTCGTGTCCGACTCTTCGTGACCCCATGGACCAGAGCACACCAGGCCCTCCTGTCTTCCACTGCCTCCGGGAATTAGTGTAACAGTTAACTGTAGCTAATTAACAAGGTCCCTGGGCACATCGTGGTTGCACAGTCAGACACAGGAACAGTTATATGACTGAGATACACCATAGCACTTGAGAATTAATCACAAGAGAATTCTAGACTGGTTTCCATATCTTGATTGCTTTGTTCAGAGTGCTCTAGGGAACAGAGAATCACAGAGCTGTCAGTCACTACTGCTAGGGTTCTTCCCGGTCACTTAAAAAATAGGTATAATTGATGGGAATTAAAGGGGGAAATAAAAATAAAGTTTGCTTTGGGGAGATAATTTGAGCAAATGGATTAGGAATACTGTAATCTTGCTTTTAGAAACTATTATAATTAATTACATAGAATCTTTTTTAAAGTTGCATTCTCTTTTCATTTACTCTTGTTTAAGTATACTTAATACTCAGTTTAACTATACTAATATATACAGTGATGCTTTTAATTGCAGTTGTGGTGGAGAATTTTAAGGTGAGTATATAATTGTATATACCACTATAACTTAAATCCTGTTGCACATCTCCTCATGCACAATGGATATGATGCCACCAGCAATTGCAAACTACCATGGATAAAAGCCTTCATTTGGTGATTGTGGAGTCCATGTGACCTTGTCACATCATATGTGAGTTGCATGCAGCCTGAAATGGCATTTAATAGTAGGTAAAAGTAAAGGAAAAGGTTCCCCTTGATGATTTGTCCAGTTGTGTTTGACTCTAGGCGGCGGTGCTCATCTCCGTTTCCAACCCATAGAGCTAGCGTTTTCTCCGCAGACAATACTCTGTGGTGACGTGACCAGCGTGACTAGAAACGGAAAGCTGCTTACCTTCCCACCAAGATGGTACCTATTTATCTACTCGCATTTTTGCATGATAAAGGACAAAAATGGTAGGGACCTCACAGAAGCAGAAGGCATCAAGAAGAGGTGGCAAGAATACACAGAAGAATTATAATAGAAAGATCTGGATGTCCCGGACAACCCAGACAATGTAGTTGCTGACCTTGAGCCTGACATCCTGGAGAGTGAAGTCAAGTGGGCCTTAGAAAGCATGGCTAATAACAAGGCCAGTACAGGTGATGGCATTCCAGTTGAACTATTTAAAATCTTAAAAGATGATGCTGTTGAGGTGCTACATTCAGTATTCTAGGAAGTTTGGAAAACCCAACAGTGGCCAGAGGAGTGGAAAAGATCAGTCTAGATCCCAATCCCAAAGAAGGGCAGTGTCAAAGAATGCTCCAACTACCGTACAATTGCACTCATTTCACACGCTAGCAAGGTTATGCTCAAAATTCTCCAAGGTAGGCTTCAGCAGTATGTGGACCAAGAACTCCCAAAAGTACACGTTGGATTTCGAAGGGGCAGAGGAACTAGAGACCAAATTGCTAACATGCGCTAGATTATGGAGAAAGCCAGAGAGTTCCACAGAAACTTCACCTTCTGCTTCTTTGACTATGCAAAAGCCTTTGACTGTGCAGACCACATCAAACTATGGCAAGTTCTTACAGAAATGGGAGTGCCTGACCACCTTATCAATCACCTGAGAAATCTATATGTGGGGCAGGAAGCAACAGTTAGAACTGGATATGGAACAACTGATTGATTCAAAATTGAGAAAGGAGTACGACAAAGCTGTATATTGCCCCCCCCCTGCTTATTTAATTTATATGCAGAATACATCATGTGAAAGCCTGGATTGGATGAATCCCAAGCCGGAATTAAGACTGCTGGAAGAAATATCAACAGCCTCAGATATGCAGATGATACTACTCTGATGGCAGAAAGTGAGGAGGAATTAAAGAACCTCTTAATGAGGGTGAAAGAGGAGAGCGCCAAAAAAATGGTCTGAAGCTCAACATCAAAAAAACTAAGATCATGGGTACTGGTCCCATCACCTCCTGGCAAATAGAAGGGGAAGATATGGAGGCAGTGACAGATTTTACCTTCTTGGTCTCTGTGATCACTGCAGATGGTGACAACAGCCACGAAATTAAAAGATGCCTGCTTCTTGGGAGGAAAGTGATGACCAACCTAGACAGCATCTTAAAAAGCAGAGACATCACCTTGCTGACAAAGGTCCGCATAGTCAAAGCTATGTTTTTTCCCAGTAGTGATGTATGGAAGTGAGAGCTGAATCATAAAGAAGGCTGACCACCGAAGAATTGATGCTTTTGAATTGTAGTGCTGGAGGACACTCTTGAGAGTCGCCTGGACTGCAAAGAGAACAAACCTATCCATTTTGAAGGAAATCAACCCCGAGTGCTCACTGGAAGGACAGATCTTGAAGCTGAGGCTCTAATACTTTGGCCATCTCACGAGAAGAGAAGACTCCCTGGAAAAGACCCTGATGTTAGGAAAGTGTGAAGCCAAGAGGAGAAGCGGACAAGAGAGGATGAAATGGTTGGACAGTGTCACCGAAGCTAGCAACATGAATTTGACCCAACTCTGGGAGGCAGTTGAAGACAGAAGAGCCTGGTATGCTCTGGTCCATGGAGTCATGAAGAGTGGGACATGACTTAACAACTAAACAACAACAACAAATCTACTGCTGAGGGTGATGTCATCTCTTTTCTGCGTGTGGACCTGGGCAACAGAATTTCAGAGAATGCATTCCAAAAATTACAGGCAGAATCTAAAGAAATTAAACTAAACTAAATAAGACAAAAATGTGGCACCTTAAAGACTAATATATTTTAATTTGAGCTTTCGTGGACATGTATACTTTGTCAGACATATGGAAACCAAATGAAATGTTGAATGAAATATCAGTTTAATACTAAATATTGATTGGCTCTTGGATGTGTGTTACATTTACATGCAATAAGTTGTGTTCTCTGTTGTTTTAGGGCTAATGCTGTAAAAAATTCCCCAGGAGACAGAAAACAGACACCAGTCCTGGGCAAAGATCAGAGAGGAGATGGGGGATGGAGGTGGGGTGGGTTGAAGATTAGAGGTTCACTTAAAACTCAAGATGGAGAGAAAAAAAGGGAATATTAAACACAAAGGTGAAAGAAGATGGTAGAGGAATTATGTATGTTAATGTAGGGAATATTGACAGTTTATATCTTCAAGCCTTGTGATGAGAAATGGGCTTGGTAGTTGGGAATAAAATAAAAGAGGCAATGGTAGTATTCCAGATATTACAGTACATAAGAATACATTGCAGTTGTTCATGATTTCAGCTTTACAATTGTCTTTCAAAGAAAATTGAATTAAAACTATGCAGATTAGTCTCTTTGGCCCCTTTCTCTCATGAACATAGCCCTTTGTCTTTTGGCAAATCTGAAAAATGGCCATTGACCCACTATAGACAAGTTCACCCTCCTATATTGGCTTGCTATTTGAATTTTTCACATAAAGAAGTTGCTCTTTTTCTGTTAAAGAGGCAACATAAAACTTACTGGTTTAAAGACTAGAATATCCATAAGAAGAAAGAATATGCTCAGTTGATAAATATATTATAACTTCACTTTTTCATTTCTGCTTCTTAAATATATTTCACATCTAATCATTAATGTAATATGATCTTATTGCAATCTACTAGTGTAATGTAATTAACAGAGGTTGCATTAAAATTTTATATTTAACAAAAGTCCTTTAGCAAGAATATTTTTCACAGGTAAAGACACCAAAAACCCTGAGCAGTAGTCTTGAAATTTAAAATTCTTCTTGCACAGCACTTTTAGTGAAGGGCATTCATAATTATTAATTAGTTTCTGATGCAGCAATTCTATCACCTTTTCTCTCTTTCACCTTCTCTTTTTGTCTTATTTTTTCTTTCTGAATTCACTTAAAGTTCAGACTCAGTTATTTTTTTCAATAATGTAACTAATGATTGACTGATTGGTTTTCAACATGTGTATGTCATGTGGTAACCTATAATTCAGTCCTGACTCTCTGATATTGCTCGCCAGAAAGACCTAGGATGGGCCAAGGTACCCCACAGTCAATGGAGAAGAGCTGTGCTGTGCTAAAAGAGGAGAATTCACAGATGCCACCATTATGCCTGCAGAGATTTCTAGATATGAGTGACTGCGGCTGGCAGTCATTCCTCTAAAATGGCTGGGGTAGACAGTGTAAGGGACTTCTAGATCTAAAGCCCATGGAAATGCTAGAGGGCCATGTGTTCCTGGCCTATGCTGGTATAGAACACACCACATGCTTTTCTGAATGACCAGAGATGTTATGGAAAATATCATAGATTCTAAAAGATTATGTAGGATTGCTCTATCCAGCTGCTTTATAACTATGACAGACCACTAGACAATGTGTGATCCTGAACTTATTTATTTTGCCAACTATAGGTGGACAGCATTCTATCCTTCCCCACTTTTCTAGCTATGTATTAGGTGCTACTATAAGGAAGGTAAGGAATATGATTGGGAAGCTCCCTATTGTGCAGCTTCCAGATGTTTTAGATTAACATTTCCATCAACTGGATCAATTGTGAAGGAACGTGAAACTTATAAAGAAGTAGGAAGGTACTTGATGGGAAAATACTGCTTTAGAACCTCTCTGTGTCACAATGACTTGGTTGTTCTGGAAGAAGCTGAAAGTCTAGATGCCTCCCTCCCTGCTCCTGCTCAGCATCCTGTGCTCACTGAATTGTAGACTGCAGAAGCCTCTAAGGAGGACTTTGTCTTCCTGCTCTTCAGCCTCAAGTGGAGCAATAAGAATCTGCGCTTGCAGTTTGTAGACAGAATGAGCATATTACCCTTTCCCCCCTTTTGATTTGTTCACATTTGGAATGCTGAACGTCACTTGAGTGGTTCCTTTAAAGTATATAACATTCTCATTTTATTATACCAATAAGAATGTTTCTGTATATACAGTATATCACAGAAGTGAGTACACCCCCTCACAATTCATAAATATTTTATTATAACTTTTCATCTGACAACACCGAAGAAATGACACTTGGCTACACTGTAAAGCAGTGAGTATACAGCTTGTATAACAGTGTAAATGTGCTGTCCCCTCAAAATAATGCAACATACAGCCATTAATGTCTAAACAGCTAGCAACAAAAGTGAGTATATCCCTAAGTAACAATGTCCAAATTGGTCCCAAGTAGCCGTTTCCCTTCCCTGGTGTCATGAGACCCGTTAGTGTCACAAGTCTCAGGTGTGAAAGGGGAGCAGGTGTTATCACTCTCACTCTCTCAGACTGGTCACTGGAAGTTCCACATGGCACCTCATGGTAATGAATTATCTGAGGATCTGAAAAAATGAATTGTTGCTCTACCTAAAGATGGTCTAGGCTATAAAAAGATTGCCCAGACCCTGAAACTGAGCTGCAACACAGTGGCCAAGACCGTACAGTGGTTTAACAGGACAGGTTCCACTCAGAACAGGCCTCTTGATGGTCATCCAAAGAAGTTGAGTGTCCATGCTCAGCATAATGTCCAGAGGTTGTCTTTGGGAAATAGATGTGTGAATGCTGCCAGCATTGCTGCAGAGGTTAAAAGAGTGGAGGGTCAGCTTGTCAGTGCTGAGACCATACGCCGCACACTGCATCAAATTCATCTCCAGGGCTGTTGTCCCAGAAGGAAGCCTCTTCTAAAGATGATGCACAAGAAAGCCCGCATACGGTTTGCTGCAGACAAACAGACTAAGGACATGGATTTCTGGAACCATGTCCTGTTGTCCGATGAGGCCAAGTATTATTTGGTTCAGATGGTGTCAAGCGTGTGTGGCGGCAACCAGGTGAGGACTACAAAGACAAATGTGTCATGCCTACAGTCAAACATGGTGGTGGGAGTGTCATGGTCTGTGACTGCATAAGTGCTGCCAGCACTGGGGAGCTACAGTTCAATGAGGGAACCATGAATGCCAACAGGTACTGTGACATACTGAAGCAGAACATGATCCCTCCCTTTGGAGACAGGGCCACAGGGGAGTATTCCAACATGATAACGACCCTAAACATACCTCCAAAACGAACACTGCCTTGCTAAAGAAGCTGAGGGTAAAGGTGATGGACTGGCCAAGAATGTCTCCAGATCTAAACCCTATTGAGCATCTGTGGGGCATCCTGAAACAGAAGGTGGAGGTGCACAAGGTCTCTAACATACACTAGCTCTGTGATTTTGTCATGGAGGAGTGGAAACTTCCGGTTGGGCAGTGTCAGCTGCAGACGGCTTGTTACTGAGCTCCAGGGAGTATTTGCATGGAGGAGTGGAAGAGGACTCCAGTGGCAACCTGTGAAGCTCTGGTTAACTCTAAGCCCAAGAGGGTTAAGGCAGTGCTGAAAAATAATGATGGCCACACAAAATATTGACACTTTGTGCCCAATTTGGACATTGTCATTTAGGGGTGTACTCACCTTTGTTTCCAGCGGTTTAGACATTAATGGCTGTGTGTTGCGTTATTTTGAGGGGACAGCACATTTACACTGTTATAAAAGCTGTATACTCATTGCTTTGCATTGTAGCCAAGTGTCATTTCTTCAGTGTCATCACATGAAAAGATATACTAAAATATTTATGAAATGTGAGGGGGTGTACTCACTTCTGTGATATACTGTAAATAGATAGATGGCAGTGGACTTGTTTGTGGTTTGAAGAGCTGTATACTGAATTTATTTTAAAGTGAAGCTTTTGTTTTTTCTTTCTTGGTTTTACAAAACTGGGCTGAATAAAATTGCTAGCCTCAGAGTTGACCCATTAAATCAATAGAACATATATAATCAACATACATAAATGGGGCTACTTTAGTTGGAAACAACATTCAGGCTATGCTGGTTTGTGTTAACGACCATCAGTTTTTTCTAAAATTCTTGAAATACTGTATTTGTTCAAAATATCTCTTTGCTATTCAACTGTCCCTTTGTGTTTTATGAAGCCAGTGCTTCACAAGCTGCTGCATGCACCATATTCCATGTTTTATGATTTCAGTTGTAGAGGGCATCACCACAAAATGTCAGTCTGCACTGGCAAATCAGAGGTCTGGGCATTTCTGATGTTTCATCAAGGAAATAAGTTAAGGTCTCAAATAAGGTTTCATGTGTTTGACCCTTGCAAAATGCTATTTTCTATTCTAGGCACTCAATAGAAAACAGAGGCTTTGCCTATCTTTTCTGGTGGGGAAATATCTTCAGCTCATGTGAGGATGGCTGTGTGAATTGTCCAAACAACTCATGAACTTGTATCTGAAGTCAGTCCACTGTAGGTTTAGGTCTGTAAATTACAGTTTAGTCCTGAAGTTATGGAACTCAGAGGAAAGCTTTACAATGAATCACCGCAGCACTTCACTTTCTATAGTTTTGAGGGGCTTGGCGGAAATTCCACATAACCTGAAATGTTGTTTTCAAATGATGAGAATATAAAGGTTTCCATTATATCAGACTGCAGCTTGGAGTGAAGGAAACAGCTGGATGACGATGAAAGATATTAGGTGCTGTTGTTATGCCATGGCTTGGTTTCGGGAAAAAAGCTCTAGGCAACATCTTTATTTTAGAAGTATCACTCAAAAGATATATAGATATCCAGGCAACATCTTTATTTTAGAAATATCACTCAAAGGGAATATGTGGGTTTTTTTGTGTGTGTAAAGGTTTACATTACCAATCTGTTATTATTATACATAAACCGTGCACGCACAACAAAAACATCCAGTTTCTAAATCTGAGGTGGTTCACATTTTTATTACTATGAGTTTTCCAGAGGCAACAAAACAGGCTCTCCACACTGCTTTGAATGTAACTGATAAAAAAATTGAGCTGACTTTTCCCCAAACAAAAATGTACAGCCGTGATGCAATTCTGCATTGTTTCTGTACAGATATATGATGTTTCCCAGGGATAAATATCCTTACCTGTCTCACCCATGGACTCATTTCTCTCCAGAAAGGAAGATGGCAATTTTCTGAAATTCCTGATAGAGATCTTCTATTGGTGAGAGCAAAGGTTTGTGTAAAAATCCACATTTTGCACAAAACTGTGCAATTTGCAAAATTTAAATTAAAATAAATAAAAGAGCCTAGGAAAGTCAACTCTATTTTTTTTAATGTGTTGTAGGGTTCTCCACTCTCTAGAGGGAAAAGTATAATTAGTTTTTTAGATCAACACGCATGAAGTGAAATTTCTTCAGCTGACAACTATTTCTGGGTTGATTGTTGCAACTGCCGCAATAAAATGAGAGTCAAAGCTTGTGTCCAACTTGCCTGTGGCAGCTCTTTTTCCTCTCATGGCCCATCATTTTTTAGAGGACTTCTGATGAAATGCAGAACAGCTATTTCTACTTCTGGCAAATGAGTCAATTGACCCACTTCCCATCAATAAGGATTTAATCAGATTGGGGTGGGGGAAAAAAGAGAAGTTTACCCCAGGCATATGCATCAGCTGTCAATCTTAATATGAAAACTGTCACTGTATTCCTTGCTGAAAGGTCAAAAGTGGTTGTGTCCAGGATGCTGCTCCTTATTTTGACCTGTTTAATACTGCTGCTCCTTTTTTTATACAGTGAGGTGACCAGTTTATGACTTCTCTGTAACAGAGACACATGGGGAACATGAAGCATAAGAAAAGGTCACACTTCTTAATGGCAATCTCAACATTATTACATGAGACACACTGAGCTAATATATCCATAGCTGGGGTTCAGAGGGAAATGTCTTTTGTTTGCATTTTAATGCAACCATACCAAATTTGAACTAAACCAATGTATGAATTGGGAAGCATTTATATTTCAATATTTCTAAGTTTTTGAATTGCATGAGGCAGTTTTCCAATAGAAAAAATGAATATTAAAATTAGTGGATAATATAATACATTGAAGTATGCACAAATACATATATGTCACTGAAAATAATGTATAATCATAAAATGCAGCACAGGAAATTCCTTGCTAAATTTGTTGTTTTTCATTTATTTGACTTGTATCCCAACCTTCTATTGTATTATACAAAAAATATGTATTGGGGGGCAAAATTGTGTATGCAACATGTTTGGATAGCCATTGATGAAAATGCAGAGCATCCTAATTTTCATGGGAACTTTAAAACAAATAGAAAAGTGATGGGAAAACCAGGCAGAACTTAAAGCTAGGTAAATGAACATCTAAGCAAAGGCAAAACTGACAGATTTGTTTATCCCAGTTGAGTTGCCAAGGCAATTGATTGTGAAGATAGAATTTGACTTGTGCAAATTCTAGTACAAATTGGAATGAACTTCCTGAAATGCCAGTGGGAGGATGAGCAAATTTCCCCAAAGTTTTGTTTCCCCATAAAAGTGGCTTCTGTCTCCCTGCCTTTGGAGCAAATTAGAAGTTTTGCTTCTTCTAAAGTTTAAAAGATATAAAATATATAGCGGGCATTGTTTATTTAGATTTCAAATAACTTTGACACAATTGTTTATCAACAACAATTTAGGAAAGCTATAGATTTAAAAGAGATAGCGTATTGATCTGTGCAAGCACATCAGGCAAAACCTAAGGGGGGGAATAATATAAAAATAAAAATTTAAAATATTTTTAATTAAAAAAAGAAAAAAATCATGGCACTTTAAAGACTAGCTATTGTATTTTAATATGGGCTTTTGTGGACAAGTCCATTTCTTGTGGCGTGTAATATAGTAAAATACTGTACAGAGTTCACAAGAAAAACATTCATATTGGCTTTGATATTCAGCGGTGTATGGTTGCATCATACATATACAGTACTTGATGGCCTGTATTTGCTGTTCAGTTCTTTTGTAGTCTGGTTTTGTAAATATTCCCAATCATGGAATAGTGGAATAAGAGGGTAAATCCTCTTGTATTAGCAACCAGTCAAAAAAAGTAGAAAGCAGAGAATACTCAGTTCTCACAATGGAGAGAATGAAACTAACACTGAGACAACATTTTCTCTCATGGGAATTTCTATCATTCATTCAGTTTAGATGGAAAAAGAAATTCTCTTAAGAAAGTATATCAAAGGAAGAGAACTCTTTGGAGAAGTTTCTATAGGGATTCTTACGAGGCCACTGAGGAGCATGTGTGCCTGTCTTATCCTTCCCCACATTATCATCTGTGTAACAGCCAGCAGCCCCTTCACAGGTTGCTGCCCTTCAGTCGAAGTCCAAAGAAAGATCCCATAAGATAATTCCTTATACCAGACACTCCCAGATGAGGAAACATGGGCACCTAGGGAAAATATGATGATGAGAGGTGCAATAAAAATGAAAAACAAATGCAGCACCTCTGACACCTTGCAGTGTTATGATGAGGTGGGGGAAAAACCATTTAGAGCTAAAATGAAATCTAAATGGTCTTAAGAATGAAGCCGAGGAATGGATGCCTCTTTCGTGGGGAAATAAAACTCTGAAGAAATTGAGGGGTCATGACACCGCAGTAGAGTCACTTTTTCTGTAGCTGGGTGCAGTTCCCTCATAGTCACTGTGGGGCTTCTTGGTATACCACAGTATTATAAGCATCTATATGGTAGAAAAGGGGGAAAATACTGTTGGTGTAATGAGGAACACAAGGGTAATTACTAATGCAGTTCTCCCACTCAAACCGAATGTTCTTTGTGTGTGAGGCTGGTCACTAGTTGTGGAATCAGGTATATAATCAGTTGTGCGACTGATCATGCAAAGGACAGCCCACCAGAGGGGTGGGAATAGCTGCAGCAATGCCCTTGCACAGCTGTTTGTTTGTTTTTTACCACAGGATTTTGTTCTTTCAGTGATGTAAACCGCCTTGGGTCCTTTTTAAGGAGAAAGGCGGAGTAAAAATATTTTAAATAGATCATTCCACAATGACCTTTCCAAAATGTAATGATTGGAAATCATGGAGAAAGTGATGAAGAATGAGCAGTGCCGAGTCCAATTTTATGATATTTTTCTCAAAAACATTCAGAGTTTTTATTTTTCTTGAATGGTCGCTTTGCAGAATTATTCCCAAAATATATTCTTTTTTTGTCTGTGTGGTTGCCTTCCATCGCTACCACAATGCGTGAAAGGATACCAGGTAGAAAGCACAGTGGAGTTGGCAAAAAAGGGGGGCCAGGCTACCGACATAGTTGCTTCCAGTGGCTTTGCAAAAAAACAAAACAAAACCCCTTATTGGGTAAACAAAGTTATCCTATTTGGGGATGGCTCTCTGTAGGATTTGGTGGAGCCAACACAAAAGTATTAGTATAATTTAAGTACAGTGGTGCCCCGCACAGCGAGGTTAATCCGTTCCGGATTAACCTTCGCTGTGGGAAACATCGCACTACGGAACAGAAAAAAGGCATTGGAACACATTAAACAGCGTTTAATGCGTTCCAATGCCATAAAATACTTACCGTTGTGCGATGTTTCCCAGGGGCCAGCAGCCATTTTCACGCCCTCCCCTCGCACAACAAGGGCGCCAAAATGGCTGCCATCAGCTGTCCGGCTTTTTCGCGCCCTTGGTAAGCAAGGGGAGCCCGCGAAAACGCTGCCGGAAGCCCCGAAATGGTTGCGCGCAGCCATTTCGGGGCTTCTGCAGCATTTTCGCGCGCTCCCCTTGCTTACCAAGGGCGCGAAAACGCTGCACCCCGGCCCCTTTCGGCTGTTCCGGCGGCCATTTTGAAACCGCGGAACAGCTGATCGGCGGGTCGCAAAGCGAAGGTCGGTAAGCGAGCAGCTTACCGACCTTCGTTCTGCGATTTCCCGCCTATACAGGCACCGTTTTGCGATCGCATTTGCGATCGCTAAAACGGCCTCATAGAGCGAATTCATCGCTCTACGAGGCGCCCGTTGTGCGAGGCACCACTGTACTGTGAATAATGTGTACTGAGTATGTGTGCTTAGTAAAACAGTAGAGCAGTGAACATTTTACATTATAAACAAAATAACCTGGTATTGTAAGGAGGGAGTTTATCATGCAAGAAATTAGTAGGAAGGGAAGCTCAGAAACAAGATGGAATATGCTGAATTTGCATTTAGTGTCTTACCAGCATCCTGGAGTTCGGTTACTCATATGTAATGCTGCACTTGCATGAGGCATTCACATAAACTGTAAATAAAAAACAACTTCAACTCCAAAGTAAAGAACAGTAGACTTGAATTTCAATTACCGTTTATTTTTTAAAGTGTAATAAAATGCCTATAAAAATCAATAGGTCTGAGTCCTTGACTAATGAAAATGGAAAGTTGAAGAGAGGTGCTAGAACCCTGACTGACAGTTCTGTTCAAAATGGTTCTGCATGAAGGTTAAGTAACAGATAGCTAATAACATTTCTGTGACTTCTTTTGTTAAGATAAAGAAAGATCAGTGAAAACTGCCTTCATTCATCCTACTCATGAGTAATTTGCCAAGGAATTTACAAGACTACTATACATAAATTAATGGCATTTCTAATTCCTAAAGTATATCTTAGGAACCAATTCCTTTTTAATAGCTTTGCTAAGTTCCTGTCAGTCAATGCTTAGAATGCATGTATCACCTTCCAGGGTCAGCCTCTTAATTACTCACCATTTTCCTTTGTGCCTGTAAAATAGATTTTGAAGTCAATTAATAAGGAATTCATTTTTTTCTTTACTCAAGATTTTCACATTTGTACTTTTCACTGCATAATTTAATGGTACTATGATAAATTAGACATGAAGACCTTAATTTAAACTTCCTTTGCGACAGACTCTACAGTGGGTCATGAAATCTTCCACTTCTAGACTCTCTTTAAACTTATTTTCACCTGTATGACTGCTGCCACCTCTACCTTTGTGCCTACATTTGTCTTCTCTCTCTCTCTCTCTCTCTCTCTCTCTCTCTCTCTCTCTCTCTCTGTGTGTGTGTGTGTGTGTGTGTGTGTGTGTGTGTGTGTGTGTGTGAGAGAGAGAGAGAGAGAGAGAGAGAGAGAGAGAGAGATCATTCTGGGGACAGAAGTTTAGGTTGAGGTGGTGACGCAATCACTTTACAGGCGAGCTGCTAGATACTAGTTTAGAAGCAACTTCTAGCAGTCAGTAACAGCATCAGGAAGTCAAATAATTACATTTATTGTTTCATCAAATTCATCATCATCTTAGAACTTCAGAGCTGAAAAGGACCCTCTGGATAATTGAGTCCAGCCCTGTCAAGGAGGCACAGTGAACTCCCAACCTAGATGCCTAAAGCACTGAGCTATCCAGCAGTCTAGAATTTCTTCTTGGTTCTGATTCAGGCCAGTAGAAGCTCAATAATCTATGGGCAAAATCCAATTGTAGCCCCAACCAGAGGAGACCCTTTAGATCAATAGGATTTCCAACTAGGTGGTCTTAACACATCCCATATACTTAGCAGATCTCTTCTCATTTGTATTAGCAATTGGATTTAGCCCTAAATCTTTGTCTAAGTTATCACTGTCAACTTGGTATGCTAATGTTTGGCAACAGTGCTAATGGAAAAACTAACTGAACAGGTGCATTTGCTTAAACATGGGAAGTACAATTCTCATTTTTATAAAATATGGGACTTGTTTATCAGCTGTATAAGCACTAGTAAGCACTCTTCATGCACCATCCCTTCCAAGTATTCATAGATGTTTGGCAAAAATTGATCAATCAATGATCTGTTTTATCCTGCATTATTGCCTTGTCCTATGTTGCTGTTGGTTTGTTTTTATTTCTTATGTGATCCTTAAAAACATTTTGTATTATTTGTTGCATAATAAACATATTTTAAAAAAATATAGTTGTCCCAGATTTCTCCCAAGCTCTAAAAATTTCCTTAAATGTCCTTTAACTCTAAAAATGTCCTTTAATTATATCAGGAAATGCTGTGGGGAAATCAAATGATTTTTGGAGGGTGTTTTTTAAACCAATCAATATGTTATTTGAAAGTGATAGAATCTAATTTGAAATTAGCTATAAATCCTCTGTCTGCAACAAGGACAAGCTACTGCAAAAAAAAGTCCCTCCCCAATTTAGGAATGGTATTCAAAAATGAAGCATGATGGTTGCACTTTTAAGTTACTATATATTTTGAGAAATGAGAGGGCAAGGGTAATGCTGATTAAAGTGTATCACATGGTTAATTAGAATGATTGGTCTATTTTATATGTCATAAATCATTTCTATTGGATTTTTAAAACAAACAGGTGGCAATTGCAGGGTTGCCAACTAAAAAAGAAGAGAGAAGCAATATTTTTTAAAAGGGCGTGTTAAAATCCAGACATTGTGATATAGCAATAGCAAGTGCATTACATGACAGTCCACTAACATTAGTCCTTCCAATTGTTCTAAAAGAAAAATGAAAACATGAATATCTGCTTAGTAGAAATGTGGTGTTTGTATAACATGAGTGCTACTAACAGAAGAAAATAAGAGTCCTGTTAGATCAGGCCAAGGGCCCATCTAGTCCAGCTTCCTGTATCTCACTGTGGCCCCACCAGGTGCCTCTGGGAGCACACGAGACAACTAGATGCCTGTCTATTGATCCCACTCCCCTGCATCTGGCATTTGGAGGTACCTTCCTTCTAAGCCTGGAGATTGTACATTCCCATCATGGCTTATAACTTGTGCTTGACTTTTCTTCCAGAAATCTGTCCAATCCCCTTTCAAAGGCATCTAGGCCAGATGCCATCACCACATCCTGTGGCAAGGAGTTCTACATACTAACAACATCGTGGGTAAAGAAATATTTTCTTTTGTCTGTTCTCACTCTCCCAACACTCAGTTTGAGTGGATGTTCCCTGGTTCTGGTATTGCATGAGAGGGAAAAGAGCTTCTCTCTGTCCTATATTACTAGGTTTACAAAATGATCAGAAAGAGAGGCCAGAAAAATTAGCAACAGGACACTCTATCAAGCTGGCGCAGGGAAGCAAAGTGACAAAGCTTGATAGTCAATATTGTATTGAGTTCTGCTGACAAATCTAGTAAAATCAGCATGTGCAACCTTTCTGTGCCTATTATGCCTGTAATATACTAAGAATCAATCATCCCATTGATTTTCATTTCAAGTGGTCTGAACAGGTCCTAATTTAAACAACCATTTCACAGGAAAACTGCAAGGTGGGAGATGCAGAGTGCTCTTTTCTATTCATCCCACTATGCATTTTAACAGTGGCAAGATATGTGATTTGTTACAAATCTAGAGCAGAACTTCATCTTTGAAAACACACATATTTTTATTTAAAAAGTAATCCACATCCTATTTTAATTTTGTGTGGATTTATTAAAAAGTGTGTTTCATGCTGCCTCTTTTATGTCAAAGCATGAGCAGCTGGTCTGGTGATGTGCTCCTGATTTAAGATAGAGGTGCTCTCATGCCTTTTCTGCTTGTGCATCCAAAAACAACTGCACTAATTTTAGGGTTGGCTTTAGAGATGGGCAAGAACTTACGATTTGGTAGTTCAGCCCAGTTCATTTACCGCTGCAACAGGTGGTCTGGTGCTCCCCCCTCTAGTGGGCACCCACTCGGAAGTAGCAGCCAGCTTCCCCACCCCACCTCCTCTGGGTGCTGCCTCTGAGGGGCGCCCCCGAGTGGCAGCAGGGCACTGAACCACCAAACCAGCTGTTTGTGCCCATCTCTAGTTGTCATTTTAAGCAGTAGATCTGCTGTCCAATTGCTCTTACTGAATCCAAGAAGGAGGAGGAGGAGGAGGAGGAGGAGGAGGAGGAGGAGGAGGAGGAGAAGGAGAAGGAGAAGGAGAAGGAGAAGGAGAAGGAGAAGGAGAAGGAGAAGGAGAAGGAGAAGGAGAAGAAGCCTTCAGGTCAGACTTACGGCCACCTTTTCCAGAGTTTTCTAGGTAGATAATACAGTACTCAGAACTGGTTTACCATTCCCTTCTTCTGGGCACATCCTGGGGCTGTGCAGGTTGCCCATGACTACACAGACCGACTCTTCTCTTGGAGTCACAATTGGGAATTGAAGTTCTAGCCTCTGGCTCTACAGCCAGAGATGTAACTCACTGAACTATCCAGACAGATAACTCTTAATTCTGCCTAATGCTCTCTCACACACATCCTTTATATAGAAACATAATCTCTCTAGGCAGGAACCATACCAACCAGAGCTCCATTCATTAATGTTTGTCCACATGTCTCAACTGTTTTAACTGCTGCTTATGCCGTACTTCCAACTTACATTTGTCAGTCAAATCTCAGTCAGTTACCATATATGAGAATACAGACCTTTACACAAAATGCATTTATTATGTAAAATTGCCACAGTGTGCTTCACAATGCTTTACAGACACAAATGGAGCATATTGTCCCTCTGCTTAAGGTAGGAAGAAAGGTGCTACAGCTCACTTTTTCCCTCCTGCCACTGTTCTTCTCCCTCCCCTTTGCCATTCAAAACATCCACATTCCCCATTCCCCTCATTGCCACTGCCATTCAAATGTCAGACAAAATTATTGAGGATAAGTAGCCAACAGTTCAGAGTAGCCATTTGCCTGGTTTTGCACTGAGACAACTCCAGTTGGGCAATTGCTCCACAGCGCCATGGCAAACATTCTCCTACCGTTTTTGCTATAAGAGCAGGAGAGAAATTAGCATGTGACTTTCTAGGGCATGGCCCTGATGAAGCCTAGTTTATTGAAAGTGTGCATGAAATTCATCACTGTCCTAACCTGTTGCTTAAGGCACAAACTTATGTGTATGGACAAAAATGGCTTTGACTCCACATTTCAGATCTTGAATTTTGCCGATTCAGAGGATAGAGGTCTTTCTGCTTTCTTCTGATCTGTATCAGGAACATTACTTTTGTTTGCTAAAGCCAATCTTTGCTGCTGCTCTTGTTTTTTAATCTGGATGTTGCCATTGTTTCAAACATGAGGTGATGATTAGAGATGGGGACAAATTGCCATTTTGGCAATTCGTCGTGCTTCGTGATCTGTCAAAGTAGACAAACCACGAAGCTCCTCCCCATGAACTGATGAAGCACGGGCTGATTTGTAGGTTTGTCAGGGTTTGACAGAGGCTGTCTAAAAAAGGAAGCTGACCCCCCTACCCCCCCTGCTCCCTTCTCTTGTTGGGCAGCCTGTGCCACAGTGGCCTCCACAATCTCCATCCATCACTGCTTGCTGCGATGGCCTCCACTGCTGTGGCTTCCCTCTGCCTAAGTGAAGCTGCAGCCTCCATCTTTGAAAAGGGCAACCTGGGCTCCCTTAAAGCAGGCTAAGGGAATCCAGGCTGCCCTTGGCAAAGATGGTGGCTGTGGCCACAATTTTTGCAAAGGGCAGCCAGTGTCTCTTATGGCAGGCTATGGCTGTGGAGGCCACCGCAGTGGGCAGCGATGGATAGTGGCCTTCCCATTCTGCCTATGGGTCGAGCAGTCAGCTGATCGGTGGGCCAATAGGCAGCCAGCCAGCCCCACAGCCACCCACCCTCACAGCTTATCCCCCCACCCCCTTCCCCTCCCTACCTTAGCCGCCGCCACCATTTGCCACTGCCCGGGGCCACTGTCACCCTTTGTTGAGCTTATTTATAGTACCCGTGTTCCAGAATTCTGTATTTACGTTTGGAGTGGGCTTGGCATACAGTGCCTTACATTAGTCAGCTCTCCAAATAACAAATCCATTTACTGCTCTGTTTTTCTTTAAAAAAAAATAGCATAGCAGTTTAATAAAAATAGAAGTCTGAAAGCATTCCAGGAAAAAAAATCATCAGATTTGATGTTTCATTTTTGACATCCCTGTGAAATAATGCTTCCCCAGGATGCAGTTAGAAGTAACCCTTGTGACTGGTGTAATTGTCAAACACAATAATATATAGACCCTGACTTGAGCTACCTAAGAATTATATACATGCAGCAAATACAATTTATATTTTATGGTTTCCCCCCCCGGTATTAGAAATGTTATATCTGAAAGCTGATGAAGAGAAAGCAAAGGAATTGGGCAAGCAATGGAAAAGAATTCAATTTTATTGGTTATTTATTAAACCAGGGTTTTTTTTTTAGTAATTCTGCAAATAAGGGTTGTACAGCCTTTTAATTAAGTGGTTTCATGAGTGGAATGCTGGTTGGGAACTTCTAACATGTGATGCTTGATTTTTAAATGACACTACAGGAGCTGGCTATTTTTCTCACACAATTTAGAATGAAAAAATTCAGATCTCTGGGCAAGATTACGTGCTTATGCATTTTCCACATGTCAGCATTTGTGGGTTTTGTTTGCCCTCCTAAAAATTGACACAAGTGTTTTTAGAAAGAAAGAAAGAAAGAAAGAAAGAAAGAAAGAAAGAAAGAAAGAAAGAAAGAAAGAAAGAAAGAAAGAAAGAAAGAAAGAAAGAAAGAAAGAAAGAAAGAAAGAAAGAAAGAAAAAGAAAACTAGTCTTTTTGCTCTTGTACAGCAGTAAACATCTCATTGTGTTTCCCAATTTTTTTCATTACAACAGTGGTTCCTAACCTTGCATTCTCAGATGATCTTGGACTGCAACTTCCAAAACTCCTGCCCAGAACAGCTAGTAGTGAAGGCTTCTAGGAGTTTAAGTCAAGAACAATCTTGGGAGCCACTGAACTAGGGCATCTTGCTGTAATGATACACCATTTTGTATCAAGAACAAGAAAATTTGCACATATTCTTTGTTTCCTTAAGTATATACGAGGGAGTGCTGATAAGTATTGAGCCTTTCCCAGAAAAAAAATTGAGCTAGGAAACTATAAATCGCAGGGTGTATTGGCCAATTTGTCTGTATTCAATGGTGCAAAAATCAGCTACCTATGATTTTAAGTTATCTTTCATGTTCAGGTCCAAAGTGAACATGGCAGCACTTCCAGAAAAGTTCAGTGTGGAAGAGCATAGGACCATAATCAAGTTACCGTTTCGCCAAGGTAAAGGTGCAAAGCAGATCCAGGATGAAATGTCACAAACTATGAGTGACAGTGGCCCTTCATATGCAACAGTTAAACATTGGGTTGTCAATTTTAAAACTGGCCATTTTGGTGTTGAAAGTGAGAAACCCAGTGGAAGGCCTGTTTCTGTCTCTGTGCCTGCAGACATGATCTGTGAATGCCATCCATGACATGATCATGGAGGACCGCTGAATATCAGCCAAAAGTATTGCTATATATAACATGAGAGAGTTAGTGCCATTATCCACAATGACTTGGAAATGAGAAAGCTGGCAGCAAAGTGGAACCCCAAACTTTTGACAACCGAACCAGAGGAAGCATGTGGAGTCATTCATTGGTGGCTGTTTTGGAACATTTTGCAAGAAATGAGTCAGATTTCCTGGGCAAATTGGTAACTGGTGATGAGACATGGATCTACTGTTATAATCCTGAGACAAAGGAACAGTCTAAGGAATGCAGGCACAGTGATTCTCCCAGGCCAAAGAAGTTCCGAGTACAAAGGTCGGTGCAGAAGCAAATGGCAACAGTTTTTTGGGATAAGAAAGGAGTTCTGCTGGTGGACTACCTCCAATAGGGTTCAACCAACAATGCAAAATATTACTGTGCTTTATTGACAAAACTGAGGCAAAACATCAAGGAAAAATGTTGAGGAAAGCTCTCCAAAGGTGTCATCTTGTTGCATGACAATGCCTCATCACACACTGCAGATGAAACAATGGCAAAACTGACCTCTTTAGGCTTTCAAGTGATGCCCCATCCACCCTATTCTCTTGACCTGGCTTTCTGACTATCATCTGTTCCTCAAACTCAAAAAACACCTAAATGGACAATGATTTGGGAGTGCTCAGGAGGCAACTAATGCTGCAAATGAGTGGTTACAGCAGCAGTCGGAAGAATTTTATTTGCAGGAACTTAAGAAGCTGGAGGATAGATGTCACAAGTACATTGACTTCCTGGGGGAATATGTAGGATAGTGTGGCAGTTACAGCTTCCTAGCTCAATTTTTTTCTGGGAAAGGCTCGATATTTATCAGCACCCCCTTGTACACAACACTAATTTTTACCTTGTCTGCTTAGACAGTGACTGATGAGGTCCTTAACTGCATCTTTGATTCAGAGGCAGGATTCAATTGCATATGACTTGCAACAACTGAATTGGGAAGGAAGCAGTTTCACTGCCCCCTACTGTCCTGCCTCCAGTGTACACTCAACATGTGCTCTAGAAGGCTAAGAAAATTTATGGAATAGGTTTTTGAAGTGGGAGAAACATAGATACATCACACTAGTGGTAATCTGCTGGTGCAACTCTGAATTTAAGCAAGAATTAAACAAGTGGACAGAAACTGAAAATATAACCTTATAAATGTCACAGCAAGGATAAATGTTGTTTCCTCCTTGTAATACATAGAAATGTTTGTCAGCCCTTTATTGCATGCATTATTACACCAGAGTTTCTGATTTTTACTTATTTCTCAAATATTTATTTTTAAAATATGCCATTGTTATCATGATTTTCTTTCATATTTGCGTTGAGATATCGGGCTTCTCTGCTGGGACTCTGCATATGGCTTTTCAAGGGCAATGAAACCAGTACAGTGGTGCCTTGACCTACGAATGTCCTGAATTATGACCAATTCGAGTTACGACTAGCTCCGGTCGAAAAATTATGC
Organism: Pogona vitticeps; assembly: GCF_051106095.1. NCBI lineage: Eukaryota > Metazoa > Chordata > Lepidosauria > Squamata > Agamidae > Pogona > Pogona vitticeps. The sequence goes on from NC_135784.1 coordinate 272,726,708, forward strand.
TTTGACTTGTGACCAGAGCTTTGAATTACTACTGGAAAAAAGGCAGGGGAAAAGGCAGATAATTCATACTGCTAACCACTGATGGCAAAGAGGCTGCTTCTTTGTAGCTCTTTCGCCCCAGCGGTTACAGAGTGTACGTTCAGAGGAGGCTTTGGACTGCCTGGTAAGGTGCTGCTTTCTGCTTTTTAAAAACTGCCTGTTCTGGGTGGGTTTTGCAACGTGGTTTTGGGCTGGGGGTTATATTTCTGTGCTGTTATGGGTCTTGCAGTCTCTGTTTCTTTGTTTTGGGGAGGGGTTTGCGTTTCTGATGGGTATTGCAGGGTTTGTTTGCTTTTTTGGTGTATTTTTTCCCCATTTCAAATGGGTCTTGCAGGGTTCATTTGCTTTTAGGCCTCCCCCATTTCCGATGGGTCTGTTTGTTTGCTTTTTGTGACTTTTTCCCCCATTCCTGATGGGTCTTGCAGGGTTTGTTTGCTTTTTTGGTTTTCTTTTCTTTTTTTTTTCTTTTCTTTTTTGCATTTATGATGGGTCTGCAGGGTTTGTTTGCTTTTGGGTTTTTGTTTTTCCCTTTGGATGCTGCAGATTAATTACATTTTGACGGGTCTCACAATGTGTGTTTTTGTTGTTGTTTTTGTTTTTGTTTGCTTGTTTTGGGGTGGTGTAATTTTTTTTCCCCAGACGAAATGGATTAATTGCATTTCAATGCATTTCTATGAGAAATTGTGCTTTGACTTACAACCATCTTCTGGAATGGATTAAGTTGTAAGTCGAGGCACCACTGTATACTCTTCATCTGATATATATTCACACATTGTTTTTCCTAATTTAACTTTCTACAATGTTCCATACTTTACATAGTGGGATTTCCCTTAAATGCTAAAGAAGCAATCTAATTTTGATTTGAAAAAACAAGATTCTTCTAAGCATATTTGCTCGGAAATCATTATGTTGTATTCTCTGGTAAGGATGTTTAAAAATGCAGTCTGTGTTATATTTAAAAGAAGTGATTATTGAGACATTCATGCAAAATGTACGCATTCAGACATTTATATAGTCTGAACATTGTGCTTCTGTTTTAACAATTACAAAAAGCTGGAATCTTTTCAGAGTACTGTTTCTTTGAATGCTTTGCATTTTTTCACCACATTCTAAATTTTCTTTTCTCTTTCTTTTCATTTACAGAATTAGATGAAGAAGAACCAACATCAGCAGGTGAGACCCTTCAACATTTATATCTTCATCGTTGGTAGCTATTCAAGAAATTCTTAGCTTCGGTCTTAAGCCACCTTTCCTTTCCTTTTTCTACTTTTTTCTTTAGATAATGAAACTACATTCCTTCACAGAGTTGAGAGTAAATCTTGTTGGTGCTAGTCAAATTTGATTCTGAATAAACATGCATAGAAACAGATTGAAAATTGTTGCAGTTTGATGACTATGTTGACCCTACTTACTTTTTTCCCCCCATGAGTAAGAAGTTGTTTTCTGTCAGCATGGCTACAGGTCTGTCCTATAGATGATGGGAATTGGCAATCAGCAAGAAATTTTCTTTTTCTTTTTCATATTTTAATATAAATGGACCTAATTCACATTTCCCCAATAAATATATATCCTAGTGATTTCTGGATAACTCAGTTATGTGTCTGGCTGCAGAGTTCACTTCCCCACTGTGCATCACAGAACAGCCAGCTTGTGTGATCTTTGGCAAGCTGCGCAGTCCCACCACTTTTCCAGAAGAATAGAATGGTAAACCACTTCTGAGGACACTGTACCTAGAAAAACTGAAATAAGTCACTATAAATTGGAGTCAACTTGACAGCACGTAAGCTTTATCATAACCCACTCATGGTACAGTGGTCCCTCGACTTACGAACATCTTGACTTATGACCAATTTGAGTTTCAACCAGCTCCGGCCCCCAAATTTTGCTTGCAATCAGAGCTTCGAGTTACAATCAGAAAAAAGGCAGGGGAAAAGGCAGGGAATTCAAACTGCTAACCGTTGGTGGCGAAGAAGCTGCTTCTTTATAGCTCTTTCACCCCAGTGGTTAGAGAGTGTGCATTCGGAGGAGGCTTTGGACTGCCTGGTAAGGTGTTGCTTTCTGCTTTTTTAAAAAATGCCTGTTCTGGGTGGGTTTTGCAGTGTGGTTTTGGGCTGGGGTGTTATGTTTCTGTGCTGTGATGGGTCTTGCAGTCTTTTGGGGCTTTTGGGGGGGGTTCGCATTTCCGATGGGTCTTGCAGGGTTTGTTTCCAGGAATGCCTGCTTTCCAAGTAACAGCATGTGGCATGAATACAAGTAGACCTCTTCCTTTGCAGAAATAAAATGGCAACATAATATATCTGTGAGAAACCTTTATCCTACCTACCAATCTGATTACTTAAGCTGGAATTTTACAGTCCTGGAAGAGCATCTCAGAGAGCATCAAAAGAAGTGAAGCTCTTCCTCCAAAGTGGCTGATGAGGCACCAACTTCATAAAGCCACCTGTACTTTTTCCTAACAGCCTTTTCTAATCCCAGCCACCTTGGGGAAATTTTGACCTTGGGGAAAGGGAAGCAGTAATATATGAGAGCACAGAATGTGTGGATCTAGTGTATCCACAGGCCTTTTGGCCCAAGGATGCATCAAACATTGAGGGTGTGGAATTTTAGAGTAGTACTTGTTGTTCAGTCGTTAAGTCATGTCGGACTCTTCATGACCTCATGGACCAGAGCACACCAGGCCATCCTGTCTTCCACTGCCTCCTGGAGTTGGGTCAAATTCATGTTGGTAGCATCAATGACACTGTCCAACCATCTTGTCCTCTGTCATCCCCTTCTCCTCATGCCTTCACACTTTCCCAACATCAGGATCTTTTCCAGGGAGTCTTCTCTTCTCATGAGATGGCCAAAGTATTGGAGCCTCAGCTTCAGGATCTGTCCTTCCAGTGAGCACTCAGGCTTGATTTCCTGGGGGTGATCACTCAGAGTAGTACTAGGGGATGTCTAAACATATTTCCTCTCATGACCCTTGGCAGTGTTGTGGTGGACAGGTGAGAACTATATGCCTTGTCTCTGTGCAAAACAAGTGTCCCTTCATTTTGAAAAGCACATACTCACAGGAAGCACAGAATTATTGTGTAATTGTTACAAAGCAACCGGTTCCATTTGCACACTTATTAAATGGCAGCAAAGCAGCAGGCATCACCATTTTGCACAATCTTTTTGTTTGATTTTGCTCAGTATGAGCAAAAAGTGACTCCCCTTCTCTTTCTGTTCTATTGTAAGCATTATGAAATAGTCATTGTCTCTGAAGTTGCAGAGAATAATTTTGTGGTGCCTTGTCCTCTCAGGTGAGGACAAGTGAAGGAAAGATTTACATCCCTACCCAAATCACCACCTATTGAATTGGCTTTGGGAAATAACACTGTTACAGCAGTCATGATCAAGCCTCAGTAATGCGCATAATCTCTCACTGCTTCTTCAACCTTCTTGAATGTTCACCTGTCCTGTGTTATTTTTCACAAATTGACGATGCCTTGGGTCCTCAGATGCTATTGGAATGCAACTCCTGGAAGCTTTCACCATTAGCTGTGCTGTCAGAAGGATTTCTCAGAGTTTCAGTCCAATAACAGGTGGGGACCCAAGGTTGGGAATTACTGTGATAGATAAAGGATTCCAAAGGGAGTCACAAAAGCTCAAAATTTTGCATTTGCCTCATGTGTGAGAGAGTTCCTGCAGTTTATAAACTCCAGATGGTAAGAATCAGGGTCATCTCTTCTTGTGGGCCCAGTGTCCTTGTTGGGATCCCCTGCTACTGATGACTGCTTTGTCCCCCTCATGAGCAACAATTGATTACAAGGTGGTGTTACATATTTCTCACAACAGGATAGTTCTGAGGTTCTGTAGACTGAGACAGGAGCTACCAGTATGGGCGGAAGGGTATTTAGCCATGGCCCCATCAAAACCTAGAGATGGCTCTGGTGAGAAGAGAAGAAAAACTTTATGGATGTCTGGGAATTCCTGTGCTTTTGTAAAAACCTTGAAGTTGGGAGTGTGACACTGATTCACCTTTCTTCCATTGTTCCAAGCAAAAGTTTGATGTATCTTCACAATTCATGTATATACACTGCAAAAGAAGATAGCCATGGAGACAGATAAACAGGAAGGATATAGATTCTTGTGTGGCATTCTCATGCAGTTTAACAAGAAACCTCGAAAAGCTTCTCCTTGCCTGTGAAATTGAGATATTTCCTTTGAGTCTCAATATGTGTTTTTATATTTGCATAAGTGATTTGCATAGATTGTAAAACCAGCAAAGCTAAGTTGTTGATCTATAATACCTGCTGCCTTGTGTCATGGTCCTGCATAAATCAGAAGCATAGGCTAAGTTGTTTGTATCTTTTTGATTAATCAGTGACTACTTCTGAACTTGTTCTTTATGTAAGTGTGCATTGCTTCATAATGGGAAAGGACACAATTTTTAAGTAGACACATTTTTTGCAAATTATGGGGACATCAATAAAATTATTTATTCATTCTCATACTGAAAACAGGTAATCTCAGAGGGGTTAATGAACTCTTGACACACTTCAAGACAGCCCAGGGACTTGACAATTAATAACGTAGCATGATTTTTTGACATTCCTGGAACAAATCTGATTTATAGCCGCATAAGTGTTCAGTAACACTTTTTCATGACAATACTATTTTCCCTTCGTTATTCTACAAACATCCCCTGAATACCCACTCTGTCTGTCCTAGCCTCCACCAGTGTGCTGCCTTCCAGACAGAGGTGGCTCCTATCTTCTCAGATCAGCATTCCAGGTTAAGAAGGACTGGTCTGTGCTAATTTATCCAATTCAGAACTTCTACCATGCTTTTCTCTCAAACAGCTTTGGATTCAGAGTTACAGGGCATGTTGTTGACTCCATTGACAGCTGTGTATGCAGAGGATGCAAGCAATTCTATTTACTACAGCCATGAAATGAAATACATATACAAATAAGACCTTAATTTCGCTTATCAAAAGGAGGGTTGTATAGAATCAGTGCTTGTTAGATTACATTTATAAAAATGCTTTCTTTAACTCTTAACAACCACCAGCTTTCATTGGGCATGGCATAAGCTCCAGTGTTTAAAATAGCTTCTCAGTTACTATAGGAAAATAAAATAAAATTAGCAATCAAACCCTATTTGTCTGTTTTTTTCTCAAAGCCATTACTGCAGGGTTTCTCATGCTCTGCATAAATTACAGCAATCCTTTACCAAATGTTAATTCATATCACAGAATAACATCCATAATTCTAGATATTTGAATTTTTAGAAAGCATTTATCTCTACTATTTCTTTTTGCTTTAAGATATGACCGTATGTTATTGTTTTGAACATAAGACATTGAAATGTTCTTCTAAAGTTGTTTTGATATTTATTTGCCAGATTGTTGTGAAGTTTAAAACCTTTGCAATTTCCATCGAGTAGATAATCTCTTTCTATAATTGCTTGGTGCATGAAATAGTTCAATTGTTGAATCAAAATGCCCATTTCTTTTTTAGAATTTGAAATGAATATAAAAAAGTGTATGCCAAAGTCAGAGGTGGATGCCAAGACTCTTGATTGCTTTACTAAAGTGTGTGAATTAGAGTCATAAATTGCATATTTATTGATATTTAACTGCTTTGCAAATTTTAATTAGTATAAAACCTGTCAGTTTTGGAGAGTCAGTTCCTTACTTACATACTGCAAAATAACTTCTGTGTTCTTTCAGATCAATTTGTTTCTCAGACAATAGTTGAAATCTTGTTCAAGGTGGAGTCATGTAAAATAACATGGACAAAAGTGTGCCGAATCTTATTCCCAGGCAGCCAGCATTGTGTGATCAATTGCCATTGTATGGTGCATGTCATGGTTGTGCTGTTTATTGCAGTTCATGACTGTGTGTTTTACGATTGTGCATTTGCATGTTGCAGTTGCACAATCAATCATGCAGTTCACTTTGGAACTACTGCCCAAGGCACATACAGAACTGCTCAGTGAATATTATTTCACTGTGCTGTGGTTTTTTTTTCCTACCCCTTCTGCAGCTTTGAGTTATGCATGCATGACTGCACAACAGAATTCCAGCCAATAATTTATTTATCTACAGTATTTGTTTACTTACTTAGAAAATATATCATTCATTTACCAGTGTGAAATCCTCAAACTGAAGAGCAAAACTGAAACTATATTTGGCCATGTTGGCTGGAGGATTCTGAGAGTTGTAGTGCCCAACAGTTCTTCCAGTCTCTGAATCAAATGAAGGTCAAATTCTGCAATCACCATTTTAGAGGAGGACTACTGGATGAGCAGCATTCAGGGTGGGCTTTATCAGGTTATGTATCAGGTTATAGGAATTGGACCCTGGATATCATGGAGGAAGATGTTTAGGATATCAAAGGAGTCAGTCCTTTTGGGTAGAACCTGGCTGATTAGGTAGCCTGGCAGCCTACAGCCAGAAGTAAAAGGGGGGGCAGGCAGACTAAATTCAGTGAGCTGCCACACCAGTTTCTGTCACTTCCAATGCAGCTTGTATCCAATGCAGAATTATCTACACAGCATGGAAGACACTAGAGGGTTTTGTTTGTTTGTTTGTTTTTTGCTGAGATGTATACTATTGCTGGTCTAGTGGATCAATCATCATCAGCCCAGTGGGAAGGTTTTCCCCACTGCACTGCTGTTGCTAGGACTTGTGCAACACAAAGACTCATAACATTGTCATGACAATGGTACTCTGTGTGTTGTCCTGGTAGCATGATGAGGTCAAATGTCTCTTCTCCAGTCCTTACTTTTGCTCCTTCATTTTTCATGTAGAGGAGTTGTGCAAGTGCAGCATAAATACTTTCATGATGCGCTGGCGAGTTACGGTTAAAGTAAAATCGGTGGTTATAGCAAAATCATTGGCAAGGACCACAGACTCAAGATTTTAACTGAAAAGAATGCAAATTTTATTGACGTGTAAAGTTCCACACAGGAATGGTAAAACTAATATATTAACTTGAACAGTCAAATAGAAATATAGAGCAAACACTATAGAAATAATATCGGAATAGGCTGCAGTTATGAGAAAAGTATATCAAAGAAGTGTCATGAGAATGGCATTGACAAAACAATAATGAAAACAAATTCAATGTGGATTCTTAGCCAGCATCTTTCTTCTTAACTCCAGCCCATATTAAGGACGGGAGCTATTTTAGATTGGCTGTCATTGTGCAACTTCAGGATACCATGGAATAAACTATATTGGGGTTTAAAAAGAAAACATTATTGCAAGTTGCCTTGGATCTCAGTTTGGGGAAAAGGCAGATTAGAAGTCAGATCAGATCACACAAGATCATACTGCTTTTGAATGAACTTGAAGAAGACCACTAACACAACATTTCTTTCTTGATCTAGTTGTAGGGTCAGCCCATCTGTTAGGCAAAGTGAGATGGCAATTTCTGACAGCAGACCCTCAGGAGCAGCATATTGTCCTAAAGAACCTCCACCACTCTGGACAGCCGGCATTGTTTGGACAGTTCGGCAGATACCGTTGTTTTCCAAAAACTGGGTTCTTGCCCTCCCCTAGAATGCCAGTGTTACTGAAAGGTTTCTTTGAAGAAATCACTTATGTCACAGTAACAAGCAAGCTGCAGCAAGCAAGATAGGGACCTTGGTAAAGGATTCAGAGGTTTAAAATAGCTGAAAAATAACAATTCTGGATACTTCTGAGAAATTGGAAAATAACTCACAATTTTAACTATAATGGTAACTAACTCTGGTTCTGACCAAGTAACAACTTTACTAGTGGCAACTGTTCTTGTTCTTTTGGCCAATTGACTGAGGGTTGCGTGCGGTAGAGTGTACTTAAAAGTGTTCCTTTGGACAGGGAGAGAAATGGAAGTCCCCTGCAACTTTTACTTTTCTGGAAGAGGGACAGATCAGGTTGATCTTCTTGGCTTCATTCCTGGGAGACATAGGCTTCTACTGAACTGAGGTCCTCAACCACTTTGCTTTGAGACAGCAAAGAATTTCCTCATTTGGGAAAATGAAGTTGTGAAGTAATATCTGTGCAATGCACAGATTGATTGATTGATTGATTGATTGATTGATTGATTGATTTGCATGTTGAAATGGCAATATGCAAGAAATATTTATCTCCCTTTGTTAATTTACAGTAGAATCAACCTGGTTCATCTAGTCACCAGCTTCTGAAACTGAGTCTCTGTCACTAAATTCCTTCCTTCCTTCCTTCCTTCCTTCCTTCCTTCCTTCCTTCCTTCCTTCCTTCCTTCCTTCCTTCCTTCCTTCCTTCCTTCCTTCCTGTGTATCATATTATTCATCAGTGCTAAATATGGTTTTGTATATTTTTTAAAAAACAGAAGCAAACTGAAGTTTTGTCTCTGGAAGTTTAATGAATATGGGTGCTTTGAGGAAATTGGGCTAGTGTAATAAAAATAACATTGGGGCCAGGTGACAGAATACCTTAGAGCAGAAGCCTCTCACCTCTAATGACTGCAGATTTCACTTAGGTCAAAAAGACAAATTACTTGGTGTTTTCCATAGCTTTTTCCTTAGGCAATTGTAGCTGTGCTTTTTGGAAAACAGCTATGCAGTTTTTCTGAAGCTTTGAGCGCTCTTTTTCAGGATTAGGTAAAGCATAATAATAAGGAAGGTTCAATTAGCTTTACCCTCGAGTAACTAGCTACAGCCAACTGCAAACCAGAATTCTTTTGCATTTTCAGCTTTTCAAACCCTTAGTTCCCCATAGAAGCAGTACTGCAGAACTGACTCCTTTCTCTTCCACTCTTAGGTTAGACCGGTTCATTCAAGTACTGTACAGGAATATTCATACCCAATGCAGATATTGTCAGAATGGCTTTCCCAAGATCTCCCTAGAAACAATCTGAGCTCCAGATTTTTCCTTCCCTACCCTAACTAGGAGGGTTTTTTCTGTTGCCTCCCAAATAGTGTAGATCCTGGGGCAGCAGTAGATATCTTTTTCCCCCATATCTCTTGTTCTCTAAGGGTGAGTCCTCAGCCCTAGTTCCTTGCTGTATATCTATAACCTGATACTAGCCAACCTCTTTCAGAGATCTTGTGGGTCAATTTTGCTCAAGGAGTTGAGCAAACAAAACTCATGTTTTTGTCTTGTTGTTGTTATATGACGTCAAGTTGCCTCCAAGTGATGGCCGCCCTAAGAATGAAAGATCTCCAGAATGCCTTGTCCTCAACAGCTCTGCTCAGCTTTTGTAAACTCAAGCCTATGGCTTCATTTAGGGAGTCAATTCTCTCCTGTTTGGTTTTCCTCTTTTCCTGCTGCCTTCAGCCTATTGCAGTATTATTGTCTTTTCCACTAAATCTTGCCTTATTGTGATGTGCCCAAAGTAGGAAGTCTTAATTTCATCATTTTTGCAATCACGGATAATTCAGGCTTGATTTGCGCTCTGGCAGTCCAGGGTACGGTATACACAAACTCTCCTCTAGCACTATACTTTAAATGATTCATTTTTTTCCCAGTCCACTTCCTTTACTGGCCAGCTTTGAGACCCATATGTGGTGATCAGGAATACAAGAGTGCTGATTATCTTGATTTTGGCCTCCAGTGGCACTTCCTTCCTCCACATCTGAGGAAATGAACTTATCCATGAAAGCTAACAATAAAATATAGTGTTTATTCTTTGAGGTGCCACAATATTTTTGTCTTCCTTACCTTTTATTTTTCTTTTGCTTTGGCCTGATATTTCCTTACACTTCAGTTTTTTTCTAATTTTTTTCATTGTTGTTCTTCCAAGTCTCAGTTTTCTTCTGATTTCTTGGCTTCAGTCTCTATTTGGATTGATGATTGAACCAAGGTAAACAAAATTTTTCTTTATTTCAATTTTTTCATTGGCAACATTAAAGTTGTGTAGTATCTCTGCAGTCATCAATTGGTCTTATTAATGTTCAACTGCAGTCATGCTTTGGCACTTTCTTCTTTCACTTTCCCTAAAAATTATTTCAGGTCATTGCTGCTTTCTGCCAGTAAGATGGCATCATCTGCGTCATTTGTATTATTGATGTTTCTTCCACCAATTTTCACTCCTCCATTTGAATCTAGTCTAGCTTTCTGTATGATAGATTCTGAATATAGACTGAATAAATGAGGGGACAAAGGCATCCTTGCCTGACACCTGTGCCTATAGGAAACCATTCTGTCTTTCCATATTCTTTCCTAATTGTAGCCTCTTGTCCATGATACAAGTTAGACATCAGGACAATCAACTGCCGAGGTACATCTATTTCTTTCAGAACAATTCATAGTTTTTCATGATCCACACTGTCAAAGGTTTTGCTGTAATTTGTAAAGCATAGATTGATCTTTTTCTGAAATTATTTGGTGTACTTGAACATCAGGTGTTTCTCATTCCACATAAGGTAAAAGCCTTTGTTTTAAAAACCTTGAACATCACTTTACTTTCATTGGAAATCAGAGCAATACTCCTACAGTTACTGTACTCTTTGGCATCTCTTTTCTTTGGAATTGGAATGTATATTGAAATTTTCCAATCTGTGGGCCATTGTTTTGTTTTCTATAGTTGTTGGCACATTGTTGTTAGGAATTGAAATTTTGGTAATTGGTTTTTAAGAAAATAAATAAAATACTGAAGTTAAATTCAGAGTTATGTCCTAAAATAGCACTTTTATTAATATTTTATAGAGAGCAATGTAATTGGACAACTAAAGAATTTCTATTTTGTTAACAGCAACAAGATTAATTATAACTAGGAACTGGAAAACAGTACATAATTTTCAATTGAATTAATGATATAGAGAGGTTTGTGAAATAGCTATAAATGGTAAGTTAAGAAGTGGTATGTTAAGATGAAGCTGTTAAGTAAGAATATATTTATAGAGAAAGGGAGAATTCACTAGTTATGTATGAATTAAGGGGAAGTGATATGTACGTACTTTCACAGAATTCAATGCAGTTTTGGAAGTTGAATGGGGATTCATAGGAGGGGGGAAATGGTTGTAATTCCCAAAAGGTTCTAGTGGGGGGGGGGGAGAGCACAATTTGTATAATTTGTACAATTTGGTTGAATACAATATTTTTTTTAAAAAAAGTACTAACAAAAGTGAGCTTGAGTGTCACCATTGTTGCCTTCCTTGCAATGCTTTGAAGAGGCATCTTAGTTCAGTATCTCAGCTGTGACCATTCCTTCTTGGGTGACACTGCTAGGAGTCCAGGCTTCTCATGGAGTCTGGCCTCCTGATGGCATTGCTCTCAGCTTTATTCACACACACAAACCCCTTGACATTAAGGTGTGCATCCATGAATGAGTGTTTTTGGCTACAGCTCCCATAACACTTTACCATCAGCTATGCAGACTGAGGTTATTGGAAAATGACATTCACAGCATCTGGGGCTGGACTCAGTGGTGGCAGTGAGATTGCACGACTTCCAGCTGTACAAATGGCTATCCTAATGCCAGGATGAATCCTGTATTTCTTTGCAGAAGCAGTTCTCAATGTACACCTGTGCCACTTCTGACTTGACAGCTTTTTCCTCTTTCTCTGGGCCTAGGCCTCTCTGATTCCACATGGATTTTAGATCTGGAGGGCAGAAGGTTTCATAAGCCTGTCAGAAGATAGAATCAAGATTCAAGATGACCTGAACAAATTGTAAAATTGGGACAAAACAAAATAATTTTCAGTGGGGGGGGGGAATAAAGTTCTGCATTTAAGCAGGAAAAATCTGATGTTCAAATATAAGATGGGTGCTAGCAGACTTGGCAACAGTATATGTGAAAAATCTAAATATCTTAGTAGACCACAACCTACACAGGAGTCAACAGTATGATGTGATGACAAAAAAAGCAAATGTGATAAAGAAGTATAATGTCTAGATCAAGGCAAACAGTAGTACAAGTCTGTTTGTTTTTGGCCAGATCATGCCTGGAATATTGAGTCAATTTCTGGACCCATAGTTTAAGAAGGATCTCAGCAAACTAGAATGTGTCCAGAGGAGGATGACGAGGGTAATAAAAGTCTGGAGACCAAACCCTATGACAAACATTTGAGGGAACTGATTATTTGAACCTGGAGATGTAATATTATTAAATATTTGAAGTACTGTGACATAGAAGATAGAGTAAGTTTGTTTTCTTTAGCTCTAGATCTTAGGACTTAAATTATGAGAAAACACATTAGGATGAGCCTCTTCATAATAAGAGCAGTTTGACAATGGAATGGACTGCCTTGGAAGGTGATTTATTTTCCTTCATTGGAGGTTTGTAAGCAGAAGTTGGTTGGCCATCTATTAGGGAAGCTGTAGCTGTGGATTTCCTGCTTCTGGTTTCAGTGGGATTTAGGGTCCTTTCCAGCCCTACCATTCTGTGATTCTATGTTGCTATGACAAAATTATTTTAGGTTTAATGTCTCCAATTCACTGCATTTACATTTTCAATCTATTGTATTCAGGCTTAGAAGCCATAACCTTAGCTTCCTTTCAGAGATCTTGGAGGGCAACTTTGGGTCAGAATGCATAGTATTGGACTGGATGGTGGGCTAAAAATTAAACAGTTGCCTGTCATCATACCTTATTTCACCCAAAGAAGTGGGCTACAGTTCATGAATTTTCATACCTATGAGTCCTTAAGATGCCATGAGACCTTTTGTTTTCATATCAATTCATTTTTTCAATTGAGTAATTTTAGTGGTAGTTGGAGAAGTCCCTGAAATTTTCTCTGCTCTTGGCTTTGTTATTATTTGCATGTATCAGCGCAACACTACTAGTACTGAACATGGTTTTCAGGCATTGCTTTCGGCTTTCAGTGACAAATGAACTGGTAAAATGAAGGGATAGGAAGCAAATGGAGTTAAGTCTTTCAAAGTGGAAGGGGAAAATGTTAAAGTAGAAACAAACTGATTCCCCCTTCCCCCCCCCCCCACTTGTGCTTCTGATTATTATGCTCTGTCTCTCCTGGATGTCCACTTGCATCCAAGTGAGTTTCTCCCTAATAATATGGTCTATATGTTCCTTTGTTAAAACTAATCCTCTCTCCCTGGAAGGAGAGTGGGGAGGAAGTCTGTTAAAAGTTTTGGTGTCCCAAGCAATTGGCTCTCTGGTTTCATCCAGAAGGTTTTCCTGTCCCTGTAAGAGATTATGTAATTGTGTTGCCTGTCTAGCTGGTTCTATGATTTTGTATCCCAGGAAGCGTTATTTTGCAAACTGTAGCAGAGGGATAAAGAAAAAAACTGTGTGGTCACTTGAAAATGCTGCAATTCTGCATTCACACAGCTGGGAGTTAGCTCCCTTGAATTCAGTTGGACTTACTTTTGAAGAGACGTCCATAAAATTGCAGTGTGACATAATTAGATTGGAAGTCAGAATAACAACAGACGTTGCTCGGTTTCTTCAATATCACATGTAGTTGAGATATATACAAGATGTTTTGGTTTTGGTCTCCTATTGCAAAGATATGCTTAGGGTATATCATCCTTCACATTTAGGAGCCTAACACTGTGTGTCTAATAACTACTGATACATATAGTTTACATCCATGTATTTCAGGATATTTTCATGTGATTAAAATGATTTGTTTGTTTGTTTATTCCACCAAATCATGTGCTTGAGATGGTTCACAGTCCTTAAAAATAATGCATTAAAAAGACCTATTAAAACCAGCAAGCCAAGTAACAGTAAGCCAACAGACAAAATAAAACCAACATCTTGAGACTAGGGATGCAAATCCTTGCTTGGCTCATCTTTCCACATAAGTACAAGCAACAGCAGAATTCTCGTCCTCGTTCCTTAAAAGGGTGAGATATTTTGTGGTGCTTATGAAAAGGGAAAGAGAATGGTTTACTGGGAGAATGAAGCAAAATGGTCCAAATAACAAATTGCACAAAAATAAGAAAGTGTGGACTTTTATGGATTAGAAGCATCAGGGTTGTCATTGTTATTATTGTTTTGATACCTTAAAACACCATTTCTGAAAACCCTGTAATTTACTGTATATGTGCAGTATTTACTTTACTGAGAATGCAGCAACTCTGTATTGAAGAGCATAATATTCCACCATATTCTTGCAGTGCTGTTCATAAATGGCATCTCAACATTTTCCACCTTATTTGAATGACAGGGCAGGGATGGAGATTTTCAAGTTTTTGCAGTGGGGGGGAAAATTCTGTAACCATTTCTCAGAGATGAGGTTATACTTTTAGTAAGAAATAATTTTTAAAAATACTCTTATTTAAATGAGAAATTCCACTTGCATTCACAGTGTCAGAAAGGGAACATATCTGGATAATGTGGATTGTGGATAGGTGAGCGTGACTTCTAAAATATCTTTGCTGTCTTAGTTGTTAAGCCCCTGTGACAGCGGCTCACCTAGCAATCCGGTAAAGTACTGCTTCTCCGATGTAATCAGTGCTGAAACCCCCGTATTCTGTTCTAAGCCCGGTGCATTTCAGTAGGAGAGATTCAAGCTTGTGCTTAATTCTGTCACTGAAATGGATGTGATAGGAAAGTGATTAACCATGGCTAATGCCCAGGACAGTAACAAAAAGAGCAGTGAGAAGCATGGACTTGGATCTATTGGCTTCTGTTTTGCTCTAATGGCTTTTAAGTAAAATATGCATAAAGAGCATTGCATTATGCATGATGATGCTTCACCATTCCCTTGTTGCTAGCATTCAAAAGAGGACACCCGTGATTCTACGTGTGTTCGTCTTTGCAACTGCTTCTCATAAGTGGCAAATGGGGTGAATTAGTTTCCACCACTAGAGTCCCCTGATGTCTAGAATGGTGATAAGTTTTAATCTGATATATCTGGATGGCTTTTGGAAGGTTGCCCTTGCCCGCAAATCCACAAGATATTTTTAAATATAATTATTAGAACTAGCAGCAGAATTGAAATTCAGTTCAGTTCTTTATCAAACCATTCAAACTACAGTGGTGCCTCACTAGACAGTCACCCTGCATGATAGTTTTTTCGCTAGACATTGACTTTTTGCGATCGCTATAGCGATTCCCAAAACAGTGATTCCTATGGGGAAATTTTGCTGGACAATGTTTGGTCCCTGCTTCGCAAATCGAATTTCACTAGATGATGATTTGCTTTTCGCTAGACAATGATTTCGCTAGACAGCAATTTCAGTGGAATGGATTATCATCATCTAGCGAGGCACCACTGTAGTACATTACAATTAAACTTTTAGAGGTTCCTGTGTTAAAAGGCAGATACACATATCATGGATCAGAATGAACACTGAAAATTGGATTGAAGAAGAAATCCAGAAGTGGTTTAAAGAACTGACAGCTTTATAAAGATGCAGATAATTTGTTTCTTGTGTCAATAGGTTCACAGATGGAGTTTCAAAGATATAGTTGCCATTAGGGTTTCTTTGTGTTGTGTTTGATACTGAAATTTTCCCAGCCTGGATTTGGAGATAAGTTAGAAACAAGGAAGGCAAAATAGGATTTGCTTGATATTGGGAAGGAAAGATAATTGCAAGCCTGAAGGTCATTACTTCTTCTTTGGAAGAAGAAATTGAAAATCCTGAAGTATTGCTCTTCAAAGTAAAAATAAAATGCTAAAGATGACAAAGACAGATGTAGAGACTGATAAAGAAAACAGAAAGAAAAGAAAGAAAAAAGATACCTTGCATGTAGGAGTTCGGTGCTAGTGCTATCACATTTGAAGATAGAATTGGACAGAAAAGATGGTTGCGCTTGCCAGGAATTGGGCAGTATCCAAGCCAATTTGCTCCAGGTTCTTCAGACTGAGATACTCCAATGTTAAGAACCTTTGCATGGTCATATTGAGATGTATCAGTGGATCTCTCAAAAATTCTGGGCAGCCAATGACAGAATTGGGGAGGAGGGAAAGTTATAAACGTTTCAGTTACATATGACTATTTGGTATATGATATTGGTTTGGATTTGTTTCACAAAATACTGAGATGATCACTTTTAGTTATTCCTTTTAGATATTCCGTATTGAGATTTCTTCATGGAAGATTCAAGAAACACTTGTCCTTCCAAGCAAAAGTCTTAAGTCAGATAAATTCATATCACTGAAATTTCTTGTGGGATCATGTGGCCAAATAAAATTACAATTTCTCTTCTTCCTTTTGATATTTCTGTCTTCTACTGGAGATATGCTGTCATCATGTCTATCCTCACTTTGTATGGTAGAGTTACAAACTTGTATTAATTTTGATTATTTGGTATTTTGTGTGTGTGTGTGTGTGTGTGTATTCCTTCTTTGTTTTTGTTTTTATTTGTTTTATTATTTCTTGTTCACTCTTTCAGTCTCAGAAATTCTTAGCATCATGCAATAAATCTGCATTTCAATGGCGTATGTCTGAAAGTCCAGGGCCCCTGCCCCACTGTAGAACTGAAATTACTGTACATAGCATTGTATAGCACTGATTTTATTGCATGTTATATTCTTTATCTTAAAGAAGGTGTTTTGAGCCATTGTTTAAGGTACCTTGTGGTAGTAGTAAAAGAAGCAGAAAGTAAACAAGGGGTAATACAGCAAATGTGGTGGTGAAGAATCAGCAGGATGCCTGAAATTAGAAGTTGCAAGGGGGGGGGGAGAAGGGGAGAGAGACTGTAAAGGGAAAACAGTAAAAAAAATTAGGGAAACAATGTAGAAGATAAAGGATCTGTTTGATGCACATCTGCTTGGAGTCAAATGGCGTTAGCTCAATGTCATTTTAAAAAAAGTTTATTTAAGAGAATGGGTCATGTCAGGCCATCCATGCCTTCTTTTGTCTGGAACACTTTGAAACCAAACTGTATAGAATATTTTGTACAAAGTGTTGGAAATAAGGCCTTTCTTTCTTTCTTTCTTTCTTTCTTTCTTTCTTTCTTTCTTTCTTTCTTTCTGTCTGTCTGTCTGTCTGTCTGTCTGTCTGTCTGTCTGTCTGTCTTTATTTTCTTTCTTTCTTTCTGTCTGTCTGTCTGTCTGTCTTTATTTTCTTTCTTTCTTTCCTTCCTTCTTTCTGTCTGTCTGTCTCTATTTTCTTTCTTTCTTTCTTTCTTTCTTTCTGTCTGTCTGTCTGTCTGTCTGTCTTTCTGTCTGTCTTTTCTTTCTTTCTTTCTTTCTTTCTTTCTTTCTGTCTGTCTGTCTGTCTGTCTGTCTGTCTGTCTGTCTTTATTTTTCTTTCTTTCTTTCTTTCTTTCTTTCTTTCTTTCTTTCTTTCTTTCTTTCTTTCTTTCTTTCTTTCTTTCTTTCTTTCTTTCTTTCTTTCTTTCTTTCTTTCTTTCTTTGCTCCTTTTTTCCCATAGAGGACCCAATGAGACTCAAAATAAGTAAAAGAAGAAATTTAAAAACACTGACATTTAAGACAATAATTAAACGTAATTCCAATTTTAAAAAATCAAGTATAAAAATAATGGAAAAACTTTAAGAATCTAATCTGCCCTTCTCAGTAAAAGGAAGAGGAACAAGAAACCCTTGATGAAATTCAGCTTTGAAAACTACAAACTGACAGTACATGACCGCAAGCTTTAAAGAGCTTGTAATCAGTAATTACTGCCCATGTTGTTTAACTGAAAAGCAAAGTCATTGGCTGAGCACTTATCTCATGTGTTCAATTTCTCTGTCATCACAGTTCACTCAAACACAAAAGAGCAGCACAAGTCAGAAAGGAAAAGTGACCTGCATCATCTTATAAACATACCTTTGCCTTTGGTTTGATAAAGCATGGTGATCAACAGGCTTCACTGGGTGTGTAACTCATGATAAATATTTAATGGCAACTCTGGCAAATGTGGAATTTGTAATGAGTATACAGAACGCTGCAGTCCTTTCTTCCTGACCAAATTAAAGAGTTTATCTTTCTTGAGAGGGGTTGCTATCAATTAATTAGGAAGAGGACAAAGTGAGTGAAATCCTGCTTGCACAGCTATGGTGCATAAGGCTGATGAGGCCTCTGTGGAATCCTCTTCATTGTAGGGAAGCTATTGAGACTCTTGGGATGGGGGGGAGTCTTTAATTTCTGAATATGCCATCAGGATTACTTTACTAGCAGTAGAAATGTTTTATTTTTCAGAAATTAAAGGTTTCCCTGCTGTCATCCCAGAACTCCCAGTGGCGTCTCTTCAGTTAAGGGGATTCCACAGGAGCCTTTGGATCTTTGGGGGAGATTAGAAAGTGTTTTTTTTTTCCCCTGAGAAATTGCTGCTGTTGACAATGTCACTACCCTTACACATCATAACTTACAGAACAGGATTTCAGGCACTGCCTGTTTCTGAATTCCTGTTTAAAGACATGAGTATAATACATATACAATATGTGTACTGGCCTACTTTGGAATGTTTGAGGCTGCAGACTCCTGACACAAGAATCCAGAACAATAAAAAAATGTAGTATCTACCAAATATAGACAAGTAAAGTTTATATGAGCCAGAACAGTAAGAAAAAAATATGCCATAGATATAATATATGACCTGTTAATGGTTTTTATTATATTAAAGAAACAACACATCTCACAGATCAAGGATGGGCAACTGTGACCTTCAAGATGTTTTAGACCTACAATTCTCATCATCGCTAGCCAGCCCGTGGTTGATGCATTATGGGAGTTGCAATCTAAAAACGTTTGGAAGTCATGGTCACCCAACCTTGTTTTAGGTATTTATGTGTATCATCCTTTTGTTTTGTCCTGTACACGCAAATAACTCTTTGCCCAAGACAATTTCATTGGCACCATGAAGCAACAACTAACATTATGCCAGAGAGGTAGTGTAGACAGACCGTTGAGGTTAGTAATGGTTGCCAAATATGCTAAGCCACATGGACACAGACTTCTTGCTGCTGAGGTCTGGGCAGGGACGGTTGTGCAGCCGAAGTGTCTCATACAGTCTGAATATTCTTGCAGAAGCAGGACTACAGAAGAGAGATGACTTGATCAAAACTCTTTGAGGAAGAATTTGCAAGGGTGGAAGGGGAAATGGGAGCATTTCCAATTTACAAGAAATAAATAGCATTACCTGTCAGACTCTACACTGTAGTAATAACCTTTTATTCTGGGATTTCAGAATAAATACATGAGAAAAGAGGCTTCTCTAATGAACCATGCACAATATATTGTCACTGTAGCTTTCTCTGTGTTAATATTCTTTGTATATTGTTTCTATAGCTATCAGGAAGTCTGCTCAATAGTAACATTTTTAGAACAGGAAGTAGTTCCAGGTCCAGGAAAGTGGCAGTACATTAAGAAGACACAATACCATATGTTAGACAATGTGTGGTGTGCATTTTATTTACATATTTGTTTATGGGCCTTGTTGCACAGTGGTTAAACTGCTGTACTCCAGCCAAAACTGTGTTCACGGCCTGGGATTCAATCCCAAGTAGACAGTTCAAGGCTGACTCAGCCTTCTATCCTTCCAAGGTCAATAAAATAAATATCCAACTTGCTCGGGGTGGGTGGGCAATGTTCATAATTAACTTATAAACCAGCCAGAAAGTGCTTTAAGCTCTACAGAGCGGTATATAAAAAGCACACTTTGCTTTTTATTTTGGTTATGTATTCTTTATGTTTGTATTTGTAATATATTTGTATTTCATTTTTTCCTGCAAAGCCCAATAAGACACTTAAAGTGATCAACAGTAATAATAATTCAGATAAAAACAGAACAGTGGTGAAAACACACTAATGAAAAGAAAAATTTAAAATCTTGTTTGTGATAACCAGAAACGGTGGATGTGGAATTCACTATCCTTCAAAATCATGATGTCTTTTAATGACACAGGAGCAATTAACTGCAGGATAGAAAGATTGTGTTGCTATTTATTTGTTGTATTTCCACACATATTATTTCCTCAATATTTTACATATATTTTATATACGTTGATGACATGTTCAATGCATTTGGTAGCCACCCAAATGGTTACTTCCTGCTCATTTTGTCAACTTTTTTTGGGGGGGGGACTGTAACTTCCTCATATATGTCAGTGGTGAAACAAATATTTACATTAGAAGTGAAACAAAGATCTGATGGTTTATTTGTGGCACAGGATCCTAAAAATGGTCCTGTCTATTTCTCCAGGTTTTACTGTTTTAGAGGAAGTAGAGGAACATTCGCTTTTACAATAAATAGAAAAAAGACTCCAGATTTATTATTATTACTGAACATAGCATCAATTTGCAGCAGTACATTGACAAGTTCATTAAAAAAAATTATGCCATTGTACTGTAATTCAGCCTCATTACTGTGTCAAGTGAGTGAATAACCTGGATAACCGGGATTAATTGCGAACTGAAAGTGAAGGGTGGACAGGCACCACAATTATTAGACACACTCTTGCATGCTGAACAAGACAGCCATTCTATGAATAACACAGTATATACATAAAATGTGTGAAACAGGGTTCTCATTGATTGTTCTATTTTCGATGAAATAAACATTGTAAAGCAATAACATACAGGTGGAACTTCTCAATCTGGGTACCTGCTTTCTGGACCACGCTACTTATGTTGCTCATATTTATTACTTCAGTTTTTGAAATGTTTGTCATACAGTTGTGTACTGAGATATCTAAGATATTTAGTAAAAGAGCAAATAGATTATAAATAGGGATACAATTTGAATTCGGAAATATTCAGAATTCACCTCATAATGCCATATTCAGATAGTTCTGAATATATCTGAATCTGAATTTCATAGTTGTAATAATAACTGTAATAATAATTTCTAATATTAAGGGTGCCATTTACTTCTGTAGATTAGAAAGGTTAGGTTTCCACTTGCTAGAGGAAGAAGTGAAAGCAAAACTCATTTCTCAGGCATCCTGGAGTGATTTCTTGAGAAAGGAAACAAATACACTTTAACATCAAGGATAGTGAGGGCCAATGTCCCCTGTAAGCTGTGCATGCATGCTTGCCCAGAGCTCCATTGGGGTATCCCATATTTTGAATGAAGCCCCGCCCACCCCTGCATACATGGAGTAAGGCTCTCACACAGCAGGACAGAAACTGAGAGGGAACGTTGGTGAGGGCAAATAACTCATTCAACTGTGCAATTACTCGCAGTTCTCACACACCACTGCTGCTCCAATCTGCCCACCAGTGCTGCCCAGGGTATTTGCCCACTCCCCAATGTGACCTGCCCTCTGCTTCCTCTGTTGGCATTTCTTGCTAGCATTCCCACTGTTCAGGATTAAATCAGTATTCCCGTTATATTCAAAATTCCAAATTTTTTTTGCTAAGGTTCCCATTTCTCTTTGGTGGTAGAAATGCGTGCAGGCTTATAGTTGTTTTTCAGGGACCTATTCTCCATATTTATTGTCATCACCAATAGGAACAGGAGAACATACACATCTTGGTAGAACGTATATATCTGATCTAAAGGTTTTCTGTTGCAGAACCTCAGCCTTTAATAGACTATTATTTAAGCTTAAGACACAATGGTGGTTCTTTAATACCGAGACAGTCTCTCCCTCCTCCCCTATCTTTCCTTCTCCCCCTCTTTGTGTGTGTGTTTAGGGGGGAGAGTCTTCATAGCTCCAAGATCATGAAAACAACAGACCTGGAACCTGGAGTGCATATTAAAGGAACCCTAGCAGTTTGCATCTTAATTTGGAGTTTTAAAAAAATGTAATGAATTCTACTAAAATAGAATCTGTCTGTAGCCTGCAGCACCATCTTTAAGTCAGTAACCAGAAGTACTGTCTATAGCTAGTAAGTGGCACATAACCCTAATGTATCCAAGAGAACAATCTGGCATGATGTCTGGATATTCATTTGCCCACAAGGCATGTAGACAACATAAGATGTTTCCTTCTGCAGGTGTCCTGAATTCATCAGACAGTTAGAAGGAAAAGAGGACCCAGCTCCTGCTGGCTGCTAAGGAGGTGGTGGAAAAGTGAAGAGAAGGAAAGTAGTACACAACTGGAAAGAGAGAAGGACAACAGAGGAAGTAAAAGAGGGGGATAAGAGGCAGGAAAAAAAAGAGAAAGTGAAAGAGCACCAGCCAGACATTATAAACTAAAATGTTTCTAGCCCAAGTAAAGCTGGCTTTTCTGTTTGTGAGAAATATACCGAGAAAATGGCAAGAACTAGAGATGCAAATCCTCACTGGCCTTGTCTTTGCATGCAAATACAAGAGGCACTTGCCCAGAAGATATTTAAAAGTAGATTAAAAGAAATGGGGAGGAGGGGACATGCCTGTTTCAGGAGAAAGTGTGAATGAATATGTAGAAATCTGGAGGCCTGAAGCAGCATATAACACAGCTCAGAGGTGGGATACAAAGACAAAAGAGATTGAGTACATGTCTATTTACATATTTTTGTAGTTTCTCTTCCCTCTGCTGCTTTTATCCCTGCTTAGCTTCCATCTCCATATAATTCCTCCTCAACAAAGAAAGACAGCGAGATGTAACAGTATGAGATGAACTGCCAATGACCCTTTCTCCTCTTCTTCTGATCAGACCATCCCCATCAGTGATTCCATTGAAAAGTGGTAAATTACGATCTTGGCATGAAAAAAAAATTACTATCATTACAGCTCAGCAATATACAGAATACAACCTGGTCCACAAGTAACTCACTGAAAAATAGTTGCTTCCTACCTCTGGCGCAGACATCTTGCAAGATTTGCAAGCTTCTGCTCCTGTCTCCTTCAGTTGGGAATCATCCACTATCACTCCATATCCCACCCACCCCTTCTCTGGGAAGTGGCAGGACTTTTTCTCTCTGCAAAACTCTCCCCAACCACCTACATGTTCTCTGCCCCCCCCGTTCCAGCAAGCTCAGAATCACAATACATAAAGAAGCCTGATATCAGTTGTGCATCTCCTACAACACACCATGCATCTTGGTAGTCCTGCCCTCTGGGATCACATTCCTTCTGCTGGAGGACATGCTAAAATAAAGGACTTGTCTTTTGACGGCCCTTCTAATAGAGGACTGCACAGCAAGCCATTCTCCTTATTATTGTGATAAACAGCACAATACAGGACCAAATGGATGCTTTCTCCCTCCCTTTATAAATATGAGGCTCTTCCCTCCAGGTTTCTTGAGAATATATTTACCTAGGAGCAAGCCCCACTGAACTCAATGAAATTTAATTCTGAGTAGATAAGTAGAAGATTGCACTGTCAGTGATTAAAGAACATCCCTGAAGTTTGCCTAGATAAGGAAATGCTTGCTTTTTAATAAAGTATTCTTTTCAAACTGATCCTAGTTCAGAGTTGTCTATGTGTCATCAATGCATTCTTGTGAGCATTCCTAAGCATTGGTACCCCTTACACGTGCCTTGTTCCTATCAAGAGATGGCTACAAAGTCATATTAAATTAATAAGCAGAGTGGCAATCACAAACAAGTTCAGAGTCTTTGGATGCTTTTATTTCCTGCCTCTGTTCTTTCACACAGAAAACGAGCTACTTGTCATACTCTGTGAAGACATACAGAGAAATATTCCTGCTGGTACTGTGTGCCTTTTCAAGTACTGTAGTGTGCTGTTGGGAAGTCATTTTATGTATTGTGATAATATACCTACTGACTTTGGAAAGTGACAATTTCACCTTTGAAGAAGAAAATAGGGGACATCGATTGTATGATCTTTTAAATACCTTAGGGATGCATGCTACATGGAACCTGTTCTGAATAGAGATACAAGTCTGTAAAGGGCCAAAAGTTAATTTTAGAGAACTATTATTTAGAGAAGAACAACTATATAGCATGACTAACCTTTTTTCCCCTTTCATTGAGAATCAAGTAAAATATGTAGAGTTCACTGAACATTTGCACTACTTATGTACACACGTGCAAAGATTTAATTTGGTTAGCTTCCTCTTCATTTCCTGAACCACATTTCTGCTACCAAGATGAAAGACAATGACAGACAGCATTTGCAGTGGGTGAGAAGTGGTTCTTATTCATTGTCTCACCCTGTACTCAGATCTTTTCCTCATCAGTCCTTTCAGACTCTGGAAACTTTAACATTTAGGACTACAGCTTCCAGAATCCTCCACCCAGCATGGTCACAAGCTCTGAATCTTTTTATTATTATTATTATTATTATTATTATTATTATTATTATTATTATTATTATTATTATTATTATTATTATTATTATTATTATTATTATTATTATTATTATTATTATTATTATTATTATTATTATTATTATTATTATCATTATCATCATTATCATCATTATCATTATCATTATTGGTGGAGGGCTGCTTTCTTTCCCTCTGGGTTCTTAGAAATGTTTGTACAGGTCAGGAAAAGCTTTATGTTGGGGTGAGCATGGAAAAATTCAGTAAGAAGTACCTGGGGCCCTGAGCTGCACATGGTCTCTCGGTGCCAGCAGCTCCTGCACAGATCTGCTGGCTGGCTGGCTGTTTCGGGCAGGGACCAGGATGGTGAGGAGTGGGAGGTAGGACCCAGATGTAGCAGGGGTTGAGAGGTGAGGAAGCAGAGGCAGGCTGGAAGGGGAAGGGGAGAAATTGTGGTGGAGGAGGAAGAGGCCCCTGCTCTGCTGACATGATTTCCTCCTCGCCTCTGTCATGTGCTGCCATCTTTGTCATCTTAAGGAGGATGGCTGAGGAGGAAGAACCATATGAAGGGAGGACAAAAAGGATGACAGTTCCCTTCCTGAGGGAAAACTCACCCTACCTCAGCAAAACCCAATTTTAACCCACCCTTGTTACCTCTACCTCCCAGAGTCCATTAAAGGACTGTTGCGGGGTGGGGGTGGGTGGTGCGAATGGCTTTAAGAAATACTCAGCCACAAAATTTGAGGCTTGTTGCCCAAAGGCAGGCACAACCATAACATTAAAAATTAGGTTAGAACTATTTTCTGTTAAAAAAAAATATTTTTAATGTAGTTTCTTTACCCCATTAAAATGCCTTTTCATGCAAATGGGGCAGGGAGTCACAGGTTACTTGACCATTTACCCCATATAGAGTAAAAAAAAAAATCTGCTTCCCCAGCTCCTCTGTTGAGGTAAGAATCCAGCACACATGTGGTTGCTCTCACCTCTCCGTATTCTCAGGCTGTGGAAGCTGAAAAGTGTATCTGTTATCTCTGGACAGGCAAGAACCAAAGGTACATCCACTAGACATAAACATCCAAACCAAAGGAAATCCAGACTATTTTTGTCTGCAAAGCATTTTGCTAATTGTTCATAATGAGCTCTCAAGAGACTTTTGGTGTCCTGTCATGGATCGGAGAATAAGAGAATTCTGACCACTCTGCCACTGGATTACAATGCGGACACGGTGGTAGCACAGGAGAAAGATTATTTATTTATTTATTTATTTTGCAGCTTCCATCACCACAGAGTAAGCCTTCCAAAGGGCTCTAGCCTGTGTTTGATCAGATTTGCTTTGAGTTCTTTGCCAATAGTGCTCAAGTTTCCATCACCACCAACCTCCTAGAAAATCAGAATGTGACTTGGCCCTCTTCTTCTGGATGGAATGCTTAGGAATGATTGTGCCTACCACGCTAGCTGTTCCTCCATTCCAACCAGTGCTTTGATAGACTCCCCAGCTGAAGTGCCAAGAAACTCTCCAAGAGCTAGTACAGAACCATTTGGGGCCATCCTCCCTGCAGACAGCAGACAGGAAAAATACACCACTGATCCAACAGCTATATACGCTATGCCCTAGCAGTCACCTTCCTCTGTGGGGAACTCCCTCTAGTGTCATATTTTTCAGCAGCAGTCTCACCCTGGCGGGAGCCCATGCTACATCAACATATGTCTCAAGAAATGGTGGAAGCCTCAAGTGGAAGATCAACATCTTCCACTCAAGGACCTTGTTCACCAAAGAAGTCCAATTAGCAGGGAACAGGGAGTAACAGCAAGACGTCTGGTGGCTCCTGTATTTCTTACCAAACAGACATTTTTCTGGAGTCCTTCTCTTTGGCTGGGCTGTTGAACTTATATACCTCAAGAAAAAATAATAATACGATAGATGTCATGGGAAGAATGTTCCAGCAGATCATCAGAGTCTGGGGTGTGTGAA
This sequence comes from Pogona vitticeps, assembly GCF_051106095.1. Classification (NCBI taxonomy): domain Eukaryota; kingdom Metazoa; phylum Chordata; class Lepidosauria; order Squamata; family Agamidae; genus Pogona; species Pogona vitticeps. The sequence goes on from NC_135784.1 coordinate 272,752,677, forward strand.
GACATATGAACGTGTTTCTTTGTTTAACATTTTTTTCTCCCAAATCCAATCTTTCAAATTCTCGACCACCATGTGGACCCTTCTTAACAATGTTGCTGTTTCTGCCTATTATTTATTTCCTTTGTCAGCATTTCCATTTTACCTGAGGGGAAAATGGTTTTCTGCACTATACCCAACAGCCTCTGTATTTTAAATCCAAACTACCTGTCACATTTGGAAATATTTAATCTACGGTTCAGGCTTGGGTCCTCCCTAGTGTGCACATATTATAAGGAAACAGAATTGACTGTGTTTGTCACCAAGGCCAAGAAGTAACATGGTTTCTATCTTAAAGACTTTTTCACTACCCCACAGAGAAAACAGACATTTGATTCCTTTGCCTACATATTTCAAATGTTTCAGTCATAGCTTTGAAAAATTTTGTAATCACCATCCTTTTATGTTGACTATTATACTATTATACTCTTACTGTAGTACCTTTCCAATGCAGAAATGCATTCTAGTTGAATATCAGCTTTACACACATCTGAGGCCTTCTAGCACTTACTGCTCTAGCTGTTATTCAGTTGGTTTGTACTGCAAGCAGAACTCAAAAGAGTTGCAAACTGTATAGATCTATTACTTTTAGTGTGTAATTAATCTTGTTGGCATGACTTATACGACTGTGGATTAAAATGCCTGGAAAGCATACCATTGAATTCTGTTGCTCATTAATATTGATCAAAGGTTGTTCTCTTTGTGTTAGAAGCTACTTAAAGATTTTGTACAAAAGTATTACTACACTATTGATTTTTTTTAAAAGGCTCCCCCCAAGCCCTTTATGCTTCAAGGTAAATCATAAACATTTCCAGTAAAGAGGAATGTTTACAAAACTTTGCCCATATCTAACTCATAATATCACTCACATGAAACGTTTGATAGCTTTTCCTTGTATTTTAAGAGATAACAATCCTTTGGCAGAGCTTGGAAATACATACAGTAGTGAGAAGGAATATTTTACTAGTAACCAGTTACCTTTCTAAGAAGTAGTGTAACTAGTAGTTACAGTGTTACAACTTACTTCAGTATACAGTATTTCATCTTTTGACCAGTTCATGCAATGAAACAACATTACCACAGTAATGTCTCTGAGACAAATCCCCCACCCACCCAAAGTATTACAGTAGCTCATGATGAAGTGGAAACTGCCCCCTTTATTCTAGGAGGACAAATCAAGTCAAGATGTACAGGACAGGTTTTCTTGAAGTTTTTCAGAGAACTGCAGGATAGGCAAAGCAAAGCAAAGTGTGAAATCCCACCCACCCCGTATGCCTTGCCAATGGACTCAGTTCCATCAGCAGAACACCTGTGCTGGATTCTGATAGATCTGCTTCAGAGTCCCTATAAGATGATGTCTGCAGGATGTAAGAGGGACTAGACAGAAGAACTTGTCACCAGCGTGATTCAGCAATATCATTAAAAAGGTGCTCTATTTATACAAAAGATTCCCCAAAAGATTTTACTGATGAGGGACTCCAAATGACTCACTTTTTTTCCCAATGTGTCCCTCATGGCAAATAATGGCATTGTAAATGAGTGATCTATAATCCTGTGAAGAGGGTAGTCTGTGATTTATTTAGGGCTTATAAATTGGACTTCATTCCTTAATTATCAGCTGATGGTTTTGCAAGAAAACCTCACCAGTGACTATTGACTTTGCCTGTCATCTACTTCCCACTTCCACTATTGGATTCCCTATGGGGGGTTGGGGGGTGGAATTACATACTATGTGCAAAGGTAATTGTCTAGTATCAAAGAACACAGGAAAACAATTGCCAGAGTTGTGTTCCAATACAGAGCGGAACAGTGTATGTATGTGCATATTTAGACAAATGTTATGAGCAACTCATGTTATACATTTCTTCTGATTTCCAAATTAAATATAGATTATTATCAAGGCAGTAAGTAATTCAGGGCAACTGGCACTCTGCCCTGTGGCACCAAATATAGAGGGCATAGCCCTTCTTTCAGATTCCTAAGACTGACCTAGTAGCCTGGCCTACCACCATAGTCAGTATTGCCAAGTTAGACTGCCTCGACTTGAGGAGCCAGTTCAGCATGGAAGTGTGTCAAGCTCCCAAGATAGCTCACCTCCAAGTCAGAAGAAGACAGCGTGCTTCTCTTTCTCTTCAGGATCTCTCTAATTGGTGCAAAACACCTCTGTTTCAGTTAGCACCCATTCCTTTTGAGAAGCAAAGCACACTTATACACAACATGCACAGAATAATTGATTTCTTATTTTAAAAGTTGCAAACAATCTCTCTGATGCTTCTGATAATTAAAAGTCAATGCAACAGAACAGGAATCACAGTCTTTTTGGCCAGTTCAACTATTTATTTTAAATAGTTGTGTGCATTAATGTATATTGTTGCTTGATACACACATACACACACGCACAAACCCTTTCCCATGTTCTTCTGCCAAGAATACAGCCGAATGCCTTCTGTCTTTGTGGACTGAGGAAAATAGTTGCCAACCATGTGTTGGATCAGACTAGTGATGATTTCCATACCTAATTCTGAATCATGGAAAGAGTTAATACCAATCAGAAATTTCAACTTTTGTAGAGAACAGAAAATAATGTGATCGTCGCTACTTCTTGAAACTTTTGATAGTTCTGTTGCTCATCTTATTTATATATCAACGCTAGAAAATGAAATTAGTATTTTTAGTAATTAATAATTATTTAAAAACTTTTTTTAGTAAAATGAGATTTTAAGTGGACAAATTATTATTATTTTATAAATATTATTGCATTCCAAGGAATGAAGATTAGGTTTTTAAAATTATTGTTATTATTGCAGAGAAGAATTTCTAAGCAATGGTGAGGAGGACACTGGCATCCTTCCATGTTTTATCTGAATCCTTTTAAAAACCTCAAGATAGATTACAGCAGTTTTGATAAACTGAGGAAAAATCATCAGTAGCAACAACAAGGGAGGGTAGCCAGGGCACTTAGTGAGCAGCAGGAGAATTTTGTGAAGAGCAAGTATAACTTCTGTGTCATGGCAGCTCACACAGTGATTATTGGATCACACTATAACTCCTCGGGAACATTTTATTCATACCTTGTGTATAATTATATTGTTTCCTAGGGATTGCCGTAAGTTAAAAAATTGTAGCATGAATGTTTTTGCTTGGAATATTTATCTGGTGGGGCCCACTGTATTGAATTGGTGCAGAGTTGAAATGGAAGGTGCTTTAGGAGTAAAACACAGAGTAAAGGAATATTTTTAAATCTTGGCCTAGATTCATCATAAGCAATTATTTCAGAAGCACATATTCACTAGAGAAATAGTATTTCCTGTGCTTTTGAAACTTATCTAATTTACCTGACTGAATGACAACATTAGTACAATTAGATCTTGTAGTAGAATCAGAAATTATGTGATGCACCCCTTTGCCACACACACAAAAAGTCCAGGCAGTCAAACACATGTAAAAAATGCCAATTCAAAAAGGCCATTGATGCACTGCAACTTCCATCAGGTGTAGTAGCATAACCAGTGATGAGTATCCATTGGCCTTTGTTATATCATCAGTCATCCCATCAGCATAACCAGTGGGAGTTGCTATCAAGCTACAACTGGAGGGCCACAAGTTGCCTGTCTTTGCCTTGCAGTTATTTTCTCATTCACAGTCCCCAATAGCATGCACTGTTCAAACCAGCACTTCGTAGTGTCATGTTACTTCCTGGGGGTACCTGCCAGCTTTTGCTGCAAGCATACATAAATCACATGAATGTGTTGAAAAGGGGAGAAAAAATGGAGGACTCAATCAAGAGACGAGACAGAAGAAATGGATTCAATTAGGACTACATTTGTCAAACATTACAGAGAAAGAGAACTGTGCAGGAATCTAGTATCTAAATCCAAAAAGAAAGATGTAGATGTGTCATGGAGAACCCATTATCTCTACTGTCCTGCCTTTCTCTGTTATTCAACTTAAGGGAGGTGGCAGTACACCTCATTGTCTCCTAGAGTAACCTTGGCTGCATTGCATAGCAGCCCAGAGCGCAATCCTCCTTCAAGTAAATGAATTAAGGCATTCATAGGAACATAAGAAGCCGTCTTACACCCAGAAGACTGGTGGCTTATTTACCTCAGAATGATCTAAACTGACTGGCTGAATTTCCTGACTTTTCAGACTGCAATTATTTTTCTCAGCCCTGCCTTTAGATATCAGGGATTTAATCTTTTGCTCACAAAGTGTATTTTACTGCTAAATTACAGGCCTTCCCTTTTACTCTCTTGTAATCACAAACTAATGAGGAAATCCACATATTGTTATAGGAGTGACAACTAAATGTGTAAATGGGGCACAGCCTTATAGTATCCTTTCTGAATTCAACATATAAAAATAATTTTTGTATGATAAATATTACTGCAATGTCAGAATATGTGTTGGGTCTGCAATAACTACATGCTACCCTAACATCTTTTCTTTGGATTGGACCATCAATTCTTCTATACATAGATGCGACCAGAAGTCCATTCTTTTTTTTTTCTGTAGAAATATGTCACTGCAATGGAGCTGACAAGTACAGTTTCCTATACAGAAGCACTGTATGTTGTTGTTTTAAATCAGTAGGTAAATAAGTTAAACATTCAATTTTAAGAAATTATAAAGAGGGTATCCTGTTTAAACACTGGGATTTGCTGTGCTTGCTTATTTAGTCCTAGAGAGATTTTTTTTTCTCCAGTAGCTGAGTCCTGCTGCATTCTCTAGCAGCAACTCTCAGCAGCTAGAGTTGGAATCCTTAGGCTGGATTTGCAATCATTTGGGATTAAGGCCCCTTGAACTGATTGACCAGACAAACAGGATTCTACTGCTAGTGTTTTTCACCTGTGAGCAGCTATAGTATTGCATTGGCTAATGAAATCAGGCTAAAGGCTTGTAATGTAAACAGGAAGCATATTTGTTGCACACACATACATTAATGTTTTTTACAGGGTTTTTTTCTTTGCCTTTGAAGCCAACATTCTGTCTGGCTTTCCCTCACACCGCTACAGTATATATAGATTTAACACAGAATGGTTTTCTGGATGACAACCATATTCTCAACAGTGCCTGAATGCGAGCGTGAAATACCTTTCCCCCTTCTCCTCATCCCTGCCACTCTCTGTACAACCCAAACACTGGCTCCAGAACATTCCCAAGACATCTGAAGAAGTTGGGGAAGCCCTCAGTGCTGCAGGAGTGGGCAACCGCTCCGTTTGATTCTACTTTTGATGTAGTTATATGAGCAGAATCACCTTATAGAATATTGGCCAAGCAAAGACGTAGTCTGCACTTGCTTTCCTTCATAAAGACTGTTGGATTAATGGAAAAGACACTGATGATGGTACCCCTCCAAATTAGGGTGAAGCAGCTCTCTACTTGGTTGTTGAGCCACCCCTAAACTAAATTATACAGTGTTATCAAGTAATCGTAGCAAAGTAAGTAGCAGTAACAATGTGTGTGTATGCGTAGTAGCAATTATTGTAGTGTTCAAGTCCATTTGCTTCAGCATTTTCATTTGTTATTGTGGGAGTTTGTCAGGGAGAGTGTAGCCATCTTGTAAGCAGACCCCCTTTGTAAACAGTGCTGATTATTACTTTCAGCATCATAGTAGATTTATCTTGAGAGAACATAGATGGGATTGAGAGAGTGAAGTAGACTTTGTGGAGCATTTTATTCATTCATTCATTGCTTTCAGATAACTGATCCATAATGTTATTTCCCTTTTTTCTCTCTTTCAGGACCATGCAGTCCTAATCCCTGTCACAACGGTGGAATATGTGAAATCAGTGAAGCATACAGAGGAGACACATTTATAGGCTATGTCTGTAAATGTCCACGGGGATTCAATGGGATCCACTGCCAGCACAGTAAGTTATAAGACAAATATTTCCCTTCCTGCCTCCTTAGGACTAGATTTAAAGCTGCACTTCCGCACATAATTATGCTACTAAAATTTTGCTGACCAGTCAACAGTTTTTGGAAAGCTCTATGCCATTGCTTGGACAGTGTTGTCGAAAGGACCAACATGAATTTGACCCAACTCCGGGAGACAGTGGAAGACAGGAAGGGCTGGCGTGCTCTGGTCACGAAGAGTCGGACACAACTAAACAACAAAAATGCTATTTTGTTTCATTTCTCTATATATCTTGGATGAGGATCAGGCAATGTGGCTTCTAGCAGGTCTTACCATTGGGGACCTCTCTGATGGCCCCCTTGGTGGGAGGCAGCATGTTTTGAACAACACTACAAGTGAAACAGAACTGGCTGGATGAGCCTAGCTACTCCGAAGTGATGGCCCACAATGAAGCTTCACCAGAGGCACTGTGTTAAATTAAAATGACAATCACCTAAGTAGTGAAAATCCTTAGAAATGACAGCAGAGCAGAGTTCATCAGGCCTTAGCAGCTGCTTAAGGCTCTAACTGCTGAATTCTGGGAACACTGAGGCCAAGAGAAGGGATTCACATTTGGCATGTAGATTTTTGTTGTCATTTACAGCACTGGTTCTTAACCTTGGGTTACTCAGGAGTTTTGGACTGCAACTCCCAGAAGCCTTCACCACCAGCTGTCCTGACTGGGGTTTCTGGGAGTTGCAGTTCAAAAGCATCCGAGTAACAAAGGTTAAGAACCACTGATTTACAGGGAGTTGGAAAACTCTTAAACTGAGCTACTTTTCATAAAATCAGGGTGAGCTGAATACTTTCCAGTACGTTCAGGAGTATCAGAAATTGGAATGTGCCATGGCCTGATTCGCCGTTGGGCTCGGGGCTTCATCTTGATGTTGTCAGCATTTTATTTGGCTAATGATGTCTGAAGATGAAAGGGTTTGGCAAAAAGCTGATATTTATGCTAATGGATTTCCCATATCCTCTTTCCCGATCCATTTTAATACTAGCCCAAGACAGGTGCTCTTAGTCATGGTTTTTAATTCAGTCGTAAGGCTTTCCTTAGGGCTTTATTAATGGACATACTGGATTTTAAAATGATGGGGTTCTAACATTTACATTGAAAGAAGAACATTAATTCTACCCAAAATTTGTTATAATCAGTTGGGGAAATATCTATTAAATTATAAATTAAAGGACTTTTTAAAAATGCTATCTTATTGCTTTTTAAAAGAAAAATGACAGTTTTATCCACAAAATGCCTGCCTTTTCCATGTTGGCTGAGTCATTGTTTCTCTATTTGCAGCAACTTTTGTATAGTACCAAAACCAACAGCTAGACCAAAGCAGACCAGGCCCATTGAATCAATGGAATTTAGATCAATATTGTCTTATCCAATCCCACTTGTTTAGTGGATGTTGTAGGGTTGGATATTTAGCTCAAATATTAGCTGTTTGTGGAAAATATTTGAGGAGCCACTTCATTCATGAAACTTTTCTGTGCAACATCAGGGTCTTTTGCAGGGAGTCTTCTCTTCTCATGAGATGGCCAAAGTATTGGAGCCCCAACTTCAGGATCTGTCCTTTTAGTGAGAGATAGGAAGGTCTTTTTGAAAATCAAATGAAAACCTTAAAAGTGCTTATCTAACTTTCTCCACATTTGGCACAGAGCAAGTTCATACTGCCTATAATCTCTCTGCCAAAGTACAGTATGGTCCGAATTCATTCATGAATCCATTCAAAAGTTAGAACGCCAAAACAGAATTTTCCTTTCTGTCTCAGACACCAAGTCTTAAACACACACACACAGCTTCCCCTTGTCTCAGGTTCAGCTGCCTTTGAGTTCCCTCAGCCTAACTGCCCTTGGCTCCGCTTTGTCCTCTCAGAGTTTTCTCCAAACTCAGGACAAGCCAGCCAATCTGCCACAGCTTTTGCTTTGGGCAACTCTCCACAGAAATGGTCACCACAGAGCCTCCCTGTCTTTGCCCCAATCTGAGGTCCCGCGCCCTTCTACTAGACTTTCTCCCCTGTGAGACAAGTCCTAGAAGGTTACCCACGCATTCACTCAGACGTCCCTGACTAAAGACCCCTGCTCTGGGCACCTTTCCAGTCAAGGCTTCACTGGATCTTCGAATCCCACACACTGGACACCAATTTATTGTAACAGCCACCCTCAAACCTAAAAGAGTGGTTGCTACTTTACTTTAAAACTCTGCTGCCACCAACTTATCCTTAAAGAATCATAAAAGGACAAGTGTAACTTTGGAAACAAAAACTGGTTTATTGATTACAAAAATAAAAATGGTAAATCACTGGTGAAGAATCAATTAAACAATCACTGTTAATAAACGCTGGCTCACAGACTATTTCTCCACTGACAGGCTCACTCACTCACTAAAACTAACAATCACTTTAAACTCTCAGCTCAGACTCTCATCTCCAATCTCCCCTCACACACTCTTCACCCCCCTTTTTATACTAGCTCCTCCCCTTAAGTTCCACCCTCTGTCACACCATAGGCTGATGACTCCCTGCCCAGCTGTGACGGACATGTGATGTTATGTCTGCCCGTTACAGTGAGTATAAACCAAGAGTCCTGTGGCATCTTAAAGACTAACTCTTTTAATCCTTAGCATAACTTTTTGTCTACTTAGCTTATCAAACCCATTCACAACATGTTAGCTTCTTTCAGTTGTATTTTGTGTGATCACCAATACATACAGAGTTATATACACTCTTCTTACTTCCTGTTCCCTTGTCTGAGCAATGAGTTGTAGATCCACAAGACTTCAGGTGTGTGCTTTGTCAAAATACGTCCAATGTAGAGACTGATGTGACCTTATCCAAAAGCATGCCGTGCAGCCTGTCATTTAGTTTTATCTGAAAATTGATTAAGTCTAATATTGCCTCACCAAATCAGTTAATCTACATAATTGCAAAACCTATCCAACAACGCTGGGAAAGTCATGCCAATGAATCTCAAACCAGTCTTTCTCTGACCTTTTGTTCATATAGTAGATCGTGCAGACAATTAATATGGAAATTGAAGAGCAAATCACTGTTATTTTTTTTACTGATTGCATATGCCAAGCTTGACAGCTGTGGTTTCTTATTAATTTTTAATATGCTTCGGAAGCTTCTGATATTTCAGTGGTGACACCAATGTGCACATATTCTGTACCACTATGAGGGCTCATAAGCTGAACAACAATTAGTGTGGGTGAGAAAGAAATCTCATATGCCTGGAATGGAGTAGCTAATAACACAACATAATTTGTCACTAAGCTCTCTGACAAGGCCTGACAGGACAGACTTGACACATCTGTTACATAAGGGTTGATAAACTACTGTTACACAGGGTCTGGTATACAACCATTATCCTTTGTAACAGATGTATATATATTTTTTCCTAGACATTCCTTGTAGCATAAAGGGATTCACAGGATTTAATAACAAAATTAACTGCATTTCTCGCTATCCCCAAATCACATTTAACACCTTTTGTTGCAGAACCAATTGCCATGATGTAATCCAGTGAAGAACAAAATAAAGACCTCAGACCTCCTTTAAGCAAATGACACATTGGCATTTTCTCAGAGTAGACTCTTAGTTGTTCTTGGAGATCACTACAGAGGCAACCAGCTAACTAGTAATTACAGGATGTTTAGTGGGCTGTTTTCTCCTCCACCACCAAAAACCCCAAAGTGAATTTAGCTTACAAGCTGATTCTTAAAAATAGGTGATCCTCCAAATAGGTAGTGCACAGGAACTTAATGGGTAATGCACTGACAGACCACTAGCACAACTACATTGCACAGGAATTACGTTCCACTTCTTTTTTTTACTAAAGAGGTTGGTTTGTTTCTGCTGCAGTGGAGGTTTTCAAGGCCAAATTACATGTACAGCTTTCATCAAGTAGCAATATGAGTCACTAATTTGGCTGTTTCTATTGAAAGGGCTCAGCCTCCATTTTTTAGATCCATTGTTCATGACTCAATTCTTACACAGGCAGTAAGTCTTTGCTCAGTGAAATCTCCCAAAATTTAGCTTCCTTTTTCAATTTTAATCCACATGACTCTCTTTGGTTTGGCCAAGAAAGCCCAGACTAACCTTACCAGATACTTGGCATATTCACTGGAAATCTGAGGTGTTTTCAAGCCCAGAACTGTGTCACAATTCTTCCATTTTGTTTGTTTGTACATCTCGTTCTGTTTTTTTTTTTTAAGTCTTGGTCATATACCACCACACTTATTTGTCAATTAGCTTTAATAAAAGAGAGAAAGAGAAAGAGAGAATGGCATAAAGAAATTGCTTTTACGCTACTTTTTTTTGCTTTGATTCCATTTGTTCCCCTCCCGCTTAACTAAGAAAAAAGTGCATAAGACTGAAATACCAATTCAGACAGTTGAGTCTGCATTATGAATTTCCCACAGTATGCAGCTTTGGACTGTCAGATCAGTTTAGCAACTCCTACAAAGCAGAGTTACAAATCATTCATGATTTTCCTCACAGATGTATCAGCGTCTTTGAGCAGAGACATTTTAACCATACAAAATGTCTTCTTTAATATCTGCTCAAGACAAGGAGGGGAAAACTTCGTAAAACCTTGGCCTTGCTTTGGCTCATGCTAAGAATTAATAGCTTCAGTTTTACTTCCTGTCTGTTATAGGTAATAGCTGTTCCACATTCATGCAATTCACATCTTGTCTATCCTCTGTATAAAAGGCCTTTTAGTATAGCATATGACAGACTAGTATTCTATATCCATTTGTACCATTTCTTAAATTAATGCCAACTCCACTGTGTATGAAAGGAAATTAATACATCTTGTATACAGCTGCCACACTGGACCTCTCAGTTATAATGGTATCCTCTGAGATTGACTCATTTTAATGAAACTTTGAGAAAGAGCAAAACCTATTGTAAAATTGAGATTTTAACCCAACATGAGTGCTTTGCAAATGCTGCTACTTCTCTCAAATTGTCATAATTTTTGAATACCAGTTGAAGTTATCAAAGCTGCAGCATAAATTTGAAGGCGGAGAAAGAGAATAATTCTTGCAGTTTAAAATATGTTTACCATGCAAACAAATTATTCTATTTAAACAGCATTATTTAGGATGGCAAACAAAATGTACAATGACTGTTGAAACGTAGACTTTATTTGTATATTTTTGCCCAGAGTTTGCCTCAGCCAACGAGCTTTGGGTTCAGGCTGTTTGAAGGATTGTATCATTCCATATGAGCTTACCAGGCTTTTAGGATTTTCTGGGGAGGCTCTTCTCTCAGTTCCACTACCTTCTGCAGCTTGTTTGGTGAGAACATGAGAGAGGACTTTCTCCATGAACTGCTCTCTTGTCCTTCCTTCTCTCATCAGGCAAAGAGCTTCATTTTCAGGCAGGCTCTCAAGTGATAAATGCCTAGGGAACAAACAATTTTTTTTTGAAATGTAGATATTTTTAAATGTTTTTAAAATATTGTCAAAATTATTTTTACTCCTGACTAATGTTTAATGGTTTTTAATATATAGTTTAGTATGGCATTTTAACTGTTATTATTGTGTGATTTTAATTGTTGTGACCTGCTTTGAGGAGAAAGGTGGCATATCAGTTGAATAAGTAAATAAATAAATAAACCAAACAATGTGCACACTTAAACCCCTTGTTTATATGCTTGTTCCCTACTACTTTCTATATGTATTTCTATATTTTTTGATGCACACTGCCTAAGGATCTAAAACTGCAGGGCAGCATAACCCTAACCTTTTCATTCTTTCATCCTTTCATAATGTAGTCACCAAATTAATTTGGCTAATTAATATCGAACGTACTGTCTTGACAAAATTATGTATTGTTGCAGAATGTGTAATCCCATGTAGAAACATACTGAGAAAATATTAAATATTACATTGTTATGCATCTGCTGGCTCTTGTTCCTTATTATACTCATAATCTTGTGTGTAACTATGCAAATGACATAACTTTTGGAGACAAATTGCCCTAAATGAAGAAATCACTATATATGTTATTAGTTGCATGCTGAGTCACACAGCTCAGGAAGCAACAGGTAATGTCCATGGGGACTACTTAACTTCAGGCAATTTTCTTCCAAAATGAAATCATTTGTGTTACGCCAGTATAAATAGACAAGAGGATTTGGGCCTCTGTATTAATACCTGTTGTATATACCTTGATTGTACTATAGCATTAATTTTCTTAGCTGTACTGTATTAGTCTGCTACAGTTGTATTTCATCTGTCTACCAATGTGCTCAGGCCAAAGTGATCTCATTTCACCCATACAATAATCCTGCATGATAAATTAGCAAGAGAAATGGTGGCTTTTATATGGTTCCTGAGAATAGCTCTGTAGGAATTTGAATCCAGATCCACCAAACCCAGTTCTAACACTTCACCTGTTGAACCAGTAACACTTGCAATTTCACAGTTTCAAGGACTTCATTGTAAGTTTTCTAGACGGGATTCTGTTGCTGGCCCCTTTAAATGTCTCAAGGCTTAATAATTCTCCAAAATCAGCATTATACAGCGGTCCTCAGTTAAAGGGAGAAAAATAGTATTCCCATCAGTATGGGTTTTGCCTGAATAAGGACTCACACAATGGACCAAATGCCAGTTTATATGCTAATTCATATTTTTATCACTCAGTACAGCACACTTATCATAAAGTGTGCAATTTATGTAAATATTTTCAGTTTTGCTCCAGATTATGAATTCAAACAAGCCAAAGCTATTATCCAAGCCTTGAGTGTGTTTTATTTTTCTGTTATCCTTTCCCCTCAGTTTCTTAGAAAGTATATGTTTATTTTCCATTCTCTTTCGTGGTTTGTTTTCTTCCTTTGAAAGAAATAAAAAAGTCATTTTATATCCAATCAGCACAATCTCTCCCTTTCTTCTCCAGAAGAAAGGAAGGAAATATTTAGAGAGGATGAAATCTTTATTGCTCCTTTTTGTCTCTCCAGGTTCAGAGAACCTTTTGAAGATGCACCTTTTGGCCATCCGATTCTTGAAAAATGTCTTGATTTCTCCATTTGAATGTAGCATATACGTAACCTTAACATCTGCACCATAATACATTTCTCAAGTTAACATGATATTAGAGGAGGAAAAAGGGAAGTTATCATTTCACATACATATTAATAATATATAACTATTAATTTATTATGGATGCCCAGTGTAGTATAGTGAAAGATTAGGACCCTGGAGACCTGGGTAGAGGTACTGGTGGCAGCATACTACTGAAGGGACAGGTTGAAGGTGAGGAAAAGAGCTCAGCCATTATTCCTGAAATGGAAAAGGATAAGGTGTACTGACCACAGTTTAACAGCAGGATATGTCACTGCCCAGTATGTCTTTATTCCTATTTTGTATCATGAGATCTCTGCCAGGAGCTGCATACCTGGAACTGTATTGGATTACATGAAAATAAGTATTCATACACCTGGTTATGATTGCATTTGATGTTACCTAGCAGCATAATTCTGGAGGTTTTATTTTCCCGCAATTTATATTTTATTTATTTTTTTATTTTATTTTATTTTATTTATATCCCGCCTATCTAGTCGCAGTGGACTACTCTATACTATGTGCCATGGAGGCAGCTGCATAAAGTGCAGGAAAACCAGTGAATTAATCAGTCATTCATTTAGAACTTTCTAGGCATACACTAAAAATCACATATACAAAATTACAACATACTGTTAATTAACTGAATCTACACATTCATTATGTCTCCGTCTGCAAGTTCTCACTTTCTAGTTCAAAAAAATCCACCATATTCTCCACTGTAACCGACTCTCCTGTCAGTTATGCTTCAGTGTTTCACAAACTGAACTGCCTCTCTTCTTCAAAAAAAGGGTGCAAATATTTTCCACTCAGATCTATATAGAATGGACAATACAAAATCATGTGAGAGAGTGACTTCACCCCTCCTAGCTCAGAGAAACACCTCTTGCTGTATGCAATCCCACACAGCACTGCCAATGAAATGGTGTTGCATCTAGCAAGTGTAAAGGCCCTACATTCCTGGGGGCATTTTAGCAGGTAAAGATATGATGCTGGTTGACCAACTTTGATGTGAATCTGCAAGCTCATCAGTGAACAGGTGTTGTTCACAGAACTCTGCAGTTCCTGTGTATGTTCAATAGGCTACATTTTATTATTTGATATGGTTCCAGTTGGGACATTAAACTCAAGGGGTCGATCACAATGCCCATTAATCTAATTTTCGTAACCAAATTGAATGATCTTGGGGGGGGTTGCATCCTCTAACCAGTGAATTGAGCATGTATTTTAACATCACTAGGAAAGAATTGTTCAGTTATTATTAAAAAGCTCTGGGAATAATAGCAGAGCTTGACACAGTCTTGAGTTTGGAATATCAGAGCAGGATCATGAATGATAGGACCATTTGGAGCCCTTAATTATGTCAGAAGCAATGTAATAGTGAATAACAACAGCAGCAACTATGAGAACTCGGAAAATTAATTCATCAGTATTAATATTTATAATTGAAAATGGTTAATTCATTGAGTTAGCATTGTTAACTCATAAATTAAATAGTTAGCTTTGTGGGGGTGGGGGAGAACCAGTGGAATTTATAAGGTTCATTCACTGCTGACTTCTAATGGTTCATTATTTGTTTGTTTGTTTGTTTGTATAAATTTGTATCTCACCCATTTGTGGTCAAGGCACTACTCTGAGTGGCTTACAACAACATGTTACATGCTACTTCAAAACTGCTGCCTTTCTTACTTTAAAATTGTCTTCATTTATCTTTAATATTTGATAGATGGACCACAAATTTCATAATGCATTTGTTAATTAGCGATGCTGGGGGTGTTAAAGAAAATTAGAGAGATCAGCCAACTTCCATCTTTCCAGTTTAATAAGCTTTCTAGTAGTCTTTAGAAGTGACAAAAATGTTCTCCTGTAACAAGGTTAATAGAACAATTATTTTTAGAGAGGCTGCTGATTTTGCTGCAAATGTAAAATATCAGCAATCTCAGATATGCAGATGATACCACTCTGATAGCAGAAAGTGAAGAGGAATTAAAGAACCTCTTAATGAGGGTAAAAGAGGAGAGTGCAAAAAAAATGGTCTGAAGCTCAACATAAAAAAAACAACAACTAAGATCATGGCCACTGGCCCCATCACCTCCTGGCAATTCGAAGGGGAAGATATGGAGGCAGTGACAGATTTTACCTTTTTGGCTCCGTGATCACTTCAGATAGTGACAGCAGCCACAAAATTAAAAGACACCTGCTTCTTGGGAGGAAAGCAATGACAAACCTGGACAGCATCTTTAAAAGCAGAGACATCACCTTGCCGACAAAGGTCCACATAGTCAAAGCTATGTTTTTTCCAGTAGCGATGTATGGAAGTGAGAACTGGACCATAAAGAAGGACAGATCTTGAAGCTGAGGCTTCAATACTTTGGCCATCTCATGAGAAAAGAAGACTCCCTGGAAAAGACCCTGATGTTAGGAAAGTGTGAAGACAAGAGGAGAAGGGGACAACAGAGGATGAGATGACTGGACAGTGTCATTGAAGCTAACAGCATGAATTTGTCCCAACTCCAGGAAGCAGTGGAAGACAGGAGGGCCTCGTGTGCTCTGGTCCATGGGGTCACAAAGAGTCGGACATGACTTAACAATGAAACAAAAAAAGTGTTATACTAAGCACTAAGTAGTCAAATAATACTGATCCCCAACTTTAGTGACCCTGAAATGCTTGTACTGCAAGCTTCCAGAGGGTCTCTGCTAATCTATAGTCAACTACATTTACAAGACCAAAGCTAGGGCTAAATCTATAAACCTAAATTGAAATTCAAGTGCTTTACCCTTGCAGAAGAGCAAAAGTGCACAATAACTGATAGCGTCCTTTTTATATTGGATTTTTGAAAGTATTTGGAAGTGGTTTGGCTGATAACATGGTGGGAAATTTTGTGCATCAGAGGTACTTTCACAACCAGCATGGATTCCATTAGACCTTATTCCATCAATACATGGCAAATATTACTAGAGATATTCTTTGACTATCATAGGCAATTGCCAAGACTATTACCAAAATGAGATGACATTGCCTTGGAAAAGATTCTTAATCTGTTCATAAATATTAGGGAGTTTTACTATTTTGAGCTGTTTCTTTAACAAGTCAAGAGTGATAACAATTTTATCCTCTTTAATGCCATTGCTTTTTCTTTTCTACCACATGATTTAAAAAAACATTTGTCAAAGTGCTGGTTACACATAAACAGTCTATTATTGTAATAAGGTTCAAGAAGATGATGGGAATTGATGCCCTGAAGGCATACTTTTAAAGTATGAAATTACATAGGAAAAAAGTTAATGGAATTACTGATATTTCTATCCCACTGTATAGTAATGGCAATTAGAAATGAGGAGAAATATAATCTCTCTCTCTCTATTTAAGAAAATTTTGGTTTTCAAACAATACAGGCTTCACACCCTTCAGGCAAGATCTAGTCTAGGTGACTTAGGGTTCCTTCTGAACATAAATTTCACCTCTAGGAATATTTCTATATGTCAGCTCTCCAGGCACCCCTGAGAACTGTAACCTTTGAAGGTTATTGTTGTACCATGTACTATGTCCACTAAGGATATAACAAATATTGCAAATGTTCTCATCCTTGCCAAATTTTCTAATCTTTACCATTGAGGCATCTGGATGAGAACAAGGTCAGGTACTGAGAAATTTTTCTCCTGCATGAGCATAAAAAAAACAAACCAGCATGTTTTTTTGTCAGCAGCAGTATTAACCAAAATACAAAAGTGGGGGGGGGGGGGTACTTTTCACAAAAAGAATGTGGTTTTCACAAAATAAAGGGTTTAATACAGGGTTTGGGATTTTAAAAATCAAATAAAAAAGGATTCTGCTCAAAATAGAACTTTCTGCACAAAATATCATTTTTTCCTCTGGAAAAATGACGTGCCTATTTCAGAAAAAGTCCTAAAATGTGTGAAATGCACCAAAACTTTCATATTCAGGACCAGCTTTTGTAACTTCCAGTTTCAGTGTGGAATAAGTGTGGAATAAGCAAAGATTATGGATCTCTAAAGTCTGTCTAGTGGGTGGAAAGAATTGTGCTATCCCACTTCTAGAATTTTCCATATCGCCTGCTAAAATTCACTGGTGGCAGAGAGCATCCATTCCTACCATCTAAAAATCAGCATTGAAGTTGACTGAATTGAAAATCTTCTTGACTGACCTTGCTGAAACCAGAGCTATATTTTTCTGAACTGCATGTGGTCCAAAGAATCAATTTCTGTCAATGTTAACTGGAGGACACAATGGTAGAGTGGGAGAGACTAATTCTGCCCCAAAACTGAATGCAGGTTTTCAGTTATTTCCTCTTTAAAATGTTATATGTTTCACTTCAGAAGAACAACAAAAAGTGAATCTTGTTTCAGCTAGATAAACTTGTTTCAGCTAGGCAAAACTCACAGCGGGGTACCTACTGCAGTATTACAGGGCTGTGATACGATAGTGCACATCTGAGCTTCTGGACCAGTCAGTGATGATTGCTTACTCCAGTTATGGCTTCTGTCACAATGTTGTCATTAGGAAAGTAAGCTCTTTCAAGTCACATTGATTTCAGTGGGAGGGAACTGAAAATATGCTTTGCTTTCCCATTAACGCAAGTGCTGATTTGAAAATACAGCACTGTGTTTTTGATTGCCTGGCCCATAATTGAAGCTTGAAGGCTAAGGGGATTGAACCTTAGTGCATTCTTCATCAAATATACATTTGTTGATAATACTGAGCATAAAGTGTGTGACATTCCATTCTGAAAATGAAAACTCTCCCTCTCTAATGGTCTCATGTTGTTGCTGGGCATTTCCCACAGATGTGAATGAATGTGAAGTGGAGCCCTGCAAGAATGGTGGCATTTGTACAGATCTCATAGCCAACTATTCCTGTGAATGTCCTGGGGAATTTATGGGAAGAAACTGCCAATACAGTAAGTATGATTTATATATTATATTTATATATGACTTATGGATTTCAGCCCTTGTATTGAAAAGCAGCTGTAAAACCTGTGGGCCAGGTCTGGTGAGGATTAATATGATGCAATAGAAAAAGAATCCCAAGAAGAATAAAACAATTACAGGTGAAGAAAACTTGGTGGCTGGCTTGAAAGCAACACAACAGAACTGCTGCTTCCAAAATAGCCATGACGATGTTCAACTTTTCATATGACAAGGAGGAGGAGTTATTTAAATTACAGTTGAGTTGTCCGGGATAATGCCATATCCACCGTTCATAATTTTAATTAATGCCCAGTTTACATAAATGGTTTATTCAAGGCTGCTATCTGCATAACTTTATTTTATCTTCTAACTAGAGATAATCCTTTGTTTCTGGTGGCACTCCAATCCAGGCAGAAGTCCGAGCTGCCCATCCCTGCTTTCTTTGGCAGCCTACCACTCTGACAAGGAGGCGAGATGTGGATTCTCCCTGTGCAGCCAATGAGTGGTTGGCTGCCGGGGGAGGCAGGGTTGGGCAGCCTGGGCTCCTGCCTGGATTGAGGCACTGCTGGAGACAAAGGACCCTGGTGGTGGGTGACAAAAGATGAGTGGCTCAGCCAGCCTGGGGGATGGGAGATGGACCCACATGGCACCTGTGATGCCATGCGGTGTACTTCATCCGGAGGGACCCACATGAATTTGAGCCCATCACTCTTTCTAGCTAAGCCAGAGGAAGGGTCAGAAAACTAAATACAGTTATTAGTCCCAGGTGATGTAGACACATTGAGCCAATAGGACGTCCATAAGAGACAAATTACCAAAGTCTTTTTCACTGTGTTTACTATACCTGGGAGCAACAATAGAATCTGGAATAGAGGGTTTTACGCATTTCATTTCATAGTGTTGTTTTTAATTTACTATGCCATCCACCTCAGGTTTCCTGAATTCTGATTTAAATAGAAAGTTTGTTTGTTCCATACAGATGCATACAGTTTACAACAACTTTTAATTACTCCGTTTCATTTGCATAATTTCCCCCCTTTCTAATGTCTTTATTTCAGTGATCACAGGGGCACTCTAGGTCACTACTGCCAAGATGAGAATTGCCAGCAGTGATCAGGGAGCAGTTTTTACTATTAAAGGCTCTCACCATCTGGATACTCCTTAAGGCTTCCCCAGGAGAAAAAGGAGCTCTAGGGAGCCCCAGAACCTCAAGGCAGGGGGATAGGAAACTTTCCATCAGTTTAAATTAAAAGTTTTGGGCACCCAATCTGGATTTCACTGTTGTAAAGTGACACCAACAGGACTTTGCCCATTTTGTCCAAAAGGAAGCAGCCTACTCTCGTTGTCACACTGTTCTTCCCTCTTCTTAGTTGTGACATGGGTGATTTGATTTCACTTGATCTGTTGTGATCTGATTCATTTTTGTAAATTTATCCCCTACCATTATCCAGTGTTTTGAAGGCAGCATATATGTATCTCCTTTTCTCCTTTCTGTCTTCACAATATTCCCACTTTTTCTTTGTCTCTGATATTTAGTCCAAATAATGATAGCCCAATACAGTGGCGCCTTACTTGACGATGTTAATTCATTCCAGCGAAATTGCTGTAGAGCGAAAACATCATCAAATGAAATTAAAAAGCCAATTGAAATGCATTAAAACCCAGTTAATGCATTCCAGTGGGCTGAAAACTCACAGTCCAGTGAAGATCCTTCATGGGGCGGCCATTTTCCATGCCTGTGCAGTGAGGAATCCATCCCTAAGCACAGCGGGGGGCCATTTTTTTCAGCTGGTGGCCATTTTGAACCCCGACAATCAGCTGTTTTTGATTGTCGTAAAGCGAAAATCGGTTCCCGAAGCAGGGAACCGATCATCACTAAGTGAAATTCCCCCATTTAGACCATCGTTTTGCGATCGCAATTACAATTGCAAAAACCTCATCATAAAGCGATTTCCTCGTTAAGCGAGGGAATAGTTAAGCAGGGCACGACTGTATAACATTTGCATTGGCACAGTCAAGAATCACAATATAGTGAGACTTCTACTGGTAAAGAGCTTTGGGAAATGCATCATTAGTTTTAACCTTACCTAACAAGATAAATATTCTTAATAAGTTTATCAATCTGGGAACAAATCAAGCAAGCAAGCAAGCAAGCAAGCAAGCAAGCAAGCAAGCAAGCAAGCAAGCAAACAAACAAACAAACAAACAAACAAACATGCTAGTATCTCAACTCTTAGGTAGGCAGTCACTGAGAAAAAGCCTATCTAAGTTCTTTGCCTGCTTGTGGAGGGACAGAAAAGTGCCAAAAAGCAAGCAACCAAGCAGATAAAAACACCCCTGTTACTAGGAGGGGAAAAAGGAATACATTTAGATGTTATATAAGTAATTGCTGTGTACTTTATATGTTATAGCCCAAACTCTTGAGACATAATATGGCTGAGAGTAGCAGGTTTGAAATGTCACTTTTTGGGATATCAGCTTCCAGAATCTTCTAGCCTGCTTGGGAATGGTAGTCCAAAACGTAACATTTTGAGAAGAGTCATTGGTTGGAATTAGTGAACAGTTAAAAAATCCTTATGCAGAGTAAGCTATGATCAAGCTGTAAAGTTCAGAAATCCATGGATTTAAAATGTTTAAGATTAACTTCAAAGGTTAAGCTAGCAAACATTTCTAGAAAAATCTATATTTGGTCCTCAATTGAATTGGATGTATGTAATGTTTATGCATTTATTTCTAACTCCCACTGTCATTATTTTAAGGATTCTGAGACTACTGTGAGAAAACCTTGATTTAGTTAGAGGTAGATGTAATCAGTAATCATGGATTTACATAATTAGTGTGACAGCTTTCAGTTACATAATTATTGTAAATATGTGCAGTGATGCAATTAGGCTTTGTAATTACAATGGATAACTATATAATTAGACATTATAACATGGTAAACATACATGAAAGAAAGCAAGGAACCTCAATTGTGCATGCTTGAGTATGCAACTGTAATGTGGCTATGTGAGTAGGAGCTAGCATTTTATTTATGAACTCTGCTACAATTAGTTTCTGTTTATAGTTCTCTAATGAATGTTAGAACTCAGAAATGGGATTGACATGAGCATTGCCTTCAGTAAAATGGTTGAAAACTGAATCTGTGAGGTTACAACAAAATGGCTTCCTGGAAACACACTAGCATGGGAGCAAAGGCCCAACAGCTAAAGGAGGTCTGTCGCCTTCATGCCTTTTTGGGTGAGCTTCCTAGAAACATCTGGCAAGCAGACTCTGGGAACAAGATTGTTTGCCATGACTGAAACCAATTGGCATGCCATCAGTCACCATATGAAGCTGATTGAGGACAACTAATGATGTACAGTAGATATTATTGGGCAGTAGAGCAAGGTTCCGCTTCATTGTGATTGATCTTGTTGGGACTGCATAGCAATGGTAAGCAGGGCCAAAATCAGTGATTGATTGGGCCAGAGTAAAACTGAGTGAAGCCTAACTTTCTTCTCTCCCCTCCCATCTCTCTCTCTCTTTCTCTCTTTCTCTCTCTCTCTCTCTCTCTCTCTCTCTCTCTCTCTCTCTCTCTCTCTCTCTCTCTCTCTCTCTCTCTCTCCATTCTCTTTATCTCTGACTCAGTAGACTGCAAGGATGAGAAAGATCACTTTAAACAGAAGTTTGAACTGAGCTATTTAGGCATCATGGCCAGGCAGAATATCCTTACAGGCCAGTACCATTCACCCCATATGAACACTGTTGTGAGGAAATGCAAAATCTGGAAAGAAGAACAGGAAATACACTAATTATTACTACACTAACTTTAACAATTATTCTACACTTGCTAGGTGCAAGTTAGAATAATTGCTAACATTTTCAGGGGACATAAATAAATTGTGTATGTGAACATTCCTTGTTTTAAGTTCACCTGCCTTTTGCATAACATACAGCAGTGTATATTCCATTATGGTATATACAATACTGTTATGCTGATCAAATATATATATATATTCTGAATGTATAACCACAATCCTGATCACATTTGATCTTGGAACCTAAGCAGGATTGGGTCTGGTTGGTACTTGGATGTGAAACCACCTCAGAATACAAGGTGCTGTAGACCTGAGTTTGGTTGCAGAAGACTTCAATAACATATAGAGGTTTCAGAGGTTAATAGAAATAATGAAGAAAGAAGGTTAGAAATAGTAAAATAAAATGGGTCCTTTTATACCACATGGCTAAAAGAGAAAATGGTGAACATAAGGACAAGAGAGGCTCAAAGGAGCATCCTTTCCCTCTGGTGTCATAAAAGGTGTTCTCTAAACAAAGAGAGTAAAACAATTGAAGGAAGGGGAAGGGTCATCTTTGCCCACCAAAGAAAAGTGTTAATTAATTGGTCAACAGAAGAGGGGGGCCATGCAAGCTACCAGCATGTTAGTCTTACAAACACGTCCTTCGTCTCAGGTGATCATTCATTCATTGGCATGTTGAATTGCCCATACTTCCAAGAAATACAAGATGAATGACGGCTCTTCTTAATTTTTGTTAAAGTGCTTTCACTGGTTGAAGCAATGGCTATGCTGCTGATGGCAGCTCTGTAGCATTGCTAAACAGAGTGACCCACGAGAATAAGAGCACTTGGGAGGAAGAAAGTGCAGCCACAATCCTTTTCAGTGCTACACATTCATTTTACCTCATGTCTTCATCTGGAAAAAGCTAACTGGGGATGTCAGTTCAAACTAGTTAAGCTTTCATTCATGAAGAAATGTTGCAGAGCATTTGGGAGGTGCCCAGTGATCTCCCATTCCATGCTGTGTTCCCTTCCTTGCCCCCCCCCACATATCTGTACATCACATTGGTTGGAGACAAGGAAAAAGAGTTGAATTCAGCCTTATGGATTGGAACTCCTCCATACGCAGATGCTGAGTTTGCCTTCAACTGAACTGAATACACAATTTTTTCACCTCTGATACTTTCCACTGTGAAGCGTGACAATTTAACATTGCATTATTTCTTGCCAAAAATTAATTCTGAACCTTCTCCCCTTTGATCACTCATGTTTTCATTTCAATAAAAAATCTAATGGCTTTGATCCTATACATTAATGTGTGCAGTTTGTAAGACATTGGATTCATGGGGCAAATTATACCGTACTTCAGAATTACACCCTACCAAATGCATTAAAAACAAATATATGCATTTAAAAAAATCTTTATGGCTTCTAAAATGCAATTATATAAGAGCAGGTTGCATGCAGTTGTATGTCATAGGTTGTTGTACTTTATTTTTAGCATGTATCATTAGTGTTACCTTTTTTATTGTTTCAGAGTACTATGTGTGTGATATTGTTAGCCTATACTGAGGCAACCAGCATGTTTTAAACCCTGTTCCTAAATATTTCATGTAATGATTGGCATTGTCTTTCCACTTGAAAGAAAACAGACTCTCTTTCCAGTAAAACAGCATGGTGAAGAAAAAAATCATACATTATTGTTCCTGCTATGTAAAATATGCTATAGTTGATTCTTCATTTGTGTGGTCTAGATCCACAATAAAGTAGACAATCTTTCAACTGTCAGCATGATCAAAAATATGTCTGCAAATGGATCTTACAATTTGATGTTAATCATCTTGTGTAAAACTATGACTGATATTTTCAGTGGTTATATGCTAAAAACATATATAGAAAACTATCACACTCAAATAACATGACTCTTAACTACTTTAGAGAGACAAGACAGGGAGAAAGTGTTCCCTGTACCTGGTAGGAATTGTATAAGCATGTTCTTAGACTCCTAGCCCACATTAGACTTAGGGTGTAGGATGGCGGACATTACAGATGGGCACAATCCGCACAATCCAGCTGCACAGCTGATCTGTGATGCATTGTCCTTCCCCCTCCAATGGGCACGCACTTGAAGGTACGAGTGCCCTGGCTTCCATGCCCCACCTCCTCCAGGTGCTGCCTCTGAGTGGGCACTTGCTGGAGAGGGTGGGGTGCCGAACTGTGGATCAGCTTTTTGGCCAGAAAAATTAATTGCACCAAAACACTGAACTGGCAGTTTGTGCCCATCTCTAGTGGACATTTCAATCCAGCAACATCTAGAGCAGTGGTTCCCAACCTTGGGTAACCCAGATGTTTGTGCATTGCAATTCCCAGAAGCCTATACCACTATCTGTGCTGGCCAGGGTTTCTGGGAGTTGCAGTCCAATAACACCTGGGTTACCCAGGTGCTGGTAACCACTGGTCTAGGGGACTAACGACCCAACTACATAGAATAACACACATTAGTGTGGTTGTTATATCTATATGTCCATATACAATTTCTTTGACAGAAGCGAAGGATGAGATCAGTAATATTTACTGAACAATAAAGAGAGCATAATATAAATAAGTGCTTCTCTTTATTATAGCCTGTGTCCATTCAAACTGAATATTTTTGAGACATGAACCACCTTAACATCTTTATCAATGGAAACCCAAGCAGGGCATCTTTCTGTGATCTGTCAGAGACTCCTAAAGGTACAGCTTTAAGAAGACTTTCAGAGTGTAAAAATGTAAAAAAAAAAAAAAATCACTCTGAGTGCAAGTTGTCTCAACTTGATGAGATAACCTCAGGAAGGAATTCCTGAGTCCCACAAGAGTAAGAGCGGGGAAAGCAAGACAAAAAGTACCGTTCTTTTCACATTATAGTGTCCTTAATTTTTGCAGTCTACACAGTACTGATACCCATTTCCTTTAAAAGGGAAAGTTTGTGTGTGTGTGCATATGCGCACATGCACACACAGAGAGAGACTCATATACACAATTAGTTATTTGAATTATAACAGTATTTGGCTTTATTTGTGTAAAAAAAGTCCTCCTAGTTTCTGTTCTTGCAGAGAATACAACAAAATATTTCACCCTCTCACAGGGTAAAGAGAATAATTTTGCAGTTCTTTACCCTCAAATAGAAAGGCAAGACAAGCAAGGACTTACATCTATATTATAGGGTGAACTGCATTAAAAACAGAGCAACTTTCTTCCAAGTTATTATGAATATAATTGCACTTTTGAATCAAATTACATTTGAAATATGCATTTAAAACATAGAAACACAGACATCCACATAATTTTCAGTGCAGTAAGATGAGATACTTTCTACTGAGTGTACTAAGAACTAAGCTATTTTCTGCAGAATCAGTAATATCATGGCAGAAAACTTCAATGCGTATCTCATTGGGATCCCTGTCCGAATGCCTAGCAGTGTGATGGGAGTGCTTTGAACACAAAATGGAAGTTAAATGTCTGGCGGCAGGCAACCAAAATCTGCTGCTGGGCTAAGCAATAATGCTCCTGAAAAATTTGCCATTGTATTTTCAGATGGCAAATTTGAGGAAAGGCACTTTTTGAAAATTTGAATTTACAGAAAAATTCTTAGACTTGAAGTTCTTACCATTGGTTGTGGCAGTACCACAGTGATTCACCTCCTCCTCCTTCTTTTTACTTTATTAGTGCTCCACATAATTGTTTTAATTATGTCAACTTCATACAAATTTATCTTAATTTTGGCTTGAAAGGGCCAAGAATGGATCCCAAGCTACCTTCCAAACTACCCTTTTATGAATGGAAGATGTCCTTGATTTATGGAATAGAGTGAGATCCATCAGAAATCTCCACAAATTGAAAATATTGCCTGTTTTCTCTTTTACCTACAACCCCTGTGCAATCATCCATGTCATTTGAAAGAGTTTCCCAGTCCCTAAAAGAAGAATTGAGTAAGCAGAGGGGAGGGAGGAATTGTTCAAATATCTAGATATTCTCTAGCTTTTCTGCTTTTTTATACTCCCCAACAACACTTATAGTAAAGCAGGAGTCTTGAGTATAGCAATGTTTTGATTTCTGGTTAAATTCCTCTTGCTGTGCAGCAGAAGTGCAGGGATTCACAATAGCTTTCCCAGATTAGTACACCCCTTTTCCTCATCAACTGGCACTTACAATCTCAATAACTCACTCTGAGATATTTGAAGGAGGAAGAATAAAAAGTTTCATTGCATACAACAGAACAGAACTACATGAAAACTAGCTGACATTGCTGACCAACTTTCAGCAACAGGCATCAACAAACTTGACAGACAAGGGGGGAGACCTCTTAGCAGAGAGGTGGGGCTCACTCCAAAATCAGAGACAGAAGGAAAGCATTGTTAGTGCTGTCTAGATGCATAGTCACCCCAGCCCAAACCTACTAAAGGCAGCGTGCAAGGTTTTAGCAGTTCCAACAATGAGAAAATAAAACTCTTCCTCCATCATTTCTGGACCAACCTGAACTTTGCTTTTGATATTTCAGGATTAAGTTCAAATGGGGAGCAATATTTACTTTAAAAGTACAAGTATATATTTGTGCTGGATTCTACAGGTTTGCCTAGTCCTTGAGCAGGAAGAGGGGCTTTTTCATTAGCAGAGTGGCGATCCATATTGAACTGAGGCTGAGTATGTACAGAATTAAAGTGGGACCAGTAATCTGTAGCTGCCAACTGTTTTAAATGGCTGTCAGTAAAATGGATAGTCCCCTAAAATTGTTCCTATAGTCATAATCATATAATTTTATAGCACCACAGTAATGAAGCAGCTTGAATAGCATTCTGTTTCTGCCTGGAGGAATAAGTTTTCCTGTCATTCAGTACTTTTCTGAAAGGCATGCTTACTCTACTCCGCAGCAGAAAAGAAATTTTAAGCTGTGCACGATGAATGTTCAATAATTGTCCAGACAGTTTAGGTTGGTTGTGAATGCAAACCAAAGTCAACAAAGTACCGCCGTGATCATCTCAAGCCGTTGATAATGATCATTCATAAGGCTGGCACTTTCTTTGTTTCCCCCAATGCTAAGTGCTCAAAACAACACAGCGGAGAGAGAATCAGAATGGCTGTGAGCTAAATCGCACATTGGGAAGTTTATGCATGAATCAGTATTAAGTACCACAGTATCGGAGGTCATCCATAATACTACTGTCAGGGTTTGTGTTCGGTGCCATTATCATGCTGTACTAAGCACAGCCAGAGTCATCTCACTGCACAAAATGAGGTACTTGGAAGGGAAGACAACCACAGATGTCTCTAACAGATTTGTTTTTCACGTACTTCCCATTTGGAATCTGTTTATACTGAACTGCTGATGACTTCTGGTGGAATTTTGCTAATCAGATGAATGAAAGTTGTGTGGTCAGATGAGAGGGCCCCAACAATGACGACCAACAACTCCTTCTGGCAATCTTTATTTTCAATATACAGTACTGTACTATACTTGGTTTTGCACCTATTTCGCCTTTTCAGACCTTAACCAGATTGTAATGAGCACCTATTATTGTGCTTACAACTATACTAAGCACTAGATGTGCTTTCCTATTTCTAAAGGTCAGAGCATTCATTGGAGTGTTGTACCAGGGTTGGGGAAACCCAGGCACACATCATCTTCTCAGCCATGAAGCTCACTGTCCCTCAGCCTAACCTATATCATAGGTATATTGTGAGGAAGAGGTGACCATGCAGTCTTTGCCATGAGCTTCTGAAAGGAGAGATATGGTAAAATCTAGAAATACATTTTTAAAAAAAATCAGTTGTAGCAACTGTACTACTGTCGCACAAAAAGTCTGCCAGCTGTCATTAGCAGTGGAAACTCCTTGCCCGTGAGGGGCTCTGATTCTGCCCCATTACGTTAGGTTACACATATATAAAACACAGTGAGCCCTGTACAAGATCAGGCCAAATTTTAAAACATTTTAAACAAACACTTCCAGGACATATATGTGAGTTAGAATTTGGATTTTATAATTTTCTGGATTTTTTTTTTTTTTTGGTTGAGTCCTTGGTACAGAACTATACCAAATATGACTTGTTCCCCAAAATATGGAGCTGAACAATATGTAAAGCTTATGTAACTGTAGCTAGGATTTGGCTACAAATTTGCACTTCCTTATCCTCATCTGCAAGGGCAAGATAAGCAATGATCTAAACCTAAATGCACTAAATATACATTTCATTTTGATTATTCTACCATCACTTCAGTTCTGTAGTGCTATGGTATCAGGATGCATCCCCTTTCCTGCGGTTGTACCTTTTAGGAATTGTTACACATCCATGCACTCATTTTCACCATCCCCACATATGTTCTCCTTGCCTCAAACCTCAAATGGTGGTCAGTCCACTAGGAATCAGTACCTAGATTTCCCCTGTACGCAGAAATCCAACCAATGCCAGAGCAGCACTTTATGGATTTTATTTAAAAGAAAAAGGGGAGATCAAAAAGGATTAAGTGGTTACAAGCAAAAAGGTCAGGTTACACAAAAGATTCTTGTCTGCATAAAATCAAGTCACAGCAAGCAGCAAGATCAATCTTAGATCTTTTCAAAGAAGTTACAAATAATAATTATTATTTATTCAATCGATACACTTCCCCATCTGGCTACTAAGGCCACTCAGGGTGGTTCACAACAAAATAAGAAAGTCCCTCTAAACTAGCTCATCTTGTTGTTGTTTAGCTGTTAAGTCGTGTCTGACTCTTCATGACCCAGGCATGCCAGGCCCTCCTGTCTTCCACTGCCTCCTGGAATTTGGTCAAATTCATGTTGGTAGCTTCGATGACACTGTCCAACCATCTCATCCTCCGTCTTCCCCTTCTCTTGCCCTAACACTTTCCCAACATCAGGGTATTATTCCTATATGAAGTCTCCTCTTCTCTTGACAGACCCATTCAAGAGAGAAGGAGTCTACTCCCTGGTTTCAGGAGGCTGCATTCTCCCTGTCCTGTATTTCTCAGGCTTCTTTATAGAGAACAAAGCCTGATGTTAAAGATGTCTCAAGTACCCATCATTGCAGCTAATCCTTTGAAGTGTCTCTCAGGCTAATGGATTGCCTTCTTAATGGGGATTAATCTTTTAGTACTGATTGCCATATCCTCTGGGCAGGAAGGAACTTTCCCAGAAATGTATCATACATATTGAAACCTGCTTTGAACCATTCCTCAGGTAAACAAACAGGAGGACCATGGACCTTTTTCCTTTGAAATGTTTTTCAACTAATTCCAGTGACAGAGGGCAATTCAAATGTTGCCTTTCAGCACACATGGTTTCTTTCAGGACACATTATGAGTTCCTTTAGCCTCCTTTCCCATTACTGGAGGGGACTGGACTCCTGTCTGAATGTGCTTACTTTGGGGGGGGGGAATCTTCAATGAGTTTCTGCTTTAAATTGCAGGTGGTCCCACTCTAGAGGGGACCTTTGTCTTATAATGGTCAGAATTCTGTTAGATTGTGCCTGTGATTGCAAAGGAGATTGTTTGTAGTTTTAAAAATTCCTGCTTCAGTCTTGGGGTTTCCCCGAGTCACCAGCAGCTTGCCCACAGTCAATCTCATTGTGTGCAAATTGGGTAACCCCCTTGGACCAAAGCTGGAACTTTATAATTATATACAATCTCTCTCTTCTAGATAATGTTACTGGCCATAATGGATTGGTAGTGATCACAGCCCTGAAATAAAAGCAGGAACTTTTCAGTTATCAGCAATCTCCTACAACCAGTGATGTCATCACACTTAAGGCAGGCATAATTCATTTAACAGGATTTTGGCTATTAGTTTTAGCAGCAAATAAACCTTTTTTCCCCCTCCTTGATTAAAAGCTTGATTCAAATTATATATGAAATGTTTGGACATGTTAATACTAAGGGGGAAGAAAACTTTTGACATGCTGTTCTTAAGCTTTAAAAATAATAATGTTATCTTTATGTATTACTTCATTAGTATAATCGAGAAGTAGAGAATAAGAACTGAAACTGATGATAGCACAACATTAAGAGGGTTGCTCCTAAGGGGTAAATGAGCCTGCTGGGTTTTTTGTTTGTTTGTTTGTTTGTTTTTTTGTGATTGGTCATTAGGAACTACTCTCAAGTTTTGCTAGGAAGTCTAGTTATACAGTTACAAAGTTATGTTTATTCCATCCTTGGGAAGAGAAATATCACCTTCTAATTAGGAAAGATAACATCTGTTTTCTCCCTATGAACTTGCATGCAAAGAGCTTATCCAACAAACATTAAAAAGAAAAAAGATTGAAGATCAAGCATAATTTGAGAATCATCAGAGGTTGCAAAAACAAATATGTCCAACAATAAATTAAACTCTGCTTAGAGAACCTCACGTTACGTCCATCTGTCTATTCCAAAGGGATGCCAATATTGGAGTGATTCTTTGTTGGACATGATCCCTTCCCACAATCTCCTGCAATCCATAATTCTACATATCAGAAATTTCTGGTGCATACTTCTTTGCCATTCATCCATAGCTGACATTTCTTTTTTCCATGTTAGGCATTAGTTTTGACCTGTCAGCAATTTTCCTATATTTTTAAAATGTTTGCCTTCCTTCAATAATATATTCAAGTGTGCCCAAAAGCAGAATGAATCAATCTGTTGAGATCTCACACTATATTATCTTGGGAGGAGAAATAGTTGTGTCTCAGAGCGAAAGGCAGATAAAAAACTGACACCATGAAGCTGCTATAACTAGCTCCCAGTAGTATTTTATTCCAAGCCCATCTTGTGGAATGAAAGATTATCTCCACAGCTTCTCAAATGCAGTGTTTGTAAATCGCTTTGGAAAGATGATGGTGTTCATGAATGGATGTAGCAGCCCAAACAAGCTCACCCTAAATCCTTTGTTATCCCTTTCTTTGCCCACTGTTGCTCTCTGTTGCTCCCAGAAACTCCCTTTATAATAACTTTTCTAACTGCTGAGAGTCAAGGGATAAGAGTTTTCATTAATATCGAAATGTGATTCATCCAGGGATATGTATAATCTGAAGTATGTCTGATATATATTTTGTCTATATTTTCATGATCTAACTTGAAAACATAACTCTGTACTCTAAAACAGTAATTCTCAATAATGGACATATGCCTCCCTGGGGGTGGGGGTGGGGGGTGGGATGGCATATTTGAAGAGGGCCACAGACTGGAAGCAATTTTTCACATGCAGTACCACCTTATAAGGTTTGATATGTGATTTGCACAGTTCTGATTTGGCCTAAATTTCTTTCATATTGTGTTTCTGGCTGAGACCAATGGAAGGTTAAGAATGGCTGCTCTAAAGCAGCCTTGCCCAACCTGGCATTTACCAGATGTGTTGGACTACAACTTCTATCATCCATAATTAGTATGGCTGTTGGTCATGATGGCAGAGTTATGATGTTGAGTTGTAGTCCACAAGTTCTGGAAGGTTTGGGGAAGTCTGCTCTAAAGAGTTTTTTTCACTATCTTTTTAGTGCATATGTGTCAATCTCATGCCATTCACTGAGTACTATTGTCTGAAGTGCACATAGGGTCTCCATATACTCTGCTGTGCAGAGGATAGTCTTCTGTTTGAAAGTATCATCTACCAGAAAAACTCTAGAACAAAGGAGGAGGAATCAGGGACTTTAAAGTTGCTCATTAGCAGGGAGTATCTGGACAGTAGTTTAGGCAAGCACACAACTCACTCCTTTACACTTTTTGCCAGTATGTGAAAATGGGTTTCAATTTAGATAATACTGATTGTTTCTAAATTTGCACCTATACAGATAAATTAGCTTAGACAAGAATTGTGCAAACCTTTGCCTGCTTTTTATGATGTCTCAGATGTCATTCTATGAACAACCTAAACAATAATCAACAATGTTCTTTTCTATGTTAGAAGCAGCTCAAGAGAGCTGTGAAGAACATAGCAAAATTGCCCTTCACATAGGACACAAGGGGACTTTCTCAGCATCCATTTTCCCCTTTGTTTAAACAATTCTGGGGAGATGTTGGAGAGCTGGCAGGGGGAGCAGCTGCAGCTCATATGCAGTTGTCTGTGGTCTACTTATGCTCCAAATACACCTTTAGTGGCAGGAGCTGCAGTGAGGTGGGTATCTTCCAGGTCCAGGTGGTAGATGAAGTAACCATCTGTTAGCTTAAGCAAAAGTATGTAAACAAAAGGCAGTTTTTCTCATTAACCTAAACATGAGAATCATATTTTAAATCCAAGTATTTTGTTCTAACTGGTTTATGATGCTTGGAGAGCACCATTTCATTTGACGGAACCTGCAGAACAGAATTGTGAAGTTGCTGATAAAAAATTAAAACCTGTTTTTCTGCTACTCTATTGGAATATAATGGTTTATGGATTTAATATAGGAAGCCAGGAATTCACACAAACCTCTGCATTGACACATAAGCTGTCTGAAATCCAAAGTCCTGAACAGAACTGAAGAGTTAAAGTCTATGATTTCTCATTTAATTGGATGTGCTGGCTGGAACAGATTTGCTTGAGTTTGGGTGGCCTTTAAACATAGCTCTCTTTGACTCATAAATTTCTTTGGCTCAGTAAGTTACTAAATAGAGGCATTAGATA
This sequence comes from Pogona vitticeps, assembly GCF_051106095.1. Lineage (NCBI taxonomy): Eukaryota > Metazoa > Chordata > Lepidosauria > Squamata > Agamidae > Pogona > Pogona vitticeps. The sequence continues at coordinate 272,784,994 of NC_135784.1, forward strand.
AAAACTCTGCAATATTAAACTATACCCATAGTCCTTTCCCCCAGGCAGTGCCTCAATCAAAACCTGAGTTTTGTTTGTTTTGTTTTGAAAGGACATGATCACAGATTTCCTGTGAAATGTCTGCTTGGTCCCTGAGAACGAATAAAAGCAGAATAATGAAAGGATATTTCTAGGATGCTTTTTGGTACAGGCACAAATGGGAAAATTTTGTTTTTACAGCTATAGTTTGTTACATTTTAGATCTTGATAGTGTCCAGGATATGCAATAATTGGAATTCTGCTGCCATTAACTGATTACTGAATGGCATTCAGAGGAGCAGTGCAAAAGATAAAATACCAAGGATATGGATACAGCAAATAGCATGGTTTATTTTTAAAGCTGGAGGTAAATATCCAAAGCATTATACAGTTCAGGGCCTACCCTTCACATCCAGACTGTTTTTGGTGTCCCACCCTCCCCACTTTCACAGAGGAAAATGAAAACCTTCCTAGGCATGTGGTACTTGGGTAATTCATCTACTATGCAACTGGACATTTCCAAGCAATATGACTGGTTTTGCCATAGTATGTTTGCTTAACAGTGAGAGAAACCTGAAGCTCATTAATGCTTTCAGACGGCTGACATTTAACTTAGGAAAACTCATCCTAGTTTTCCTCTTTTTCTTCCTCCTCACAAAAATATGTATCAAAAATAGCTTTTACCACTTTTAAATCTCTTCCAGTATTCATCATTCTTTTGATGTTTTTTTTTCCACTCCCTTTTCAGAATGCTCTGGGCCATTGGGAATTGAAGGAGGAATCATTTCAAACCAACAGATCACAGCATCATCTACGCATCGGGCACTTTTTGGGCTCCAGAAATGGTATCCCTACTATGCACGACTTAACAAGAAGGGTCTTGTAAATGCTTGGACTGCAGCAGAAAATGACAGATGGCCATGGATTCAGGTAACAGATGGCGCTGAGAGAGGATGGGTAGGGATCGCCTAGCCTCTGTTGCCAAAGTCACTTAAGTAACTGATGAAGACAAATGGTAAATTATTATAATGGTTCTTATTTTCTACATTAACTGAGTCCTAGATGTATGCAGAGGTATTTTTATTGCAGCTTTTCTAGGCCTTTCAATTTCTAACACAAACACACACAAGCACAAATACCAATTTCTGACAACATGTACTAATAAAGCAGGTATTTATGTTGGGCTTTTGTGGTTTAGTGCTGTGGTTCTGAAGGGCAATTCTGTGCACGTCAATACAGATTGGTGGCATTAGATTCTGTTCAATGAATCATCAACCAATCATGATCACCAGCAAGCCATCCATTCAATATAGGATGGTTTCCTAACTGCTAAATAGGGGGTGATGATGCTTCCCCCATTCCTAATTTTAAAAAGACAATACCTATTATGTACAAAGAAAAAAAATCAGGATCAGAGTATGTTGTGCATCTGGTGATGCAAATCTTATGTAAACAGATATGTGGGTATTTAAGCTATTGCGCTTGCAAATTTGAAATCTATACTTAACACCTTTATGTTAAGTCCTGTTAATCCCTGTGAACTCAAAACTGGACATTAGGAAGCTAGCTTGCATCAAATTCATCATGGCTCTTCAAAATTGACAGGAGCATTTCTCAGACCAACCTGGAGATGGTATGAGTTGAGCCCAGCATATTGTATGCAAAGCATGTGCTCTGGAAGAAGAGCTACAACATTTTCCCCAAATAGATCAAGTGGTAAAACCTATCTAGGCATTCCCTGAAGGTTGGAAATCACAAAGTAGAACAATTTACCTTGGTGTATATGTGTGTATGTAAGATTCATACTGCCAGAAAAAGTACCATGTTAAGAAAAAGACTCAACTAGACCTATTCACTCTCAAATGTTTCTACTTTCATATGGAAAGCAATCTACTTCCATAGTGGAAGATCAGCCAACAGGATGCTGCTGTTACCCAGGGGAGAGCCAAAATATGAAATGATAGCATTTTCTTCTTTGAAACAGAAGAGCATCCGGTTATGTGAATTCCCACCCATATTTTCAATATGGGTATTATATTCCCTGTGCTCAGTATTTCTTGTTGGTGAAAACCAGGCATCAGTGACATGTCAAGTGCTCTACTAAGAAACAGAAAGTTAAATCTCCAGTCTTTTGTAAATCTCAATGTATGCCCTGTTTAACATAAGGAGACTTACTTCTGGGTATACATACATGGATCTGAGATGCAAATGATATTTGGCAAAATATTTTCATCTGCATGCAGTTTGTACCAAGCAACACTATTTACATACTTTTCCTGTATTGCACGGAAACATTTCTGAATTCTACCTCCAATTGATTTAAATTATTTTAGGTGTTAATGGACAAAATAAACAGCTTTTAGATAGATATCAGCATACGTACAGTCTGGACAAAGGCAATGTAAGTTTGCTGTATCTATTGAAGATCCGTGTAATTGAAGCATAGGGCAAGGAGTGAAAGATAATCCTCTTTATTACCACTGAAGGGCTGATAGTTTGATGAAAACTGGTTCTGGGATAGGACATTTATGAACTGCTAAAATCCAATGCTTGTAAAATTTTGGCTGCAATCCTGTTGAGTAACTATGCTTGCATAACTCAACATTATTCAGGCAATGATGCTAACTGCACTGTCAGAAGTCAAAATGCAAAACTGTTTGATTAATTGCACAATCAGATTGCACTACTCTTGTTGCCTCAGCAGAATGCCCAGCACATTTATGCAGGCTTAATGTTAGTGGTGTAGGTATCTGACTGCAGAGCCAGAGGCTGGGAGTTTGATTTTTCGCTGGGTCTCCTGCATATAGAGTCAGCCTGTGTGGTCTGACTATTCTCTACCTGGAAAACCCTGAAAAGGCTTTGACTTGATGGCACATGATTATTATTTAATGTTACACTGCACTTAGACAAAGAGATTTCCAGCCTTTAAAAAAATACTATAATAAAATGTACATTGCACAGACTGTATGCTTGGAACATACAGTTTGAGGTGTGCATCCAATATTAAATGACTATGTTGCATCATAGAATGTTGCTTTTTTGAGTTTAGTGCTCCAAAACTCTGTATGAAGTAGTCCTTAGCAGATGAGTGTTGCTAATATGAACTGAAGAGTCCTGTGGTGATGAGTGTGAGGGCGAGAAGGTATACGGTGGAGGTATTACTACTTCCTTAGCCTTTCTGCCTTGCTCTGGTTGGGGTGCACAACAGGTCCTCCTCCTCCCTCTTGTTTCCAGTGAGAGAAAATGTATTGCGCCACTTCTTAGGCTGGTATATTTTCCGGCTTTGCTTGGCAGTGTGAGAAAGGGACAACAAGGGATTGTTCACTGTGACGTCCACCCTCATGCCCCTTTGTTTGACCTTCAGGCCTCAGAGCTCTAACTCCTTTTAGTTCTCTCAGAGCTTATCCCCTTCCAGCCACTTTCTCTTTTTCCCCTCACATAGTAGCTGCCAGAGTCTTCAATATCCACCTAGGTTTAACTGAAAACTCTTGTGAGGACTTTAATTTCACTCTCTTCTTTTACACTTGCTGCCACCAGGTGATCTCTAAATGACCATTACTTCAGAAAGATTCAGGTCCACACTTCAAGTTCTTTTAAATAAAACTTTGGTTTATTGATTACAGAGATTCATAAATATCTTCAGTAACTAATCACTCCTCAGAATTTCCCAAACTCCACACTCTGTTACTCTCTCTGATTCTTACTGACTTAATCTCGACTGCCTGACTCTCTTACATTTCTCTTACTGACTGACTGACTCAAGGCTCCGCCTTTTATAGCATCTCTCTCGGCTCCGCCTCTCAGCAACATTAATAGGCATGAACTATTCCATTACATAACAAACATGAACCCATTACATAATATAACATAGACCATAGATCAAATAAATAGAGAACACTACATTCACCTCCCACTGTCTCCTCCAACCTCTCCTTTTTGACTCTCAACTCCCCAAATCACTCCCATTACCAAACGTTCAGTGCCATTCAAGGAGGATCTTCACTGACAATGGTTCTCCACTCATGGAGGGGAAACTTTACATTTATCTTTTAGTCTCTGAAACATCTTCCTGGGGATCTTAACACTGCAGCCTCAGGTTGGCAAGGTGATTTCTTACCCATTTTTGAAGAAATAATTATGATGAATAAGCCCTTACTCTTACTAGAGTAAACCTATTGAATCAATAGGCCTTACCTAAGACCTTCTTCTTCTTCATGCAGGCTTTTAAGCAGTAGGATGTTCTAGGAATGCTGTTTTTTAACTGACAGATTTTTGAACATTTTAAAATTGTTTTTAGTCTTGGTTTTAATATAGGCTTAATTAGTTTTTAATATTATACTTATATAGAATTTTAAAACTGTGTTTGTTTTATAGTTTGATCTCTTGTGAACCACCTTGTGTTCCCTATGGGGAGAAAGGCAGGTTATAATATAATATAATATAATATAATATAATATAATATAATATAATATAATATAATATAATATAATATAATATAATATGTGTTAACTTAATAAGTCCAGTTAATTCACTAGATGATGAAAATTAAAGACAAATAAAAAAGTAAAAGACAAAATGTTGTGTCATTTGAAGACTGACAGATTTGTTTTAGTATAAGCATTCATTGATCCACTTCTAGGCTATATATTCAGGCTATATATATAGACTGATATATTTCTTGGATTTCAACCTTCGAAATTAACCAGGAATTTCCTCAGCAGAATTATCGGGTCTTTCCCCAAGAAATTAAAGTCCTCACAAGAGTTTTCAGTTAAGCCCAGGTGGATACTGAAGACTCTGGCAGCTACTATGTGAGGGGAAAAAGAGAAAGTGGCTGGAAGGGGATAAGCTCTGGGAGAACTAAAAGGAGTTAGAGGGTTGTTAGTTTTTTGAGTGGCACTTTGTAGAGCCTAATGGGCAGAGAGACTACCATTCCCTCATACCTTGTAGCTTTCACAACACTTAGCTCCTCCCAACCACTTCCTCTTTCTTCTTTGTGTAGAAATGGCATGGCTCCTCTTCTTTGAATTCTGCATAGCAGGCGAGGGTTACATCAACTTTCTCATATTGAGATTGGCTGTACATCTTGCGTTTAGTTAATGCGGGTGATTGTGAGTTTCATTTAGTTCATTTTAAAAATAAGAACCTACCAACATTCACAATGTCTTCATAAATTCAACAAAAAGAACTTGAGTACAGCAAGGTGTTGCATGTGTCCTTCCTTTGTTGCTCTTGGAATAAAACATTTGGGATGGAAATGTGAAATAAAAACTCATATATATTTTTTTGCAGAACACCAATTTATGTGTCACTGGGTGAACCTTTTAAAATGAAAACTATTCCAGTATTATAATTTCAGATATAATTTCTTGACACAAAATTCATTGTAATGGGCAATTTTCCCAGTGAGGGTAATTGCATATGGACCTCTAGATTTTTTTTGATGTGGTCCATTATTATTATCCATAAATTTGTATCACATTTTTCTTCACTGGTACTTATCAGATGAAAGTTTCAGACACTTTTCATACAATTCTGCTGTAATAAATGTTATTTCCATCTTAATCTTGTTGGTGTACCTTGCAGGAGACACACCAACAAATAAATATGCAATTTACTTTTCTTGCATTCTCCTTATGAACTGAATACTAAAATGCCATTCTAAATTTATATACTCAGTACATAATTAGTATTGGAACTTACAATGCCTGTAATTGGCTTGTGATTTAAAGGGTCAGTGGCTATGGCATTAAAAGCAAATTAAAGGGAGACTCAGACATATCTAACTTTAAAGCAGTTTGTATAGATTTACAGAATTAATAAAATGGTCTCCTTGTTAAGCACTTACTGCTTCATTAAGAACATACATAAATGCTGCTTTAAATCAGATGTGAAATACAATAACTTTATACCTTTTTATATCAATAACCTCTACTTAGATAGAATCACATTTGCCATTTACCTTATTGCCCCCAAACTAATTTTGGAGGACTGTGAATTATGCGCCATTATCTATGTCATTTTGATTCTACCCTGGATAAATTGACTTTTAGGTTTTAGAATAAATGTTTCTACAAAACAAAGAAGAATGCAGCCAAGACAGAATTTATGAAGAATGCCTGTCTGAATAGCTTTGATATTTGAGATGTAAAAACAACCATATTTTACATTTTATGTTTGGCAATGCAGTAGTCTATGTCAACTGAGAAAGCATCCCATCAAATCAGAAGCTAATGAAGGATAATAATCAATACACAGAAGCCTGGATCCAAAGGTGGGGAGATCCACTGCTGCATCAGTTAGTTGCATTGGAAAGGACAACGTACCATCCCCTCTATAGCTCATATAAACCCTTAAACCATTCATTGGCTTAACAGCTCACCGCCTATTTGACAAGCCTTCAAAATTAATAGCCAAGCCAGGCTCATGAGAATATGTCACCAGCATTTCTGGGGAAGTTATTCTTCATTGGGTAGACACTGCAGGCATTCAGCCATTCACAAAATTCTTTCCACTCCCCTGGTACACAGAAACCTTCATCAGCATGGAAAACCAAGGAGAAGCATACAAAATAAGCTTCCTTGCTGAAGCTGCCTCCAGACATTGATCTTAAGGCCAGAAAGTCTATTGGTCCCTGAGGCTGTAGTGTAAGGTAGTCTACATTGATTCCAGAATGTTGCCCTTCCTTTTTCTCCATGTAAGTTGTTAATATATCTATTGCTTTGAGTGTCATGAGCTGAAGCAGCTCAATACCATGATGGCAGATAGTCAGAGCAGAATGGTGGCATGTATTTCCTGTTCTGCAGAGAAAAGGTATTTTGCACTGAGTGAAACTAAAGAGAATATCCAGCTTCCCACATTTCTGATTAATGCTTACAACCCTACAGACATATTATATGAAGTACATTTATTTGCTACTCAGCCTAATGATGTTGTTTTAAGTTATTTGGATGAAAAATTACTAATTTTGTTTGGACAGGTAGTTTTAAAAACAATCTTATCTATAGTTATAAATGATGGTTCTAACCAGTGGCTTCCCTTATGAGACAAAAAAAAAGCCCACAAAAAAATCACCTGATGTGAAGTTAGAGTGATACTTACTTTAGTATAGTCCATTACAATCAGAGTAGGCCCATTTGAATCAATGGAACTAAACAGAGGGGTTGACTTACCAAATCCTCACTGATTTAATGGGCCAACTCTAATGTAGCTTACTATGCTAAACAACAGGATGTCAGCCATTAAAAGCAACTGTGTGTTGTTTTACTAAGGTAAATTATATACAAGGAGTAATTGGAATAAACTCCTTTGTTCTTATTAAAATATATATTTCTTGAAGTAATCAGGTATTGATGGAGAAGATACGTCAGCAATATGAGTGAGACGTGTATAAGCAGTTCTCCATCTTACATAAAGTTGTGAGAAACACAACCCCATACTCCCTAATTTTTATAAGAATGTCATGGCATGTGATGGCCCATGTGGGGCTATCAGTTCCCTATAATATAGTTTAATTCCATACCAGTTGTATTTCAAAACTAGAAGTAGTCAGCCAATTACTTCTAGTTTTTACAAAAGATGCTCATGATTTAAACAGGACTAGAGTGGACACTTTGCACTGACATATTGTTTTTAAAAATTGAGAGGATATGAGGATATGGGGAGGTGTGGGCCTCAGTGAGGCTCTGGTATTTGGTAAGGAGCATTTTAGAGGTTGTGAAGTGATGAACAGTACAGTACCTGTCACTTGGGAGAGAGGTGCAAAAGCAAAGCAAAGCAAAACAAAACCTTCATTAGAGGGAGCTTTGCTATAACTACTGTGTTGATGGTGAATTGTACCTCTAAGAAACTGACAAGAGATTTTTGCTTCTTCCCCAATAAATTCAGTGAAATCTAACCCCACCATCTCAGCCCAAACTGGTGTGGAGAATTTTGAAAGACTATATGTGTGCAGCTGTATATTTTACTAATACAAAGACTAGACCTCACCCACCAGCATGCACTAAAGTCTCACCTAGCCTTCATTCAAACATGTATGAAGAAGAGTTGATATGACAGTGATGGGGCCGCCAACAATTGGGGAGGAGTTTGAACTACTCCTGGGCCAGCTAATTGTGGAAACAGACACAAGAGGAATCTGTGTAAACGGGCCAGAACTAGTGAAAAGATGATAATACATTTCAGTGTACAGTACAGCCAAATACAAAAAAGGATAGTAGCCACACTGATTGTAACCATCGCCACTACCCTGTTTCCCCGAAAATAAGATCTAAACTGAAAATAAGCCTCAGTATGATTTTTCAGGATGCTTGTAATATAAGCCCTAACTCAAAAATAACCCCCATTTAAGTGAAACCCCACCCTCCACCAATGTGCAGCAACCAGAAGAAGATGACATGACTGTATTTGAATAAATGTACATTGTTGTATATGAAAAAAATAAAACATCCCCTGAAAATAAGCCCTAATGTATCTTATTTTCAGGGAAACACGGTATATATTGAATTACCTACAGCGGTGGTCCCCAACCTTGGACCTCCAGATGTTCTTGAACTACAACTTCCAGAAGCTTGCACCACCACCTCTGCTGGCCAGGATTTCTGGGAGTTGAAGTCCAAGAACATCTGGAGGCCCAAGGTTGGGGACCACTGACCTACAGTATGCAGTATCTGGCATTGACAGAGTTTTTCCAGACCCAGTGTTGCTGCTGAAGGAATGCTCACTGCCAGTTCACAGGAAGATTTTTTAAAATTAGAAGTTGTTGTTTTTATAAGCTTTTTTAGGGCTTATACAACAAGAATGTTCATGAGTAGTAATGCTAGTGCTCCACCTCTTGCCATGCTCCAAACAGCAGCATGGGTCCAAATGCATGCACCCATTCTCACTCTGCAGTCATCCTCTTTCCCTCTTAGCTTTTCATATGTGTGTGTTGTGCAACCATAAGACACATAAAAATACTTTTTTTGTGTGCTGAGCTAGTGAGCTAGGTAGGGGTGAAGATGGGTACTCAGGCTTTAAAGCCTCATCACCCACAAACATCAAACTTTCTCCTCCTCCATTGTGGCTCACCCTGAGGTTTGTTTCTCAGCCTAGAGATTCAAAGAATTATAACATTCCCTAAAACTCCAAGAAGCACCAAATATTTTGAAAGCTATTACCTCCTCCCCCCAATGGATCATACAGCCATTCTAGAAAAACTGGCACCGTTGATGCTTTAAAGCTAAAGCTAAAGGAAAGATCACACAATACATCCTGCATTCACTGAAAAATACCTATGAGAGGTTGCAGGACTAGGCCTCCACCACCACTGATGTGCAGCACACACTCAATCCTGCTTCCAGTACCTAACTAAGATGCTTCTCTGTTGTGTGTTGGCTCAGTTGTCATGGGAACAGGCTCATGTGTATACTGATCTCCATGTGTAGAGCTCCTCAAGTTCTGGATGGGGTGCTAGTGCAAACCTGCATAGTCAAGATCCCCTGTCACCTGGAGTATCCCCACATACATGCATTCAGACACATGTTAAAACCTTTCCTATGTCAGTCAAATACATGGACAGCAGATATGATCTAGCCACATTAAAGTATTTTAGTGATTCCGTATCATATTAACTCTTTTGTTTGGATATTTTATGCGATATTTTAGTGCTACGGCACTAACAGGTGCAATATATTAAATATACAGATAGACAGACATAAATTCCAGTTCAAGGAATTTAAAAGTGATTTTATTAACTCAAACAACTCTGTGTCCCTTTGTTTGCTCAGGGCTTCTCAGATTTACTTTTTCTGTTTAATAGTATTAACTGAGGCACAGATTACAATGTTGATCACACCTTGTTTTCTCCTTGTTTCTTTCTTTCTTTACTAATACCATTCCAGACTGCAATCACAGATAAGAAATATACATATATTGATGAATGGGCATCAAACAAGCTTTTTGTCTTTAATTTTGCACCTGTAAACGAGTCTCCAAAGCCGAGTTAAGTCTCTAAAAGAAATGGGGAAGTTTGTTTGTTTGTTTGTTTGTTTGTTTGTGTGTTTGTGCACGTGTGTGCGCACTAGGAAAGCCAATGGAGAAGAAAATAAAGATGCTTCTTCCATCCTGTGCTGGTTTCTTGTTCAAAATCCCCACGTATTTAGAATTAAAACAAAATCAAAAATAGAAATATCAAGGTGGAAAACTACACTTGATTAATGTGTGTGGCTTGAGTCAAAGCCTTGAATAATGTTGATTAGGGCATCCATACCGTGATATTTTTCCTCTACAAATGTTGAAAAAAAATCCTAATTACAATGCCAGACTTCCTCTTGAGACTCATCAACTTTTCTTCTTCCCTCTGCTTTACTCCCTATAATATGTTCCTAAACAAAATGCATTCAATTTTTAATGAGATGTATTGTCTTACATTCTGTACTCTGCAAAGGAAAAATACAGATTTTGTTAATGCCTTTAATTCATCTTGAAGAAGGCTTATAAATTGTCAAGAGTTTTTTTGTTTTGTTTTTTGAGGAGGATAATGGCTTTGTTGTTGCTGCTGCTGTTTTGCTGCAGAAGTCTAACAATTCTTAACTTTTCCTGTCCCACTTTTACTAGTAAGAAGAAAGACTCTAAGAGAAGCAGAATCTGAATTTTGCTTTTCATCCTTATTTGTATGGGTGGTTTCATCTTCATCAACATTGCAAAAGGTGGAGGTTGAAAGAAAATATGAGCTCTTCCTCTAGCACTTGTTTTGGAAACCCTGGATTTTAACCCTCTTGCACTAGGAATAGAACAAGTCAAAGTGAAAACAAAAGCTCCTGTCTTTTGAGACTTCTGCTGTGTTTTCCAACCCTCATTGTTTCTTGTGGTATTAAAATGCATCATATCCAAAGGAGTGTTAGTGCATATAGAATCTGCTCCATTCTGCCCAAATGCTCTGACCCACCATGCGGTGGGAAGAAAATTAAATTTATTTGATACAGGTTTCCTGTGTTGCTGGGATATTTCCAGACATATATGGTTACTGGCTGAACTTGAGATAATTATTTTAGACTGTCCAGTTGACATCATTGTGGGACACCATCTTTCTAGGTCAAGTTCTCTGAAATGATTGTGGGGGATCCGAATGCCCCATCTCAATGCAGGAGGGTCAAAAGCTACAGGAATGTAAAAGTAACAAATGTTGTGAGGTATGCAGTTATACCAGGCAACAGATATTATAATTATACCAACCTTACTGGAGAATTTTTCAGTATTCTCTTAACCATGGTTTTATGTCCTATATATTATTTGTTAAGCACGGAAAACATGTGCTGTATATCATTTATTTATACTAAAGGTTTTTATACACTTTGCAGCCATAAGAAGTTCTCAGAAAAACTTGCAAAAGATTCATCTAATAAAAATCACATTCAGGATAGTCTCGGGAACAGAAACGCCATGTTCTTAAGGTGGAACAAGGTTTTCTTCCAGAATGGTTCCTGCTCTCAGCCTTTGCCTTCCTTGATCTTGCCTCTCAGGCACTGCCCTCTAGATACCAGCTCCCGTGAAAATTCTCCAAGGTGCAGGAATCAGGCCAAGCCACTGGATATCATTCATCACGTCGTATGGTCTTTTTTTCTTTTTGTTGGTGATTGACAGTTGCTAGGCGGCAGCACCTTCTATTACACATCGTGCATTAGAAACTACTAAGTAGGACCTGCAAGAAAATAGTGTGACACTGAGTTATTCTGTCCCAAATTCTAACCTTCCCATTCTGTTTCTCTCCTACTGAGATGACTTCCATCCTTCTGTTCACCATTGCTATTATCAGTTATTCAGTCAGGACTGGGCAGTTGTAACCCACCATCCCTCCATTTGGGTGTCTATCACCCTGAAGAAACCAACCTGTAGGAACTGTTCAGAGAGTTGGACATGTTTCACCTGGAGAATAGAAGACTGAGAGATGATATGGTAGCCTTTCTTAAATATTTCTCAAGGGTTGCTAAATGGAAGCTATTTTTTATGGCTCCAAAGGATATCAGAAGGAAGTGATTTAAATTAGCCGGAAAGAGAGATACTTCACTGATTGTTCAAACACTGTTTTTAAACAGAGATTGGACCTCTATATGTCGGGGTTGGTTTAGTCCTGGACCTCCTACTTGGGCAGGGGTTAGCTCTGCAATCATTCATCTATATGAATGACTATTTTGTACTCCTGAGGACCCTGAAATTCCTGCTCATCTGCTGTTGGCACCTCCTCTTCTCTGTTGGATATATATATATATATATATATATATATATATATATATATATATTTGGCTGCATAAGCAATATAATCTCCTTATCCTTACAGACATATCAAAATATGAGGCGTGTGTGCTGTCTTCAAACAAATGTCCAAAAATGGATTGGATGAGGGATATTGGTGTAATTCTGGAACTGCTGGGTGGAGCAAGAAACTACTGTTTGCACCCAGGGTGGAATAAAACCTCAGTAGATTCTTTTTAACCTGTTTGACATCTGTATGTTTAAAAAGTGATTTGAACTGAGGGTAAAGGAAATCAAAAGTAGTTCTGTAACAACAGACAAAAGTAGCAGTACAGTGGGGTCTTGACTTGAGAACTTAGTCCGTATTGGAAGGCGGTTCTCAAGTCAAAAAGTTCGCAGGTCAAATCTGCATTTCCCATAGGAATGCATTGAAAACCATTTGATCCGTATCTGCTTTTTTCCGTCCATAGAAACTAATGGGCATCTTTCAAAATCTGCTAGTGATTTTTTTTTTTTTACTGCAGGGATAGGGAATGTCTGGTTCTTCGAATGCTGTTAGATTGTATTTCCCATCATCCTTGCCAATTTTATGATTGTCAGATCAGCTGCATCTGACCTGTGATTTCAGGACCTATACAGTGGACCCTTGACTTACAGATGGCTTGACTTACAGACTTTTTGAGTTACAGACTTCTCTGGCCGCAAAATTTAGGTTTGACTTGCAGCCTGAGAATTGACTTACAGACCAGAAAAAAACCAAAAAGGAACAAAAACGGCCTGTTACGGGATTAATCGGTTTTCAATGCACTGTAGGTCAATGGAGACTTGACCTACAGACTTTTTGACTTGAGAACCGCCTTCCAATACGGATTAAGTTCTCAAGTCAAGACCCCACTGTATTATAGGGATGAAGCCTTGGGAAGTTAGAGGAATAAATGTGATGCCATGCCAGCAAGGCAGCTGAGAGCTCGAAGGGGCACTAGAACCGTTTTTGGGCCACTTGATTGTAGAGATGGGCATGGAAGGAATACAGATAAATGAGCCAGAGCCAGAGGAGAGGAAAAATGTGGCTAGCTGACAGAGGACAAAAAGCACCTAGCAGCTGCAGTTGTTGCCATCACTCCCACTAGGACTTGCAACCCAAACAACATTACTTACAGCAAAGCACATGCAACTCATAGAGCTTGTGGCCAAGCTAGTAAAATGTGCACCCGACAAAGCTGGTACTCGGTGAAAAGGATCTATGTATCTTAATAGAACTTACAGGCTAAACATGAGTCAACAGTGTGATGCAGCAGTAGCATAAGTGGACCATGTCTAGATGGGCGGCATATAAATGCAAGCAATAAATAAATAAATAAATAAATAAATAAATAAATAAATAAATAAATAAATAAATAAATAAATAAATAAATAAGCAACTACAAAAGTAAAAGTAATATTAGGCTGTATTGACACATGTAATGTTCAGATCAACGCAAATACCACTCTATTCTGCTTTGTTCAGACATCACCTGGAACACTGTGTCCACTTCTGGGCACCATGGTTTATGAAGGATCTTGAGTAGTTGCTACACCTTCAGAGGTGGATAACCAACAGGAGGAGGATAATAAATAGACTTGAAAACAAGTCCTGTGAGGAACAATTGAGAGATCAGAAGAGAAAACTGGAAGGCAGTATCATCGCCATCATCACATAACCAAAGGACTGTCATATGAAAGATGGAACAAAGTTGTTTTGGGCAGATCCAAAGGAAAGACACAAAATAATTGATTGAGATTATAGGAAAAGAGATCTTGACTAAACATTAGGAAGAACTCCCAACCGCAATCGCTGTATGACAATGGAAAGGACTACCTGGGAAGGAGGTGGCTTTTGCCCGATGGGTGGTTTTTTAACCAAAAGATCGTTGGTGACCTGTCAGGGGTAATCTTCTGTGATTCTTTAGCAAGGGTTGTCATGACGCCCCTTGGTGCTCCTCTCAGCCATATAATTTTACAAAATGAAATGAAATGGTTTCATATATAGTGTGAAAGAGTAAGAACTGAAAAGCCAGCTTATGTGTCTGTGCTCTACTTTTTGAAGCATGTCCCCTCATTGGAATGAACCTTTATTTAACCTTAAAACATTATTTCAGATCAACATGCCCATAAAATATTCTCTTGGGTCGCAGTTTTATTGCACTTATTCTCCTACCCGTGTTGCCAGCATGCAAACAGTAAAAAAATACAAAGACACGGAGGAATTTAACCATCTAAAGTATGTACTGAAGTTTATTATAAGGAATAAAGTAATTAATATTATCCTTTTACTAAAAATAATTAAGTCAGCAATCAACAATTTGTAAATTAAATGAAATTCAAATCACTGCAGAATTCTATAAAACACTGGACTGATTGTGGGCTTTGTTCTGAGGCTGCTGTCTAAACATGCCAGTGACTGAATAATTCATATCTTTCCGTTAATAGCATTCATAACAACTACCTTTGGGAATAAAATAATAAGTTAATAATAAGAAGGAACAAACCAAGCAAGTTTTCAGTCCGCCTAATTCTGTGAACTCTCTGAGGTAGAAAACTGATGTTTCCAAGTGAAAATGAAAAGGATAAAAAGTTGAGCTCTTGGGAAAAGATAGAGGGAAACTGATCAAGCCCTTAATGCCAGGGAAGAGTGTGGTACAACTTTTCACCGTGAACCCTCCCCCATGCAATGCAGATCACACATTTATGCTACCTCCTCTGTGACCATGTTGTTGTTGTTTACTCATTGAGTCATGTCCAACTCTTCATGACTCCATGGACCAGAGCATGCTAGGCCCTCCTGTCTTCCACTGTCTCCCGGAGTTGGGTCAAATTCATGTTGCTAGCTTCGGTGACAATGTCCAACCATCTCATCCTCTGTTGTCCCCTTCTCCTCTTGCCTTCACTCTTTCCCAACATCAGGGTATTTTCCAGGGAGTCTTCTGTTCTCATGAAATGGCCAAAGTATTAGAGCCTCAGCTTCAGGATCTTCAGCTTCAGTGAGCACTGAAGAGTGGATTTCCTTCAAAATGGATAGGTTTGTTCTCCTTGGAGTCCAGGGGACTCTCAAGAGTCTCCTCCAGCAACACAATTCCAAAGCATCAATTTTTCAGGGGTCAGACCTTTTTATGGTCCAGCTCTCACTTCCATACATCGCTACTGGAAAAACCATAGCTTTGACTATGCGGACCTTTGTCGGTAAGGTGATGTCTCTGCTTTTTAAGATGCTGCTGAGGTTTGTCATCACTTTCATGCCAAGAAGCAGGAGCATTTTAATTTTGTAGCTGCTGTCACCTTCTACAGTGATCTTGGAGTCCAAGAAGGTAAAATCTGTTACTGCATCCATTTCTTCCCCTTCTATTTGCCAGGAGGTGATGGGGCCAGTGGCCATGATCTTAGTCTTTTTGATGTTCAGCTTCAGACCATTTTTTTACGCTCTTCTCTTTCACCCTCATCAAGAGGTTCTTTAATCCCTCCTCACTTTCTGTCATCAGAGTGGTATCATCTGCATATCTGAGGTTGTTGATATTTCTTCCAGCAATCTTAATTCCAGTTTGGGATTCATGCAATCCAGCCTTTCTCATGATGTATTCTGCATATAAGTTAAATAAGCAGGGAGACAATATACAGCCTTGTCACAATCCTTTCCCAATTTTGAAACAATCAGTTGTTCCATATCCAGTTCTAGCCCTTGCTTCCTGTCTATCAGGAGATAGATAAGGTGGCGAGGCACTCTCATTTCTTTGAGAACTTGCCATAGTTTGCTGTGGTCCACACAGTCAAAGGCTTTTGCATGCTCTATGAAGCAGAAGTAGATGTTTTCTGGAACTCTCTGGCTTTCTCCATAATCCAGCACATGTTAGCAATTTGGTCTCTAGTTCCTCTGCCCCTTCGAAATACAGCTTGTACTTCTGGGAGTTCTCGGTCCACATACTGCTGAAACCTACCTTGTAGGATTTTGAACATAACCTTGCTAGCATGTGAAATGAGTGCAATTGTATTGTAGTTGGCACTGCCCTTCTTTGGGATTGCGATGTAGACTGATCTTTTCCAATCCCCTGGCCACTGTTGAATTTTCAAACTCACTGGCATAATGAGTGTAGCACCTTAATAGCATTACCTTTTAAGATTTTAAATAGTTCAACTGGAATGCCATCACTTCCACTGGCCTTGTTGTTAGCCATGCTTTCTAAGGCCCACTTGACTTCGCTCTCCAGGATGTCTGGCTCAAGGTCAGCAATCATACTTTCTGGGGTTTCCCGGACATCCAGATCTTTATGATATAATTCTTCTGTGCATTCTTGCCACCTCTTCTTGATGTCTTCCGCTTCTGTTAGGTCCCTACCATTTTTTTTTCCTTTATCATGTCCATCTGTGCACAAAATGTTCCTTTACTATCTCAGATTTTCTTGAACAGATCTCTGGTTTTTCCCTTTCTATTCTTTTCCTCTATTTCTTTGCACTGTTCATTTAAGAAGGCCCTCTTGTGTCTCCTTGCTATTCTTTGGAAGTCTGCATTCCATTTTCTGTAACTTTCCCTATCTCCCTTGCATTTTGTTTCCCTTCTCTACTATCTGTAAGGCCTTCTTGGACAGCCACTTTGCTTTCTTGCATTTCCTTTTCTTTGGGATGGTTTTTATTGCTGCCTCCTGTACCATGTTACGAGCCTCCATCCATAGTTCTTCAAGCACTCTGTCCATCAAATCTTGTTCCTTAAATCTGTTCTTCACCTCCACTCTGTATTCATAAGGGATTTGGTTTAGATTATGCCTGACTAGTCCAGTGGTTTTTCCTACTTTCTTCAGTTTAAACTAGAATTTTGCTATAAGAAGCTGATGATCAGAGCCACAATCAGTTCCAGGTCTTGTTTTTGCTGACTGTATAGAGCGTCTCCATCTTTGGCTGCAGAAAATACAGTCTGATTTCAGTGTTGCCCATCTGGTGATGTCCATGTGTAGAGTCACCTCTTGTGTTGTTGGAAGAGAGTGCTTGTGATGACCAGCTTGTTCTCTTGACAAAAGTCTATTAGCCTTTGCCCTGCTTCATTTTGAACTCCAAGGCTAAGCATACCTGCTGTTCCTTTCATCTCTTGACTCCCAACTTTAACATTCCAATCCCCCATAATGAGAAGAACATCTTTCTTTGGTGTCAGTTCTAGAAGGTGTTGTAAGTCTTCATAGAATTGGTCAATTTCAGCCTCTTCAGCACTGGTGTTTGGTGTATAAACTTGGATTACTGTGATATTGAAAGGTCTGCCTTGGATTCGTATTGAAATCATTCTATCATGTTTGAGATTGTATCCCAGTACAGCTTTTCCAACTCTTTTGTTGACTATGAGGGCTACTCCATTTCTTCTACGTGAATCTTGCCCACAATAGTAGATATGGTAATCATCTGAATTGAATTTGCCCATTCCCATCCGTTTTAGTTCACTGACCAAACTGTCTACTATACAATAAAGCCTGTGCTTTGAACTGGTAAAGGAATGGATTACATTGGAGGACCAAAGACTTTTAAAATTGGAAGGACATGACCTGAGAGTAGGATGGCATGCACGTATAGGGTATGGAAAGGTTAAAGATCAAACAACTTTTCTTGATCATATCGTAAGGTTTGGCAAAATTTCCAGGAGCAAACATATTAAAAAATCCCGCTATGGGTAGCACTGCTGGAAGCATTTACTCAGCCTTTTTAATTCTGAAAGAATGGAGATATATGTATAAAGACCTATTAACTAAAGAGCAACAATTTAAAAATATCCAAGAGCTAAAGGAAATGGGTCTTCAGACAGACAGACAGATTGGTGGACAATGTTAAAATTAGAATCAAGGTTTAAAAAAGACAAAATAGTGTGTTTTAATGAGGGGAAGGTACAGGTTGATTAGTTATGGATTTATGCTAATGCTAAGATTATACCAGAAAAGTATACAGTACTTTTTGTTAGAATATAATTTAGAAGATGAAAGGGTGAAAACAGTGATGATTAAATGGGCACAAAGTTCTGGTTATAATATAGATATAGATGAGCAGACTCAAATGTGGAATGAGAACTATAGATGGCTCAAGCCAGTAAACTTGAGAGAAAATGTCTTAAAGATGTTTTATATGTGGTATTTTACACCTGTGAAACTGGGAAAAATGGTGCCGGGGGCTAGCAACTCATGCTGGAAGTGTTCTCAGCAACCTGGAACTTTTTTTCATATGTGGTGGACATGAGATAAAGTAAAAAGCTTTTGGAGACAGATAAAAGATATTACACAAGAAATTACACTATACTGTATACCATACTAATTCTATGGTAGAATGTCCCCCACATGAGGTAGAGATGTCAAATTCACAGAGAGTCTTCAGCTGACTCTCCTGCACACCCTCTCCAAATTTGGTGAAGACTGGATTTGGGAAATCCCATTTATACTCCCCCCCCCAGAGCAGGTCTCCTCAGGAAAGTGCTCTTTAGCCAGCTAAAGAGGACTTTCCTGGGGGAATCTGATTGGGAGGGCTATAACTCATACATTCCAAATCCTATCTTTGCCAAACTTTGGCTGACTTTTGGGCAGACTCTGCTCTCCACTCTCTCCAAGTCTGGCAAAGACTGGAGTTGGGAATCTCCAATGCCAATAATATTTTGTTGTTTTGTTTCGTTCTGGCCAGGCACATTTTCTTGAAGCACCCGAAAATGAACCATGAAACAACCCTGTTCATGGGGAGGATTTTTGCTTCATGGTTCATATTGTGCCCATCTCTAGTCTGGGCCTTTCTTGCTTCTCCAGCCTGCCATGACTTTTCATCTTCTCCCATTCAGTTTAAAAATGAATATGTGCATTGATAAAGCTCTATTGTCCCTTTTTCATTTGACTGGATAAGTAACGTGCAAAGGTTAAGCATTACAGTGGTGCCTCGCTTTATGATTGCCCGGCATTATGATGAAACCGCTTAACAATGATCTTTTTGCAATCACAATTGCGATCGCAAAACGATGGTCTGAATGGGGGAAATTCACTTTACAATGATCAGTTCCCTGCTTCAGGAACCAATTCTTCACAAAATGTTGTGCATCTTCGAACAGCTGATTGGCAGTTTCAAAATGGCCACCGGGTGATTAAAATTGCTCCCCGCTGTGTTTAGTGACAGATTCTTCGCTATACAGGCAGCCAAAATGGCTGCCGTATGGAGGATCTTCGCTGGACGGTGAGTTTTTACTCCACTGGAAAGCACTGAACGGTTTTCAATGTGTTTCAATGGGGTTTTATTTTCACTTTACGATGTTTTCGCTGGAACAGATTATCGTCGTTAAGCGAGGCACCACTGTATCCATATGTAACCACTTATGAGCGTCCTTTCCTTAAGCCTGGAAAAAACAAAAAATGATCAAGATAAACTAAATGTTTTTGTTACATGACATCAGGTTGTCTCCAATTTATGCTGACCCTATAAATCAGTGATCTCCAAAGGTTCCTATGGTTGATAGTCCTGCTCAAGATTTACAAACTGAAAGCCAAGCCTATCTTTATTGAGTCAATTCTTTTCATGCTAGTTGTCAATTCTTTTCATGCTAGTTCATCCTTTTTTCTCCTTTTGCCTTTAGCTTCTCCTAGTCATTATTGTCTTTTCCAATGAGTTTTGCCTTCTCATGATATGTCCAAAGTACACTAAAAGTAATTAAGTAATTTTTAGTTTCTAATGAAAAGTTCAAGCTTTATTTGGTTTAGAAACCAGTTATTTGTCCTTCTGGGAGTCTATGATCTCCATAAAACATTCTTCCAAAACACCATTTTGAATGAATCAATTATTCCCCCTTATCAGTTTGAACATATAGCCATTCTCACTCGATTTCATTACTTAAACTTTGCTTTTGCAAAAGGCGAGGGGCCTTCTGCTTAATTTCTTTTGTCATGTACTGTAAGTCAAACATTTACTTCTCAAAAGTATTCAAAGTGCCAAATATCTGTGGTAGAATACATCAGATGAGTGGTAACATTATATTCACATGATGAACTTACATAAGCTCTTATCCTGGCATGCTGTTGGAGTGATGTGGGTTCCTTATATAAATACCGGGAGCCAGAAAATATTACACCCACCATCCTGGATAATGTTTTGCTACTTAAAAAAACACTGTGCTAAACAACAACATTTCACTAATGGGATGTTCTTTATTTCATGTTCTTTGTTTGACATCCTCTGTTCCAGTCTTCTCTTAATTCATGTGGCCTTCTGTATCTCTGGCAGAATAATTCTCTGTCATTTTTAAAACACTTCAAATATCATCTAATTATTCAGGGGGAAAAAAGCAGCCCTATATTTTTCAGAAACATTGCCTTGGTTTGCTCCTCTGCTCCTTGTGCCACATTAATGGCTCCTTCAGAGGCTCCTTTATTTTCATAAACAAACCTTTTGGAATGAAGGAACAGAGTGTTTATGTAAAGGTCTTAATGGATGCACAACAGCTTTGCATACACAGTAAACCATGTCTCTTTCCAGTTTTCTAAGGCGCTTTGTTAAGCTGTCAAGAAAATGATAGACTG
This sequence comes from Pogona vitticeps, assembly GCF_051106095.1. Lineage (NCBI taxonomy): Eukaryota > Metazoa > Chordata > Lepidosauria > Squamata > Agamidae > Pogona > Pogona vitticeps. The sequence goes on from NC_135784.1 coordinate 272,805,789, forward strand.
TATTCAGAGCTGCTATCCTTCATATTCTCAACAGCTTGAAGGATGGGAGAACTTCTGAAAATGACATAGTGGACAGGCTGTTCAGGTTTTTAGATGTAGACCATTCTAGCACTACCATTGGGTTGAGTGAACTGTCCACTCCAGGTGGCATATCTGGGGCACTGTAGAAGGGCAGCAAATTATTAATTGCTTAAATTGACTGTGGCGTCCACCCTCGTGCCCTTTTTGCTTGACCTTCAAGCCTCAGAGCACACGAAGGCAAACACTCTCTTCTTTTACACTTGCTGCCACCAGGTGATCACTAAATCACCATTTACTTCAGAAAGATTCAGGTCCACACTTCAAGTACCTTTAAATAAAACTTTGGTTTATTGATTACAGAGATTGTTTCATTAATATCTTCAGTAACTAATCACTCTTCAGAATTTCCCAAACTACGCACTCTATTACTTTCTCTGACTTTTCTCTACTGCCTGACTCTTAACATTTCTCTACTGACTGCAGACTGACTCAGGCTCCGCCTCTTATAGCATCTCTCTCACCTCAGCCTCTCAGTAACATTAATAGGCATGAACCATTATTATATAACAAACATAAACCATTACATAATGTAACATGAACCACAGACCTAATAAATAGAGAACGCTACATTGACATTCATTGGTCAGATTTGAGATCATACTGTCCATTGTGAAGTAATATTATTGATTTAAATAAAAATATAGCATAGTTGAATCTCAATGTTCAACCTTTTTCATTCCTTCAAAGACTATCAGAAAATTTCCCCTTTCCTGCCTTTTTTAAAAAAATGACCATACAGTATTTTGGATTTTTAAAGTTGATCACAAAATTATCTGAAATTCAACTTTGTTGGTCATTTTGCATTCTAAAGTGGAAATAGAAATGAGGATAGTTCTGTGAACATCAGGTACAATCTGAAAGTCTTCTCTATTTATGACTGTTCTAATTGGAATTCAGTAACTGGAATCTTGTTCATGCAAATCCGCACACAAAGTTGATCGCATCATCAGCCACAGACATTATTCTATAGATACTGGAGATGTGATACCTACCCACCTGGACCAGGTAGGTGGGACTCGTTAGCCTTGGAAGGCAGCCCATCTAGGAGAAGGAAAACTCCGAGTTCAAACCTCCACTGCCTTGTGGCTATATCCACTGATGGAAAAGGCTTCAGGAATTAACCTCGAGGCAAAATCCGGAGCCAGAATCCGGAGGCAGTTCGTGTCATTCTGGCAACTCCTGAGACATCGCTGAAACCAGTTGTATTGGCCCTTGCCTTTCCATTGGGCCATTTCAGCGACGTGGAGAGGGAGGATTTGCTGCTTGGGTAACAGCCTATCCTCCATATTATTCTACCCAGGCTTTGTGCTCTGGAGAGAACACTCATACAGAGTGCGTTACCATGGTCTTTCGAGACTGAAGGATGCCTAAGGTATCTTTATTTAGACCACTATATTTAGACCATTAAAAATGTCAAACTTCAGCATGAGCTTCCATGATTAAAAATCACTTCCGCAGGCATTCACCAATCTGCCAGATATCCTTCTTAAGTTAGGTCAAAGCTGATTTCAACCAGCTTGGGGTGTGTGATTAAGTGTTTCACCCTTGTACCACACAGAATTTTACATTCACCTGTTAAGACAGGAAGTAGTCCCTGAGCACTCATTTATATTTTTTTTCTGAATTCTCTACAAGATATTGGTGCATGCCTAAGGAAGTAATTTTAATCACAAAAGCATGTGCTGAATGTTTGATGTTGATGATGATGATGATTGTTGTTGTTGTTAGTGGTCTATATAAAGGTATTTCCTCTCCAACATTTGTATTGTGTACAAGATTATATGGCACTCTCTGGTTGTTGTTTTTATACTTTATCCTGTAATTAACAGTTTTCTATTCCCCCTCTCAAAATCTGAGGCTCCTTAGCAATCCCTTTTGATCTGGGAAGCCACTGGAGTCCTCAGAATGTGGCTGCAATTTTTGGATATATACTTTTAGTTATTTATGGGGATGTTGTTATTGTTGTTGTAAATAAGGAGCTGGAGGTGGTTAATCTGTTAAGTGCCCTAATACTCATTAATTCATTATTTAATTGAGACACTGTTTCCCCTTCATTATTTTTGGCAATGAACAAAGAGAAGGAGAGTGCTAATAAAGGACAGAGAGTACAAAGTAAGGTGGCACCCAAACTTCCAAATAATATCCAGAAGAGAGAAAGACTAATTCCAATTCTATTCCTTTCAGCAACACATCAAAATATTTTTTTTATTTGCCCAGGCATTTTAAATATATTGTAATGGATGGTTGAACTGTTAGTGTTACATCTTTTTTTATTATGCTTGGTTTTTATTTCTCATTTTTGATATTGATAATCAGAATGCTTGTGCTTTCCACCCTTGTTTGAATGACAGTGCAGTTTAGAAAAATTTAACATAACCACTGTCTGAATGCAAGCATGCGGACAAACAAAGAAAAGCTATTGCTCTAGCTGTGTCATAAAGAAAGAAAGAAATGAATTTATGCTGTTGTTGATTTGTGTTCTTGAGCACGAACCTGGATAATAAACCAAATTCCCAAGGTAATACCTACAAAGCACTACATTACATCTTCTTCATATATTTTTAACAGTTTAAGTTACCATTTAAATCTAGCTTTGGGCAGTTATGTATGCTTCCCAGAGTGGAGCCTACATAATCTGTAAAATATACTCTATTCTGTATTCTTTCATGTCCCTGCAGGAATATGCTTGTCTTTGAAAAGCAAGGCCATACTAGTACCCCACTGACTGCAGAGGCTGCTGTACTTTAGGATATGATAACCCCTTCCAGTGAATTCGATGTCATATCCTCTAAGGTTGAACTGTAGCCAAAGTGAAGCCTTGTTGGAAGAAAATTGAATATAATAAAGAAGCTGTGAAATTCATATTTAACCCAAAGCTAAAATGTGCCATAATACCAATCATTCCACAGTTGATGGTTACTGATGACACATTATTGTTATTTCAGATAAACCTGCAAAGAAAGATGAGAATCACTGGAGTTATAACTCAAGGTGCTAAGAGAATTGGAAGTCCAGAATATATTAAATCATACAAAATTGCATACAGCAATGATGGGAAATTATGGTCAACGTACAAAGTGAAAGGCACCACTGAAGATATGGTGAGTCAATGCCATCATTATCAAAACATTATATAGCTTCAAATATATGGTAGTTCAACAGAGAAACATAACAGCACTGGACTATCCCAAAAGTGTTTGTTGCCAGGAAAAAAAAAGATAAATTGCCCTCCCCCAGCAACCATTCCTATTAAAAATAGGTCACAGCCACCACCTCCAGCAGAGATTAACACCGGGGGGGGGGGGGGGAATCCAATTTTCACAACTACAAAGAGGCCACCATCACTATCTTTTCGCCTCGTTGCCTTTTGGGTTCTCTTGTGTGGGTCTTAGCTGGGGGCAGAAAATTACCCCCAGACCCATGGCAGTTGCACACCCCTGACCTAATGGTCAGGGACAACAAGCTTGCTACATAACTTTATCTTCTAAAATCAGTCCTTGGATGACCTAGTTTGGATCAGGGCTGTGGCACAGGTGTAGGGGAGAAAAAGATATATTTTCTATAGAGTGCAGGAAGCCCCTTTCAGTGCTCTTACTAGCATCTCAAATTGTGCCTATAGGTTTCAATCAAATAAAAACTCTGGAAGGAGGATCAAGGCCTCAGTTGGGCCTACACATTTTCCCCTCATAGCAATTTTGAGAGGAAGAAAAGATTTGGATCAGGGCCTCAGTGCAGGAAAAAAAAATTAAACTTAACTGCTGCAGAGCATCAACCCATATTGCCCCATATCAACCCTGGGGAGGTGGTTTTAGAAGGAAAAAGGTAAACGGGGAGAGCCAGCCTCAAACCTGTCATGTAACATGGTGACAGGTGATTTCTAATAAGGATGTGAAGCATACATATAGTATTCTTCATTCTCATTGATTCTCATTGATTTCTTTTCTCAAGAAAGAATCTGACAGCCTGGTCAGGTTCTTTAGCACCTGCCAAGAGCAAGACACAGGCTTTTGCCTTCTGCATTAAAAGTCTGTGTATTTTGCACAGGATCCTTTCCCCCCTTGAAATCAAAGCAAGTGCAGAAACAGTGGCTGACTGTAAGATGCAAGCAGCACAACTCAAGCCTTTAAATTATCAAATGACCCTTAAACTAAGAAACAACCCTCCAGTTCTGTATAGCTAATGTGTGCAAATTGTGGATGGAGTGCATTTGTAAAGGTGGTTACAAAAGCAGCAGGAAATCTCAGTTAGTCCTCACAGGCATGGAGACCAATATGGTGATTCCCCATCTTTGCAAATTAGAATTTACTTCCCTTATTTCTAAGTCTGTTTGAAGAGTCTTTTTTCCTTTTTGAAGATGTACTTACGTTGTCATTGGAATTAAACTAGATTCTACATTAGCTGTTGTCTCACTGTTGTGCAATGTTGCCTCTAATTTTCTGGAGTGCTGCGTGGAGGCTCCGCCCCCTTCTTGACATGAAGTTACCACTTGATCATTAGATGTCTGTAGTTATCCATTTGGAAGTTGCTGGCCTTTTCATCAGCTGTGTGAGAGATTCATTGAAGAAAGACAGTAGGCATTCTTTAGGAGTCAAGTAATTGTCACATAAATCATATATCTCTATTTTACCGTTCAAATGTATTCTACAATCTGATCTATTTTGTCATAGGTGTTCCGTGGGAATGTGGATAATAATACACCTTATGCAAATTCTTTCACCCCACCAATAAAATCTCAGTACATACGATTATATCCTCAAGTTTGCAGAAGGCATTGTACACTGAGAATGGAGCTCCTTGGCTGTGAATTATCAGGTAATCCGTGTACCAGAAAAAGAAACCGGCCTAAAAATGCCTATAAGTGTGTTTGTATACATTAATGCATTTTAAACAGCAAACCTATTTACTTATCTATTTAAATGTATTGGTTATCATACCCTTATTTCTGCCTTTCTGTTCATTCCCTCTGTGGGCCTTTCCTCTCCTCCTTTCTGGGATTCTCCTATATAATTTACTTTGCAATTTAAATTAAACATTTTTATCCCACCTCTTTGTCAATGATCCACAAAGAGGCCAACAGCTTTTGAAAACAACAAACCTATTAAAAGAACAAAATTAAAACAAATAAAACAGTCACAGAATGGAACAAATATATATTGTACAAACTTTCTCCCAAAAATGATATCAAGGTGAACAATAAAGGTAAAATCAAATCAAATAAATATAATTAAAACATTAAAGCAATGAAGCTGATCAAACAGATTCTGAAACACATCATCATCAACAACAACAAAATACAGTACCATTTGATCAAAAACATTTTTGAAAGAAACCCTGCTTGCTTGTTGAAAGTCTGCCTGAAAAAAAATGTTTATAACCAGCCAAGGATCCATAGTACAGTGTCTTGCAATCCAAAAGAATACTAAACAGCCACTGAGAAGTTGAGGAAGAACAGTAACATGACGTACTACATCCTATCCATCTTCCATTATATATCCAATATCCCTTTAATATATTGTACCCAACATGGCTGTTACCAGTCACTACCCTTGAAGGTGAATTGGAATGGTTCTAAACCATCAGTTTCATCCAAGGCTGTAGCCCTATTTGGATGTCCTATAAAGCTGGTCACAAAATATGAAGGAAGAAGAACGTGCTGGTCTGGAAGTCCCTGCCCCCACTTGTCACTTTGATCCAGTACAGAGCAATATAGAATGAAGGAGGGTGATCATTCTTGAGATCTATGCCAAACCATTATTCTTGATCTTCTTGCAGCCATTTCAGAGAAAGGTTCTCATTAGGGTGTAGAAATAAGATGGAAAATTTTGACAGCCACTTCTGTACAGCCATAGTTTGCACCAAAGGTTTTCTTAACAACTAAATCTCAATTTGGTAAAATGTGTCCTTCCCAGTAGAAGTACAGAAATGCATGGAAATAGCTTCAAGTTCCCCAGAGTCCACCCCTTTCTTATTAAGTGGCACTTAAAATCTCAGTAACACTCTGAGACATATGTAGGAAAAAGAATAAAAAACATTTCATTACTTATAGTTGTGAAAATATCAGCAGCAAACAAATTGACTCCCAACAGATGAAAGAGAGGGAAAGGAACACTCAGCAGAGAATTGGGGCTCTCTTTGAATTCAGAGATGGGAGGGAATTATTGGTTAGTTCTAGATAGATTGACAGTCACCCAACCCAGAAAGCCCCCCCCCCCGGATCAAATAAACTGCAGGCAGCATGTGAGGTTGTAAAACTCCAACATGTTTTGGTAGGGATTTCTTACCTCAGTCATCCTCTGACAGCTGGTCAAAAAGACTGAAGTAGCTGGTAGCAACAATAGCTAATTTTTCAGTTTAACAACTCCAACAAAATGATAGAAGAGGAAAACAATCCTGTTAATGTAATTGCATTGGATCACATTGCTGCACAAGTACCTACGTATGCAAAAGGTTGTATAACTGATTGCAGTTTGAACATTCAGTTGCATCATCACTTACATGCTTTTTTAGGATTATTGTTGCTGCTTTTAATGTTTCTATTTTTATTTTTGTTTTCTATTACAGTGGGGTCTCTACTTAAGAACGTCTCTACTTAAGAACAATCCAACTTAAGAACAGTTCCATTTGCTAAATTTTGCTTCTACTTGAGAACAGAAATCCAAGATAAGAACAGGAAAAAAACCTTTCCTGCTCTTTTTTTAACCTTAGGTCATCTTAGGTTAAAAAATTTTTTCTCCCCCTAGTGGTAGAGTACGTATTAACCAGCTTTGCATTAATTCCTATGGGAACTAATGCTTCAATGTACGAACACACCTCTACATAACAAAAAAACCAGCCAGAACGGATTAATTGGTTTTCAGTCCATTCCTATGGGAAATTTTGCTTCAACTTAAGAACGTTTCAACTTAAGAACACCATTCCAAAATGGATTAAGTTCTTAAGTAGAGGTTCCACTGTAGTTTCTATGGACGGAAAAGAGCAGATACGGATTAAATGGTTTTCAATGCATTCCTATGGGAAATGCAGATTCAACATAAGAACTTTTCAACTTGAGAACCACCTTCCAATACAGATTAAGTTCTTAAGTAGAGACCCCACTGTATATGTGTTGTAACCTGCCCAGAGTAGTGCTATGACACTAATGGGAGTGTGATACAAATTGAATGAATAAATGAATGAATGAAACAACCATGCACAAAAGTGTATCATATACACGCTTATACTCATTTGAAATATGCACAAGAGGTCCTGTACTAGGGAAGTGATATACTGTAATAAGATACAGGCCATTCCTAGGGGTTGATACAAAAGCCTGGCCTGGAATGTATAATTAAATGCCTTTAACAGACATCTAGGATAAATTAGTTGAGCCAGTGCACTTTGAAAACCACACCGTTCGTGTAGCCATTTACAGTTCAGAATTCACTAATGGGGTCATTGTGGTGTTAGAAACTTCTATTTTCTATGGTTTCTTGAGGCTACAGGTTATAAGGTCCCTGAAGTTTGCAAGAATTTTCCAAGTGCCTTTCCAGTGCTTGTCAGGTGCAATTAAGTCCACTACAGAGTTTGGTGGCTTTTGATCAGATATAGTTTGATTCGATTTGGTTTGGTTGCTTCTGAACAAAAACCCTTCACCATACCCCATAGTAGAAATAAATGAACTAGTGTGGCCAATATCAGCCCTTCCCAGTTTTCTGTTGATTCATTGCCTTTTGTTTTGTTTGTTTGCTTGTTTTTTGCCTATATGAATAGATCACAAAAACAGAGCCTGATCCAGCACCTTTTTTGCACAAAAGCTTCTTTCCCTTGAAGATTCAATGAAACACATAAAAATTCTCCATCTTTGTCAAAGTACCAGCATTATTTTCCTACAGCAACCACAAGGGTAGATTTGTTTTGAGATTATTTTTTTATATGCCTGTAGAAACAGTCACCCAGGGCAGTGGCAATATATCAAACCTGCCTGTGTTACATAATTCTTGGTCCTTGAATGACAACAAAACCAGGTCCCAGAATGAAAAGTTAATGCATTAATCTCACTGTGGCCCTCTTCCAATAAAGACAGATTTGAAAGTAAATAGAAAATCGTGTTCAGGTGCTTTGGAGGATTAGATTTTCTTCTTTTTGTGTCTCCCATCCAGGGGAGCACATTTTAGAATAAGTCTTTGCCAGAATGATTAGGATTTGTTTTGCTCAAAGAACTGTGAACACTACTAAGTGAATCCATTTCTTGGATCTCATCTTGTTTCAAGGCCATTATTCCTGTCAACTCTTACAACACTCACAGCCTCAAGAACAACTGCAGCCTCAGCTGAAATATAAGTACAATTAGTCATAAGGGGGAAATGAATGTGTTTTAGCTCCTGGCAATCTAACTTTGTTTGAGGCGAAACAGAGCTTGTTTGGTCCCAAACAAAGCCTATTTATTTAGTGACTAAACTGATCTCCTGCCTTATATCCAAGTTATTATTCAGCACTCCTAAAACAATTAAGAACAATGGAAATGATCTCATGAGTTAAAAGTGTTCTGCACTTTATTGATTTCAGTGAGACAGTTGTTGCGTATATGAAATAGCAGGTAATATTTAGTTTCCACTGAGGGTATACAGTATATCATTAGGACTTGTGATCATTTCTGGTTTTCTGACATATATATTTAGAAGATATATGTGTTTAGGTATTCAATTGAGCATAAACTTTTTTTTCAGGTATACAAGTCAAAGTTTTAAAATATCTGCCTGGGGCAAAAAACCCAATGTGTGAAACATAAGTGATTTTGACTTTGATTGGAACTTGCTGTCTGCAGTAACTTCTCATTTCAAGTATATTTTGTTAATTGCAATTTGTTTACTGTTTTCCTGTGTGGTCTCCAAGTGAGGTACAGTAAAAATATTAATAATTAAAATGTCACAAAACTTCACAAACACAATTTGTTTTAGGATGGAGGGAGGAATTAGAAAACCACAGTAACTGAACAATGACATTGTTTATATCAGTTAACAAAAGAAGCTAACTCAAGAATCCAGGAATACATACAAAATAGATATGTTCTGTTTGTTTTTCTTTTCACTGTCTACTGAAAATATTTCAGTTACAACAGTTGAAGTAACACCATAAAATATTATAAGTATTTATTGCATCTGTGTTGGGTGAATTTAATTGTATAGCTCGTTTTGATGAAAACTGTAATAGAAACGATCAAGCCCTAATGACCTGTTTAAACCCCACTATCCTCTTTATCAAAACCACTCATGCACTGTAGCAATGCAGGAGTGGGGCTAAACCAACTATCCACGTGTGTGGCAATGCAAAGGTTTCTGAGCTCTAGGAAATTTCTCTCAAAGTGCAGATGGCACAAAACAGGTAAAGAGGGCACTTCCAAAGAGGACATGAGTCATATAGCTCATATTAATCTGGGGAAAACCACACAAGGAATTCCTCTACCCAGTCTGTCTCTTGTGATTTTTTTTTTAAAAAATATGTGTGCTCAGTTGGTGTTTCAGAGCACAGAATTACTGTCATGTTTGAGGCCTGGGGTTTCCTGTTCAGTAGCATCACATTCCCTTAAATTTCAAGGCCAAATCATGAGATCAGGGCATGAGTCCACTTGATGTCATAAAGGCGGACAGTGGTTGAGTGGGTAGGAATTGGCCTTTGGAAATTAATTTGAGGGGAACCCAAATGAACAGGCCTAGAATCCTCCATTGCCATTCATCCTGAGATTCGTCTCCTTCTCTAGAGAGCCAAAAGAAGCTTAGCAATTCCTCGAGACTTCAGCCAGTTCTGAGAGATGTACACCAGCCAGAGTCTTTCAGGGGGCAGAGGACACATGCTCTTCAGGCTATAACTCCTATCAGTTTCACCTAGTGTAATAAATGTAAAGGACAGTGAGTGTTGCAGTCTGACAACATCCCAACAGCCACATGTTCCTTGTCGCTGCACATTTGACTAACGCGGAAAGAGCAGGAATTTCATTTTCACTGGACTCTACGCAGCACATTGCGTGATCTTCTGTGCCACTGCAACACAGACATCAAATGTGCGGTCCTCATCATAAAATGCCCCTAGGAGGATCAAACAGTGAAAGAGTGAAAAGTGATCACAAAGCTTTGTTTTTACCAGTGGTGCGTCTTTGAATGAATATGTACCCGGCTTTGATTTCAGAAACAAGGCAGCTAATTTCAAGAGACTTTTGTCATTAAATATCTAGAGTACATTTTTTAAAAAATGTCAGCAGCCTTCGTTTTAAAACGTGGTGTTATTTTTCCTAAGTGTTCCCTGGAGACCTTTTCTTAATGGTATAAAATAGTCTAAGTAATATGTGGGTTGGTGACTGTTTACTGAGATTTATATGGCCTTGGTGGGAGTGTGACCTTTATACTGTTCAAAACTCCAATTCCAGCTTCAGCTTGCCTTCACGTTCACTCATTCTATCTATGTGGTGGGAGAGTTTCAATGTCCTGAATTTCAGATTCATTTGTGTGGCAGTTACCTTACGTATTCTCAGCCAGTCGATGTCAGAATGCTTTATCTTTTGATTTTTAACTCAAAAAGGAGATTGATAAATAAGTGGAGTTGCCAAGTAGAAATGTTCTTGAAAATCAATAATAGCCCTCAGACAATCTCCAAATAACTGTCTTCTGAAAATTCACAAAGATTTTGCTTCACCACTTGTATCCTCCGAAGCAGGCACTGGCCTGGGCACAGATGAGAAGCTGGAGAAATAATATAAAGGGTTCATTCCTAACAATAAATAGAATATGGGTGAGAACGCAAATTGTTTTGCTAAGCTAAGGGTCATTGGTTAAGAACTCTTTTCTTTCAGTCCTTACTAACAAAGCAAAATTGTATTTTTATGCCCGGCTTATAAGGATGCAAATGGTGGTTAGAAGCCTGCAACAGCAGGCCTTAATGTTTGTTCACTGGAGGGCAGACTAGTGGGATGTGCCAGCAAATTTCTTGGAACACATAGCCCTGTCTAGAGGTGGGCCCAAATCACCGAACTAGTGGTTCTGGCCAGTTCATTTTTTGGCTAAACAGGTGTTCAGCGCCACCCAGCAACACCTTCTCCAGTGGACACCCACTTTGAGACAGTGTCCTAGCTTCCCTGCCCCACCTTTCTCTTTTAAAATGACCCGAGACAGCTTAAGTCTCAAGTAAATGAAAAATATTTTTCAGTACTTTCCTTTTGCTCAAGGAGTGAGTGAGAAACCTGATAATGTTAGTTCTGGTCAGCACAGCGGGAAATAACATGTTAGATTTGATTCATTAATGTTAAAATTATTACTGTTGTGTTGAATGGGAGGAATGCATCTAATTTTAAGAAAATAACATTTTGCAAGTTACATTAAAACTTTAAAAACATTACTTTTTTTCTTTAGCTGCAACAGCTGGCTTGTTACCAGAATAATATAAAAATAACTAGGCATGGGATTTTCAGATTTTTTTGGACCACAAATTCCATAATTCTCCATTTTGGGAGTTTCATCTGATAGACCCACACCTACAGACATCTGAATATATTTCACCTAGGGAAAAGGCCTAGCATGGGTCTAGCTGTGCCTTAGCTTCCTGTTCAGAAAAGAAGCACACAGTAGGGCAGCTTCCTTTCTGAACAGGAAGCTAGGGCAGAGCTAGCCATGCCAGGCCATGAAGCCTTCCCAGCTTGGCCTTTCCTCCAGATGAGCCACATTTAAGTGTCTGCAGATGAAGCTCTCTCAGATGGGACCAGAATGGAGAATTAGCCCCCAAAATCTGGAAAATTCAGTACTTATAAATAACAGTTTTAATGTTAATGTGTGAAACTAACATTTCCATATTCTGCCAAGTTGACATCTCAATTCAGTGGTATCATAAGAAATGCTTCAAAATGAGACTGTGAGACTTGGAATGAATAAGGAAGAAACAAAGACTTTTGTGTGTATGTTTTCATAAACGCATCAATAGCTTAGCATTCAAGATGATATCCTACTGCACTATCATTCCATTCAAAATTTTCCCAAGTAAAGAGGGCAAGGTTAGGTCAATGGATGCATGGGAAAAGAACTTGGCATGCTACCAGAAGAACTGATAGTGAATCAACAATATCCCTTTAATATATGACCCCAATGACTTTATCCCATTTGGCATAGTATCTATCATCCTCACAGCATCATTTCTAACAAGATACATGCTGCCAAAGGTTTGAGGGAGAAAGATTGTTGAGACTGTGAAGTGCCATAAATCAGACTAGAACATTTCCTTAATACTCAGGTGCCTTGATAAAAGAATGTGTGAACGTGAGGAATTTTATGTAGACGATAAATACATTTTATTTTATTTTATTAATTCTATTAATTAGAAGGACTAGAAAGCAATTAAATGTTTCACTGACAAATGCTAGTGCCTTCCACTGAGTAACAGATTAATGAGCAAATTAAATATAGTACTGGCTGACAGTTCTGATTTACCTTGGCTAAGCAATAGAGACAAGCTGTTTGCAAATTTATGTAATCTGAAATTAATACTTCATTTCCAGGGATATTATTTTGGATTGCCACCAATTTCTGCCTAAAGCAGAAAGATAAATGTGCAAATCCACTGTTGTTCTCATAGGGATCTCTCCCCCCCGCCCCGGCCTTTGTAATTATTCAGTAGCCAGTTTAAAGGGTATTTTGTCTGTTGTTGTTGAACTCCAATTTTAATTTTTTATTCTTAATTTTAAATAGTGTTAGATGCATGAATGGACACTACTGGGGGAATCTAGAAACAAACAAACAAACAAAAAGACTAAAAATGTGTGATATAATGTGATATTAATCATGGTCCACAGGTAAACTTCTGAAACCTCCACAAAACCCACAGATGCTTTGTTTGGCCCTAGATAAATGCATATTTATCTTCATAAATGTTGTGAGTGCTCAACATTGAGGTTGTATAAGGGAGTTGGAGGCTGACAGCTGCCTTCCTCACTTTACAAATGCACCAGGTTTGAGCAACCACAAAATTGGAAGGAGTCTTGTATAACAATGCAAAAATTAGATTAAATTAAATTAAAAAATAAAAAATAAAAAAAATCGTAGTCTTGATTTGATTGTATTTCTCCCCAATTTCCTGTCAAATCACACTTTATTCATATCAAATTATGAGTCTTTGGGGAGGGGGGCAGTTGTCATGGAAACTCATACTCATTTCACAAAAGTTTTTGCTGCAATGCAACTATATATTACACACTTTCCCTAATGTATCTGTTCTCCCTATTAACTAAAGCATGTTAATGTACATTTTTCACCTGTATATATTTTAGCTAGGCACTTTTAAAAAAGAATGCATTATTTAATGTGTACACAGCAGCTGAAATCCTGTTGTTTACCACAGTAAATCACAACTAGAGTAGGCCCACTGGAATCAATACAACTTACAGAGGAATTGCTTCATCAAATCCTTACTGATTCACTGTAGGGCAAGTTACAGTGGTAAGCAATAGGATTTCATAATTGTGCTGATTTCTGAAACAAGCTGTACTTTGTTCTCAGATGTACTGGAATGAGTAAATCAGGAAGAATCTCAAAGTCACCAGATTTTAAACTCCATCCTTTGTTTATTAAATGCACCACAGCTGTATGTTTAATGGCTCTGCAGGAAACCCTGGTGGGTGTTTTTTAAAAATCCTCCCATGTCTGACACCACTGTTGGGTGTGGCCGCCTCTCTTACAAGAATGGAGACAGCAGTTAGAGGAGGGTTGCCAGGAAAAAGAACGTGGCCAAAAAGCTCATCTGCCAGCTGGCGAGTGACAAAAATAACATGTTTTTTTTCCACATAAGAATCATAGATTCACAATGCCCGTGATTTTCTGTGAGGAAGTGATATAGATGTTGTCATTAGCAGCAGCCAGAGAGGCTTGTCTGTGCTTTGCATGTTTGTAACTTAACATTGTGCAAACGATTTCTTGCTAAACTACTATTGGCACAAACTTTCATGAACTGTAAGTCACATCATCAGATACATTTCTTTGTGGTATGGGAAAAAGTAGGGTAGGGTTCACAAAATTGTGCCAAATTAAAACGTGGCTGTCTTTACAATATTGAGTATAGTGAAACGTTTTGTTGTGTTGTTGTTTTTTTCAGTTTGAGTAATTCTCGGGAGTGCTTCTCTCACTTTCATTATTTTTCACATATTTTGTTTGCCAGCTCTTTCGTTTTACACAAAAAGGAAAGTCTCTTTTGGATTTCCCATTTATTTTTCCCCATTCATGTTTTCATGCACTCCTAAAGTCTTGAAGAACCCTTGGAAACTACTCCAAAAACACTCTAGCCAAAAAACGGAAGCAAGACAACACAGAATCAATCTACTCAAAAACAGGCAACAATACACGAGAAATTAAAATCATCGTCAGACCTATGCAGGCTGTAGTTTATATTACCACATTCATCATCACCATCCAATAAGTGAGAAAGAGAAATCATCAACAGATGATGCAGGCACTAGTTTATATACATTTCATCAACACCACCAGAGGCCACACAGAGGTGCTCCTACTGCCAAGATATATCCACCACCACCAGTTCTACAGACAGAGCAAAAATACCTCACTTGCCCACAAAGCAATTCAAAAAGAAGTTAAGTACCCAAAAATTAGAAAAGAAAATAGCAGTAGGAGTTCAGTGCTGCCCACCAAAGACAACAGATCCTTTGGACCTGGGCAGCACCAGACACAAAAAATAGTAAGGAAGTAGGCAGACACCGGCTGCCAAGAACACAGACACACACTCAACCAAAGCAACTAACTGCAGCACAACATCAAGAACAACAAGAAAGACATGCCCCAAGATGTGACTAAGCAAAAACAACAACCATTCACATAGTCCAACGGCATACTGGCACAGTGACAAAATTCATTCCCTTAGCCTGCCCCCCATATATATAAAATATCTATATGGAGTCCCCCTCTAAAACAAAGAAAAGCAAACAAGCAGATGAAAACATTTGCCGGGGGTTTTGACAGACAAAGGGTGAAAAAAAACCCCAAAAGTTTACATAAAAGAGGGAACACAAAAGAAACACAACACTTCTGTGGCCTCCTCTTTTGTAAGCATGAATCATTGGTGTTTCAGAGGCTGTCTTTCAGAAATCACTAAAAGAACAGGGATTACGTAAAAGAAAGTCTTTATATGTTGGTCTTTCATTTAGACACAAAAGACAGATCCCTAGATGCTTCTGGACACTTTGTTTTTCACTGCAACAGGCCAACATGGTTAACACTTTGGGAGCTACTCCAGTCAGTGATTCCTGAGCAGGGGAGTGGAGTGGGGGGAGATGCTATTCATTGCCTTTGTTGCCACTCTTAGTCACAGGGAAGGTTGTCTTCACCTGCTGTGTCCCCCTCCCCCAGCATGTGTTATTTGTGTCATTTTGCAGAAGAGGAAAAGACTGAACAGAGGGTGAGTAGGATTGGAGTTAGTGGATGCACAGGTAAGGAGTGTCTGCTGTGCCCTCCTTGATCTGCCTTGTGTTTTAAAAATCTGATGGGATATTCATAGTTAAGTCTGTTTGGTCATATTCTTGCCACTCAATTATCTTAGAATAGAGCCCTATTCAGGCTTTATATCTGCACCATCATAAATGCTGCCAATATGCTCACATGCAATGTCTCATCTCTGTAAATTCCCATATTGAGCTATGAAGTCTATGGAGGGACACTTCAGACATTTGGCAGACCTAAGGATGTTTAGTTGATCAGGTAGCCCCGTAATAATGTGTTTGCTAAGTAAGTTCAGCTAAATGCACTGAGGCTAAGCCTTCAGAATATCCTACTCAGCCTGGAGGAACAGAATGGAGTTGGCATATCAACCACCACACCAACTTGAACACACCTGATCTTGATTGATTTTGGAAGCAAAAGTGGATCACACCTTGTTTTCACTTGAATGGGAGGCCACCATGAAATAACATGGATCTGTACTAACAAATTCTGTTTGTAAATCTGGAAAGCCACAGCCAGAGTTGACAATACTGGACTACACAGTGCAATGTGTGGCTTAGTGTAAGGCAGCTTTCTATGTAAGGGCATTGGGGCAGACCCAACATATGGTCTTACTCCCATTTTGCAAATGTACAGTCCTAGATAAGACATCAATTTGTGGACAGTGTGAGAGCTGGTTGGCTAATCTGAGGAGATAATTTACATTAAATTCTTCTCTCTCTTTTTCAGAACTAGACTAAACTGTCTGAACTATATATGCATCCTTGTTGGCTGTCCCCTACCCCTTAATTTTCCCCCAAGGTTAAATGACTACAGTCAGTAAATATTATTTGAGTCTCATTGCTTTCAATAAATTGGGCACTTCAAGTAAATATGTGGAAGAATTCTACTTCTGAATTTATGAATTGCCTACATAACTTTTTAAAAAAGTATTCTTTAACTTTAGGTTGCTCGGAACCTCTGGGAATGAAATCAGGACATATACAGGACTATCAGATTACTGCTTCAAGTGTCTTCAGAACACTCAACATGGACATGTTTACATGGGAACCTAGAAAAGCTCGACTAGACAAACAAGGCAAAGTGAATGCCTGGACATCAGGACATAGTGACCAGTCACAGTGGCTACAGGTGATAATTTGTCATTGTTATTGGGTTTCACTTTTGCATAGGACAGAAAAGCAAATGACGTTTCAAGTGAAACACATGAACATGCACATGGGCAAATGAGTAGTTTTTATTCCTGGGTGAATAAAAATGCAGGCATATATCTGAATTTATAGTCCTTTAACCCAGTGGTCCCCAACCTTAGACCTCCAGATGTTCTTGGACTACAACTCTCAGACGTTGTCACCACCACCTCTGTTGGCCAGGGTTTCTGGGAGTTGAACTCTAAGAACATCTGGAAGCCCAAGGTTGGGGACCACTGCTTTAACCTGTCAAATTTATGACTTCAGTTATTATGATTCAATATATGCAAATAGACAGGTAGAACTGCCCATGTTGGAAAATTGTGGTTGAAACATGGCTTTCTCAGACATTCTCCACTGCAGAGTGACAGATTAGAAATTATAGAAATATGATTTCTGGAGGAAACTGGCCCAGTCAGTGTGTTAGGTACAAGTAGATTTCTGCAGCTGGAGTTTGTCCAGGAAGTTGGCTTTGTCATGCGTTGGCTGTGTTCAGCAAAGCCAAGTCCCTACCCTAGGAAGCAGGTGCTAAAGCACTGCTATGGTGGAAGTTCTGCTTGGGGCACCTACCCTATCTTGAGCTTGCCCTTATCAGGATGGATGTGAGGTAGTTGAGGCTCAGCTAAGTAAATAACCAGGTTACCTCAAATCATATACCTTTTTGTTCTTTCAGTTTGAGAGACCAACCGCATCTTGGGAAATCTCCCTGCACCAGGGAGTGTAGAAGGGGCAGTGCTAGAGGAAGAGGACAGAACTTACTTCAGGCCAGATGGGATACTCCTCTGGGTTCGGCTAGATCTGAGCATTAGAAGTTTCCCATCCGTGATATGCCTGATGATGTCACTGAAAGAATCTTGGAAGTGAACTGATAATAGATAATCCTAAACCACAGTGCCAGCACTGTTTTATGTGATTGTATGGCTGTGTCATGTCTGTGCCATAGCAATGGAAGCAAAATGGGTGATTTTGATGGAAGCAAAGTTGATGACTTAATTTTTAAAGCAAATGTGCAAAACTAAATTTTCAAGGGCAAAATTATGGAGATGAAAATTATCAAAAGGCATTGTTGTTGTTTAGTCATTAAGTCATGTCTGACTCTTCGTGACCCCATGGACCAGAGCATGCCAGGCCCTCCTGTCTTCCACTACCTCCCAGAGATTGGTCAAAATCAAAAGGCATAGCATTGTAATTATTTGTTGAAATGAATGAATGCTCAAAATAGAATATGATTGTTATGAGTCAGTATGTGATAAGAAACAGATAGAACTGCCCATGTTCTGAATGAAATCTGAAAAATACAACATATTCCATTTCCATCTACACTTGGTGACTTCATTTCATTTTTCTAAGTTGTTATTTTTGGCTTCAAAGATTGCATTAGGCTTCTTGAAACAGTTCCAGATCTGCCTTCCTTTAACACATTTAGCCATAGCAAGATTGATTCAGCACCATGAAGTCATTAAGAAGCTGTTCACATAGCTTGTTTTCTGTGTTAGGATGATATACAGAAGTTCCTGGGTAGGCTAATATGTAAAAGAGCAACAAATCACCAAACACAAGACGATTTGACCAGTCACTGCTCTATTTGCATATTAGAAGCATTGTATATTGCAGTGATTTGAATCTGCTGTCAGAGAGGAATGGGATTCTCAGCTTGAAGCCTTAACTGCAGCAGAAGTGTACTACTAGCCCCCTGCAATCTTTCCATATATAAATTATGACATATTAGATTTTTTGCTTTTTCCCACCTGCAGTTGCTAAGCAGTTTAGCAATGTGATTACTGTCTTCACTCTAAAATTGCATCTGGGGAGGGAAGGTAGAGGAAAAAAGGACTAACAACTGTATGGTCTCAGTAATTAAGGATGCCTAGATTCAGTCAAGTTGTTAACACACTGACTACACAACCTACTTGCTAAGAAAAAGAGTGCCATATAAACCAGTTGCATGAGAGATCCAAAGTGTGGAAGTATTTTTGGAGTACACCTCCTTAAATCCCCCAGCCTGCATGTTTGCTGAGGGGTTCAATAACTTTTCCAGCACTTGGAGGAATCCAGATGGTTGGATAGCTCAGTGGTTTAGGTATCTGGCTACAGAGACAGAGGTTGGGAGTTTGATTCACTCCTATAAGTAGAGACAGCGTGTATGGCCCTGGGTAAGTTGCACAGTCCCAGGGAAACCCTCAAAAGAAGGGAATGATGAACCACTTGTGACTACAGTGGTGCCTTGCATTGCGACGTTAATTTGTTCCGCAAAAATTGCTGCAGAACGAAAACGTCGCAATGCGAAATAAAAACGCCCATAGAAACACATTAAAACACGATTAATGCGTTCCTATGGGCTTAAAACTCACCGTTCAGTGAAGATCCTCCATAGCGCAGCGATTTCTGCTGTCTCTTAAGCGAGGAATCCATCCCAGAAAACAGCGGGCGGCCATGTTTTTTTCCCAGCGGCCATTTTGAAACCGCCAATCAGCTGGCCGAAAATTGTCACTTTGCAATGATCAGTCATCGCAAAGCGAAATTCCCCCATAGGGAACATTGCAAAGCTATCGCTTTTACGATCGCAAAAAATGCATTGCAAAGCGATTTCGTCGCTAAACGGAGTGATCGCTATGCGAGGCACCACTGTATTCTCTATCTTGAAAACCTAAGGTTTGCCTCAGAATTGATGACACATGATTCTTATTTAGAAACAGCAGCAAAATGCACTAGAGCTGGGAAAGAATAAGCATGCTCTGCTGAAATCATAGGATGTCAAAGTTGAGAACAACTCAGCTGTACCAGGACTTTGTTAATTGAAATGCCTCTCCTGAGAGGTGGATTTTTGCAGATGGATTCAAAGACCATCCCAAATGACATACTGAACCTCAAAGCAACTCTGTTTAACATGATTGAGAACAATCCAGGCTGGGAAAATTCAGTCATCTAGTCACACTCTTAGATTGTCATTAGAGGGTGGAATTAGCCATGTGTGTAGTAGTCCTTTTTATCATATTTGGACTAAAAACCAAGCTAGACTTGATATTCTGCTAAATAGTCAGTAGGAGCTTCCCTTCTTTTGAAAACAACAGCTATCTGCAGTTGCAAATTCCGAACATAAAACGTTGCTGAGGCAAAACAAAGCATCTCTCTGTAGTACCATGGTCTTAGCCTTGTATCTGAGCACACACTTGCCAGTGCTACTTAACAAGTGAAAAACAAGCATGTAATATGCAATCAAGCAGTGAATGTCACATCATGTTGTAATTCCTGGAGGTGGCAGTTTTTAGTTGAGGCTTAAGGAACTGTCCCATAAGAGACCATTGTGACCAAGCCCCACCTGCTGAAAAATAATGACCAAAATTATTTATCATTTTTGAATGGTACCAGGAGCAGTAGTTCCCAAAACACAACAATTTTTTAAAAAATGTATCATTTATTTCTTTATTCGATTTCTATACCGCCCATCTGACCAATGGTCACTCTGGGTAGTGTACAACAGTGATAATTGCATAAAATAACATAAACATAGTTAAAAACAGGCAGCAGACAAAAGTGATAGGCTGATACTCTCAGAGGCTATTCAGGTGGGATATTTTGAAAAGCCTGCTGAAATAAGAAGATTTTAAAGGAATTTCTTGAAGGTTACTTAGGGGGGAGGCAAATTTGGGATGGTAGCTCATTCCAAAGCTGTAGAGTGGCCACCGAGAAAGCCCAGTCCCTTGTTTTCATCTTCCAAGCCTCCCTTGGGGTTAACATCCTCAGCCATCTAACCTGGTTATACGAGAAAGACGGGCAGTTCCTTTTTGGACATAGGTGTTCTCCATATACTGAGGTCTCAAACTATTTAGGACTTTTTCAAGTCAAAAACAACACATTGAAGCTGATACAGAACTGGACCAGTAACCAGTGCAAGGTGGCCAGTATCAGGGGAGATATTGCTATTTATTAACTCCCCTCACTAACCTGATTGCCATATTCTGGACCTGTTGAAGTTTCCAGATCAGTCTCATGGGCAGCCCCACGTAGATAATTCAGTTATCTAGTCCCACCAGAAGTCACAGCAGAAATGGTGTGACTTCATAAAACCAGAAGTGTTTTAAGAACTTGATCACTTCTTTTTTTAGATCCAGCTTTCCCCAAACACACTACAGTATTTTCAGCCCACATCCCCACAATGAGTCTTGGGGACAAGAAACAGACTCCTGGACCACTGGAACCTGTCCATTCCTACCTAAAACCATTTCTCAAGGTTCAGAGCAATATTGATCCAAGCTAGGACAGGAGACCCGTGACAGCATGGATTACCCTCTTCTTGTTTGACACATACAGTCTGCATTCCTTTCTCTCTCTTTTCCTTTAAGAATAAAAAGGAATATTGCATGCAAAATTAAGTGGCAAAAGGGAAGGAAACTTACAATCCCTTGCCGTAGGAAATGTATGCAGGCATGGCTCATTTCCGTCTGTTTAGCTGATCCCAAGAAGCCAAATTCATGCAGAGTCAATATAAGATTACTTTGTGGCACATTATTCCGCTGCTGGTGACAATGGGCCTGCAGTTGTGTACAGATGGGTAGAGAATTAGAGTAGTGAAGAGGAGAGGCAGTGACAGACCTTATTATTTTCTCTAACAATTTCAGTTGTTTTCCTAATGCTTTTTTCCTGTTATACCTGATTGAGTATACAAATTGATTCATTCTGCATCCAGGTGGCTGCTGGCAGATTGTCTTCCACTCCAAGGAGAATAATGCCTCTTCTTTCACCCTCTTCAAACGATACAAAATCCCTTTAAGGCAAGAAATAGTTTGTGAAAGAAATTATTCCTATTTAAGAAACATAAAAGGATACAGATAGGAATTCATAAAATTTTATGACAGTGCAACTCTTCTTTATCGATATGAAAGATGAAAGTGATAGGTGCAACAAATATCATGCATAACCGACATAACACAGTTTAGTGACACTTTACAGATAAGTAGGTTTCCTTTGGCATACAATTTCGTGGAGTGCAGTCCATTTCATCAGATGCAGGAATACAGTGGGGTCTTGACTTAAGAACGGCTTGAGTTAAGAACATTTTGACTCTCTCTTAGGAAAATATTGACTTGACTTACATACTTAGATTTGAGTTAAGAACTGAAAAAAAACCACGTGGGAGGCAGGGAAAGTGCAAAATTTGAACTTTCAGTTAACTGTTGGTCAGTGAACAGGGTGCCTGTCTGCTTCCTCACTCCTCCCAGCGTTTAGAGAGTGGATTGGGAGACAGTCTTCAGACTGCCTGGTACTGCCTGGACTGTATTTTCCCTGCCTTCCCTGAACCTTTCTTGACCTAAGAAAAAAAGAAACAAAATTTCCACCTCTAGTGGTCGAAGGCGGAATAGCAGCTTCCCATTAGTTTCTATGGACGGAAAAGAGCAGATACGGATCAAATGGTTTTCAATGCATTTCTATGGGAAATGCAGATTTGACCTGAGAACTTTTTGACTTGAGAACCGCCTTCCAATACAGATTAAGTTCTCAAGTCAAGACCCCACTGTATGGAAAAGGAGCAGTAGCCAAACAGAACTTTTTAGGTGGGGATCCTATTGTGCTTTCACAGGTAGAGCATAACAGTGCAGGCAAGGAATCACAAGCTGGAACTGGGATTGTAAGGGAGGGGAAAACATCCATTTCTTTTGGAGGCTTCAGAGGGGTGGTGGTGCACACTCAACAAGAGAACATGGGCATGAAGGAAACACTGATGAGAGTAACCACAGGGAACTCTAGTGGGAACCATGGCTCCTGCTGGGATAAGCATAAGCCCATGCAACCCACTGTATTTTCGATGACAAGGTGCATCCAGGTTCACGGACTGTTCCACCAACTCTTTACTGGCTTTCTTTGGAATTAAAGGAGGGCCTCCTTTAAACAGCCACCCAGCATCTTCAATGCAGCCCTGTGCTGATGTGCATCCCTTTCAAAAGGGAATGCCACTGGGTATGGCCTACTAGGCACACATAAGGTCCTCCACCATGAAGGACTTATCTGTATGGAAAAAGAAGAATGGGTTTGTTTGTTTTCTGCACCACAGTCTGCCTGACATTGAAGTCAAGGGCAAAATCTCCAGAAGTGAATCAGAACTAGATTTTATTCATAACAGCCATGAAAGTGCCATAGCAGTTTATACAGTTGCGCACATGTATGATACAGCATAACAACACTGACATGAATTTTCATTCTGCAAGCATTTCGTAGGATTTAGACATTTGTCTTTAAAGGTTCCAGAAGACTCATTGTCATCTTAGCTGCAAAAGAGCAACATGGATACTCTCTGGAAATAATACAGCTGATATGTCTGCTGAAAAGCAATATGAAATAATCCTTACAAGAGAACAAGTTGTAGGAGAATTTCTCTCTCTCTCTCTCTCTCTCTCTCTCTCTCTCTGTGTGTGTGTGTGTGTGTGTGTTGCACATTGTATTGTGGCTGTGCTTTACATTTTTGAATGCATCACTCTCAATATTAATGTGTCTAATCTAGGGAGATAAATGCTTGCTTATTTTGGCTTCTCATGTGAGAACATGAAATTGCAAAATTATTCTCATTGCCCTATGAAAAAGCAAAATATTTTGTAGGACAAGAAATATTTTTAATAGGTCAACAAAAATATTTATTTCGTTCTCATTTTACCTTTCTTCCAGAAACTGGCCTTGTTGTTCTTGTTTAGTCGTTAAGTCCTGTCCTTCATGACCCCATGGACCACAGCACGCCAGGCCCTCCTGTCTTCCACTGCCTCCTGGAGTTGGGTCAAATTCATGTTGGTAGCTTTGATGACACTGTCCAACCATCTCGTCCTCTGTCGTCCCCTTCTCTTCTTGCCTTTACACTTTCCCAACATCAGGGTATTTTCCAGGAAGTCTTCTCTTCTCATGAGATGGCCAAAGTATTGGAGTCTCAGCTTCAAGATCTGTCCTTCCAGTGATCACTCAGGTTGATTTCCTTCAGAATGGATAGGTTTGTTCTTGCAATCCAGGGGACTCTCAAGAGTCTCCTCCAGCACCACAATTCAAAAGCATCCATTCTTTGGTGGTCAGCCTTCTTTATGGTCCAACTTTCACTTCCATACATCGCTAACGGAAAAACCATAGCTTAGATTATGCAGACCTTTGTCAGCAAGGTGATGTCTCTGCTTTTAAAGATGCTCTCTAGGTTTGTCATCGCTTTCCTCTCAAGAAGCAGGCGTCTTTCAATTTCGGGGCTGCTGTCACCATCTGCAGTGATCATAGAGCCAAAGAAAGTAAAATCTGTCACTACCTCCACATCTCCCCCTTCTATTTGCCAGGAGGTGATGGGATCAGTGGCCATGATCTTAGTTGTTTGTTTGTTTGTTTGTTTGTTTGTTTGTTTGTTTGTTTGTTTGTTTGTTTGTTTGTTTGTTTGTTTGTTTGTTTGTTTGTTTGTTTGTTTGTTTGTTTGTTTGTTTGTTTGGATGTTGAGCTTCAGACCATTTTTGGTGCTCTCCTCTTTCACCCTCATTAAGAGGTTCTTTAATTCCTCCTCACTTTCTGCCATCAGAGTGGTATCATCTGCATATCTGAGGTTGTTGATATTTCTTCCAGCAATCTTAATTCCAGTTTGGGATTCATCCAGTCCTGCCTTTCGCATGATGTATTCTGCATATAAGTTAAATAAGCAGGGAGACAATATACAGCCTTGGCAGACTCCTTTCCCAATTTTGAACCAATCAATTGTTCCATATCCAGTTCTAACTGTTGCTTCCTGTCTCACATATAGATTTCTCAGGAGACAGAAAAGGTGGTCAGGCACTCCCATTTCTTTAAGATCTTGCCATAGTTTGTTGTGGTCCACACAGTCAAAGGCTTAATTATTACAATTAACAATAAAAAGGTGGAGCATATCCTTAAAAGCACTTGTATTAGGAGTTAGTAAGATGCTGAAAGCTTTTCTAAATACAGTAGTAAAGTTTTTTGTATGGCCAACATTTTGAACTGTGCCTAGAACCAGAGAAGGAATTGTAACAGGAAAGTTAAATATTCCTTATACAGTAATTGGCAATACTTGGAGGTCTAATTGCAGCATTTTGGAATAGCAAATAGTTCAGAACAATTTGCAAAGGAAGGCTGACACAGTTTGTTACAATAATCTAAACAGTGTGTATCTGAGGAATGTATCATCATAGCCAAATCAAAAAATTCCAGGAATAGGTGCCACTAGCACCCTAAGCTCTAATTGTGCAAATCCACTCCTGGCCCTCACACTAATGATGTCAATTACTTAATATACCAGTTGCTTTGGTACATATTGGCACAAATCCTATTACTTACAGCTGCTAGTCTAACACCCAGCAGCATAACTTTTGGCTGTGAGTTACTTTAAATTGAGACATCAGTGTAGGCATTTCCTATTGCACACCTCACTGACTGTTTTTTAAAGGATTATAAGCCTCAGGGGTGACCCAGGTTTCTATAATATCTCATGGGCATGAAACAATCAGGCAGGTTTTTTAAAAGAGTTTTAACATTCAGAGGGTGAAATGCCCATCTCTGTTTCTCTAATGTTGGTAAACTGAATGCTTTTATATCCTGATTTCAGTCTCCTGCCTAACAAATTGCAAAATTATTATGGGCAAGGTCATATGACTAAAGTAGATAATTTGGTCTGTAGAAGGTAATACAGAAAAAAGAGTGCCAGTTAAAATAGTCATTTGGTAATTAAGCCCTGTCCTCTGGCATATAGCCTGACTACTGACTTTGTCTTTGTCCCTACGTGTCATGCTCAAAAAACATTATGCTTTGCTCCCCTTGTATACCATTAATTTCCATTAATTGCACTGATTAGTGATAAAACTGACTCAAGAACATGCAAGGGCATTACCTGAACAATACACTTGTCATAGATTCAGTAGGTCATTGGCTAACCTTCTTTGCCCTGCATATGATTTTAGGCAGAGTCCATTATTCATATTAATAGTGTTGTTACACTATACACTGCTGCATTGCCCTTTTAAAAATTGCTTTTAACTTAGCAAATCTTTCATTTGCAATCTATTTTATGAAAATGTTTATAGCAACAATAGAATATAGGCATTCACTTTCAATGAGGCAAAATAGATGTTTGCTTCATTTTCAATGCAATATTTAGACTGTAAAATGTAGTACCTCTGAAAAGTCCTTCTTCTAGCTAGCCACCTACAATAAGATAGTCAGCAGGGCAGGGCAGTAGAAGTCTTCTGAAACTTTATTTTACAAGTCTTGTTGCCAGGAGTCCATGAAATAAGCAGCAGTAGGAGGTAGCTTTTTACTGCCTCCTTGGATTCTTTTTTCTCCCATGACAACGTGACAGATATAAAGGGAAGTACTGTTTATAAAATGGAACAGTATTATGGAATGTCTGGCATTTAAGAATATGTAAGATGTCCGGTATGTGTGACAGGAATTTAACAAAAAAATTATTTCATGTGTTATGGTTTTGTTCTGAACATTATAAACCAAATCTTGTTTATATGGTCTGAAATGTGAAGGAAGCAAAAATAGTGTTACTTACACTTAAGAGCTGTCATGGTATAGCCACCTCCTCCCCACTATTTGAAAATAATATGAATTCAGTATCTCTTCCTCATTGAGCCTTATTGAACCTGTCACTGACTGTGGCCATACCCAATTATTGCTGTGTTATTATAGACAGACTTAGAGAAAAGGTTTTTTTTTTGGTTGAAGTACTCTGTTTTTGGAATCATAGAATAATTGAGTTGGAAGATAAGATCATCAGGTCCAACCCCCTGCTCAGTGCAGGAATCCAAACCAAACAGTTCTTCAGTGTGGCCTCTGTGAATGCACACATATGGGTTAAACCAGCGCCTGCGCTGGAACTTCGGAATCTTCTAGAGCAGTGGTGTCGAACTGTGGCCCTCCAGATGTTCTTGGACTTCAACTCCCAGAAGCCTTCACCACCACCTCTGCTGGCCAGGATTTCTGGGAGTTGAAGGCCAAGAACATCTGGAGGGCCACAGTTCGACACCACTGTTCTAGAGCTTTTCTGAAAAGATACAAAGTTTAGATCTGACAGATAATAGTCCAATTTTCTCTTGAATTGCCTCCAGCATTGGAGCACTCACCATCTCCTGAGGTAATTGGTTCCATTATTCTACTACTCCAACGGTAAAGAGGTTTTTCCTGATATTCAGCCTAAATGGGCTTCCTATAGCTTGAGCCCACTATTACATGCCCCACACTTTGGGGTGATCAAGAACAGATTCTGCCTCTACTCTGTATGACTGTCTTTCAAGTATTTGAAAAGTGCCATCATATCTCCCCTCAGTCTTCGTTTCTCAAGGCTAAACATGCCTAGTTCTTTCAGAAAAGCACTATAGAAACATGTCAACAGAAATAGTGCTCAGAAATATTTATAGTGCTCAGAAATGTTTACCTGGGGGCAGATTTTATACATTTCAAGTAATTAAGTGGCAGAGCGTTCCTGCTCATTCATGTAGGAATGCTTAAAACTCAAAAATAATTTGGTGTTTATAATTTGTTTTACTTCTTCTGATATCTTTAGAAGGCAGAGAACTCTTGCATTGTTAGTTTGTCACTACTTTAGAAAAGAACCTTAGGATTGATTAGACTATAGCATTAAATTTAGAAAAGTCCAGTCAAAATGCTTCTAAGGAATGGAGAAAGATGCCCTTAAAATGTAACATTCCTTTAATCATTACATCAGTACAATAACTTTGTTCCCATTCATTACTTTATCTTTGAAATATAACTTTATCATGCCCTCATAGTCGAAAAATATGTCTACAAGTAACCATGGGCAGCTCATGATCAGAGCTAGGAAGTGCCTCATCCTCAAATTTCAGAAACATTCCCATGCCCGGGCCGTGATCTATCACTGCATATATATATTACATGTAACTAGTTCTTCCCAACATCTGAAAAGATCCAAGATTTAGTGAAGTCAGGCTGCAAATTATTTATGTATTGAATTGTGCATACATTGTAAGAAAGTGTAGGCCAGTCCTAAAAATCAGTGCCCACCGTATCTTGGACTATAACATTATTCAAATGTTACTGAATCTGAGGTTTTCATCCTGAGGGAAATGTTCAGCCCAGCCCCTGGCCATCTCATTGCTTACACAATCATCACTGAGTCAGTGCCCTCAGCTCTTTGGACTATAGATCCACTTGCTAAATTCCTTGTTCTCAGTTAAGTCTGCATTGAGATATTATCACCTTGATGAGGAATGTTAAAGCCCTGCAAGATTCTTTGCTTCAAATCAAGACCCAAATAAACAGATCTTTAAAGCCAATCCAGTGCTTCAATTTCTTAAACAAAGCAGCAGTCATCTTAGTTCTGGGCACTTTGTACAATTTATGCCATTTTATGAACTCCATGATTTTACATAAAAATGTGCAATTTTGTGTAAAGTGCCATTTTCATCAATGTAAGAAATCTATTTAGGTATTTAAAAAAACATTATAGACACATGTAAGGAGCTTTCTGAGCATTATCTTAAGGCTTAAATAAAGGCTAAGGCATTTGAGCTGGTATTTTTTCAGTCTTCTGTACATACAAATGTTAAATCACTTGGCAGAACTCTAGCTTCAGAATCATAAGTCAATTCAGGATTTTTTTTAAAAAAAGAAACTTCCCGGAACTAAACTTTTCACACTTCAGAGACAGCCATATGCTTACCTGGTAGTCAGTTAATCATTTAACTTGGCCAAGATGCAACCAACATTCTGAAAACTCATCAGCTATGCTAGTAATGCTACGTGCTGGCACTTTGAACATTTATTTCCTATGCCTGCTTCCCTCTTCACCTGATCTTCTTTCCCAGCTGCATGGACTGCAACATCTACCTACAGATTTATATGTACCACATATAATCTTTATATTTGTATACAAGCCTGTGCCTGATATTGCACTCCATTTGTCTGAAGAAATGGGCCATAACTTACAGAAGCTCACACTGAAATAAATTGGCTAGCTTTTAAGGTGCCACAATACTTTTACTTTCATTTTTTGTTTTGTTCTGTTTATTTCTTATACGTGCCAAAATTAGCTATGTCTCTACCTTTTTGAAAATCAAGGAAATTACCATTTCCACCACCCGGTGAATTCTTACAACAGAGCAGGGATAAGAATTCCTGAATTGAGTCATATTCTGACGTTCTGTCCAGTACACCACACTGGCTTTCACTCCACTAAATGTCATGTGTAATAGGTAGCTGGGAGAACTGTGAGATATATTATTATATATCTTGGAAAACAACATAAGATCTGTGCTGGTTGATATAAAAGGGGTCAATTATATCTAGTGACTTTTCAGTTATTATTATTCTTATTTAAAAACACCAGACACAGTCAATCAAAATTATAAAAATATTGACTGGTATTATATAACATATATAAATTTTAATCAAAATCTATCTGTTAAATATTGGAGCAGTATGTATGCTGTTCCTAATATTGCTGGGGTGTTTGTTTGTTTTTAGCTCTGATGGTGTTATTTCTGAGATCTGAAACTGCTTATAATGCTGTGTGAAATTTCTTGATATTGTTCCCAAGGCCTCAATGACTATGGGGACCAGTGAAGTGTGTTTTATCCACAAGTGAGATGTTTCAATTGCCAGGTCTTTGTATTCTGTCAGTTTTTCCAATTCTTTATCTTCAACTCTGGCATCCTGTGGAATTGCAGTGTCAATGATTACCAACCAATGATCCGGACATTTTTTCATTCTATTACTACTATGTCTGGTGTGTTATGTTCAAGGTGTCCATCAGTTTGGATCCAGAAATCCCACAAGACCATGACTTTGTCATTTTCTGATACCTTCAGTACCTGATGTTCCCATGTTTTTTTGAAGGCTGGCAAGGTGGTGGTGTGTTTTTTTTATAATGACCAGTGCGCTAATTTTGCCACTCTATCATGTCTAATTTTGTGTTCTGTTTGTGCAATCTTTGGACATTCACAGATGAGGTGTGACACAGTTTCATCTTTTTCTTGGCAGAGTCAACATTTGCTGTTAGCACTAATTCCTTGAATCTTAGCTTTCATCACATTGTTTTGGAGTGCTTTTTCTTGTAAAGCAAAAATCAAGCCTTTGGTTTCTTTCTTAATGGTCCCATGTTGAATTATTATCATGTTTTCCATTAATATTTTTCAAATGTTGTCCATGTAGTGGTTAATTTTTCCAACCATTTATTTTCAAATTGTTGTTTCTTAGATTGAGCCTTTGTTCTGTTGTTTTCGAAATAGTCTCCATTTCCACAACGTTAAGTAATTTTTTTCTACTTATATAATAATTTGGGCTTCTTTTTCCTCCTCTGCTACCTGCTATATTTGCAGTAATCCACAGCTTCTATTTTTTTTATGGTAAATATAATTTGTCTGCATCACTTTTCGGATGTAGCGCCTGACGCATGTTCCTTAGTTTCCATGTTTTTCGATCCAACTCCTCTAATTCATTTTGGGTCCAATCTATTATTACAGCTGGGTATCTAATTACTGGAACTGTCCATGTGTTTATGGCTTTGGTTGTATTTCCACCATTTAATTTTGATTTTAAGATTTTCCACAGTCTTTTGATGTATTCCCTTTCTGTCACTTCTTTAACATTTGTGTGCAGAATGTTATCTGTTTCTATTATTATTCAACAATATAAGGCACAGTCAATAAAAAAATTGACTGGTATTATATAACAGCTACAAGTTTAACCAAAACCTAAGTATCAGTTAAATATTGGTGCAACATGTATGATGATGATGATGATGACTGATGATAGCCTACAGGCAGGACATCGTAATAACACCCAGTAGGTGCTGGTGATCAGAGACATACTATCTTAGTTATTGCAATTAGAATTTGGAGAGTTATTTTTTAAGAGAATGTGTATAATGATATTTCATGTGCCATGGTATGATGGTGCTCTGGGGACATGTGCTGATGCCACTACTTAGGTATGGATAGCTTCAGCATGCCATTCACTTTGGTTGTCCCATTGTAGCTATAGAAGAAATGTGGTGACATTACACAGCAGCATTGCTCCTCATTCCATCTTGCAAATGGACCTGTGTCAATCCTTCCCTTTTCCAGGACATAATGCTAGCCTGTGTTTCATATTTCATGTATTGAAATAATTGGCACCATTCACAAATGAGCAATAACTTCTGTACTCTTTGGGGAAGAAACTGATTCTTAAACCAACTGATTCTTAAACCAAAGGGAGGTGAAATCATTCGTGCTTTACACAAGTGAGCCTGCTTTCTTCTCATGTTCTGAATCCTCCTGATAGTCCCCTCTTTTGAAATCCCTGAGCAACTCTGAAACTGCTGCTTGTTATTTTTACTATTGTTTTCCAGAGGCATCTTTCACAAATCATTACAAATAATAACCTCTTTTTAATGATCTTTCCCCAACTCATACATGTATCAGATTTAAAAACAAGTCAGGAAGAGTAAAACAGTTAATTTGATGCAAGTCATAACAGAGGTAGAAAAAT
This sequence comes from Pogona vitticeps, assembly GCF_051106095.1. Taxonomy (NCBI): domain Eukaryota; kingdom Metazoa; phylum Chordata; class Lepidosauria; order Squamata; family Agamidae; genus Pogona; species Pogona vitticeps. The sequence goes on from NC_135784.1 coordinate 272,836,996, forward strand.
ATGACACCTTTATTGGACCATTAAGAAAGTCAAACGATTATTGCAAACTTTCATGGATGCAAGCTTTCACAGTTCCCTTCTTCAGGCATGCGCCAGTAACTTGTGAATAGTGCAGAAAAAAAATATAAATGAATGTCCCAAAAAGTCATGGCAAATGTTTGCTAGGCATCCCCTAAAGGTGAGTTTAATGCTGGTTGCAAGCAGGTTTTGGGAATGTGGTTTAATGTTTCACCCCTGGTACCATGTGGTTAGAAATTTCTACTCAGTAATTCAGACAGAGGCAGCCCCTCACTCTGCATAAGCCTCTTCCAACTTGTTTTGTAAAACAAGTTTCTTTTTTGGCTGGGGGTAGGGAAAAGAAATCAAAATGTCTTAGGCTTATTCCAGCTAGTTTTGTAGTCAGTTCATTATCCAGAACGTGCAATGTAATAGGAATATATTGTATTACAGGTTCTGGAAAGGTGCAATAGATCTTGTATGAAATGCCACTGATGTCTGTCAGTGCCTTCTTGCAAGCACAGAAAAGCCATATTAAACAAATGTTAACTGCCTGTATTTTTTCAGCTCCGGAAAGTACAGGGGCAGAGCAGCGTAGAGCATGCAGTTGTAATCTGCTTTCAAAATAGCAAAGATATGAATGACAATCTCTCTGTACTTACAAGGACAAAAAGTATTGTGGCCTTTTCTGTTCTATAAAGACAGGAGGAAAGGCTGGTATGACAAGCTGGCAAAACAATGAATCAATGATGTAAACTTGAGGACAGTCTCCTGTTTTTGATTTATCATGTGCAGAACAGGAATCAAACACATAGTTTCCCGCCTGTTTTCCAGGCTGTCCATTGCATGTTTGTGCACACACAAGTAGCACAACCAGTTGTTCAAGCAGTCATTTGCAGTGGACACCCCAGAAAATACAGAAAAACACTTTTGTAATTGCTGTGCCACACACAGCAAACTGAACACAATACTGGCTTGAAAGACCAGAGAGCCATGTATATGTTATGCAGTTTTAAATACCCAGTTATTTCTGATTGGAGATATCTGTTAAAGAAGCTGTGGAAACAACTTGAGAACCTATACGGATGGAAGGTTTCCTTCCTTGATGTAGAGCATTTCTCAGCAGCTTCACCTGTATTCCACCCACCTTTGAATGTATCTTTACCTTTAAATACCCTTGAGATAACAAATAAAGAAACAGTGGATCAGATAGAGAACCTCTGTAAGTTGGAGGTTTCCCTCCCTTGGTTCAGAGTTTTGCTGAAGTGCCTCACATACACTGTGTGTACATTGAACAAAGAAAGGTGCAGGGCAGACCTTTGATAGATCCAGCAATAAAGCTCCTGAGGAAGAACAAGGAATTATATATCACAGTTATCTTCCTGATGGGAAGAACAAAGCTACTCAGCAGGAATCAAAGAGGTCCTATCATTGTATTCATGACAGTGGTGTCAAGAACTGCAAAATGATCTATCAAGACAAGCAGAATTCCGTAGCTTTTATTGATCTCTATACAAAGGCCAAGACCTAACTCAATTATTTAAGCTCAAGACTATAACCAGTGTGCCCTAAAATGCCAAGGAAATGCTCTGTTCACTTAGGTACTCTAAGGTGACACTGAAAGATGACCAAGGTCTTCCTTCCTGAAAGAAACTTGTAGAAGGTGACAGTAGGCATGTTGTAGGTAGAGTTGCAGAAGAGGAAGAGAAGTTAATTTCTATAATTCAAGAACACTTCCTCGCTTTTTTCTTTTAAAACAACAATTCTGAAAACTGTGTTCTTTCCCCTGCATTGAAGTATATAAACAAATTAATTTTTAATGTTGCTGGGCATTGCCCAAAACATAAAGATTAATTATTTAAATTCAATCTGTAATCCAATTTTACAGAAAGATTCCTGAGTGTTGCATTTTGGTCATCAAGGCAGCAAGATAAATTTCTTCCTTTTTTAAAAATGAAACTCAGCCTTGAGGTGATATTTGTTGGCTAATTTAATGTTATGTCTTGTTTTTATGTGTTTGGCTCCATATTTTGTCACAAACTAAAGAAGGAAAACATACAACAGGCCAATAAAGCATTGCCAAAATCTTGCTTGTAAAAATCATTACTTTCAGCACAAGTGCATTATGTTAATCAGCATGTGGAAAAGATATAAATAGCTGGCTTTCATTCCAGTTATTTGTGTATTAATTATTTTATAGCTTAAAATTTAGTACCCCATAGCTTGAAAAACTTGGTAGTAGCTATTTGCTGGGTTTTAACAGCTCACAAACTGCCATTAACTAGCCCCATTAAACTAATTTAAATGTTTTTAACAGGATGGTTAGTATTGGAAATAAACAATAAGTACTTTAAGACTTTTCATATTATGTAAATAACACAAACTGGAGCCAAGAGGCGCCTAGTGGCAAACAGGGAACAGAGTAATCATTTGTCATTCTTCAGAAGAAAGAAAGGCAGGGTGACTATGGAAGCAAAGGAGATGTCATATTCATAGGCTCCAGAGATGTCAGATGTCACATAACACAGTGGTTCATAACCTTTTTGAAAGAAACGCCCCCTTGAGCCATTGAGGACGTTATCATCGCCCCCCTCCCCACGGTGATGATATCTTTTTATTTGTTTGTTTGTTTGTTTGTTTGTTTGTTTGTTTGTTTGTTTGTTTGTTTGTTTGTTTATTTATTTATTTATTTATTTATTTATTTATTTATTTATTTATTTATTTATTTATTTATGACACTTAAATCCAATGACCCCTGAAAACAAAATTCAATTCCAAGAAAATGAAATGCCCCCAAAAAGTAACACTTAATGATTTAGTTGCAAGCGAATTTTAAGACGCAAAAAGAAATATTAAAAAGGGCATAAAAACAAACTGCAATGCAGGAACTAAAACTTTCAAGACAAAAACTCTGAAACTAAATTAAGATTGGAGGAAAATATATATTCATGCACACTGTAAAAAGGCTGTAGCCATCTTCACAGGTTTGGCTTGCTCCAGCACCCCCCTACCGCCCCCCTTCTGCTCCAGCGTCCCCACACCGCCCCTTTTCGTTCTACTGCCCCCCTGAAAAATGAAATCACCCCCTGGGGGGCATTATCACCCACGTTAAGAACCACTGACATAACACACTAGCTGTGTCATTGCGTTTACACCAATGTGATCAATTGAACCAAAATAGCTGCAGGATTTGGCTACAGCAGAGAATACTTTTTGTGTTCATCACATTGAATTTGAAAGACTGCCCCTTGTTCACCTTGGAGGTAAGATGTTAAAAATAACATTACTTCTGAGGAGATTACTTCTGTACTACTGGGAGTGTTGAAGAGGTAATTGTATTATTTTGAAGACATAATGTGTATAGGAATGTTATGGAGGGTGGCTTAGAAGCATTTCAAGAATTTTATTTGTATTTTAACTGAGTTTTTTAAAAAAAATAAAGTAAAAATCACAGTAATACATTACTAATGAATAATTATCCTCACTACTCATAAGTAATGTCACAATTTATCTGTAAACATTACTAATGCTATCCTGTTCTCTTCTCCAGTAACATTTCCAAGCTCAGATCTTTGTCGGTTGACCCTTGAAGCTGCACACTCACGAAAATAGGGTCAATGACAATTATAGAAGTTGCAGGGCAGATAGAGAGCTTCTCTGGGCTATAAGTTTCCCTCCCTTGGCACAGTCTTGCTCAGCTATTTCACACACATTGTGGCGCAGGGGTTAAAACGCTGTACTGCAGCTAAAACTGTGCTCACGACCTGGGGTTCAAATCCCAGGTAGCCGGCTCAAGGTTGACTCAGCCTTCCATCCTTCCGAGGTCGGTAAAATGAGTACCCAGCTTGCTGGGGGGGCAATGTGTAGCCTGTATAATTAAAAAAAATTGTAAACCGCCCGGAGAGTGCTTGTAGCGCTATGGGGCGGTATATAAGTCCAATAAATAAATAAATAAATAAATAAATAAATATATCAGACAGGAAAAGGAACAGATCGTTCCCTTGAGAGACCCTGCACTGAAAGTCCTAAGGAAAAAATGAGAAATTACTAATCGCAATGACCTTTCTGCTTAGAACAATTAGAAAGACTTATTTTCTCTTGGAGAAAAGGGCTAGTAAACATAAGGGTGGAGCAGAAGGGGGTCTCTTTTGTCTTCATTTTGACCACCCTGAGAACGCCCTGAGCTTGACAACTCTAGTTGCTCTGCCAGTTTTTTTCTGGGCCAGTCACTCTTAGATGGGTTATGCAATGCTGCTTCTTAATTTCTAGAACAAAGACTAGTAAGAAGGAGAGAACAAAACTAAAGCAGATAAGAACCCAAGGACAATAAAAATAGAAAAGAAGTTGGAGAGGTATTTAAAGAAAAGGCCATGTTGACACCATTGGAAAGCATTTTGACTCAAATTGAAAATTACTTCTCAGGAAGTTTTTGACATGTTTTACAGTCAATCACTGCCTCTCCATGTGCAAAGAGAGCCATGCAAGGATTTCAGGGGAAGCAAGCGCAAAGCTAGCAGTTCTCCCTTGTGTTCTAGCTATGGGTTGTTTATTAGTTCTTGAGCTAGAAAGAGTAGCACAGCTCTCATCACACTTCTTGTTCCCTGTACAGTTGCATGTAACAAGGAGAGAAGAGCACAGCCTTGTTATTGTTACTGTTTGTCCTGCAATAACTGAACTCTAGAACAATGTGCCCTACAGCATTATAGTGGTATCAGTATGAAACGTACAAGCAGGAAAAGGATTTGATGAATGAATCACGGGGCATGGAAGTAACTATTGTTGCTTATAACAAATTGTTTTCAAGAGATTACAAGAGACAATACCCCTGCTTTTCTTCACCAACCAGTCCTCCCTTGAGTGGTGCTGGGTTTTTGAACTACCAAGTGATGTTTTGCCATGTTGCTCATTAAAGAGGGTAAAGGGTTTAGGAAGGATATGGAATTTGGTTATTTCCTTTTTGGTGCAGAATTGATCGGTTTGGAAGCTTCTTGGTTAAAGGAAACAAAAAAATTGCTTACAGTACACACTTACCTATGTGGAGTAGTTACATTTCCACACATTTGTCTTTGGAGAGCTGAACATGGAGGGGAGAAGAGAGTTAGCTGGAAAAGGAAGAGAAGGAAGGGAAGAGTGACCGTAAGAATTCTGAGACATAAAAAAAACCCCTCTATTGTTTAATTAATAGCAAGTACAGGGCATGCTACCCACTGAAAGCCAGTGTTAAAGGAGAAACATGGAAGACTGCATTTTTCCTGCAGGGCGGTCTCCCATCTCACCTTATAGTCAGCTTCTTAGTATTGGAATCCTATATGGGCCAGCAACTGGCCAAATGGTCTGTGTTGTGTCTGAGGAAGCAATAGGGTCCTGCTGTGTGGTGCACAACACTTATTTAGAAGTAGAAAAAGGGGGAAGGAGACTTTTTTTGTGCTTTGTATACAGCTAAGATAAAAGGCGAAACTGTCTGGAGCATTATAACAACTAAAGTAATATGCTATTGATAAATAATAATAACAAATTTCTTTCCCCTAACCTTGAGTAAGAGACAGTGGAAACAAGGCCTATAAAAGCTGACATTGATGTGTTACACTTCCAGTTTCTGATATAACTCAGAGATGAATTAATGTACCCTCTTTTGGAGGAAATACCATTTCAATTCCATTTCAATTTAAATGACTGAAACTGCTGAAACACGATACTTTGCTGTTTTTGGTAGCAATAAACATGTAGCTAAGAATACCGTTTTGGATGACATTGCTATTGTCATAATAGCAAGTTCAGAATCCCTTAATATGACAGTCCCTCTATCCTTGGAAATGCCAGAGAGAAGTTTGAGGTGGAATGAGGTGAATTGTGGTGCACAGGTGGGGGAGAATCCCCAAACAGCCAATAGAAAAAACTGGGTTACTCTTGAGGTATCTAAAAGCATATCCCAGAGTCAACTCATTCCATTGACTGGAGTATCTCTTATTCAGAAGTTATCTAGGATGTATTTTTGTGCTGCTGCAGGGCTGATGTGAGCTTTCTTCCATCTTTGAATCTACCTCCTCTTTTTTGTGCTTGATTCATGCTTCAGCATCAGTGATAACAGTGCCTTCCAATTGGCCTTACAGATATAACTATATAAAGATATTACAGTAACATAACAGTGCAATCAAAGATTTAACTGTGGTCACAGACACAAAGAAAAGTTATTGTATTTTCTTTGTCGTTGGAATTGGAATGTCACAATTCCATTTCCACACTAAAGGTTATTGCTCTTGCCTCTGTAATCTGTGGGTCATATTTGCCTAGAAACAGCATGCAGTGCCTATGAGTCATTCGTTGCTAATCACTATTTATCACTGCAATTAGCAAAGCAATCTTCAGAGTGCCAGCACCATAAGGTTCATTCAGAATTTATAGAGCACAGGCCAGCCAGAAGTCTGGCATCCTGATATTAACAACATTTGACTGGAAATAAGACCTGCCGATTTCACTACAACATATTTCAGGGTAATGGCTGATTCACGCAAGCATTTTCCTGCCATTCCTTTTGTCCTTGTCAACCTACAGTAAACAGAAATGTTTCCAAACATTTGCCTTGATATGGACCATCCTTCATCAAAATGTTTGCAGACCACCATGTATGTAGGCTATTTTAAGCATTTGAAAAATTATGTATAGCCAATGAAAGTCGAACTTATATATCAAGGAGTATTTTAAAATCTACCTGGGCATTTATTGTGCTTGTTCACAAGCATATCACACTCATCTCAGTGCAATGTGGGAAAGAAAGTGAAAGCCATGACCACTGGGACTTTTCCCCTGTTCATGTGTTTTCTGTCACTGTGACTGGTTGATCCATTTCACTGACCCAGCAGATTAGGGCTTTATTAATTAACCACTGAAATGTTCAGAGACCACTTGAAATTTAGCATGGAAATGTTTCCTGAGGACTATTTTATTGAATTAACATTCATAGAAGTTGTCACCTCATGTCGTGGCTAAAATTCCAACCCAAAGATTTATTAATATATTTGTTTTAACTAAGCTAAACAACAGGATTTGAACCACTGTATTTTTCTTTACTTCTTTCAGTTCATTACAGAAAGCTCAGTCATCATTGAAAAGGAGGTATAATGGGAATAAGAATAACAATAACAGCAGCCTTAGATAAGTTTATATCCATTTCTAAAAGTTAAACTAAATACAGTAGATGCAGCTCTGTGCGTCTTAACATAGAATACAGAACCATTCCAGATATGTGTAGAAAGCATGTGGTTTTATTTAAAGAGAGTACAAGGGCAAAGGACGACAAACTCATTTTCCAAATCTGTGTGTGGTTTACCTTCTTACAGTCACTCTCCTCTTTCATCAGATGTTTCTCAGCCAAGATTAATTTTGAACTACTGGATAGCTGCAGAGCCAGAGGTTGGGAGTCCGATTTCCTTACTGTTCCTCATTGACAGGGGCTGGGCTCAATGACCCATAGGGTCCCTTCCAGCTTTTTCTCATTTTCCATTCATATGCATTCTTGCTTTTCACTATGGATCTGCCCTCCACTTTCTATGCCATTGAACCAGTTCTATATCAGAGCCGAGCTTTATGTTCAAACTCAGGAGTTATGCTTTCTAGTTTGTGTCTTAACATACAGACCAGCAGAATGAGCCAAACCTTAGTGAATTTATTTATTTATTTATTTATTTATTTATTTATTTATTTATTTATTTATTTATTTATTTATTTATTTATTTATTTATTTATTTATTTATTTATCTCCCGCCTATCTGGTCTTGCGACCACTCTAGGTGGCTGATGGATTCTCACTGAAGACACTAAGCCTGATATTCCTTTTTTTTTAAAAGTCCTCCTGAGTGCATAGATTATTAATGTCCAGTATGTATGCTTCAGATTGTGCCTTTTGACTTGTTCTTATTGACTTACCTTTTTCAGAAATTGGCAGGAGTGTTCCTTCTGACGGAGGCAGTTGAGTAACACTTGGAATACTGACCTGGTTAAATCAGCTTTAAATGAGGTTATAATTGGCCAAATGAAATAGTACAATTTATATTATTTTATTTACTTACTTACTTATATTATGTACATGCCATTTTTCTTCCCACAGGGAACCCAAGCCGAATCACAACAGATTAAAAACAGTACCGTGTAAATATCATTTTAAAAAAACAATTGAAGATAAAGATTAAATTAAATCTTTAAAATAAGATTTTAAAAAATCATGTTTAGAGATCATTTAAAAGCATTTAAAAATCTGTAAGTTAACAACCATCGTTCCCAAGATAATGTACACCTTAAAAGTGTGCCTGAAGAGGTCTTTGTCTGCCAGTGGAAGAACAAGAGGGAGGGGCAAACCTGCCTCCTCTGGCAGCCCATTCCAAAGCCTGAGAGCAGCCACTCAGAAGGCCCTCTCTCGTGTCCTCACCAAATGAACTTGGGAAGCTGGTGGAACTGAGACAAGAGCCTCTCCAGAAGATTTTAAATGCCTCGTATGGAGTCATATGCTCCTTCAAATAGCCCGGACCCAAGCTGTATAGAGCTTTATAGGTAATAATGCTTTGAAACATATTTGATCTAAATTTCGATAAAAATCCCTTTCTAAACATCTTCTAGGCATTAAGCATATTGAGACTGAGGTGAGAAGATGGTTCTTTTAAAGGCAACTTTAAAAATAAGTTAGACATTTTGAGTTATCTGGTTTCAGGTAGTCCACTCTGATTCTGCACTCAGAAGTAAATTCCATTGCATTTAATATGATTTACTCTTTTAAAAAAATGGGGCAGATAAATACAGAGGGAATGCCAGTACTCATCCTTTAACTTCTGGAAATAGAGAGATATACTAATCTGACAATAATCAGTATAAACTAGAATGCTTTAGCCTTCCATGTGAAGGTATTTCATGAAGCAATATCTTCTCCAGTCATCCGCAGTTTTTAAATATGTCTATTTTTTTCTGAAGATATGGAAGGCAACACAATTTTTATTCCAGTATCTTTGCATGTTAGCATCTCCCTCTTATAATATCTGGAAATTGTTTTAACATAAATTTTACCCAAAAACCTGTAAAAGAAACTGAAAGGAAGCATGTTGTCCTTCGCGTTAACCAAATGAAATTCACAAAACATGCCACGTGTCAGTGTCTGGGGAAGAAATTGTGAAGTTGTGAATTATTTCAGATCAGACACTGGGAGAGTATTCTGTGACAGGAAATATTTGGTGTTCATGATTCTTTGGATCACAGCTTCCTCAAACATGGCATGCAGGATGGGTCTGATGGGAATTATGGGCCCAAATCAGAAACCCAAATGTTCCATACTGCCAATATCTTGGCTGAAATAGAGTAAGATCACACTATATACCAGTGTTTTGCTAATACAGTCCTGTTTTGCATTGCTACTTGGTGACAATAAATAATTTCTTGCATCCAATCTCCCCTTTTCAAATTATCATAATCATCAATCTCCTCATTACTGGGAATAGCATAATAGTCAGATGACTGGGCTGCAAATCAGGTTGTAACCAAAGAGGCTCTTGCTTTTGTTATGAATTCACTAGGTCAGTGTTTCCCAACCTTGGATAACTCAGGTATTCTTGGACTGCAACTCTTAGAAGCCTTCATCACTACCTATGCTGGCCAAGGTTTCTGGGAATTGCTGTCCTACAACAGCTAGATTACCCAAGGTTGGTAAACACTGACCTAGGTAATCTTTTTAGGCAGCTCTCTATCTCTATCTCAGCCTCAATCCCCCAACTGCAATATGAGAGAAATAATACTTATCTTAAAGCCTGAGTTGAGTGTCACATGGGACATGGATAGCATATGGCCCTGCCATCCATTGGGAAGATGCACTGACCTCCCCCCCTTTTTGCTAAGATAGATAAATGTTCAAATGAGGAGGCATGGGTCACTTTTTAACATTTTTAAAAACATTTTTAACATTTTTAAAAATTGAAATAAGTCTGTTTTAATTAAACTAGAAGTGGATTTCTTGTTATGCTTCGATTCACTGGGTGGAAGCCACTGAGTCCAAAATCATAGAAACAGCCTATCTGCTTTGTTTTGTTTAGTGAATTTTATAGGAACTGCCAAGGTCCTGAGCACTATGTTCCAAATAGGTTCAGCACTGTGGACAGCTCCTTGAAATTTCATCTAAGGCCTGGAGAGAACTCATTGTTTTCCTAGAACAGGAGTCATCGGCTTCCATTGGATAGGCTAGCTCATGATAGGTTGTGGGGGAAGAAGAAAATTTGTCCTCATACCCTACATCAGTGGTGTCGAACTGTGGCCCTCCAGATGTTCTTGGACTTCAACTCCCAGGAGCCTTCACCACCACCTCTGCTGGCCAGGATTTCTGGGAGTTGAAGGCCAAGAACATCTGGAGGGCCACAGTTCGACACCACTGCCCTACATAGTTGCCATCCCTATGTAGTTGCCCTACATAGTTGCCATACTTGGCATCCTTGCTAAACACTTCTATAATGATCAAAAATACTATCGCAACAGTAGGAAATTGCTATCGTCATAGTCTACCATATGGACTTCCAATAAGTTTGTGGTTGGCCACTGTGGGATACAGATGCTGGTCTAGACCAGTGGTTCTTAACCTTTGTTACTCGGATGTTTTTGAACTGCAACTCCCAGAAACCCCAGCCAGCACAGTTGGTGGTGAAGGCTTCTGGGAGTTGCAGTCTAAAACTCCTGAGTAACCCAAGGTTAAGAACCAGTGGTCTAGACAGATCTTTGGTCTGATTTTATTTATTTTTTGTTTATTTGTTTGAAATAGTTTTACCCCACCTTTCTCCTTGAAAAGGTCCCAAGGTTGCTTATTCAAAGTTGAAAACAATGAGTATACAATGGTGGCTAACATTATTAAAATACAATATTTAGAGCTAAGAACAATGAGTATAAAGAGGTGTGTTGCATCATTAAAAGGCAATATTAAAGCTAAAAACAGTAAATATACAAATATTAAAAAGGGGGAAAAAGTCACTCTGAGAAATGGAAAACCCAAAAATGGAAAATACAAGTAGTATTAAAATTCCAGTCAAAGCAGTAATGCATAGCAATCCATCTAAAAAATGACACACAGGTAACTAATTACTGAGGGAAGGCTTGTCTGAAGAGAAAGGTCTTTGTTTGCTTGAGGAAGATCAGCAAAGATGGGGGCAGTCTGGCCTCCTGTGGGAGGGAGTTCCAGAATCAGGGAGCAGGAACAGAATGTTCCTACCAAACGCAACTGTAAGGGTAGTAGGACCGAGTGAAAGGCGTCTCCTGATTATCTTAACACCCAAGCTGGCTCGTAATGGGAGATATGGGCTTTGAGATAGCTTGGACCTAGGCCATTTAGGGCTTTATAGGTTTAAACCAGCACTTCTAATTGTGCCCAGAAACTGACCATCAGCCAGTTGAGCTATTGTAACGTTGGGGTTATTAAATCCTGATTTTATGATCTTATATTGTGAGAAGGATAAGGAATGAAAATTGATTTGCACAAATGAAATCACTACATACAGTGGTGCCTCGCTTAGCGAGCGCACCGTATAACGACGAATCCGTATAGCGATCCCCTTTTTCGGGATCGCTATACGGAGCACCCAATTGCCGCACCTCGCATTGCGACGATTGGGGAGTCCGGCCGCCATTTTGGAGCCGCGTTTGGTGGCTCCAAAATGGGCGCCGGATGACCCGAAATGGCCCCGCGCTGCGTTTTCGCGCCCTCGGCAAGCGAGGGGAGGGCGCGAAAACGCGGCGCGGGGCCATTTCGGGTCCGTTTTGAAGCCGCAAAACAGCTGTTTTGCGGCTTCAAAACGGCTGCGGGCAACCTGAAATGGCCCCACGCAGTGTTTTCGCGCCCTTGGCAAGCGAGGGGAGGGCGCGAAAATGGCTGCCCGGGGCCAGGAAACTTCTCTAAGTGGGAAGTTTAGGGCCGATTTGGAACGCATTAAATGAAGTTTAATGCGTTCCAATGGCTTTTTACTTCCCGCTTAGCGAAGATTTCACATAGCGAAGGTTAATCCGGAACGGATTAACCTCGCTATACGGGGCACCACTGTATATTTCCTATCTGGCTTACATTTTACAAACCGCATCCACTAGAAAAGCAAAAAGCAAAGTGTGCTGCTTATATACCACTCCATAGTGCTCAGTGTTCCTCTTGAATTGGTTCATTAGTGTTGCACCCACCAGTGATGTGACCCTTCTGTAGAGGTTTTGGATCATTCAGCTTTCTAATTTCACCCATGCCCAGAACTCAGCCAGTTTATCCTATCTTAAAGTAAAGTGGTAGCTGAGTCTTTGGCAGAGCTGAGAGGGAAATGGCACCATTTCTTTTAAATCTGTATTATATTTATTACAAAGGGCTGGGGTGGGTTTTTTGGGGGTTCTTTTTTGGTTTTTGGTTTGTTTCTCTTTTTTTGGACAATGGAAGCTTCAGCCTCAGCTTTGGCTGAAAAAGACACCTTTGGCCTGTACTGTCACTGTTGAAGAAGTTGCCAATTTAATCCATGCTGAGTGTTCTTCCTTCTGTGTAATGTGTTTCAACAAGCTCAGCTGAAAAGTGCCACATTTATAATGTTAGCTTGGCAACCCACCCAACCCACTTTCATCTTGCTGTCTTAGAGCACACTATTGCTGAGTCATGCTCACTTTCACACAAATGCAAAACTGACACTGTTCCATCCAGCGTATTGATGTGATAAGCGTGATCCCTGAAAGAGATACAAGATCCTAGGCAACAACCTCAACTCCACAGTCACAGTCCTGCTTTGATGATACTGTACCACCGTTTCCATTCCCTTAACCTCTTCTTGCTTATTTTGGAGTTTTTTTTTGTAGTTCATCTCAGTTACTTGTAGGTCTGTTAACTCCAGGGTATTTAGGTTTGATGTAACTTTCATAGTTTTATTTACTTCCTAATGTAATATGTCCATATCACTAGGAGGAATGTTAAGCCCAAAAATATTTGATTTACTCCATTTTTGAGCCTTGCTTTTTACCATATGTTCTTTTGTGTTTCTAAGTTTATGAGAGGCCAGCAGTGATGGTGGTTGTTACATGTCATTAAGCCACCTCTGACTTAACAGTGATCGTATGAAAAAGTAACCTCCAAAATATCCTGTCCTCAACAGCCCTGGTGAGCTCGTGCAAACTCCAGGCTGTAGTTTCCTTTACAGAGTCAAACCATCCCATATCTGGTCCTTCTCTTTTCCTATTGCCTTCCATTTTTCCTAGCATTATCATATTTCCCAGAGAGCCTTGCCTTTCCGTGATGTGACCCAAATGGTAGCTCATTTGAATTCTGCAAAGGACTAATTAAATTAGAGGAATTAGATCATGTTGTTGGACTTCAATTCACATCAATCCTAGCTAGCCCAACTACAATTGGCATCTGCATTCCTGGAATATTTTTATTAGTAATGGAAGTGGATAAGAATAAAATGTGGCATACCTCAAGGACAAATAGACAAGTCCCTCTCCCTTTCTGTTCTTTTTATCCAGAGAACCACCCTATCATATTCTCAATCATGTTTAGTTCTTTCAAAGCTAATGAGGCAATGCAGTGTGGTGATAAGTTTCAAAGTGGCTCACGAAGAACTAGGGAATATGTGAAGTGTATTGCAGACATCTAAATATTCCCGAATAGAGGAAGTACCTAAGCAGAGAGGTTATGGGTAAAAGTATGTCAAAATACCTCCTGGGGCTCCCTTTGGGCTGATGCAATAGAATGTGACACACGTGACCTGTGCAGCAGATGTTTTTATTCTGATCCAACACACCACCTTTGCTGATTCAGTCTGAACAGCAATGCATTCATAATATGTAACTGGGACATCTGCCACTGTAAATGCATTTAAAGTGCATCATATGAGCATAATTTATGGAAAAATTGTTTGAGTCTGTGATGTTAGTAGGAGTGTAAGTGTCAACTTTCAAGAGAACTAACATTTTACCCTGCATTCCTTGCTTTAATTTTCTTTTGATAGCATTTATTGATGTGTCTGCAACTCATAAAAAAGACTGCATAGCATCAAAACAAGGAAAGAGTATCACCAGACTCATTTTCTTTTCAAAATGCTGTTAAGTCTTCCTACAGACTTTGCTGGATCATTGCCATGTCAACTCCAGTATTTAGCTAAACTTAACTTTTTAGAGGTTTGAGAAGGTATTATGTAAATTATTTTGCAAGTGTGGCTTTAACTTTCTAGATGAACATGGCTTAAATTAAATTAAGACTAACATTATGCTAATCAATAACTTCAATTGATTTTCCAACATCTGTTCTAGCTTATATTATGTTGTGGCGGGTGGGGGAGGGAGTTCTAGGTTGCTTGCGCACTTATTTAAAGTTTGTATTGATTTTCAAAGCAGCCCGTGTCATTTGAATATTGTAATGACCTATATTTTTAGAGCGACTTAATTTTGAAAGACATCACCAGTACTGAATGCATAATGCAGACTAACAGGGTTGAGCCACAGAGAGCATGTTTCTAGGTCTTCAGTCAGGGTGAGACCAAGATGTTTTACTTCCTGAGACAAAGGATAAAAGTGCACTCCCTTACCTTCATTCCATGTACAGAAATAGATTGAGCTAGCATCTTTCCTTGATGCTGCTGAAAGAAACACAGTGCCTAGATCTCCCAGTGTTTACGAGATAGAGGTCCTTCAAATTTTATTGGGTCATGTGGAGTAACGATGAGATACTTTCAAGTTGCATTTGGTTGCCAAGCCTTCCAAGGACAGGAAGATAGCTTGTATGTGTTTCTGTGCATATGTTTGTCCATACATGCCTATGCATGCTCATCCCCTTAATCTCCGTCTTCACTCCCCCGCTTCAGCCATGTTTGGATTGTCTCACAACAGATTCTTCTCACATGATGCAAGTGTAAGACAGAGTGAGGTCCTCTCCAAGCTCTGGTGCTAGAGCTTTTTAAGCAGCTGTCCTATTATTGCATAATAAAATAAATAAAAAGGTATTTCCCAACTTAGCCTGCTTTGCAAAGAAGTTTTTTGACCTGGCCGTCTTGTAGCACATGATCTTCCACATTAGACCAACCACTGTGGATGCTGACCTGGAATCTATAGTGTCTCTGAGAAGTGTCCATCTAATGAGGGAAAGTCCACCACCTTCTAGGGCATTTGTTGCACTTTCGAACATCAGGAAGGTTTTCCTAATGTTCAGCTGAAATCCTCCAAGGGACCTGAGAAGGAAACCCAAACTGGACTGCAAGGCATTGTGCAGGATCAGCTCCTGAGTGGGAAAAAGAAGAAATAGATGCATGTGAGCTTAAACCTTTTGCCTCTCGCCTGAGGCCTGAGAGAAACAATGTGGGAAATTTCTGTGCAATCACAAGTGGCTCTTCTGTTGTGTTTTTAATTTGTTGGTGATGAGAGAAACATTTGCCGATATTTAATACAGAAACATGTGATATTTTAATCTTTAAGCAGTGCTGCAGAACTATAATTTATTATTCTCTCTACAGTGTAAGAGATGAACCCCATTTTAATGAATTGGGTATCAAGAAATATGCTAATAGTTTTGGGCAGACACTTCATTAAATATTGGATAGATTCCAGGTAAACAGCAGGGAACATAGAGATGAATCATAGTCTATGTAGTTGTTTACAATACAGTGAAAATAGATTTACACTAAATTATATGAGTATTATGGCTCAGTTGTTTCCGTTCAACACTCCCTATCATTTTATAGCCATGAGATATATAATTTTGTCCCTGGGGGACTTTGTGTTTTAGTATCCAAACTCCTTGAAATAAAACTTTTACTTTAATAACTTGGGATTGTTTTAGATTGTGTGTTTCCTTCTTTTTCTTCCTGCTTTCACATTTCAGTTTCTTTTCCCATAGATCAAATTTGCTATTTCTCCACAAGAGCAATAAACCTCCTGTAAGGTGCAATGAGATCTGCACAGTGGATAAACACTTAGATCCACACCTCACCTTAATTGATAAAAAGAGTAGTGCTCTTCAGCTCTATTCAAGAGTTACTTGTTCAATTCTCTCCAAAATGTGAGAAAAGGGTCACCTAGCACCTCCTTTCTCCATTACCACATGATGTTGAAATGACTGCAGGAGAGAGGATCCTTCTCAAGTGTAGGTCCTCCAGATGAGCAACGACTGTAAAATCAGAGTTCCTGCTTAGCATAGTAAATCACACTTGAGTAGGCTCGTTGACTCAGTTGAAATTTAGTGAGTCACCTCCAAATGTTTCACTCATTCAAATGGGCCTATTCTGATTGTGATTTATATTAGCATAGTAAGTCACAATCACAGTAGGCCCATTGACTTGGTGGAGATTAGGTAGGCAGACTTTGGTGCGCTGCCCAGAGACCTTTGGGTAGAGTGGGCAGCATAGAATTTAAATTAAATTAAATTAAATTAAATTAAATTAAATTAAAATAGATAGATAGATAGATAGATAGATAGATAGATAGATAGATAGATAGATAGATAGATAGATAGATAGATAGATAGATAGATAGATAGATAGATAGATAGATAGATAGATAGATGGATGGATGGATGGATGGATGGATGGATGGATGGATGGATGGATGGATGGATGGATGGATGGATGGATGGATGGATGGATGGATGGATGGATGGATGGATGGATGGATGGATGGATGGATGGATGGATGGATGGATGGATGGATGGATGGATAGATAGATAGATAGATAGATAGATAGATAGATAGATAGATAGATAGATAGATAGATAGATAGATAGATAGATAGATAGATAGATAGATAGATAGATAGATAGATAGATAAAATAAGTCACACCTAATCTCCACCAAGTCAATGGGCCATTGACCAGTTCATGAATGTCATGGCTTGTACGAACTCATTCATAAACTCAGTTGATTCAAATGGTCCTACTCTAATTGTGACTTACCATGGTAAAGTAAGTCATAATTAGATCTCTCAAATCCCAGTTCCATGCCCCAACAACTACGCAACACTGACTAAATAAAAACATAGGCTGAAATCCTGGATTAAATGCTTTTTGCATTAAATGCTAATAGCTACAAGTGGGATTTCGGCCAAGAGAAATAAATACACAAACAAAACAAACAAATACATATAGAAATGAGGAGTAATTATTCTGGAATGGTCCTCATCATTTGCCTTTTCTAATTTTAAATTAAATTAAACTAAACTAAATTAAACTAAATTAAATTAAATTGTGCCACAGCAGCAGGCGGCATTTTTTTCATATTTAAAGATGAATAGAAACAAGAAGAACATGGGAAATCCATTATTTGAAAGATGTTTATGAATGTCCAAGGAGTCACACATTCTTCGAGCTCTGTGGGAAGAAGAGAGGTGATACTCAGTGGCCAGCAGAGCATTCATTTCTGTAAGGAAGTGAAACAGAGCTGCCCAATCCCAGCATCGTAGATGGAGAAATGATGCTTTTTTTCCACTTTTAACTAGGAAAAAGGCCTTCTAAGCATAGGAATGCTAAGAAATAGTAATTAAGGAAAAATTTAAAGTTAGTGTCTTCAGCTTACAAATTCTCTCACAGTAATCAAATGAATAATTATATGTACCTTCAAAAATAAATGTGTGAAATCTAAATTTAGCTCTTATATGCAGTTTTGAAATTAATATTTTATTATTCTCATCTCATAGAATATAATTGCATTATGTAAGAGAGGAAGAGAGTGTGTAAGAAAAAAATCTTTTGCGTGGTAGTCTTGATGCCAATACTGTATAGGTAACATTTATGAAGCCATGGCATTTATTATGATTCATATTTATTAATGATAAATTGACTATTTTAATATAGAGTATTATTATAATATTTGGTATTTTTAATGATTTTAATGCTTTTCTAAAGTTTTAGTATTGTTGTACGCCGCTCAGAGACCATTGGTAATGGTGCGGCTAAAAAAATCTTGTAAGTAAGTAAGTAGGTAAGTAAGTAGGTAAGTAAGTAAGTAAGTAAGTAAGTAAGTAAATAAATAAATAAATAAATAAATAAATAAATAAATAAATAAATAAATAAATAAAGTTCCCAACCTTGGATCTCCAGATGTTCTTGGACTACAGCTCCCAGAAATCCTGACCAGCACAGCTAGTAATGAAGGCTTCTGGGAATTTTAGTCTAAGAACATTTGGGGACCCAAGGTTGAGAACCATTGGTCTACTAGTTTGGCGGTATTATACTAAAAGTAAAAGAAACATAATGTCTTGATGCCAGAGTTTATGTTTTGCATGGAGGAGTCATCGAATTATAGACCTGGAAAGAACCCAAGAGCCAAAGCAGGAGTTCCACAGCTAAAGTATCCCTGACAGATAGCCATCCAACCTCTGTTTAAAATTCACCATTGAAGGAGAGGATGTCACCTTATGTGGAAGTCCATTCCATTGTCAAACAGCTCTTAATGTCAAGATATTCTTCCTAAAACTCTCTCTTACGTGCCAAAATGACAGTTTGTTTCAGTTGTTGTACATTGAAAGCAGTTGCTTCCGTTAAGAAAATTAATATAAAGAAAGATGCTAACCCTATAAAAATTCCTAATATTTAGTTGACATCTCTGTTGAAATTTGAATCCATCCATTTGGTCCTACCTCCTGGAGCCACAGAAAACAAGTTTGTCCCCTCTTCCAGGTGATATCCCTTCGAATCATTGTACTGTCACCTCTCAGTCTTTATTTTTCATATTAAACATGCCCAGCTCCTTCAGTCATTCTTCATAAGGTTATTTTCCAGAAATTTTAACATCCTTGTGGCTGTCCATCTTGTCAATATCCTATTTAAACTTCTGGTGCCAGAACTGAGCACAGTATTCCAGGTGAGATCTGAAAAAGCATAATAGAGGAGTACTGTACTGTTACTTCCCTTGAGCTGAATACTATACTTCTCTTGATACACTCTAGTACTGCAGTTTGTGGGATCTCCAGTTAAAAGTAGTAAGAAAGGCAGATTGTAAACTAACAAATGGTAGTAAAAATTGTGTGTGTTCTGTACTGTCTTGTTGGAACAGACTTAGGTAAAGGTAAAGATTCCCCTTGACAATTTGTCCAGTTGTTTCCGGCTCTAGGGGCCAGTGCTCATCTCCGTTTCCAACCCATAGAGTTAGCGTTTTGTCTGGAGACAATCTTCCGTGGTCACGTGGCCAGCACGACTAGATGTGGAATGCTGTTACCTTCCCACCGTGGTGGTACCTATTTATCTACAGTGGTGCCTCGCTTTACGATTGCTCCGTTTAACGATGAAACCGCATTACAACGAACTTTTTGCGATCGCTTTACGATGTTTCCTATGGGGGAATTTCACTTTGCGATGATCGGTTCCCTGCTTCGGGAACCGATTCTTCGCAAAACGATGATTTTCGGACAGCTGATTGGCGGTTTCAAAATGGCCGCCAGGTAAACAAAATGGCCCCGCTGTTTTCTGGGATGGATTCCTCGCTGCACAGGCAGCGAAAATGGCCGCCCTATTGAGGATCTTCGCTGGATGGTGAGTTTCCAGCCCATTGGAACGCATTAAACGGGTTTTAATGGGTTTCTATGGGCTTTTTAATTTTGCTTTACGACGTTTTCATTCTACAGTGATTTCGCTGGAACGAATTAACGTCGTGATGCAAGGCACCACTGTACTTGCATTTTTACATGCTTTCGAACTGCTAGGTTGACGGGAGCTGGGACAAGCGACAGGAGCTCACTCTGTCGTGTGGATTCGATCTTACAACTGCAGGTCTTCTGACCTTGCAGCACAGAGGCTTCTGCGGTTTAACCCGCAGTGCCACCACATCCCTCTGGAACAGACTTATAGCAGCCCTAATAGAGTTTTAAAGTATTGAGATATTTAAGGAGTGGTTTTACCAGTTCCACTCCCCCAGGGAGTTTCCATGCCCAAATGAGGATTCATACCATGTTCCCCAGCGTCCCAATCTATCATTCGATCCACTACACCACATTGGGAATCAGTAAATATTAGGTCATTCCAATTTAGTATGCTATCTTATAATGCTACATTTTATTTTATTTCATACTTCATATTTTATTTTATTATGTAGATTTCTAGACCATCCATCCCCTTACAATCTGAGGATTTACGTTTACAGAAGCTGAGCACCTGCTTTATAGTTGACGCATCATTATTTTTCTCTTGTTTCTGACGCAAAAATAAAAAATACAAATCCAGTCTAGAGATGGTTGTCTTTGATGTCAGTCCATCAAAGATATATTATTTGCTCTGGAGGGAAAATTTATCTGATCATATTGCATCTTCAAGATTTAGTATTTTAGGAGTTCACAAAAATGCTAATTTACTGATAGAAGCCATATGGATAAAGGAATATGATCTGCAATCCACATTTGAATTAATGTGTAAGACTGCTAATAATGGTGCCAATCTAATACCCATTGCCAAAGTACACTTCTGTGAGTATTCAACACTAAAGTAGATGCTACACTGCAAGCATGCTGCTTGCATGTCTCTCTCTGTAGACCACAAGTATCAATAACATAGCAATTTTCTTTTGCCACTTCTATCAGGCTGGTCCAACATCTTCATTGTCTACATTTGTATATAGTGCTGCAACATCAAAGTTGTCCATATGGGCACTGTTATTAAACTCAAGGTTAATAATATCTGTTTAGCAGTTTGTAGATCACTTGGGATCTACAAACTAAAGGGTTAACATAATTGCAATGAGTGAACTGCTCCTATCAGCTGAGCCACCAGAGCTTGAGATAAGGCCTTACTTGCAAAATGGTTGCTTTTTCTTTTCTTTTCTTTTTTTCTTTCCTTGTCTTTTCTTTAATGTAGAGTTAAGGATTATCAATGAACTGGAAACCAAATGGTAAAGGAAACGTAAGGGAAGAAACATGCTGTTGAATGACAGGTCTGCACATCTCATGATGTTGAAAGACAGACAGCAAATAAAACAATACAGAAAGCTGTCACAGTGTCTACCAGTAAATAGCAGGAGGAATCTGAAAAAGAGTAGTAACATTAGTGGAAACAAAAGCATCAGTTCCAGTTGTCAGGAGTATTGGGTATGTTAAATGGCTGCCTATCAGGAGGAGTCTTTTCATAACAGTCAGAATTTGGAAAGTCCAAATGATTTTAGATTGACATACGATTAAAGGTAACATAGTCTGCAATTTGAATAGCTAGTAAAATATTATCTTTATGGTTTAAACATGGGGTTGGTTGATTTCTGTTGGAAAGTGGGATCAAGGAGGCTGTGTGCAACATTGTTCCAAGTGCAGTTAATTTTGCATTGGAGAAACTGAATTATCTTTGCTAACAAAATATACGGAGCATTGGGGAGATACTCAGCATAATGAAACACATTTGAGACCACTTGACAGATGAATATGCAGGTAGAGCCCCCGATAATGATCTTTATTTTGCCAATTGAGCCAAATCTTTGTAGAAGGAAGATTACAGAGGAAATCTGTTAAGGAAGAGCTGAAACTTGCCACTTTGTATGTTAGCATTATTTAAATTAAAGACACTGCTGAGTTAAATAGTTGCTGCTAACAAGAATGATTATATGAAGTAACATTTATGTTCCTTGACACTGGTGTGATGGATTCAATATCAAATTGGTAAGATTACTGTGAACATTACGTTTCAACCTCTTGGTCTATTAGAGCAGAGGGGAACTTCCACCCAAGAACAGGCTGATTGGTTGAGATTGGTTCAATCACAGGGAAAGTAAGGACAATGGCAGAAGGGGAAGTACAGTTGAAATGTGTCAGCCAGAGTGTGAAGAAGTCTGAAATATTAGCTGACGAAGGAAGAGTACAGAGCAAAACAGAAGAAGCACTCTGAGGCTGAAATCTGTCAAGCCAAAAGTTAAACCATATCTGAGAGGGCTGGAAGATTCCTGGGGAAGTCTTGATCTGCTGTAACAGCAGCTGCGAGGCCAAACTGACCCAAACATGAAGTCTTGTGAAAAACCTTGAAGGCCCCTGAGTGCCCTAAAGCTTGCCAGAAGGAAAGCTACAATTTAAGCCCCCAGTATAGGCATGCGAGCAAACACGGCGGAGGAAAGGAAAGGACAATGAACAGCATATATCCACTTCCTTAAAAGCTCTGCTCAGGAGTTCTATTTATTTTATTTATTTATTTATTCCATTTATACCCCGCCTATCTGGTCATTGCGACCACTCTAGGCGGGGGACGTGTACTTTGCTTTGCAACAGGGAAAGGCACTAGTTTATATTAAAACTGCAAAAACCTAGAAAAGAAATAGAGATGTAATCCCATTCTCATATTGAAGTCAAGAAATGTTGTAGGGCTACTCCACAACAACCTGCAAATTCAAGAAAATTTATCCAGATTTTAGCATATCACTAGTTATTAGTTCTCAGCAAGGAGAGACAGAACAAATGTAGAGTGTTTTGTTCACGAAAGGGTGTGTGCTCCACATGTGTGGAGGAAAACTGCTAGTTTAGTTCCTTCCTTTGTGACTTCCAACACACAAAAGCACTAATCTGAAGAAGGAAAGGCTGCTGTAGCTTCCTGGCTCCCCACATGACCTGGAAACCAATGTTTTTGTGTAGTATGGCTCATGTGTGGAGCCTACACAGATACAACCATCTCCCCTTCTTCATACTCACATTTTCATGTGCTGAATGCAGCCATAGGGAGGGGAGGGTTATTGGGCTCCCTTCCATGCCTGTAGAGTACACATATTTACAGAATACAGTGGTGCCCCGCATAGTGAGGTTAATCCGTTCCGGATTAACCTTCGCTATGGGGAAACATCGCTAAACGGAACAGAAAAGCCCATTGGGCTTTTCCAAATGGGCCCAAAACTCACCGTTCTGCGATGTTTCCCCATCTGGCCGTGACCATTTTGGGTGTTCCGGTGGCCATTTTGGGTGTTCTGGCGGCCATTTTGGGTGTTCCGGTGGCCATTTTGGGTGTTCCGGCGGCCATTTTGGGTGTTCCGGCGGCCATTTTGGGTGTTCCGGCGGCCATTTTGGAACCACCGAACAGCTGTTCCCGCATCAAAATGTGAAGAAATATCGGTATGCGATCGCATTAGCGATCGCAAAATCCGCATCGCTGTGCGGATTCATTTTTGAACAGTGCACTCGTTATGCGAGGCACCACTGTACCTGATTAAGGCTAAAACAGTAAGCAGCTCAGTTGCTTATGGGTATTCTATTAGAAGAAACAATAAAGTAGTAACAATGACCTGGACAAACCAATAGAATTGATTATTGTACATCATCTAAGTAAAATGGTTCTAGTAGTTTTATGTGGTAAATTACAGCATGCAGTGCCAGTAGAAGTGAGACCTTTTCCCCCTCCCCTTCTTCCTGCAAATCCTATGGCATCAAATAGTTTTCCAGAGGATTTTCCAGTCCTCTGAAGCAGGTCTAAGGATGCACAGTTTCTGCAGAAAGTTGTGCAGGGGTCACTGACTCTGGCAGAAGCAGCAGGATTATGTAGATGTACTCCACTGAATCCTGATTGTTGTCTTTTTTAAATATAAATTTATATTATCCCATTGATTGATTGATTGATTGATTGATTGATTGATTGATTGATTGATTGATTGATTGATTGATTGATTGATTGATTGATTGATTGATTTAACTGATCCTCAGTTCTATTCTGTCCTACCTTACAGCCATTTTCTTTAGAGGAAAAGAGCAGCATATAAAATCTCTTGATGTTATGGTGGAGACAGAATTAGATGTAGAATAATATAACAGGTTACGTGAACCTCCACATAACTCTAGTTACTAACAGGAACATTAGGAAACTACAAGACTGTTCTCCTTGCCTTTGACACAGTGAAATATATTCTGTCAGTCTTGATAGGTTCTTCCATTAGTGGTAATGGTTTTCATGCAAACCACAAAAATTGCACAGCTAGATAGTGTCTCTCTTCTTGCAAAAAATGGAAATGTCTGAGGAGTTATTTGAATCTTTTTGAACATTTAACCAGACTTTCTGTGCCCCCCTCACCTGTGTATGTGTTGGGGGGACATGTACTTTGCTTTGCAACAGGGAAAGGCACTAGTTTGGATTAAAACTGCAGAAACCTAGACAAGAAATAGAGATGTAATCCCATTCTCATATTGAAGTCAAGAAATGTTGTAGGGCTAATCCACAACAACCTGCAAATTCAAGAATGAGTAATTTATCCAGATTCTAGCATATCACTAGTTATTAGTTCTCAGCAAGAAGAGGCAGAACAACTATAGAGTGTTTTGTGAACAATTTGCCGGTTTTTATCAGGGGCATATTCCACTTTGTTGTGGTTCTTCTGTACTCTCTGTACTCTCACCTTGGGAGAGATTTCCATTCCTTCCTGTGACCTCTGATCCACGGAGCACATAAAACTAGAAGGGAATATAATTTGAATGATGTTGAAAACTGTTTATCCAATGTGTCAAAGGTACAAGTAAAATCTTCTTATTGCTTTCAGCATTCCTCCTGTTGCTTTGTATCATTTCTTTTGTGATCTAATAAAGAAGGTCATTCAGCACTGGGCTGAAAACAACAGAATGAAATTTAACAGGTCTAAGTGCAAAGTACTGCATCTAGGGAAAAGAAACCAAACACATAGTTACAAGATGGGTGATACCTGGCTCAGCAATACTACAAGCGAGAAAGACCTTGGAGTCATCGTAGATCACAAGCTGTATATGAGCCAACAGTGTGATATGGCTACAAAAAAGGCAAATGCTATTTTAGGCTTTGATAACAGAAGAATAGTCTCTAAAACCCATGAGGTACTGTTGTTGTTTAGTTGTTTAGTCATGTCCGACTCTTCGTGACCCCGGTTAGGCCTCATCTTGAATGTTGTGTTCAGTTTTGGACACCACACTTCAAGAAGGATGCTGACAAATTGGAAGAAGATCAGAGGAGGACAACAGGGATGATCAGGGGGCTGGTAATCAAGCCCTATGAGGAAAGACTGAAATAACTGGGCATGTTTAGCTTTGAGAGAAGAAGATTGCAGATTGCAGGGAGGGGGGGAGAGAGAGATGACAGCACTTTTCAAATATGTGAAAGGCTGTCATACAGAGGAGGTGCAGGATCTGTTCTCCATCATCCCAGAGTGCAGAACACACATCAAGTTACAGAAAGACAGACTTCAGCTTAATATCAGGAAAAGATTCTTAGCTGTTAGAGCAGTACGACAGTGGAGTCAATTACCTCAAGAGGTGGTGAGTGTTCCAACAATGGAGGCATTCAAGAGAAATTTAGACAACTGCCTGGCAGATCTGCCTTGCTTTAGATTTCTGCATTGAGCAGGGGTTTGGACTCCATGGCCTTATAGGCCCCTTCCAACTTCACTATTCTATTATTCTCCAAGTTCTTTTCTCATAAAATAGAAAATGATTTTGAAAATGCAATCTATTCTAACATCCCCTGTTGTGTTTGCTTTTCATTTATAGATTGATCTTCTTGTTCCTACAAAAGTGACAGGCATTATTACTCAAGGAGCTAAAGATTTTGGTCATGTACAGTTTGTGGGTTCCTATAAACTTGCCTACAGCCATGATGGAGAGCACTGGACCATATATCAGGATGAAAAGCAAAAAAAGGATAAGGTAATGGGGCATCTGTTTTTGGAGTGCCTTTTTTACAGGACTCTCAACATTCCTGATGCTTTAATATTGAATGCACAGATGTGGAGTGTCGAATTAAAATCTAATCAATGTAGGATATAATTTTTATGGAGGGATATATTCAATTATTTGTTGTTATGTGCCATCACGGCAATTCCGACTTATGGCAATACTACGAATGAGCAATCTCCAAACTGCCCTGTCCTTAACAGCCCTGCTCAGCTCTAGTAGATTCCAGGTTTTGGCTTCCTTTAGGGATTGTGTCCATCTCATATTTTGTCTTCCTCTTTTCCTGCTGCTTTCCACCTTTTCCAGCATTATTGTATTTTCCAGAGATTCCTGTCTTCTCATGATGTGCCCAAAGCAGGACAGCCTCGGCTTCAATATTTTTACCTCACATATAGTTCAGGCTTGATTTGACCCACTTGTTCTGGCAGTCCAGGGTATCTGAAGATCTCTCCTCCAGCACCCGATTTCACACAAATCATTTTTTCCCTGTCAGATTTTTTAACTCTCCAGTTTTGTGACTTATTTCTCAGAAAACATGCTGAGATCATACTGTAAGAAATGCATGCTCAGATTAAATGATCTCAGAGCACATAAGCATGTAGTTCCCAATCTCATTCATCCTTCTATAGTAAATGAACCATTTCATGAAATGGGGAGATTTTTTTGTTTATGTCAGTCTCAGATTTTGCACACTTCTGAAACTGATTTTGGCATATTTTCTACAAATATATGAAACTTTTAAAAAAAATTTGAAAATTAATGCCTAATTGTTTTTGTATGGGTTATATTAATGACTAGTAGCATTGAGTGGCTTGTTTGTCTCTGTCTAATCTGTCAGTCGTCTGCTTGCTTAACTGCATAAAGGGAAAAAAGATCACAATGCTAATTAAGACCCAAAAAAGCACTTGGTGTCTCAGCCTTGCACTAGAGGCAAGACTTCTCTTGGGCCATGGAGAATCATCAATAGGCTGTCTCATTATATCAGGATTGGGTGTCTTGGCAAAATCATGCCAACTACAAGGGCTTTTTGTGTGTTTGCTTGTTTGTTTTTTCAGATGGTCCCACTTGTGTTGCATGTACGTATTGGGAACCAATGAGAATCTTTTGGTTGGGTAATGGCATGTTAAAGGAAAGGGTGAAAGACTAGAATGATACCATGCCCCAGAATTTGGATTTTATAAAATGTAATGAGTCTGAAACAAGGCCAGTGGAAGCTAATCAAACAACCTTGATCCCCACTTCTTTGCTTGTAGTGACGTCATGTGTTAGATGGAACACGCTGTCTCCTAAGGAGAGTGGGAATCAAACAAACTAATTTGAATAACAACTAAGTAAATGTTAGGAATATTATGCTGATGTTAAGTTGCTGTTTCAAAGTGGAATGGACTACCTTAGAAAATGGTGGATTCTCCTTTGTTGGAAATTTTTAGAGGTTGGGTGTGAATATTGATGCACGTGTGAAAATGGGTTACACAGAGAGAGAGAGAGAGAGAGAGAGAGAGAGAGAGAGAGAGAGAGAGAGAGAGAGAGAGGTCCACCCATCTGCCCATTAGGACTAGCTTACGGTGGAATGTGTCTGATTCTGGGATCTTTTTCCTGGAGGCAAACTTTGAGCAGCAGACTGCCTGCTCATGTGGAAGCATTATTAATTAATTGACTATCCAAGGGAGAAATGCAAAGGTAATCTACCTCTATTTTCTGTGTGTCTGTGTTTTCTTAGAGACCCAAATGTTTAGGGCAGAGAAGTTGATGAGACGAAGGTGCTTTGTTGCTGTTGTTTTCTATTATGTACTGAAGATGGCAATTACATGTAAAGTGTTGCTCTGCCCAGTTCAAGAGCTCTACTGAGAGTAATGATGAAATTCCCTGTCACCCTCACTAGCAAGAAGAGTTTCTGAGCCAGAAGTTGGGAGTTAGATTCCCCACTTCCGTAGCTTGACAAGGAGCTGAACTTGATGATCCATAGGGTCTCTTTCAGTTCTGCAGTTCTAGGATTATTACTATTACTGTATTATCTTCCCTCTGAATATAGTTCACAGCTTGAGTAAACTCATGGATTTTGCTGCATTTATGGACTTAGTGCTCTCAACAACTTGCCCCTCTGAAAAAGGAGCAGAGGCACCACAAAACAGTGGCCAGTACTCTTCTGGAGATTTCTATACACACAACTGAAGCAGTGCACCAGTTTTGCAACCAATCACACCATCAGTTGCACAATGAGTTGCACAGTAGATACCTTTCCACCTAACAACTGTTTGCACAATGTGATTTGTGTATGGAAATTCCCAACAGGATACTGGCCAAAGTTTTCCAATTCCACTGCAGGGAGGTGAGCCAAAAGGATACCACGGTTGATGGTATCCAAAGCTGCCAAGAGCTCCAGCAGAAACAACAGAGATACATGCCTTCTGTCCAATTCTGAGGGACTAAAGCTGTCTCTGTCCCTTAACAGAGTGAAGCCAAAATTAAAACAGATCTAGATAATCTGGAACAGAGAAGCCACAACATGTTCCAGTACCCTGTGAAAGAATGGAATATTGGGGATCAGTCAGTGATGATCCACTAAAGTGAAGGCTCTTCAGCAAACATTTTACCTCATTTAGGCATGTTGGAATCCAGATTTGCTATAGGGAAGCATTCAACACTGTGTTTACCCACTCTCAACAATTTTTATAAGCTGGGAAGACTTTGAAAAAATTGTGATGCAGGTAGAGGGGGGAGGAATCCCTGAAAACCAGGGGAATCACATTCTGTGAGTAGAACTCTACTCATAGAAGCTTCCGCCATCCAATTTTAGGGCAGGGATAGCCAAAGATCTCCTGCAGCCTGAGGTAAGAAGAGAAGCATCAAAACTTCCATGGCATCGCCGCTCCCTTTGCGTCCTGTGTGTTTACACCATCTCTTTCTCGTCTTCTTCCATTGGCTTTCCCATCTCCCTGCTCCCTGCTGCCTTCTTTTCCTCTCCTTGTCGCCACCTCCCTTCTTCTTTCCCAGCAAAGCCAACTCCTTCACACCTCCTCCCCATTGCACGCATTGCCTTCTTTACAGTGACTTCTCTTTACAAAATGGCAGACTCTGTGAAGGTCCTTGAGAATTAGGAATTGTTGGCAAGTTACATTGTACCAGAGCAAAGGGCTCTTCCTTGGACAACATACTGTCTGTGAGAAGTCTGTACAGCACACTGAAAATAGCCCCTTCTAAAGAGCTCTACACAGTGCTTTGCCTAACACCACTCTGCCTAATGGTAGGACTAGTCCTGTTTACAGGCGCTCCCCCTTCTACCCAGACTAGAGCCTACTGGTTTCATCAGGATCTCTCAGACATCTATGCAGTATTTCTACAGGGGGGAAGCAGGGAGGTCCACTTCTTCCATTCCATCATGCCTAAACCTGGGTCCAGCTGTAAGCCTTTTTGTGTTGTGGCCTGAATGACATACAGTATTTCAAAGGGGAGAAGCCCAGGTTTACTGCTATAATTTTGCATCACTTCTACAGTTGAGTCAGTCTTTTGTAGAATTTAAGTTCTGCTTTGCATATTTGATTAGGGATAACCAATAAATGTTTTGAGGAACATTTAAACAAATGACATGAAAATCAAAACTGTTCTGTATCGTCCAAGGCCACTGATGATATTGGTGGAACAAAATGAAGTTGTTCCACCCTCTCTCTTTCTTTCTCTCTCTCTCTCTCTCTCTCTCTCTCTCTCTCTCTCTCTCGCAACAATGAAAGTGACAATGGAACAAAAAAGATTGTTTTGGCTCAGCACCAATTGTGTACTTTAAATGCAGAAGACTTGAAAAGAACAGTTGCTCCTGCTGTTTCTACCTGGTTGTTTGCCATTATGTCTGCCAGTTATCTGAGTTTAAATCGACATCTAGCTTCCCTAGGGAGGCAGCCCAGGGGAACAGGGAAAATATGCCTTTAGAATGCTATTATTCCTGTTCATTATAAAGGGCTAGAAAGGAGGATATACATGAATGCCATGTCTGTATTTAGACTGCCTTGGAAGTCATTGAAATTATAGTATGTTCAGGAAAATACAGCTAAGGGGGGAAAATATCACTGCTTAAACAGTGATCTTTTTTCTCTCAGCTAGAGGCCAGTAGATCACTATATATCCAGCATTAGAGTAATTAGTATCATACTTGGTGAAATGAAAGGAATTTTGTCTCCCCCCCCTAAGCTGTTGCAGTTTATGGTTTGGTGGCAAGGGGATTTTTTATGACCTCCTCTGAAACATGCTTCTTGAACATGTTTATATTCTGCCTTTCCTTCAGCAAGACAAAAGTTAACCAAGCTATCTTCATCTTTTCCTCTATAGCCCCGTAACAACTTTTTGAGGGGCATCAAGCTGAAAGAAAGTGAGGGGCAACTTTTTGAGGGGCATCAAGCTGAAGACTGTGACTACACAGTGATCCACTTTGAAATCGCACCTGGGAAATCAGATTTCCCTAGACAAATTCCCTTTGGAATTTGAGTCAGGAGAGAGAGAGAAAGAAATTGGCCTTGTTTATGGCTTATATACTGTAGCCGTCCATATTTGCAGGAGGCGTGCTATTACAGAGCTACCTTAACAGGCTGCAAATAAGGATTTCCTTGTCCTTGACTAACATTCCTTCTAATTTTCAGCCCTGCTAGGCTTGGCTCTGCCCCACACATGTGCAATTCCATCCCCCCTCCCACATGTGGATTCTGTAGTGACTAGAACCAAAGGGGCTGAAAACAATCACTGTTGGTGCACAGAGGAGGATGAAGGCTGTGCGGAGGGAGGCAGAGTTGTATGCAGAGGTGCACACCTTAGAGGGAAACTTGTCCCTGACCCATGTCTGGTCAGCTGAAGAAAATGGACACCTACCAGCTAGTCTTGTAAACAAGTGTTGAATACTTTTTCCTCCCCCCTCTCTCAATCTCCCTCCCTCTCTCTGTTGTCTATACAAATGTGAAGGGGGGAGAGAGACGGGACTCCCGGAAGATTCACATTGACTTGTGTATCATGTAATTAATGGGGAATAATACGAATCTGACCATCTCAGTCAAGACAAGACAGGACAAAACCTTTATTGGAATAAAGAGAATAGACATAACCAAACTGGTTCTTCGTAGTGGTCTCTGTGAATGCACACAAATGGGTTATCCTGCGCTTGCGCAGGAACTTCTGGAAGATTCTAGAGCTTAAGAAAAAAGAGTCAATTAGCTCACCCCCGTGAGGTATATAAGCCCCGCCTCCTCCATCTTCCTTTCAGTTTCTCTTTTTCCACCGTTCCTGTAGGATGTAGGAAGAGCAGAGCTATCGACCATTAAGTACTTAGCTAGCTAGCTATCTTTTTTCTCTTTTTTATTATTTACTTTATCTTACTTTTAACGGTTATTCGACAGAACTTGCTGATTTTGAGTTACTTCTTCTGTTCTATTGTGTTTCCCCCCCCCATCAACAATTCCCCTTTTTCTCTTCTGTTTATGGCCCCTCAGGGCTTCAAGCAGTGTGTCGTCTGTTCCCAAAAAATCCCTTAATCAGACGGACACGATAAATGTTTTGTCTTGGAGAATCACACCAAGATCAGTCTTGCCCTTCTTGCAAAGGTTTTTCAAAGCAAGCAATTAAGCTGAGGCACCAAAGACTTCGAGCTTTCCTTTACGAAAAGACTCTGTCTCCAGACATGGAAAGCGCCTCCCTCACAGCACTGTCCCTGCCGCGTGCTGAGGCTTCTAAACAGGACTCTTCGGCAGACCAACCGCTGCTTACCATCTCTGTACCGGTTAAGGATAATGACGCTTCCAAACCGCCAAAAGCCAAACCACCTTCTCGCCCTGCAAAAAAGAAGACTACCGATAAGCCTAAGAGGTTGAAGAAACTGGCTAAGTTGCCTGTTGTACCTCCTCCCGCTCCTTCGATATTGCTCGAGGAATCTTCAAGGGAAGCAACTGGACTCTCTGATGCAGAGGAGCACATTCCTTTAGACCAGACGGCTCAGGAACATATGTGCATGCTACCAAACTCGGGCCGATTTGAGGCTGAGCCAGACGCCGGATGGGCCGTTGCCCATTCAAGCCCTCGATACTCAGGGCAGGCTGATACCGAGTCTCCATCTGAACAGGAGTCTGATCATGAAACTCCTAGAAAGTGTACCGCGAAGTGCAAAAATATCACTCCGTACCAGCCTCGGGATGGAGCCGATGAGTACCGTCCGCGAGGACTACCTCAGTTTGGCCACTCTTTTTATGCTCCGTTCCAACCGTGTCCGTACCCAGGCTATGCTTACCAGTCGGAGCCTCAGGCAAAAGTACCGTGGCACCATACCGTGGCTCCCTCTATCCCATGTCAGCCACATACTCAACAGGACTTTTCTACACCTCAAGCACCATCTCGCAAGAGGCAATTTCCTACGGTACCTACAGCACTTCCCAAGCGTGCTAAGTACAGTGGCGGACACCCTTTGGTTTGAGCCACGACACTCTACTCTGGTCCTGATGCCCACAATACCATGCCCTTCTCCCAGTCCACCCAATCGGATGTGGAAATGGCACCAGAAGACACAGTACCGAGGCGTACTCCTTCGATTGCCTCGCAGTCGTCTAATCCATCTACGGTGTCCACCGACTCTGACGCCCCTGACACTGCTGCCCAAGGCTCGTCATCTTAGCCCTCAGAGGACTTCTCATCTTATGCACAGCTTATCATGTGGATGGCGAAAACCCTGCATCTCGATGCACAAATCCTTCAACAAGAACGGGACCTTGTCTTCCATGATATGGAGCAGGATAAAACCTCTCCTCCTAACCTCAGTCTCATTCCTGCTGTTTGAGATGGTAAAATCTTCTTGGGACAAACTTCCTACATTGGTACAGGTGCCATGCAAGCTTGAGCATCATGATAAGACTCATGGTTCGGATTCTGACTTTCTGGCCAAGCATCCTTCACCCAATTCCATTGTGGTCGAAACTACTCAGTACAAATCCCATGCCAGATCATCAGTTACACCTGTTGACAAAGACGGGGAAAAAAATCAGACACCTTTGAAAAGAAGCTGTATTCGTTCGCCGCAATGCTGATTAAAATTGCTAACTACCAGGCCGCCATGGGCGCCTATCAGAAGCACTTGTGGGACAGGATAGTTCCAGTACTGCAATCACTACCTGACCCCGCAAAGGCAGATGCCCTTAACGTTTATGAAGAGGCTAACACCCTTGCCAGGCAACAGCGATTTGCTGCAAAACACACAGCTGACATCGCTTCTAAATCCATGCTGACTGCCATTGCTGTTAGATGCCACGCTTGGCTTAGAACAGCCAATATCGTTGAAGACACCAAAACCAAGATGGAAGACCTTCCCTTCGATGCTGCGGGACTATTCAACTCTAAAACTGACGAGACTATGGACAATATCCATAAGATGAGAAAGACAGTGAAATCTTACGTACCATACCAGCCGTATAAGTACCATAAGTCTGCTTACAAAAAGCCTCAATACCAATCGTCTACTCAGTACCAGCCCTCTCGGTACAGTAAGCAACAGCAGGACCGCACTTACCAAGTTCAGCAGCCTCCTACGCCACTGTTCATTGCTTTCGTAGCCCTAAGCAGTCCTTTCGCAAGACTCAGCATAGGGGTAATCAATTCTCATGAATCTCCCTCCTATACAAGACTATTTCCATTCCTATGAGAATGGAAAAACATCACTACTGATAAGTGGGTCCTTAGTATCATTCAACATGGATATAGAATTTTTCCGCATCCCTCCACCAAATTCAGTCAGGCCTACTCCCTTTTCCAAGCCGCTGCATTTAGAAATCTCATCCCTGTTATCTAAAGAGGCCATAATCCAAATTCCATCTGATAGTACTGATGGGTTTTTCTCACACTACTTTGCAGTCCCCAAGAACGATGGGGATATAAGGCCCATCATGGACTTAAGAGACCTCAACCGATGCATATTTCACAAGAAATTCCGTATGCTCACCCTTGACTCCATTCTTCCCCTCTTGTCTCAGGGAAATTGGTTCGTCACCATCGATCTGCAGGATGCATATTTCCATATCTCCATCCACCCGTCTCACCAAAAATTCCTCCGGTTCCGGTTCCACCACGATACCTTCCAATTCACTGCCTTACCGTTCGGGCTCTCAACGGCCCCCAGGACATTCACAAAATGCATGGCAACAGTCATCGCGTACCTACGAACCCAAAGGATAAAAATCTTTCCTTACATCGACGACTGGCTTCTGGTGGCCTGATCCTATCACAAAGTGCTCTCGGCCACGAGATTCACCCTGTTCACCCTAAAGAAATTAGGACTAAAAATCAATGCAAAAAAATCCAATCTCATACCTTCTCAAGTAGTCTCCTACATAGGAGCAACCTTGGACTCTACTCGTACAAAGGCCTTTCTCCCACCACAACGAATTCGAAAGATCAAAGCAGCCGTGCGCAAGCTCAAACCGTGTGCCATGCTTACAGCGCACTACATCCAACATGTTCTAGGGCTGATGGTACCGTACGCCAGACTCGAACTCAGACCCCTACAGTCTTGGTTCATCACCCAGTTCGATTCCGTGACAGACCCACAGTCCAAGAGGCTGATAATTCCTCCTCAGGCCGCGTGGTGTCTCGCCTGGTGGTCCAGCTCCAACAACCTGTCACGGGGAAGACCGTTTCACTCCCCTCACCTGTCCATACAGGTCGTCACCGACGCCAGCCCCTCAGGCTGGGACGCGCACTGCCAGAACCTCCGTGCTCACGGTCTTTGGACCCCAACCCAAAATACCTTGCACATCAATCAGCTAGAACTGTTAGCCGTCATGAAGGCTTTTCAATCCTTCCTCCCTTGCATTCAAGGCCATGCAGTGCAACTGGTAACTGACAATACCACAGTGATGCACTACATCAACAGGCAAGGTGGAACACAATCAGCGCGTCTCCTCCAGCTGACCATCAAGTTTTGGAAATGGTGTCGCTCCCACTATGTTTTCCTGCAGGCGATCCACATCGCCTCCAAGGACAATTGTCTGGCGGACCACCTGAGCAGGCTCCCTACCAGGATGCACGAGTGGGCATTGAACCAGACAGTCTTTCACGATATCTGCACACGATGGGGACAGCCCACACTGGACCTTTTTGCATCCCATCGCAAAACCAAGTGTGTCCGATACTGTTCCAGGGTGGGCATGGGCACCGGCTCCCTGGGAGACGCCTTCCTCATACCATGGTCAGGGGAACTAACGTACCTGTTCCCTCCAATACCACTGCTTCTCAGGACTGTGACCAGGATAATGCGGTACGGTACAGATGCAATCCTCATCGCCCCTTGGTGGCCGAGGCAACCGTGGTTCGCTCACCTATCAGAAATAGCACAAGACGTTTACCATCTACCTCAGATACCATCCCTCCTGTCACAGAACAACGGGGCTCTCCTCCATCCCGATGTTTGGTCCCTTCGCCTGACGGCGTGGAGGATAACCCCCGCTTCCGTGAGGTGCTAGACCATGCACAAAAGCCCTCTACCGCGCGCTTATACGAGGGCAAATGGAAAGCATTTACCAAGTTTGCCCAATCTAAAGGCATGAGCATGGTACCAGCTTCTCTACGCACGGTACTTACCTTTTTGCTGCATCTCTTCAATATGGGACTTGCTCAGTCTACGCTTAAAGTTTACATTTCAGTGATTGTAGCACACCAGCCTCTTCGATCATACTCTGCGAGGCTTTTTTCTGACCCTACACTCAAAAGATTTTTAAAAGGTCTCCAAAACATACGACCACCCTCCCAAACCATTGCACCCCAATGGTCCCTTCCACTGGTCTTCGAGGCCATTACTAAACCTCCATTTGAACCAATGGCTATGTGCTCTGAAAAACTTCTCTCCTTGAAGACAGCTTTCCTAGTAGCCATTACTTCTGCCAGACGAGCAAGCGAGATTGCTGCCCTAAGGTCGGACCCTCCATACCTACAGATGCACCCAGATAAAGTTACCTTATACATGGACATTTCCTTCCTCCCAAAAGTGGTGTCAGAATTCCATGTCAATCAGCCCATTGTGCTCCCAACCTTTTTCCCGTCTCCAACTACACCGCTGGAGCGCAAACTTCATTCTCTTGATGTTAGAAGGGCCTTTGCCTTCTACCTACACCACACCAAGTCCATCCGACGCTCTCCGCGTCTCTTCTTATGTTACCACGGACCACGCAAAGGTGCTCCTGCTTCTTCTCAATCAGTATCATGGTGGATTGTTCAGCTCATTCACCTGGCTTACCAGCTAGCCAAGAAACCTCTTCCAGAGGGCTTAAAAGCACATTCCACCAGAGCAGCTTCCACCTCGACAGCCCTATTCAAAGGTGTCCAACTGCAAAACATTTGCAAGGCAGCCACCTGGGCTACCCCTCTGACATTTGCCAGACACTACCGACTGGACGTCAGAGCCAAAAATGATGCGGTGTTTGGACGGGCAATAACGTGACGACCCTCCTGCCGGTGAGTACAGCTTGCTATTCACCCATTTGTGTGCATTCACAGAGACCATTACGAAGAAAGTTAGGTTACTTACCTATAACTTTGGTTCTTCTAGTGGTACTCTGTGAATTCACACATCCATCCCTTCCTCCCCTCTATCTGTCACGGTACCATTCTATGATACCATGCTTATCTAACTTACAGTAATGGCAGATTAGGGAACTGAAAGGAAGATGAAGGAGGCAGGGCTTATATACCCCACGGGGGGGGGGGGAGCTAATTGACTCTTTTTTCTTAAGCTCTAGAATCTTCCGGACGTTCCTGCGCAGGCACAGGATAACCCATTTGTGTGAATTCACAGAGTAGCACTAAAAGAACCAAAGTTACAGGTAAGTCACCTAACTTTCATTAAGTGCCCCACACATACAAAATCCAGGAGGTAGGAAAGCAAAAGACCAAACCCTTCAAAGACATTTAATTGAAAGCAAGCCTTCACTTTCTCACAATTGAGCTGATGAAATCTGCAATTCTTTCCAGAATTCCAGACACCTCCACAGATAACATAAAATGGACTTTGTCCACATCAGAATTTCCCTCCAGTTTTAACAGGACCGGTGCCACAAATTTAGAGTGATCACTCTGGTGGAGTGGGAAGTGCAGACACAGTCCCTGAACATTTCCTGCATTATTTGTCAAAGTAATCACCACCTGAGTGGCACAGAGTTACCCAGGATGTTTCATGGCTCAGTGAGAACCTGATTTTGCTCTCCCTGGTTGCAGTCTTGTAATCAAACCACTCTACCACACTGACTATCATTAGATCAGAAAAGTGAGGCATATTATGTGTGCAAATGTGATTATTAGTTTGAGAATAATGGCACAAATTATTTTGCAAGATAATAGTCTGATAGTATGATACAAATATTCATTCTCTGTAGATTCCAGTCTACCATTGATCCTTAAGGACACTAAGAAAAATAGTTCAGTTTTGCTGTAGCCAGTTGCCAGGGAGAAAAGCTTCATTAAAGATAATAACCCTGTTATATTTTCAAGATGTTCTAGTTTATTGTTGGGGTGGGGAGGGGGAGTTTCCTCTGTGTGAAATTCTGGTAAATACCGGAAAGAGGACAGCTTAATTGCATCTCACAGCTATTGTTCAAAGATAAATTGTACATTTCAAAAATCTTTATGCCAGGGGATTAAACAGACTGAGTTACCCAGGGTTTTCTCATAATTTGAATGGAATCTGACTGTAACAGAAAAATGTTATTTTTCATAATACACTTTAATTTTTCCCTCAGCTATCCCTTGTCCCTCAGCCATAAATGAGAAAGATAAATAGAGTCCTAACAGAAATGCGCACTTTACAACACTTGAAGTATAACACCTACAGTATAGCCAAACATGGTGAATTTTCTCACACTGCTAGAACTATGCTGTTTAATATTAGATTAAGTACACTAGACTTCAGTAGTGCATCTAAGTTCATGTTCGAGTCCTATGGAAAGCAGGCTTTGTATAAAAGCTAATGCTAATTCTACATAGTCATGGTTTTTTTAAATGTGCTATCAAGTTGCATCAAACATACTGCAACCCTAATAGGGTTTTCAAGGTAAGTGAGATATTTAAGGAGTAATTTTATCATTGCCACCGTCCATGTGAGTTTCCATAGCTGAAGAGGGATTTGACTCTAGGTTTAATTGTTTAATTTTTTTTAGATATGGTATTTATATAGTGTTTTAAATATGTTTATATAGTTTTTCAAATCTGCTGTTTTATCTGCTGTGAGCTGCTTTGGGTCCTCAGGTGAACTGCTGTCTTCCTTATGTAGACAAGGGGCAGATGGATGAAGGGTGAAAGTGAACCACTGTTCCCCCACTAGAACACTTTCCCACCAAAATGACGCCCTCTGGTGTTTATGCTTCTAAATGCAACTCCTGCAACTCTCCCACAATGGTTGTCAATTATTTCTGCTGGTAGAGATGGATGGTACACTCTGTGGAGTGCCTTAGAGAACTGGGTCAATACAAACATGAGTTTCATCGGGGGAAATGCAAAGTGCTGCAGTCATGCAGATAATATCTGATGTACAAATATCGTCATCATCGTTTAGTCGTTTAGTCGTGTCCGACTCTTCATGACCCCATGGACCAGAGCACGGCAGGCCCTCCTATCTTCCACTGCCTCCCGGAGTTGTGTCAAATTCATAGTGGTAGCTTCAATGACATTGTCCAACCATCTCATCCTCTGTCGTCCCCTTCTCCTCTTGCCTTCACACTTTCCTAACATCAAGGTTTTTTCTAAGGAGTCTTCTCTTCTCATGAGATGGCCAAAGTATTGGAGCCTCAGCTTCAGGATCTGTCCTTCCAGTGAGCACTCAGGGTTGATTTCCTTTAGAATTGATAGGTTAGTTCTCCTTGCAGTCCAGGGGACTCTCAAGAGCTTTCTTTATGGTCCAGCTCTCACTTCCATACATCACTACAGGAAAAACCATAGCTTTGACTATGCGGACTTTCGTTAGCAAGGTGATGTCTCTGCTTTTTAGGGTGCTGTCAAGGTTTGTCATCGCTTTCCTCTCAAGAAGCAGGCATCTTTTAATTTTGTGGCTGCTGTCTCCATCTGCAGTTATCATGGAGCCCAAGAAAGTAAAATCTGTCACTGCCTCCATATCTTCCCCTTCTATTTGCCAGGAGGTGATGGGACCAGTGGCCATGATCTTAGTTTTTTTGATGTTGAGCTTCAGACCATTTTTTGTCCTCTCCTCTTTCTACAAGGTTCCTTAATTCCTCCTCACTTTCTGCCATCAGAGTGGTATCATCTGCATATCGGAGGTTGTTGATATTTCTTCCAGTCCAGCCTTCCACATGATGTATTCTGCATATAAGTTGAATAAGCAGGGGACAATATACAGCCTTGTCGTACTCCTTTCCCAATTTTGAACCAATCAGTTGTTCCATATCCAGTTCTAACTGTTGCTTCCTGTCCCACATATAGGTTTCTCAGGAGATAGATAAGGTGGTGAGGCACTCCCATTTCTTTAAGGACTTGCCATAGTTTGTTGTGGTCCACCGTCAAATGCTTTTGCATAGTCAATGAAGCAGAAGTAGATATTTTTCTGGAACTCTCTGGCTTTCTCTATAATCCAGCGCATGTTAGTTAGCAATTTGGTCTCTAGTTCCTCTGCCCCTTCGGAAACTAGCTTGTACCTCTGGGAGTTCTCGGTCCACACACACTTGAAGCTTACCTTGTAGGATTTTGAGCGTGTGAAATGAGTGCAATTGTACGGTAGTTGGAGCATTCTTTGGCACTGCCCTTCTTTGGGATTGGGATGTAGATTGATCTTTTCCAGTCTTCTGGCCACTGTTGAGTTTTCCAAACTTGCTGGCACCTTAACAGCATCATATCTTAAGATTTTAAATAGTTCAACTGGAATGCCATCACTTCCACTGGCCTTGTTTTTAACCAGGCTTTCTAAGGCCCACTTGACTTCACTCTCCAGGATGTCTGGCTCAAGATCTGCAACCACATTATCTGGGTTGTCTGGGATATCCAAATCTTTCTGGTATAATTCCTCTGTGTATTCTTGCCACCTCTTCTTGATGTCTTCTGCTTCTGTGAGATCTCTCCCATTTTTGTCCTTTATCATGTCCATCTTTGCACAAAATGTTCCTCTAATATCTCCAATTTTCCTGAACAGGTCTCTGGTTTTTCCTTTTCTATTATTTCCCTCTATTTTTTTAAATTGTTCATTTAAGAAGGCCCTCTTGTCTCTCCTTGCTATTCTTTGGAAGTCTGCATTCAGTTTTCTGTAACTTTCCCTATCTCCCTTGCATTTTGTTTCCCTTCTCCTCTCTGCTATTTCTAAGGCCTCGTTGGACAGCTACTTTGCTTTCTTGCATTTCCTTTTCTTTGGGATGGTTTCTGTTGTTGCCTCCTGGACAATGTTACGAGCCTCTATCCAAAGTTCTTCAAGCACTCTATCCACCAAATCTAGTTCCTTAAATCTGTTCTTCACTTCCACTGTGTATTCATAAGAGATGTGGGTTAGATTATACCTGACTAGCCCAGTGCTTTTTCCTACTCTCTTCAGTTTAAGCTTGAATTTTGCTATGAGAAGCTGATGATCAGAGCCACAATCAGCTCCAGGCCTTGTTTTTGATGACTGTATTGAGCTTCTCCATCTTTGGCTGCAGAGAATATAATCAATCTCATTTCGGTATTGCCCATCGGGTGATTTCCATGTGTAGAGTCACCTCTTGTGTTGTTGGAAAAGAGTGTTTGTGATGAACAGCTTGTTCTCTTCACAAAACTCTGTTAGCCTTTGCCCTGCTTAATTTTGAACTCCAAGGCCAAACTTCCCTGTTGTTCCTTTTCTCTCTTGACTCCCTACCTTAGCATTCCAATCCCCTAGAATGAGAAGAACATCTTTCTTTGGTGTCAGTTCTAGAAGGTGTTGTAAGTCTTCATAGAATTGGTCAATTTCAGTTTCCTCAGCATTGGTGGTTGGAGCATAAACTTGGATTACTGTGATGTTGGATTCGTATTAACATCATTTTTGAGATTATATCCCATTACAGCTTTTCCCACTCTTTTGTTGACTATGAGGGCTACTCCATTCCTTCTGCAGGATTCTTGCCCACAATAGTAAATATGATAATCATCTGAATTGAATTCGCCCATTCCTGTCCATTTTAGTTCACTGATGCCCAGGATGTCAATATTTATTCTTGCAATCTCCTGTTTGACCACATCCAGCTTACCAAGGTTCATAGATCTTACATTCCAGGTTCCTATGCAGTATTTTTCTTTGAAGCATCAGACTTTCCTTTCACTTCCAGGGACGTCCACAGCTGAGCACCCTTTCGGCTTTGGCCCAACCACTTCATTAGCTCTGGAGCTACTTGTACTTGTCCTCCGCTCTTCCTCAGTAACATGTTGGACGCCTTCTGATCTGAGGGTCCCATCTTCCAGCATCATATCTTTTAGCCTTTTGTTTCTGTTCATGGGGTTTTCTTGGCAAAGATACTGGAGTGGCATTGCCAGTTCCTACTCCAGGTGGATTGCGTTTAGTCAGAACTCTCCACTATGACCTCTCCGTCTTGAGTGGCCCTGCACAGCATAGCCCATAGCTTCCCTGAGTTACTCAAACCCCTTCGCCATGACAAGGCAGCAAATCCGTGAAGAAGGATAAAATCTGATGTACAAATATATGATGGGCAAAAGCTGGCTTGGAAGCAATAGATGTGAAAAGGATCTAGGGGTCTTCATTGATCACAACCTAAACATGAGCCATGAGCAAAAAATAAAAAGAGGCAAGGGGGAAATACTATACTAGGAATATCAACAGAAGTGGAAAATAATAGTACCACTCTATTCTCTTTTAGTCAAGCCTTACTTAGAATACTGTGCCTAATACTGGGCACCAGAGTTTAAGAAAGATGTTTAGAAGCTGGAATGTGTCCAGAGGAGAGCAACCAGGCTGGTAAGAGATTTAGAAACTAAGTTTTATGAGAAGAGATTTAGGAGGCCTGGAATGTTTAGCTTGGAGAAGAACAGGCGAGGGGATATGACAGCTATCTTCAAATATTTCAAGGCTGTCACATGAGAAATGGCTTGGTTTTGCAGTTCAAGAAGACAGGGCCAGAAATAATGGATTCAAGTTTCAAGAAAGCAAATTTTTTACTAAACATTATGAAGAACTTCCTAACAATGAGAGCCATTCAATGATGGACTGCCTGGGGAGGCAGGATGGGTGTGTAAACTCTCTTTCAGTTAAGATTTTTAAGTATAGGTTGAATGGCTACCTATGAGGAGTGCTTCAGCTGTGGATTTTCTGCACTGACAGAAAATCCCTTTAATCTTTACAGTACTATCATTCAATGAATTGTTTCTGGATTTGATCTCTACATGTAAATAAGCATGTCCAAAAGTTATGCAAACCTGTGCCTTCACTTGTCTTTTGGAGGACACATATCACGTTTCTTTTCCCCATGTTACATAAGCAGCCACTCTAGTATAATGCTCATGTATACTCTCATGTATACGGCTGGCATAGACCAAAAGGACGAAGTTATTTACCTGCATATTAGTTTATCCTATCTGAGTAAATACACCTTAAAGTTGACCTTGTTTATCATTTTGACATTTAAACTTAGTATTATTCATTGTTTAGAACTGTTGTTGGCTGGCATTTGAGAGAGATAGCAGTTCGTTCATTAGCAAATTTTAAGGAAAAATCATGTATCTCCAAGCTGCACACCCATGATAAAAATAATCCTGGCATTTTTAGAGTGTATTAAACAATAATTTTCTTCTTATGCTCTGGTCTGCTGACAGTACCCTAAAGCACAATTTAAAGATCTTTCCGTCTCATAAGAGAGTGGCAGACTGCTGGATAGCACAGAAATTTAGGCATCTGGAGTTCAGTTCCTCTCTGTGCCTCCTTGATCCAGAGGGTCCCTTCCAGTTATAAGAGTTTATTAAATGATTTTATTTTTTTTTCTGTCTTCTTCACTTCCACACAGAACCCTTTTAGATCTTCTTTTCACCTCCACTCATGGATTTAAGGATGAAGACATTTTATATAATATCTCCACGGGAGAAGCTTAGCAGCAAAAACCAACGACATGTGTTGACTGCCGATTAAAACTTAATGTGCTTTTTGACAAGTGAAATTTTGTTGTTTTCCATAACTGCATATTGGTATCATCTTATTTTCATGTATATCATTATATTTAGAAATCAAATGAATACATAAAATATTTCTTTAAAAATAATGTTAAAAGGTTGGCCAGGGGGGAATGTG
This sequence comes from Pogona vitticeps, assembly GCF_051106095.1. Taxonomy (NCBI): domain Eukaryota; kingdom Metazoa; phylum Chordata; class Lepidosauria; order Squamata; family Agamidae; genus Pogona; species Pogona vitticeps. The sequence goes on from NC_135784.1 coordinate 272,879,832, forward strand.
CTATAATGCCAGTTCTAGAAATTTAAGAAATTGAATTGTTCAGATAGTTATAGATTGCCTGCATTATGACCATAAGTACATTTACTTAAAAGTAAGTATATATTAATTCAGTGGGACTCACTCACTATTAAGTGGACTTAAGTGTAGCCATTTATATTCCTGTGGAAACACAAATACTGCCCAGGAAGAATAAAACACCCGTCTGCTTGTTTGTCTGTTTTAAGCTATTTATCTTTTCCTTTCTTGGGTTATCTTTTCAGTAATGGCATCTCTTTATATTTCTATCATTGTTTCTCCATGTGCTTACGTCATGCCACCTTTGTCCTTTTGCAGCCTCCCCCCCCCTTCTCTTTTTTATTGTAACTGGATGTTTTTGGTCACTTTGCAGGTGTTCCAGGGAAATTTTGACAATGACACCCACAGAAAGAACGTCATTGATCCTCCTATCTATGCACGGTACCTGAGGATCCTCCCATGGTCATGGTATGGCCGGATCACTTTACGGTCAGAGCTTTTGGGATGTACAGAAGAGGACTGATAAGGATATTCATTTAACAGCACAACTCTTGATATTCCTTTTTAAAAAGAAATCTCCATAGGGAAAAGAAAAACTGTGCAAAACCTGTAGGAAGCTGGATGGGTTTTTCATGAAAAAGTGCTCACTTTCTGGAAGGCCACAGTCTTTTGTAAGGAGGTCTAAGCCTGCCCTTAAAATGGTCCAAATCTGATTTATTTATTTATTTTTATTGTCCTTCTAAATCTGTTTTAGTTTTATTTTTCAATCCTTTGGAATCTATTTTGCTGCACAATTGACCTTTCAAGTTGGCTTCTGAGTTTTTCACACTGGTTAAAATGTGGTTCAGGATTTTAAAAGAAAGCAGCAGCATTTTTGCAAGGCAGACGAAAGTGGTATGAGGGAGTTCGTTTGAGACTTGAAAAAGACCAGATGTATCCATTGTTTCTGAAACCACACTATCGTCTTACTTGCAAAAATAGTAATACTGCAGCTTTAGCAATAAGTTTTTCTCGGGGATGACTGCATTTGATTGATTCCCTTGTGCCTATTGAGCATTGTCAACATTAATGATATTTTTTGAAAGCATCTCTGTGGTCTGCAGTCCTCCTGATGTTACAAACTGCCTTTTGTAATTTCCTTTACAAACACAGGCAAATCCACACACCCAGGATTTTATTTCCATTAATTATGCTTTCCATTAAGCTTGCTGAGGATGTCTTTTTCTTTACTCACACTAACTGCTGATGTTGATTTTCAATAAATCAACTTGGGTTTGGGGGTGGGGGTGGGGATCTGCTATCAGTAAGAAATCTGATGATTTTGTCAATGAAATCAGCTTGTGGTTTTCTTCCTAAAGGATACTGAAAGACCGATGACCATATTCAAGACTTCAGTAACTTGAGCAGGGTGGCAGGCACATAGCTATGCTGTAAAAATAACGTACCTGCTGTCTTCTGTTTTCTTACTTATGAAGCTGCCAAGAATATGGCTTCTTTGAGAAGCCTCCCTTGGCTCAGTGGGTGAGAGTGACTGTGAGGTCCAGGGTGGCATGCCAGAACATACAGACAATGCAATCTTGGTCTGAAGCATAACTCCGCTACTACACTGTCCTGCAACAGCTCTTCAGACTAATGGGAACAAGTGATGTGAAGCTTGGGGCTGGATGGTTCATATGCCATTATCTCTACAAAGTGCTTTGGGCACCCAAGGTGAAGAGGACCATTCCTGCTGGATCCACAAATGGTGATGTTGTAAAACTACAGAGGGAGGAATGGGTTCAGACATGGGTCAGTCTTCAAAAAAACAGAGACAAGAGAAAAAGGCTGAATGTATGTTGTGATTTTTTCAGAAGGCAGGAGGCAGCAAAGAATCTAGTATCAAATGCAGAGTTCTGCTTCAGAAGAAGATTGACTCATTCCCGTATAAGCACATTCCTAGCTCTGTGATCAAATGTGTTACCCACTGACATCCATGGCTAGGAGGAGGGTTTCAGTGTTCTCTAAAGCAAAGGCAGAGGGTTTGGATTGGCAAGGTTGTTGGATGTTAATTGCTTGTCAAAGATGAAGTACACACGAGGCTTAGCCAGCAGGGGTATGCCCATGGCAAGAAGATAAGCCACACATAGTACTAGGTGGCAGCTAAACTGCGCAGCATACATTCCACCTTCTTATATTCTAGTGCAACTTGGATTCCATAGAGGCAAAGCTTTCTCTCACTGTGGAAGAGATGGAATTATTGGGGGTGGGAGTGGGGGATGGAAGGGCGTCATGATTTCCAACTGGGTAAAACATTGTCATTTATCACTTAGAGCTGGCTTATAAATTGCAGCACACCTCTTCTAGGAAGCATATATTCTTGAGGGAGGTGCTTATTGCTTTACAGAAACTTCTTAAGATGATAATTTGCCATAAAGCCACATCTCCACCATATTGACCAGGTTATGTCAGCAGATCTTGCATCTGAAGGTGCAAAAAAGTTGATGTTCAGTTGAATGGACTGAAGATGCAATGCATACCAATCAGTATTGGAGAGCCACATATGCCGTTATTCTTATGCATACAGTTACTTTTTCCCAGGGCAACATGAGTCCGTGCCCATCCATAATAGTAGAAGACGCTGTTATCCCTGGAAGAACTGCCCAGGGTGGCTGGCAAAGCACCATGGAAATCCCCATTTCTCCTTCTGCCTAGCCATAGCTGCAGCAAATGTGTGTGAAAACACAGTTGTGGCTTAATACAGGGTTGGGGGGGTTGTTAGACTGCAGTTACTTTTGGCCAGCAGAACCAATGGTGAAAGCATCTGGAGGGCAATGGCTGCCCACCCCAATTTAACAAATGGCTTTTTCTTATGTGATGTTCCTGCTGGTGCAGAGGATCCTGACAGATGATGATCATAGCTGATCCTGCAAAGCACTTTCATTTTAACACAATACTTATATGCTGTCTGTTTCCTTCATAATTCTTAGATATCATCTCATAACCTCAAAGGTCCAACAAAGTTTTTTATTTTAATTTCATAATATGCTCTCTCTCTCTCTCTCTCTCTGTATGTGTGTGTGTGTTTGTGTGTGATTAATACATCCTGGTAAGCATTCTTATGAGATATGTATACTGTATATGTAAGCATAGAAGCTATGACCATGATGAACAGCTAATCATCCTATAGTCCAAATTTCCCCCATGCTCAAGAAAGGATTATGCAATCTGTATCTAATCTCTGTCCTCTGTGTAATGATAGTGACATCTGATCTGCACCAAAAAATTCGGGACATGAATTTACAGCCATCAAGGGAACCGCTCTTGAAAGCATATCCCAAAAAAATTGGAATCAGTAAGAAGTGTCTGTCTACATAATGAACACTCAGTTCAGAGAGTGTGTTTGTTCACATGTCTATTTTTGTAAGGCTTAGACAAGGATATTCAGAGATCTCTGTTTGAGAACCTATTCAAAGCAAATTGCATATGTGTAAGGAATGTTCTGTGCAACACTGTTAAGTTAATGATTTTGTTTTGTTTTTAGTTGGATCTGTGCTGCATTACAAAATCCACTAGACTGTTACTGTCTTGTCTGTAACTGTGTTAACATTTCTTAAAAGTGTTATCTATGGAGTGATCTTCAATTGTAGTGAACAATTTTAAAGAGAAAGTCAATCGTAATTGCATTTAAAGTTGCAAAAGGCTGATGGAATGAGGTTGATCACCAAAAGTAGCATTAAAAGACACACACTGTTCATATTCTGCACTATAGGCTCTTATGAAGATGTTGCCATTCACAGCCTACTTGCTCCACTGCAATTCTGTAGGCCTGCTCTAGAGCAATGATCCCCAACCTTGGGCCTCCAGATGTTCTTAGACTACAACTCCCAGAAGCCTTCACCACCACCTCTGCTGGCCAGGATTTCTGGGAGTTGAAGTCCAAGAACATCTGGAGGCCCAAGGTTGGGGATCATTGCTCTAGAGTATTAAAAAGGCTGCATTGTTGCTTGTACCTGAGTGACTTTAGACTGTCATGGGACTTCATTCTTTTCTCTTACTTTATGGGCCATGTTTATGCACTTGTAGTCATCTCATCTGGTGGTACAGTGTGTAGCAAACAAAATCCATTTGGCCTTTATGTAGACAGCAGACACAGACCTCACATCAACAGTCTGCATGTGACCCACCCTGAACAGTTGATTAAGGCCATCAAAGCAGCACCCATTTTTGATGCTGCAGGCCTGCCCGTCTATTGAGCAAGGGAATGTGTGTACACACAGTACTCTATAGAACACATTGGTCCAATTAAGAAAGCACACAGACTACCTTAGATCAATCTGGGTAATAACCACCGACTCTTAATCTGCTGAATGACACACTGAAATAAATGGTGTGGAAGTTAAAGCCTTCTCTAGACAAAACAAGATTTCTGCAGCTAAGAGACTGCAGGCCTTGATGTGATGACTCCATCCTGAATTACTTTTGCTACAGCTCACAGCCACTGAATGGACAGTGAACAGATAGAGCACGTTGAGCTGCCAGCCACTACTTTCTTGTAAAACAGTTCTGTATTTGTTAGTACATTTTCCTTTTTTTAAAAAAAAAAACATTTAAATGAAGCTTTTTTGAACTTGCAGTAAACTCAAGTGTATTATAGTTTAGAATCCATAAAAATAGGATCACATTGAGGAAATAGTTATTTCTGTTCATTATGCTTCTAACTTGAAATAGCTGCATTTCTTATTTTCCTCTGTTCACCTTTACCAGTTAATTCATATGAGCCTGAAAGCTTTGTTTACTTTTAAAACTATACGTTGGGACGTTTAGTGACATGTTGCTTCTGTTAAGTGTTGTAATTGTAAAGAAATGCCTCTGACATTTTTAAAAAACTGATTATAGACCCTGTACACTGGGAAGTTCCCATTCAGCTGAAAGAGACTGGGAGGTGAAAGACAGGACCACCCTCCTACTTCATTTCAGGTCAAACTGGATGGGAAGTCCATCTTGGCATTGCAATTAATATGTACATTCCTTCACATTTCTGATGGGGAAAGAGTGGGTAGCCTCAGGGATGAAGGTTTGAATGAGGTTTTTAATTTCAACAAAAATTACATTTCAGAATGTACTATTTGAATTTTTTTAAAAAAATTCAATTGGCTTAGTGGGTCTTTCCTTCTAAATTTAAATAGCTGCTTACAAGAAATCATTTCTGTCTGAGGATCAGAACAGGCTGACCACCCCAAGACTGTTTGCTTAACTACATAACAAAAACACACACATCAGTTACATTCAGACAATTAACGTCATAGCAAGTTTTACTGTCAGAATCAAACTAGACATTAAGAGGAAGTTGTATTTTTCCGTCTGAAATGTCATTTCCTCTAAGATACATGCAGTGGCAATCAGACTTGCTGGTTTAGCATGTGTTTACCTCATAGCCAGTAATCTCACAAAACATGATAAATGCAAGATACTGGGGTGAGGGGGGGATCACATGCTGTGCCATGCAGATATTTTTTGTCACTTGAGGGAGCGCCTAATCTAAAAACATGCTCAATGTCTGGTTTTTAGTGAAGCTGACAAAGGAGTAACTTCCCGGTGTATTTTGCATATATTGACAGACAAACAATTTATTTTGATTCATTTTATCTCTATATGAAGTCTTGGTACTGCAGGATGCACTGTCTGCTACAAATGAGTTTACACATGACCAAGCAGTGAATATGACATATATGAAACATCACTGATGAAACAGCATAGACAGAGGTTTCAGATTATCTCACCACTTTAAACTTACACTTTTCAATGTAGGAAGTTTGCACGTTCTATTGTGATTCATCAAATCCTAAGTTATTGTGTACTAAAACACTGTATGATGTACATGTTTAAGTCAGCCATAAGTCTATATAATGTGTCTTGTTAAAAAGAACTGAACGATATAGCACACACACGTTAAGCAAACTCCTTAAGTCAAAGTGGTGCTAAGTCAGGAGTCAGTACCCCAAATTAAACAGTTGGTGACTCGTAACAATAGGCTCTAGTCCTAAAATATTAGAGATAAATTCACAAATTATCCTAGCTTCTTACACAGGGTGTATGCATGCTTCTTACACAGGGTGAAGGAAGTCAAGAACAACTATGGGCACACTGCCTGCTCCTGTAGCCTATAGAACGGTCATGGCAACATGTGCATCTTTGAACACAAGTTTACTTTGGAGTAATTCATGGAGGGAGACAGAAAGGATCACATCCATTGCTTCCTCGTAATCTTTATGCAGATCTGAACACATGAGTTCCCTACATGTAATGGGGAAACAAACCATGTACAGGGTTCCCAGTTACATGGAAGGAATTTGCATCAGTAAAACCTGATGCATATTCAAACCTATGGGTAAGTGTATGGAGGTTGGGAGTGAAGACAACAAGTGCAGTCCCCATTATCCCCTTCCAAGTGTGCACTCAGTATCTAAATGGGCAATATAAAACATCATATGGGTTGGGTGGAGATGAGTGTGCAACCTTTTCTACAGCACCACCTGCACTGTAGTGCATCCATGCCAGGGTCGTGTGTGAACTTGCCCCAAATCAAGGAGAAAACTTCAGCTCGCTTAGTTAGGATAATGAGCAAATTCAACTCTAAAGTTTAACACATAATTTCATTTGCAATCTGCATGTTGGTTCCTTTAGAGATGCATCCTTCAAACCTGTTGTGCTTGAATAATATGTGGATTCAAAATTAGACAACCTGAACAATGTGATCATTAAACTCAATAGGAAAATGTTATGAAATTGTCCATATTTTTTTGTATTTATCCTAAAAGTGAAACCAAGTTGGAGAAGGGTGGGATTCCCCTTTATTTACCCCCAAAAAATTATTAGTTACTTCTAGGCATATTTCATCTTTCTATAGCTCCCTAATTTGCTACTTTTATAGCCTGGAAAGTAAAGCATAATGCACAAGGCTTAGGATGTTCTATTAAGGGCTTCTCATGAAAAAAAAATACACCCCAATTCTGATTTTTAGGTTGACTTTCTCTTTTGGAATGAACGCATACAAATTAATGTGAGTTTTGAAGACTAAGAATACTAAGGAGTATATCTGTGCTATACCACAAAATAAGAAATGTAATATTCAAAGTTGGCTTCAGATGTGTCAGTAAGTACAGAAATATCTCAAACATAATGACCTTTGCAACTTTGGCGACCTATGTAAAGTTCCAATGTTTTTGTATATACTTAAATTATGTAGAATGATGTTAAAACAGTACGACCTCGTCTAGTCTTCAAACTTAACAATAAAACTTTTGAAAAACTAAGGTGTTCTTGAAGTTCTTTAAATGATACCCTAGATATCTAAGGAGGAGGGAGGTGTACTGGCTCAGATAAACTGGCTCAAATAAACGATCTTGTGTAAAAATGTTTTGTTTTGTTGCAGTTACAGTGTTTTTAAGAAGACACTGCAAACAGCAACTAGCAAATGAAGCTACAGCCAAAAAAGACAACCATATGAACAGTGGGATGACAACAAGTAATAAAAATTGTCTCACAAATGTAAAAGGTATGAGGACAACACGCATGAAGATATGTGTAAGAAGAGTAGAGACAAAAACAAGAGCAAAAATATTGTGGTACCATGAAAACTAACAGATATGTTTCAAGGATTACAATCCATCTCATGTAACAGCTTTAGTAGACCAGAAGGATGCAGTTTTCACTCTGGTCCAGGGTGTGGAGGCTGCCTCAGTAATTCATGACAAAGTAGCAGTAGATCCTCCTAGTGGTTTTATGCCAGGAAGGTGCCCAGACTTCAAGTGCCAATCCATGGTTACCTGGTAGGCAGGGTGCATGGAATCAGGACACTGAATGAGGGATTCGTTCCTCATGCTATACCAATGCTATTATCTGCTGTATCCAATGACACTGCTGACTATTTCATCCACTCTAATTCTGTTGTGTTGGTAGAATTCTTCTCTGATGAGGAGGCCAGTAGGTCACCTGTCCCTACAAAACAGCTCTTTCATTTAAAAATATATGGTGCATTAGTAATGGCATGAAAGGTATTATGGGGAGGGGTTGAGCTTTTCTGTAAGCTATCTCCATGCATTTTAAGTTGTTGACCAGATGATGAAGTCTTTTGACAAGGTGAAGTCTTGTGGGGATGGGCATTTATCTATGCCATCAGACTGGCTCAGATAAACAATACAAGATCTTCAGAATTCATCCAAAACAAGCAATCCAAAGCTATTTCTCAATTAATCCAAGGTGAGCATAGAACATGTCCTCATCTCTACCACTGATACATTTGTGAAGCTGAGTTGATAGTGCTTTGTGCTGTACTAGTTGCTGGTGGATGTGCAGATTGTGTTTGGGTGTGCACGTGCACGCACACACACACACACACACACACACACACACACACACACACACATCCACTATTTCAAATTCAGCCACACAGTATATACTTTCCTGACCTCATAAATTAACTTTGCAAAGGCTGTAATAAAATCTATGGTGACACACAAATATCAGAGCTCTGTAAAAACAGCTGCTTCCACCACCAGTATAAAACAGGCAGGAGTAGCCAGAAGTATAAGCCTGGAACCAGGAAGTTTGTTGTTTCTTTTTTTCAGTCTTGAAAGTTGATACAATACCATGGTCATCAGAGGTTGCACATCACGGAATAGGTCAGTAGCTGTACTCCGTTAACTTCACATAACTGGATAAAGAACACCAGGAACTCAAAAAAAGGGAGGAAGGCCACTAGACATTTTTATAACAAAAGCAGAGAGGGAAAAAACCCAAAAGAACAAGATCTTGTTAAATATTTCTGATGCAATGATATATATTGGCTAGGCCAATTTGGAGAAGCTCAAATTTCAGTTAGAAAAAAAAAATGATGATTCCTTTTTTCTTAGTTCACCCTTTCCTTGTTTTGAGGCTGCATAAGGAATCCATGGAATTCCAATTATTGTTGAATTCAGATGCCCATCCCCGTCAGACCAATGGTGAAGAATGATGGAAACTGAGTTCCAACCACATCTGTACAGCTGTAGGTTTCCTGTCCATTCTCTGAATTGAGGTATCCAAAACAGATAGAAGTGGGGGAGTAATTTAAGATCACCATGGATGTGCCATACGTGGGGCAAAAGTACCTTCCTCCTGTTTGCAAAATTTAAATCATGTGAAACAAAGAAGCAAATGAGCTCATTCTTTCTCTGAAGAATTCTAGGAGTTGCAGTCCAACAAAGCAACCCTTCCAAACTCTGAGACTGGCTGATTACAGCTGTGCTATTCCAACACAGTCTGGTGGTTAGAGTACTGGATTCAGACTCAAGAGACTGGGGTTCAAATGTCCACTCAGCCATAAGACACTCCCTTGCAGACCAGCCTACCTCACAGGTTTGTTGTGAAGTAAAGTGCAGGCAATGGCAACAACTGTGTATGGTGCCTTAAGTTCAGGAAGTAAGAGGAAAGGGAATATACTGTATAAACATCATAATTGTGAACTTGTTTGGAAGGGCAGCTATGGAGACCACAGCCCCAGAGCAAGGAATGAGAAGAATGGAAAAACAAGCCTTGCCAATCACATTTATCAACTGAGCCCACGTCATGAAAATATAACTGTTTCAGCAGCATATACCAGAATTACCTAGTGTAGTCAGTCAGTAAGACATTAGACATGAACACCTCTCGGGCAAACATCTCCATATTTATCATCTAAAAGCAATTAGAAGCTAAGCAGCCTCTAATATTACCTAGGAATAGCTGGTTGAATCTCTTGAGCTATTCTCTTGTTTGCTAGTAATTTGGCCATCATAAATTACTAGTCTATCAAGATTATTATCAGGTCAGAAATAGTTAAGAAAGAGGTGGTGTCTACACATCAATCAGAAGGAGGTCCAGTCACTTTAGCAAATCAGAAAGAATCCCATGAAAAGACAAGAGATGGCCATATTTTTTGAGTGCCTTGAACTCTCTCTATGAAGCAGCACTAACTGTCCTTTCAGTTGACTTCACTAAAGGCCAGAATTCTTCCTGATATCTAAGCTAGTTGAATCAGTCTCCAGAGTCCAGAATTTAGCTAGAGAATTCTGTTAATTTTTCCTTAATTCCTAATTCTGGTTTAAGATCTTATTAGCCTGTCATTTTTGGAATCGCTGATCCAAATTTCTCTAACATGAGATGGATTGGCTCAACAAAGGAAGCCACAGCCTTACATTTGGAGGACTTAACTAGGGTTCTTAATTATAGGACCTTTCAGAAGTCATTAATTTATAGGGCTGGAAGCAACTTGACAGCATACATTAGAGAGATACTCATAGTATTTTTCTTATTGTGGGTTTCACATTGCTTGCTGTGGGGTGCTCTTCTAAGTCAGTGCACTGTATAGCTGATTAGATTTAAACTGTGTGGATAATGGGGCATTTGCACACTTCTGGAAGTCCCATGCTCACTGAATAGAGGGTGACAACTAATCCATCTTCCACACCATCGTTCCATTACAAAAAGAAAGCCAGGCATTAACAAAAAGGAGGAGATGGAGGACATGGGACACCAAGAGAAGGACGGTCTTCACAAAAAAGGGAGACTTTTTTTGCACTTAAGTTGCATGTCTTAATTTAAAGTACCATTTGCAAATGTCTTCCCAATTAAGATAATTATTGTAATTTAAGTAGAAATATACTGCTGCTCACCATACTGCATAAGATTGTGACTATGTAACCACCTTGGGATGCAATGTGGAGATAAAGATGGGATATAAATCAAATAAATAAATAAGGCTTAGTGTTTAATAATTCTTTGCAATGACCTGCATCTTACCACAAGTGAAAATATTTGAAAAGAAAATAAACAGAGGTTACTGTCGTTTTGTGTTGCTGTTTTTAAATAGCTACGTAGCTGTGTTGTTTCCCCATACTAAGTAGGGGATCGTTCCCGGCAGAAGGCCAAGAAAAGGAGACCAGTGTGATACAACACCATTTTATTTTGAACCACGGCATACAAGAAAAGCATGCTGGTGGCTATTGCTCTAAGACTAACATGTAACAATCAGTTATTTCAGATAAATAATCTGAACAGTGCTTTCAGAATGTCTACTCCTCGGACAGACTTTTAGAGATGGTGCAGTTTGTTTACTGCCCACTCAGAGGCAGTGCCTGGAAGAAGTGGGGCAGGGAAGCTGGGGCACTGGCTTTGTGTGGGTACCTGCTGGATCGTCGTCTGGTCGTTTAGTCATGCCCGACTCTTCGTGACCCCATGGACCAGAGCACCTGCTGGATGGGGGGGACCAAACCACAGATCAGCTGTGTGGCCAGTAAATAAAGTGTGCTGGGCTGCCGAACCAGTGGTTTGGGCCCATCTCTACAGACCTCACATCTAAGGTTCTTTGGCACTCCATGCCATGTTCTTCCTGCCATGCATCCGTATTTAAATCAATACGTGTGATTTGCCTCTTTTATTACAAAATGACATTTCCCCCCCTCAAAAAAAAATAACATACCATTTTACTTGGTGGGAAAAATGAGAGAGGGCTAACAAGGTATATTTACGAATCAAAGCCTCTACTTTCCTTGCTCAGCCAGGGACACATATTGGGGGCAGGAGAGGGTTGCCACTTATCACAAAAGAGGAGAATGTGTGTCACCAAGAAGCAGGACAGCTTTTCAAGGAGAGGACTACTCTTCCTAGAGGAGGATGTATTCCCCCCCCCATTTCCTCACAGAGGAGTAAGGTACACTGTCAAACAATTGGGTTCCACTTGGGCAATTCTCTGCTAGCTCTCATTTTAGGAAGCACCTTAGAGTAATAATGTCCAAGATGTCACCTTCCTAGCTATAACTGGAAAAATGTTTGAAAAATGGGGCCTATATGTGGCTCAGCACCATATAGTGATAGCTGTCCCTATAATTTCTTGTGGGATTTCAGGACTTGACTAGGGGAATATTTGGGGAGGGCTACTTCTTGAATTCAGGTGTCCCATTTGACCCTTCTGGCATTTTGATGATAATCTCTTAGCAATTAACTTCCCATAACTGGAATCAATTATGCCAGTGCCTGGGAAATGCCTTAACATGCCATCTGGGCCTAGAGAATATTCTTAAGATCTAATTTGTGTTGCTAAGAGTAAGTAGCTTTCACATTGTTGGTTAACAAAATGGGCTGTCACCTGGCAATTATATGTAAACCATTCTGAGAGCTTCAGAGAAATACTGAAGAAGAATAAAGAAATAGATTTTTAAAAATCAATCAGTCAATACAATCTGAATGGGAGGAGAAAGAGATATGTAGATGATGCAGCTAAAATAAAGAGCTTAACTGATCTCTTTTTCATCTGGCTGCACTTGTTTTCAGAATATAACTACTCTCATTCAAGTCCATTATTAATAGCAGAATTTAAGAACAAGAGAGAAACTCCTGGCAGTAGAATCTTCCTGTGGAAAGAAGTAGGTGCAGTTCCTATTATGGATGCTAGGAAATGGAAATGTATACTGCTCCCATTATGGACAAAATTGCTCATGTAATTTGAAGGGGCAGCAGAAGGCCCGTTATTGGAACAGATCTTGTTTATGTGCATAGCAGAATACTGCTGTCTGAAAAATCTTCTTCCTATACAGTATTTAAACAAGTCTTTGTTTTGTTTTGTTTTCTTCTGCAAGGGACTTCCTTTCTCTGCTGAAGGTTATTTTGTGTTCACAGGATTTAAGTAGATCGCAGACTATAAAAGAGGTAACTGACTTCTCCATTTACACATCCCATCATGAAATGACAAATCTACCTATGCTGAAGTCAAGTACCTAGAGCATCAATTGGCATGAATGCATTCTGTCAGAACAATAAATACCCACTAGCTTTTTATAAATGTGCTAACTGATCTACCAGCAAACATATATCTGCATTCACTTTGGAGGTCAGCCTATCCATCACTACTAAGTGGTTTTTCAGCTATTTCTAATAGGTTCAGAGAAAAGGTGCGGGGGGGCAATCTTAACTTCTGGATTAAAAACTAATGTTTTCCTAACTTCTCTCTGTAGAATAGTTTAATGGCATTATATATTATCTCCAGGTATCAATAGAAACAACTGGCCTGTCACGGAAGATGAGGCATCACATTTCTTCCATTCAGAGATTTGACGGAACTGTAACAACAAGAATGCTATTAAAATGTAAAGTATTTGGGTGTGTATTGAAACAGTACATGGGAGCAATATAAGTAGAAGATGTGGCTTCATTGCAGAAGCATTTTTCCCAAACTGAGAATCAAGCCCACCATCAAAGGTCCATAACAGTGTGAGGATATTTCCCCCTCCATTTTCTATATCCCTTCCAAAGGGATTTCATTTGTACTCTGCTATTCATTCATTCATTCATTCATTCATTCATTCATTCATTCATTCATTCATTCATTCATTCATTCATTCATTCATTCATTCATTTGATTTGTATGCTGCCCATCTGGCTACCAAGGCCACTATGGGTAGTTTAAAAAATTCTACACATCATAAACAACAATGCAGAAAAAATAATCAAATGTCAAAATGAAAAACAAAAATACAACAACAGCAACAAGTAAAATAATCAAAGTCATCAGCCATGACATGTTCTCTTTCACTTGATAATCTGATGGGTGACATTTCAAAAACCCTCCAGCGACTCTCGTCCTGTTTTCAAATGCTGAGTTACAAACTACAATTTGAAAAGGCAAGTGTTTCGGTAAAAAAAAAAAAAGAATCTGGAAATTATAGTTGTCAGTGTAACTGTAGTAAATAAGATTAAGAAGTGGGCTACAGAAGTAATGAACTAACTGGAGAGATTGTGAGAAATAGTCACATTACTAGCATCTTTTCTTTTTAGGGAAATGCATGACTGGTTTTCAAAAAGTGATTTTTATGGATATGCATATGTGAGGAGAAAGTTGACCTTACAAAGGCATGTGGTAGTGGACGACCCCTTCATTGACCTCCCTAGTATCATTCCCCAGCAACAGTTTTAGATTACATCATTGCCAAGTTGGAGTGAGCAGAAAACTGGCCCACCCTGACTCAGAATAAGCAGTGGATCTACCGCCCAGAAGACAGTAAACACCCATGCAGCATATACCCAGGGGAATCTGTATGGCCCTGCTCAAGGAGAACTGACCATTGCAGGGACTAAGTGAGCCCAGAAAGGCTCAGATGGACCACTGCTGGGCCTGCACATAAGGACTTGAAGAGTCTCCGGGAGACATAAGGGAATAGGGGAGGCTGAGAGCTTTGTACAGTGTTGCCTGCAATAAAGGGACTGGGCAAACTTATCTTTCTGATCTGGCTTCTATTTCAGTTTGCTAGGGCATATGTTAATATAGATTTTTTTCCCTGTCATTTCCATAGATGTCTACTTTGACATTAACACAGCTTGCAGATACGCAAAATGCCACACACCCAATTTTTCTCAAGAACATCCATAATTCTCTTTCCATCCCTTTTCCATTTCTGCTCAAAAATGGAAAGTCCTGTTTTGCCCTGGGAGAAATGCCATCTTCTCACAGATGGCTTTTCACTGGGAATTTACTTCAGTGCTAATGATCACATGTTCCACATGGTTTAGAAAATCTAAAAACAGACTGAAAACCAAACACCAGTCAGAGGACAGTTTCATGTGGGTTGTGGAGAGTTTGTTCTGCACCACTTCACTGACCAAAAGGCATGCATAGATTGCACCTGTAAGTAAAAGGAAGTCAATGTAGGACATGGTGGGGACAAACCCTTGTAATACTGACTGTACCAAAATGGTCTGAGGTATTTTTAAACACTGGGTTTTCCTGCTTATTTCCCACCACAGGAATTCTGTTGGGCCCAAAAGTATGCATTGATTTACCTTAACACAGAATAGCTGAATGGAGCTTTCTTATAGATTCAGATTTACTCCAGAAATATAATTAACTTGCTATTTCACACTGGGGACATCTGGGAAGGCATTTCAGGTCACTTTCATTTTGGTACAAAAAAAAATGGAAGCATAACAAAAAAGTATTTTTTGCTATGGGATCTACCAAAAACAATCTAATTTACAAATATCTTGCCTTAGTATGAGTTATGGAAACACAGAACCGAATACATGAGCCTAAATTGGTTTTCTAATCCCCTCAGTTGTTGAATGCCAAATGAGCATTTATCGGGATCCATCTATTCTAATTTGCACTTGCAGGTGGATTAAAGCCATGAGCAGTAAATATTGTTAGCAATATTGTTTCAGTACTCAGTACATTTATTTTATTATCTTTTCCAGCCACCTATCTCCAAAATTACTAATTATGTTCAACCATTCTGGCACATACTGACTTCAGTAAAACTAAGACTGTTTGCTTCTTCCCACTTTGCAGGGATATACCTACTAATTTTGCACAGAAGAGAACCTAATGGAGGCTCTGCTCTTCACTGGTTCCAGTGCTTCTTTGATGGCCGATCTCAGATGGTACAGCTTGGTAATGTTGTCCATCCTTGGGACCTCTGCTATGGGGTCCCACCGGGGTTGACCATCTACCCAAGCTCTTTAACATCTACGTGAAGCTGCTGTGATAAGTCATGTAGAGATTTGAGGTTCATTGCCACCAGGACATTGATAACAGCTCTACCTCTCTTTCACTTCATCTGCAGGAAATACTGTATAGGTCCTTGAGTGCAGCCTAACATTGATAGGTAATCTTAAAGACAGACTGTTGCAATCTTCGTAGAAAACAGTATGGAAACTTCAGCAGGTCCAAAATGCAATGACCAGACTGATTTCTGGGACTAGTAAATTTGATCAGATTTCCCCAGTCTTGACTCACCTGCATTGGCTCCCTGTCAGTTTCTGTGCTTAATTCAAGGTGCTTGTTGTTACTTATAAAGTCTTTAACAGTTTGGGACCTCAATATTTATGGAATGTCTCTCAGAAAGCCCCCAATCTGTTAAATAAGCTCACAATTGGGGTACCTAGGTTGCTTCTTTCCTGATGTTCAGGAAATTAATGAAAACAGTACTCTACAAATCTGTGTATATGTATAAATTGTGACTTTCAAGAGTCCATCACTCCGCATGAGGCATCCTGAATGAGTGTTGAACCAAACGTATGAGCAAAAATTGAATAAAAATTTAAAGCTTGCTACATCCTATTTAAACTGTGTGCGCGCACGTGTGTGCTCACTCACACATATGCATATCTATGCATTTGTCTCTTTAAGGAAGGCAATTTAAATACACACCTTAATCAACTTATTCATCTTTAGGGTAGTGCAAGACTTGACATTGTTTTGTTATACTAGATCAACATCAGTACTTGGCTAGAAGTCTCTCCAATCTATCAATCACAATTTAGCACAATTAATCAGAGCTGAAATGTTATTTTTCAAAATTAATTTACTAATGTTGGCATGTGTAAATTAATTTCTTGTTGATGATGTTGGAACAGGTGGAATCTAATCTGTATATTATGAAAAGTAATATTTTAATTTAATTTTCTTGTGTGTTTTGTTTTTGAAAGAAACCATGGAATGGTACATTTGGTTGCCACCATTGCACCCTATTGACATAGTTTATTATTGGCACCATCAAATATGCTATTTTTCTGGTTTTCAAATTACCCCCAACTGGCACTTTCCAGATGCATTAGACTACAAATCCCACAATAGGTGGGGATTATGGGATTTGCACTATAAATAGCATCTGGACAACTGCCTTCTGGCAAAAATGATTTTGCAGCATGAGATCTTACAACCTACTCCATTAAGTTTCATCACTGATCTATACCTTATTTATTTATTTTATTTATATCCCGCCTATCTAATCAGTTAAGATTACCTTCTCTTCTTTCCACTGCCACCAACATATATGTTGTTCCTTCATACATCTTGGGCTGTTTTTCTTGATTGGAAAAGATGCATAATGAGCAATATGTTCTTTCCAGTTAGAGGACAGTGAAATGCAGCAATAAGTGGCAACAAAGCTGCTCCAGAAGCGTGAAGAACTCTTAAGCAGACATAGTTTTGAATATACTTCTAGGCCATTGAATAATTGCATCCTCTAACTTCTCTTCCACTTGGAATTGAAGAGTACAGTTCATGAAGATCAACATCAGAGTAAATTTTACACCATTTGCTGTTGACCAGGAAAGTTATCCTTTTAAGTCTTGTTGGGAAGAAAGGCGAAATAAGTGAACATATCCACAGCAAAATTTAACTAATTATTTTCAAGCTGTGAGAGTAAGCTCTGTTAACTAACAAATTAAGGTGTTGCATTTTATTCTGTAAAGGAGCAATCGGCCAGCACATAGCTAATCAAATTTAATCAGTTAATTCCAAGCCCCTTGAATAATGTTTTAATTTAACTATAGTGATGGCCAGAATCTAGCTGAATAATTATGCCAGTGTAAGCTCACTGCTTTAAATCTGAGCTGTAAATTGCCACTAATTAAGGAGCTGGTACTTGTATTTCTTGTTGCGTGGCATATCACACCACGACAAGTAAGGACTTCTTAACTAGAAGCAATTCCCTGCTACAGTTTAGGCTGTTGGACATACATGGCAGTACATGTAAAAAATAGATTTCTGGCCAATATTATTTATATGACAGGAAGCAACCAACATGAACCTGACACAACTCCGGGAGGCAGTAGAAGACAGGAGGGCCTGGCGTGCTCTGGTCCATGGGGTCACGAAGAGTCGGACACGACTAAACACACACACAGGATAGTCTGAACCTGGGGAGTGTTGATTACTGTAGTATAAAGCAGATGTGGGCAACTCTAGTGGGACCTCAGGGGGCAATTGTTTACCCCAACTTTCTCTAAACCCTGCACTAGGCCTAGAAGTGGCCCCAAATGCCCCCAAATATTTTTAAAAAGCAAGTGGCTAGTTGTCTACTTCTGGTTTTGATTGGAGGAGGCTGTGCTGGGGACCCTGAAACCCCCAATGCAGAAACCATAGCTGTTTGATGCCAAGAGCAGAAAAATCTATTTGTTCCTCAATTTCTCTTTTCATCTCTGGGGATTGGTGCGACTTTGGTGGTTTGCAGACCTCAAAAACATCCTCGGAAAATGTACGAGCTCCACAATCTGACCTTTGTTCACTCTTTTGCTTCTGCTTCTCCATATCTGCTGAATGACAGATATTATGAAACAACAGATAGTACCAAGTCTATAAATGCTAATTGGAAAATATATCCATTTCATGGTCCCATATCAAAACACATGTCTTTAATAATAATCCTGTACCATCAAGTCAATTCTGATCTATGGCAGGGTTTTCCTGGTAGAGAATGTTCCAAAGCAGTTTACCATTCCCTTCTGCTGCGGGCTCCCTGGGATCATGCAATCTGCCTAAGGTTACACAGGCTGGCTGTACTCACAGGAAGCACAGTGGATAATTGATTTCCCAACAACACAAATCACTGAACCATCCAGCCAGTTCAATATAGAGGGAACTTGGATTGCTGATTTCCACTTTCAGGTTTGAGTGACAAGGCGTTAATCCCAACATGTTGACATTTCTGTCCTACTCTGTTAATTAGCCCCCTGGCAGATCTTGGAAATAAATCACTTTTTTTATATATTTGGGGATTTCAATTGTCAGCCAAAGTCACATTTCTAGCCTCTGCATCTCGCCTGGCATAGTAAAGAAGAACAGAGAGCATGAACCAGGAAAGCTGATATTGGCTCCTCTACCAGCCTTTTGGTTTGAATCATGATCCAGAGATCAATCTGTGGGTGGCTTGTACTCTTATGCGGTACATCACTTCAGGGAAACAATCCCCTGATCAGACACAGACCACCCCAGGGATAAAATGGAGGGTCAAGTTATTTTTTCCACACAGCAGACCTACAGCCCTGTTAGCTATTATTATCACCAAACAGAACTAGGCTTCTTTTAAAAGTATTTAAGAACTCATCTTTTCCGGGAAGGCAAAACAGCTTGTGATAAAGAATATTACGCATTCTTTTTTTCTGATTTCTGTTATGAACAGTGATAAAAGCTGAAATCACCACTTTAGTCCAAGAATAATCTCAGAGTGGGCTACAAATATTAGGATTCAAAACCAAAAACTGATGGTATTCTGGCCTCAACACCACATTCCCTGACATGTTCCTAGGCAGACAGCTGGAACACACATTGAACCACTCTGAGGTAAATTAAACCTTCAGCTTTATTCAATCACTTAGGCAGTGACTGAAAATACTTCATTGAGTAAGAGGAGAAAGGAAGATTGAGTGACAGGATGTGTTGAATGAGTGGGAAGCTGAGGCAAAAAAAGGAGGTCCTCCAGCCTGAAACTCATGAAGATAGTTAAAGAGAGCCAGGCCAAAGAGAAAAGTTCTCCCAGGATGATCAATCAAACAAGCTGTAATGGAAAATTCAAAATCTGCCCATTTCTTTGTCTTACTATTTTTCTGGCCAGTAGAAACTGCTATTTTACCCGGCTTGTCTGATCAGAAAGCTGCCTGGTCAGTAAAAGTCACTACACAATCATACATTAACTGTGTCTTGTATTTGATAGAATTAGTGGAGGTTGTAACACATCAGAGGTACATATTCAGATTTACCTGGATATGCTTAGTCAATAAACATTCATTGACTTGTAAGCATTGACTTGTTCCCTGTCTATGTGATTGAAATCACAACAACCTCAGGGTAAATAGGTTTGAAAAGCTGCTTGTTGATTGGTACAGTAGTTTCAAACCATTCTTTGTACTTCCAATAAGAAAAGGTCTAAAAGTTTTGTAATTGTGCCAACTAGGTATACTCTTCTGTCTTTGACTTGGGTACCTTTCACTAGTGAAATAAACTGAGTTAGATTACCTCACTTCATTTTTGCCTCCATCTTCCACTTGAGGATGAATTTCTGGTGATCATCCTGCTGCAACACAAGATAAGAAATACGCTGTCCTTATTAGTTACTGTACAAGAGAGGTAACACTGTGCTGCCAAATCCCTGAACAATACTGTATAATACACAGTTTGTTGTTGTTATTGTTTTTTAGTCGTTTAGTCATGTCTGACTCTTCGGATAATACACAATACGTACATAATAAAGTGCCAAATTGTGGCAAAACAGGTAATAAATTAGCTAGGATGCAGTTTGATTTACACTTTTCCTGATTTCTGCAGTCTCCTTGTTAGCACCTCTGTTTTCTATATCATAGAGTGTCACTGAACACGGTAGCACTCAGAGCTCTGAAGGATCTACAGGTATTTGCAAGTTACGTAGTTCCCTGCAACTAGTTCCTTTTTGTTAACAAATTGTAGTGATAAAGTTGCAGTAAAAGTAATTGAAGGAGCTGTTACAAAGTTACTTTTTAGGTATAACAAGTAACAGTATCGAGTTGGATTCAAATGCTACTTTTCATGAATGTTTTAAGGCAAGGGTCATTTTGACAGGTGCTGTGCTCCTTTCTCATCTGTCCTGTGGCAAGGGAAATACTCTTTGTTTCTGGCTTTTGTATTTTTGTAAATATTTGCAAGGTACACTATTGGAACTCCTGATGACTAGAGAGAACTAGAGAATGTGATCCTGTATTTTTAAAAGCCTACTGGCACCAACAATGCAACACATTAACAATATGTAACACCACAAATTACTTGCATGATCAAAGCAATACTGTAGTAACAATAATGGCAATGTGGATGGCCAGATGTAATGAGTAAGGTATGGAGTTCCATTAGAAAAGCAATGTTCCAAGCTCTACTGTCACTGTACCAGTGCACTTAATGAATGTGCTCATAAAACTTAATGAACTTAATTATAAAACTGCTGTTTTATAGTAACACAAAATCTGCAGATGAAATCTTCCTGCATCAAACCACAACACGGAATGAACTTCTGTGCCAGCTCTGGCCCATCAGTTTAGTTTCTGGAAGTCTTTCCTAGACTGAAGTTACTTAAGCAGCTCAGTTCATTGCCTATTCACACAGGGGCGACAATGAGCAGATGTTAATATATTCGTGCCTAGCCAATTGTCTGACATGTGGTCCCTTCAAGAGCATGAGTTACAGTTTAGAAGCTTGCTCCCTGTAGCTTAAAAAGACAAGGCTAGGGAACAGAAAATATATGCCGCCTCAGTTCTGTGCAAAGTATCCTCCTGAGCCTTTAGAGGCTGAAAAAAAAGTTTGCTTTCATACTGTTAATTTATTTATTCATACTTGATATGAAAATGAGATACAACTCAGATTAATAGGAGATAGGGATGTGTATGGTGGAAGACAGACCCCCAACTTGCTGCATAAAAAAAAAAACACACAACATTGGCAGCAACATTCCTTGCAAAGTAAACAGATGCAAAACATATAGCCAATCGGTTCACACAGAATGCGGAATATGAACTCAAAAATTGGTATACAAATACAGAGCCGGGGTTTTTTCTTCCATAGAGTTCATTGACCAGCCTCCATGTTTACTAAGAATGACTCCCATCTATATTTGCATTTACAGGATAGGCAAAGAAATGTAAATGCTGTCTCTTCCCTGATTTGCTTCTGCTTTGCAATATCTAAATAAGAGGCTCATGCCCCTTGCTAGGATTTGTGCAGATCAGGACAAGAAGGTAAAGCTCATTGCCAGCAGCCTTGTTTTTGGGCTGGATTGGGGAAGGGACTATTTCTGGGCCAGCTAATATTAGAAATGAGCAGAAGGTACTTCTCTCCCAGTCTTGCCCCAAATGACACAATAGGTCCGTGGTGCATGACCACCAGCTCTCTCTTCAGTGCCCTCCCCCTCACTCCTGACATTTTAGAGAGCTATGAATGCACAGGCACAATGTACACGGCAACAAGCTTGGACTTCCCTCCACCTTTGGTAAACAGGATATTGTACAGAGTGTTTAATCTGAAACTATTCTGGAAGTTGCCTTCCTTCCTTCCTTCCTTCCTTCCTTCCTTCCTTCCTTCCTTCCTTCCTTCCTTCCTTCCTTCCTTCCTTCCTTCCTTCCTTCCTTCCTTCCTTCCTTCCTTCCTTCCTTCCTTCCTTCCTTCCTTCCTTCCTTCCTTCCTTCCTTCCTTCCTTCCTTCCTTCCTTCCTTCCTTCCTTCCTTCCTTCCTTCCTTCCTTCCTTCCTTCCTTCCTTCCTTCCTTCCTTCCTTCCTTCCTTCCTTCCTTCCTTCCTTCCTTCCCTTCCTTCCTTCCTTCCTTCCTTCCTTCCTTCCTTCCTTCCTTCCTTCCTTCCTTCCTTCCTTCCTTCCTTCCTTCCTTCCTTCCTTCCTTCCTTCCTTCCTTCCTTCCTTCCTTCCTTCCTTCCTTCCTTCCTCCTTCCTTCCTTCCTTCCTTCCTTCCTTCCTTCCTTCCTTCCTTCCTTCCTTCCTTCCTTCCTTCCTTCCTTCCTTCCTTCCTTCCTTCCTTCCTTCCTTCCTTCCTTCCTTCCTTCCTTCCTTCCTTCCTTCCTTCCTTCCTTCCTTCCTTCCTTCCTTCCTTCCTTCCTTCCTTCCTTCCTTCCTTCCTTCCTTCCTTCCTTCCTTCCTTCCTTCCTTCCTTCCTTCCTTCCTTCCTTCCTTCCTTCCTTCCTTCCTTCCTTCCTTCCTTCCTTCCTTCCTTCCTTCCTTCCTTCCTTCCTTCCTTCCTTGGCAGCATAGAAAGGCTGGAAGGGACAAAAGTTTCAAACCTCCCCTAACTGTTTTATCCCTTTGTTGTTATTTTCTTATGGTCTTCCTGGCAGCAGTCGCATAACTTGCTCCTGCTTCCCATGCTACCAACTCCTGCTGCAGGCCCTCCTTGGCCCAAAAGATAACAGAGTGAAGGGATAAATCGTCCCCAACCTTGGGTCCCCATATTCTTGGACTAAAACTCCCAAAGCCTTCACCACTAGCTGTGCTGGCCAGGATTTCTGGGAAGCATGATGATCTATGAAGCCAAATCCAAGCAATTCCTTCAGCCCTCACTCTGCTACTTTGTAAAGAAAATGGCAAGAAGGTCAGAGTTGGAGTGGGAGAAGTGCCCCCATGGCCAGTAAGTAGGAAAAATGCTTTATCTCTGTTTGCTTGGTCTCACCCAAAACCACTTGCTTGAGGTGTTAACGCCCATTTAGACCAGCATTCCATCTCAATAGTGGGCAAAAAGATGCCTTTTGAATATGCACAAACAAGATCTGTGTGTTCCTCAACACCATTCTCTGCCCCATGTTCTTGAGCCATTCATATTCAGAAGCCAGCTGCCTTTTATACTGAATGTAACACATATCCATCATGATTGGTAGCCCTTGATAACATTCTCCTCTCTGAATTTGTCTAATGGCCCTTTGAAGCCATCTGGGTTGGCCACCATCACTGCAGTTTGTGGTTAACAAAATCCAGTGTTTTGCTGTGCAGTGGATGAAGAAATATTTCCATCTCTGCTTCTTGACCTCCACCAATTCAGTCTGATGAAAAGATCAGTTTCTCTCATGATACATTATGCTCTGTGTCTTTCCAAGCCAGGCTCAAGGTACTGGTTTTAACATACAATGCCCTTCATGGTTTTTGGATTCCAATATCTGTCAGATCACCAGCCCATCCGATCTGATCCCATCAGGCCAGTCTCCTACGGGTGGCCACTCCAAGGGATTCAAAGGTTTCAATGAGGAGCCGAGCCTTCTCAGTAGTGGCCCCACATCTCTAGAACAGCCTTTCTGTGGAAATTTGACATGCCAAATTTAATATCCCAGCCTTCAAGAAATGATTAAAAACCTGTCTGTTTGAGGAATTCTTGAGATTCTCCCTCCACAGCAATGTCGGGCATGTTTTACTGGATGGACATCAATTTGTTTGTTTATCTTATTATGGTATATATATTTGAATTTGGGATTGGATTGCAGGGGAGGAGGTTATAGGGTTTAGTATACGTATTACTGTCAACTACCCAGAGAAGTGCTTTCCACAAAAATTGGATGGAATCCAAGTCAATGAAACAAATAAATCTTATTGACTTTATCCACACCAGGCACAGCTTGATATGCATCCACTATATCCCACCAGTCACCTTTGTCTTTAATGGAAAAGGCACCAAATTGTAAATCCTTTTCTCACAGGGAAGCTATTTCACCTGTTGATTAGTTTGGTTGCTCTTTTGGGGGTCTTTTCTCTACAGAATCTTTTCAGAGGTGTGGTGTGAAATGTGAATGCCTTCTTCTGTTTCCATCAGGCCCTGCTGGAGCTCTCAGCATTGTGTGCTGCATCAACTTGAGCACTTTGATGGCTGACAGGAACTGTAATATTTGTCTTTCAAAGTTCTTCAAAGGGGAAAAAAAGGCTTTCAGATGTTTGTTCTGCAGTATAATTTGTAGTTGTAATAGAATGACTTTATATAGCAAAGACGGGGTTGCAACAAACATGAAACAATACCAGGGGTATTTGGAAAGGTCAGCAGCACATATTTCAAATGTCACTGCATTTCCTCTTTTAAAATGAGCCCAAAGTGATACATCTATTCCCTTTCACCTATCACCTTGTTCAAATTATTGAGACAAGGGTGTTTATGTAGAGGAGAGGTTTGTCCTGACTGAAACTCAGTTGCTTCCAGTTACCATTTAGTGGTGAGGTGGCTAGAGAATCAGAGCTTGGCTTTTTAAAATTTTTGTACTGCATATAAAAGATCATCATAAATCAGAGGCAACTTGACAGGACATCCCATCAACAACAATATGCCACAGAATCTGCCAGGCATCATGGCCAATGGTCCTCTGGGGAGAAGATTCCCTCCCTCCCTCTGTGTTCTTTAATCAATGAGTTTTCTCTTTGATCACCCCTCTACGTATATAACACAGTAATAAAATATGTCTCTTCAAGACTCATATATGGGACAGTTACCAGATCTTTCAGAACCAGTGGGAGCCGGTCTGCATTCTTCCGCAGCAGCAGGGCATTTGAGAGGGCTTCTAGATTGTCTGTTGCCCTTCTTATTCTCTTCTGCCTTCTTGGTATCTCTCAGCAGTATATTTTGTCCCTCACTTGTTCTGACATTCCACCAGCATTTATACGCATCTTCTCTTCTCTTTCAAAGATATGGTCCAGTGGCCCAAGGTAGCATCATCAAAATCAGCAAGGCAGGACATATGGCCTGAAACTCGGCTGCAGGTTTATCAACTGGTTTGGAGCAACCTGCCATGGAGGTTCTGGAGTGAGAAGCTTGGCTATGATTTTCTTTCAGGTCAGGGACAAGGAAGATGAGGCCCTCCAAATATTGCTGGATTATGTGATTTCCAGCATACCTCACCACTGCCTATGCTGACTGGGCTCGTGGTAGCTGGAGTCCAACAATATCTAGAGGTTCTTTAGGTTTCTTAAGAACTCATAATCTAGACCTCATCTCACTCTTATTCTGAGTGCCTAGTTTATATATGGGAAATGTAACAACATTCAGACAAGATGAAAATAATCCCATGACAGAAGCAAAGGATAAGATGCTCCCTCCACATAGAGAAACCAACAGGGGAACTAGCAGCTGAATGACAAAACATTTTATAATACACTTAAAGGTACCACACAACCTTATTGAGCATAGAGCCTACATGACACACATTATGCCCTCCACTTACACATTTCATTTAATTTATGCAGGCATTTGTGTACATATTTTTGTAGCTAAGCAAGAAATAGTGCACACAAACTGTTAGCTGTGAATGCATATCCTTTGGAAGAAAGCAGGGTCCAACAGATGATCACATATTTGGGAAGGATAGAAAAGGGGCTCCTCTCTCTCTCTCTCTCTCTCTCTCTCTCTCTCTCTCTCTCTCTCTCTCTCTCTCTATCTCTCTCTCTCTCTCTCTGTGTGTGTGTGTGTGTGTGTGTGTTTCTGTGTCTGTGTCTGTGTCTGTGTGTCTGTGTGTGTGAGAGAGAAATATGAATAGCTCTGGCTGCTATGAATCTATCTTGGATTGTGACTAAAAACGGTTGTGTCATGTTTTCATGACAGCTTAGATTTCATTATTTTCACTAGATCTGTGTGGATTTTCTTTCTTTATGTATGTATGTATGTATGTATGTATGTATGTATGTATGTATGTATGTATGTATGTATGTATGTATGTATGTATGTATGTATGTATGTATGTATGTATGTATGTATGTATGTATGTATGTATGTATGTATGTGAATCTCTCTCTCTCTCTCTCTCTCTCTCTCTCTCTCTCTCTGTGTAATTTTTAATTTTCCAACACAAAAACAAATACCAGAATACGAAATACTCACTATTACAATCTAAACCCTAAACCACAGTGCACCTCCATATATGTAAATATATGTACATATATTGAAAATATTTTAAAACTATATTTAAAAAGAATTCAGAACAAATATTCAAAAGGTCCCTCACTTAAACTTTAAAATTACTGTTTTTTGCTTTGTGACTGGTGATGGTCTTACTTGATGTTAGCAGAGCTTTGGTGCCTTTAACATCTTATAATCTCTTGTCATAGTCTCCATTTCACCCATCTTGTTGCTATACAGTTGTTTGGTAATTTAAAACAACCTCTAAAGATATTATGTGCCATCAAGCCCCTTCTGTTGTGTGGTGACTATATGAGTTAATGGCTTCCAAAATGTCTTATCATCAACAGCTCTGCTCTGATCTTGCAAACCAACAACATCTCGTGTTAGTTTGTTCTCTCTTCTTACTGCCCCCCTCTTATCAATACTGCCTTCTCAGTAAATTCTGCTCTGGTCTCAAAA
This sequence comes from Pogona vitticeps, assembly GCF_051106095.1. NCBI lineage: Eukaryota > Metazoa > Chordata > Lepidosauria > Squamata > Agamidae > Pogona > Pogona vitticeps. Next base: position 272,906,461 of record NC_135784.1, read on the forward strand.
ACTAACAGCTGTGGATTCCTTTTTGAGTCAACCCTTCTCATATTAGGTCTTCCTTATTTCATATTGCACTCACGTAATCGTTTTTCCAGTAATATTGTTGTTTCCAGTCAGTTTTGTTTTCTCATTGTATGTGCATGGCAGGATGACTTAAATTTCCTCATTTTTGCTCTAGTAAGAGATCAGATATAGCTTGATTGAGTACTCACTTATTTTCTTTCCAGTTGTCTGTGGTATCTGTAAGGTTCATTTTCAACACCACATTTCGAATGAGTTAATTTCCCCCTCCCACTTTTGTTCACTGTCACTTTTTTTACACAATATGGATGAATTTGATTTCAAGTGACAATCTCTGCTAAATCCCAACCGCCCTTTATTATTTCAAAATAAAATATTTTGGAAAGATTGTGGCATGCACAATAAGATATCTTGTAGACCATCTTGACTGCTGACTTGAGTGTTGTCAACATTTTGCTATGTAAAGTTTGACATCCTTTCTTCTGCTGGCAATGCAGGCAAGATATTGTGCAGCAGTATTGGGCTATTTCCTGGTATTCTGAATTATTACTATCGCACATTCATAAACCAGAAGGTTTTTGGAGAATTGAATAAATTCAAACATTATTAACGCTGATATGTCTCCAATGACCTCTTTCCAAAGGGTAGAGTTTGTTGACCTTTCGCAGGCTGTATTTTTCAGTGCTGGGAGCCAGGCCTTGTTAAGTTTTAAACCTTCCTCTTTTTCTTTTCTTTTCTTTTTTTTAAAGCTCTGCTGGTGTTTATGGATTTCAATAGCTTCCCTGTGCAGTCTAACATAATGATTGCTGGTGTTGTCCAGTACTTCAGTATTTTGAAATAGAATTTCATGCCCAGCTTGTTTTAGGGCATGTTCAGCTACTGCCGATTTTTCTGGTTGTTTTAGCCTGCAGTGTCTCTCATGTTCTTTGATTTTGGTGTGAATGCTGGTATATCTGTCCACAACTGCAAGGTATCTGGTATACTCCTGCAGTGGTGATCAAAAGGTTAACAAACTCTACCCAGCCACAAGGACCAGGGATCATTGCACTAAAAAGACCAGCTAAAGACACCCATCAATCACAATGACAGATAATCTCTCCCTCTTATCACAACAATACATCTACAACAAAAACACACTGATCACCATCATCACCCTATCTCATAAAAAGGACAAAAGCTCTTTCCACAGCTATAAATACTCAACTATCCAACAAACAGCAACAGAGCATGGACAGAGTTCCTAGTTCAGTCCTCTGAAGATGCCGGCCACAGAGACTGGTGAAACGTCAGGAAGAACAACCTTCAGAACACAGCCAAAGAGCCCGAAAACTCCACAACAATTATCAGATCTCGGCTGTGAAAGCCTTCAAGAATACTACCTACATTTGATCACCATTGTGCCTCTCCACTATGCAGTGCAAAGGGACTGTGTTCCTTTGCTGCAACGTAGTGTCCAAGCCTTAAGGCATAGAGCTGACCTTATTGGCTTCCTTCCCGCTTTTTATTTTATTTGAAAGGATGAGTCGTGGCAAAGGCATTTGCACTTCAACTGTTCCCTGACTCTTCTCCAAGCCCTGTGTGCAGATATGTGTGAAGAGAAGGGGAGGCAAGGAATCCAAATTCAACAGTGGGTCATCAAACTACAGCTGAGAAGCAGAGCTCTGCCTGATTGCTTGTTTTAAAGCTTTTTTTACCTTCTGTCCTCAGAGACTTAAACACGTTTGGTGATTAATTTACACCACCTGTGTAATTATTGATGAATAGAAATAGAGATGTTTTACTTCAGCAGCTTTTATTCAGAAGTAAGTTCCCCGACATCCCTGGTGACTGTCAGTTTAATCTCCTGTATACACAAAACTGAAGGGTTGTTTCATTTTTCAAGTCACATTGCACTGTCAGAAGCTTTGAAGCAAACAGCAGGCTACCATTATGTTTAGCTCAAAGTGGTAGTAATTGCAGTGACCTAGAATTTCTCTGAACTACTACATCTTCAGAAACATGCCTTTACCTTTGTTGACCTTTTACTCTAGCTGCCAATCTATGAAAATCCAAAGTGGGCCACCTGAATGAATTCCTTAAGAACTACCTGAGGTATCCTAAGACAGCAGGTGAGTTGTTGCTCCCTCCAATGGAAACATGGGGTCAAGCGATATATTAAGAGAATTGCACATTTTCTGCGATTAATCCATATCCCCTCCCATAATAGGATTCCCAAAAGGACTTCCTTTAACAATCCTACTTGCACATTCAGCTTGTAGTGGCCTTCCAGGGGCCTGTGAAAAACATCAACAGTACACCAAATGCAGGTGGGGAGGGTCATATGTTATGACAAGCAGATATATTTCATAATATGAGGAAGCATCTCATCTAAAAACATGCTACCCACATCAGTTGGCTTAGTCCTCAATATCCTGCTTGCCTTTCATTTCTTACACTCATAAACCACCTTTACTTCAATGAGCCCAAAAGTATACATGGTCTTTCTTTTCTCTCTTTTCCCACATGACAAACCTGAGAAGTAGGTTAAGTTGACCAGACAGTGACCAGACAAATGTACTGATGTGAGAACCACTGCTGAATGGAGACCTGAATCTAGATTCCCCCAAACCCCAGTCCAAAATCCTAACAACTATAGCACATGGACCAGAATTATACAATAAACCTAAATGTCACCTAGTCCAGCACCCAGCCCAGTACAAGATCTGCAACACAGAATAAAGCTACAGCATCCATTGCTTAGTGGGTGGGTATTTGACCAAAACTCAGAAGACTTGGATTTGAATCCTTATTTGGCCATGAACTCAATGGGTGGTTTTGGCCAGTCACTCCATCAGCATGACCTATCTCATAGAATTAATCTGAGGTGAATATGGGAGAAGGAAAGTCCTGTGAATAATATTGAGCTAACTGGAGGCAAGATGGGCTATAAATGGCATATACAAACGAACTAACCAAGAAAGGAGAGCCATCACTTCCCCGTTCTACCATCAAACATCTATATTATCAAAAATGTTTTCTCTAATGTTTAATGGCAATCTAATGATTATTCCTCTGTTAGAGGATTATCAGAGGAAGTCCTCTATGAAATGTATGAAGTGTTTCAAGGACTACACCATCCAAGACCAGTTTGAAGGTGAGAAATCATAAGAAAGAGAGCAGAGGCCTTGAAGTCTTCCATCAACAGCATTTAGTCCACAAACTGAGCAGGTGCACAGGTTACTTGGTCACTATGTCCTCTCTTCTGTAGAGTTTTACAAGGGGGGAAATTAGTTGTAAATCACTACCCTATTCTCTTTATATAAAGCTAGTACAATGACTGGAACAACTGATTGGTTCAAAATTGGGAAATGAGCATGACAAGGCTGTATATTGGCTCCCTGCTTATTTAACTTATATGCAGAATACATCATGTGAAAGACTGGACTGGATGAATCTCAAGTCAGAATTAAGATTGTCGGAAGAAATATTAACAACCTCAGATATGCAGATGATACCACTCTGATGGCAGAAAGTGAGGAGGAATTAAAGAACCTTGTAATGAGGGTGAAAGAGAAGAGTCCAAAAAACGTTCTGAAGCTCAACATCCAAAAAACTAAGATCATGGCCACTGGTCCCATCACCTCCTGGCAAATAGAAGAGGTAGTGAGAGATTCTACTTTCTTCGGCTCCATGATCACTGCACATGGTGACAGCAGCCCTGAAATTAAAAGATGCCTGCTTCTGGGGAGGAAAGCGATGACAAACCTTGACAGCATCTTAAAAAGCAGAGACATCACCTTGCCAACAAAAGTCTGCATAGTCAAAGCTGTGGTTTTTCCTGTAGTGATGTATGGAAGTGAGAGCTGGACCATAAAGAAAGCTGACCGCCAAATAATTGATGCTTTTGAATTGTGGTGGTGGAGGAGGCTCTTGAGAGTCCCCTAGACTGCAAGGAGAACAAACCTATTCATTCTAAAGGAAATCAAGCCTGAGTGCTCACTGGAAGGACAGATCCTGAAGCTGAGGCTCCAATACTTTGGCCTCATGAGAAGAGAAGACTCCCTGGAAAAGACGCTGATGTTAGGAAGGTGTGAAGGCAGGAGGAGAAGGGGACGACAGAGGACGAGGTGGATGGACAGTGTCATCGAAGTGACCAACATGAATTTGACCCAACTCTGTGAGGCAGTGGAAGACAGGAAGACCTGGTGTGCTCTGGTGCATGGGGTCACGAAGAGTCGGACATGACTAAACGACTAAACAACAACAGTACAATGAAATGGTTAAATTAGAATTTTGCTCCATGAAACTTAGGCTTTATAGAAAGGTGTTTATTTTTGTTTGTGTTGAGGAACATTCCCTAATATGGATGTGCAAGAAGAATATGAAGTGATCTAAGAAGGAAACTAGTTTACCATCTCATTCACCCTTAGGACTCTCCCCACTTCACTTTGACAATGCAGTCCTGACAAGAACATTCAGCTATGCAACCAGATCCTCACTGACAATGCTCTTATGGGTTTCCATATCGAGGGAGGCCATAAAGACATGAACCAGAAATTGTGGTTGTACCAGCCTTTTGGAATGGGCTCCCAGTTGAGCTGTCCCTGGCCCCCTCCTTTCCTCCCTCTTAGAAGCTGCTTAAACTGAAGTGTTTTGAAGAAGCTTTCAGTGGACCTGCCAAATTTGCCCTCTCATCTATTTTTGCTGCCCTTAGTGTGTTTGCTTTATGCTGTTTTATTGATTGTTCTGTTCACATTTTAATTATTATTTACTCATTTTATTATTACATTTGATTTATTTGTTGTCAACTCCCATAGTAACACTTTACACTAATCAGGCAGTATAAAAGTGGAAAACATAAATAAATATGGAAATAAATTCTCCAAGAGTTTTATAATTTTGAGAGTTAATCCTCTCCAAGGCAAGGAAAACAGTGCAGGCTATACATTTAAGAAACTTTTAAACTCAAATCATCTTCTGTTGATAAAATTTCTGTTAGATATTTTAAATTACATTTATTAAAGTATAGTACATATATTTGCTCTGCAGTCCTGTGTGTGTCTAGTGTTTACTCAAAAGTAAGTCTCATTGAGTTTGATTTACTTCCTAGCAAATATGTAGTAGGACAACATCCACAAACTGTAATTAGTCCAAAATCATTTGTGACAGTAACCTTCATGCATTCAGAGGAAAGCATGATGGTTGGGAGTGGGAACAGATATGGGGCCACACACAGAGATCTGCTCCCAATGTGCCTATGGGTTCTGGTAGTGCTTTTGTATTCTCTGACTGCACCATATGCAGCAAGGACTGAATGGATGTTCTACCACATTCAATTGAATATGGATAGAACCTTCAACAGTCTTTTACCAGGGACCCGGATCGTGGCATAATATATTGGGCATGTTTAAGCTAAGACGTCTCTTGAACAGAAAAACAAAGCAATAGATGGAGGTTGAGACAACTGTGGGTAGATTTGGAATCAATGGTAAATGAACCTTAACCCAAATGCAGACAGAGACAAATAATTCCAGTTTTGTCTTTATATTCCACACTAACTCTTAAGCCCTTGGGTTTTTTATTCAGGGAAAAATGCAGGTGCCTCTTTATTAGAGATGGGAATGAATATAAAAATGGATCAGTTTTTCCGATGAATATAGCCATTAAATATTCGTTGATCCATATTTGTGGGTTCCAGAGACCCCCCCACAAATCCAAAGGGATGAATATTTACCCATTTTTATTCGTCCTTCATATTAAAAAAAAAACCAAAACAAAACACCATTCTGCTTATTGGGAGAAAGGCAGCCACCCCCCCACACACAGCCGCCCAATACCACAGCCTACCCCTCTTCCTTTCTCTACCTTAGGCCCCATGCCACCCCACGCCACCCACACTCTCTTACCATAATTGCTGCTGCTGAGGTCTTCTGGCCTCGCAGCCCCACATGTAAAAATGGAGACCGGCTGCCCTTTGCAAAGATGGCAGCTGCAGCATCCCTACCCTAAATGAAGCTGCAGCTGCCATCTTTGCAAAGGGCACCCAGTCCCCCTTTTTACATGCTGTGGCTGCGGAGGCCTGATGGAGACCTCGACAGTAGCTACTATGGTAAGGGGGTGTCAGTGTGAGTGGGGTGGGAGCTGTGGTAGGGAAAGGAAGAGAATGTGGGGGTAGGGTGTTGGGGTGGCTGGCTGTGTGTGTGGGTGGCTGCCTATCGGCTTCTGATCAGGTGATTGGCAGCCAGTAGGTGGAATGGGCTTCTGTGTCCTGTGGTAATCTCTCCTGGGGGGACCCAATTTATGGGTGAATAACGTGGATGTCCGATATCCAATCTTCACCAAAATTGGCAGGCATGTTGGGGAAAGACATAGGAAGCTCCGTTGTGATTCTGGATTCTCTAAGTACCCAGGCGGAGCTTTCTTGGGGGGTCCTCTTTATATAACTCAGGGGTCTGGGATCCAAGAAGAGCATCTGAGGAAGCTGCCCTGCAAATTTGGTGTCTCTAGGTGTTTGGGGTCCAGTGTTATAGCCATTCAAAGTGCAGATGCATCAACGGTTCGATCAGTCAAAGAATATTTGTATATTCATATTTGTTGATCCGTTAACCTTGACAAATAACGGATCAAAACAAATCACCATTTTTTTAATTTGTCCCCATATCTACTCTTTATCATTCTCCTTTCCCTTTTCCAGGACCTCAGTTCTGGTTTACTGCAACCAGCAGAAGGAGGTACTTCAGTCACAAGCACGCCCCAGAATTTCCATTGTGGGACCAATCTTGCAAAGACATATTTTTACTTAATTCTGTTTAGCCAAATATGTGCAGGCACAGGAGCAGAAGAAAACTCATGGCTGTATTTAGTGGTGGAAGGAGTCATGAATGTTGGAAATCACATCCACTGACAGGCATGCCTGTTAAATGACAACTTGCATTTTAATCCCTGCTCAAAATCTTTTGTTTACATTCAACTGAACATGAACAGAACCTCTGCTCAGACTTCCATGCTCAATACAGGCAGGTTGGAAGACAAAAAGATGAGGCTGGGTATGCAGACAGATGTTGGGAAGAGTGAGATATGCAGAGTACTTACAATTAAACATATAAATGGCCCATTCCTTGAAAAGAGCTTTCATCAGACTTCAGGGCGGTTTGGGAGCAGATATAATTTGATCTAGGCCATTCTTTACATACGTTTAATGAAATAAGATTTTGTCACTGTAATCTTCAACACACTTCTATCAAGGGTTCTGAAGGACACCCTGGGTATAATTAAAATCGAATTGCTAATAAAACTAGATTATGGGATTCCCCTTATAGAAGTTTATTTCCTCTGGGCAAGAAGGAGAACTTGCTTGTGATCTTTTCTTCTGAAGTACAAAGGAAAGGGGTACATGAAATTGTTTGCATTTGAAAGGATGGTTCTTGTTCAGCTTCCTTTCATAGCAATAGAACAATGATTCTATTCCTAATATTATGAAGTGGAGGAACTGGGGCAAATTTCAGAATTGCTTGTACAAAAATTCTTGAATTTTTGTATGTGTTCTCTGTAGGCGAGTTTCTCAAAGTTTGGAAAAGAAATGTGAGGCATGGCTTTTAGGGACACAAATTCTGAAAACAAGGCATCTAAATTATTCTAGTTTAGTAGATGGGAGTTCCCTAACTTTAGGATATTACCTTCACATATTTACCCTACACAGAGCTTTAAGATGGCTGTTGTTCAAAATCATAGATCTAAACAGTCCCATCCAACCTGAGTATATTGCTTCTCTGCCCTTCCTCTGTATGATGATGGCCTCTCACTACCTTTTGCCTATTCTCACTGACAGTTCTCCAGGTTTTCAGATGGAGATGGCATGGTTGTAGCCCAGCACCCTTCTGCAATCAAAGGAGAGCAAATCCAACACATTTTGCTGCCTAAGATCCTGCTTTCTACATCTCCTTGGTGTTCCTCAGCATCTGAGATAGATGCATCACTCTATCTTATGGTAGGGCCAGTCTACTATTCAATAATATTATTTCCCGTCAGTTGTATCCAACTCCTTTTTTCTATTGCATTCTGCTTGAATCATAGAATTTTGGAGTTGGAAGGAGCCTATAAGACAGGGGGGCATTTGCAGCCTGCCGGATGATAATTTGTGGCCCCTGCCTTGCCTGCCCCCCTGAAGCGTCCATGTGTCCTCTGCTGTCAAGAGTCAAAAAAAGCCTTGCCTTTCTCGTGGGCTGTCTCCCACAACAGCGCCTCTTGCACCCTCCATCCAGAACTGCAGCCTGCCAGCCAGCCCGCCTGTCATGGTGGGGGTAGTTGCTGCTGCTGAGTGCGCCTTTTTTTGAGGTGGGGCCCTCAGAGGAAGGTTGCCGGACCTCTCTCTCTCTGTGTGTGTGTTTGCGTGTGTGCATGCGCACGAACCTGTGGGGGCCCCCGCCCCATTCTGTTTAATTTTGCAGGTACCAGTGGGGGCTTTTCTCCTTTGGCAAGGCGAATTCTGTGAGGGTTTCTTTTTTTTAATGTCGTGCCATCCTCCCCCTGGCTAGATGGTCACTGGCGCTCCCTCCCTTCTCTGCTTCTTCGTCCTGCTGCTGGTGGTAGTAGTGAAGAAGGAGCTGGAGGAGGTTGTGGCCGGCAACAAGGGCTCACGTGCCCCTCCTCCTCCTTGGAGCCCCAGCTGGGCTAAGGAAACTCCTGGGCAGCTCCCTTGGGTTCTTGCTCCGCTTGGCGGAAAAATCTGATGAGGCCCAGCCTCACCCAGACTCTGCCTCCAGTGGCCCCCAGGTAAATTGAGTTTGAGACCCCTGCTATAAGGCCATCAAGTCCAGCACCCTGTTCTATTCAGGAATCCAAATGAAAAGATATCTATTTTATATAGATATACAGTGGTGCCTCGCTTAACGAGTGCACCGTATAGCGATGTTTCCGTATAGCGATCCCTTTTTCGGGATCGCTATACGGAAACATACCCGATCTTCGCAATGGAGAAAACCCGCATTGCGAAGATCGGGTATTGCGGCGGCCATTTTGGAGCCGCCGAACAGCTGATCGGCGGTTCCAAAATGGCCGCCGGAAGCCCGGAAATGGCTGCCGGCAGCCGTTTTTGCGCCCTGCCCTCGCTTAGCGAAGGCGCGAAAATGGCTGCCAGCACCTGGAATCCTCACTGAACGGGTAAGTAACGAAGGTATTGGAACGCATTAAACGAAGTTTAATGCGTTCCAGTACCTTTCCCCTACCCGTTTAGCGATGATTCCGTATAGCGAGGGTTAATCCGGAACGGATTAACCTCGCTATACGGGGCACCACTGTATCTATATAAAATACATATATCTAGCTATCTATTTTATTGTTTAGTCATTGTTGTTTAGTCTGACTGTTCGTGACCCCATGGACCAGAGCATGCCAGGCCCTCCTGTCTTTCATTGCCTCCTGGACTTGGGTCACATTCATGTTGGTAGCTTCGATGACACTGTCCAACCATCTCGTCCTCTGTCATCCCTTCTCCTCTTGCCTTCACACTTTCCCAACATCAGGGGCTTTTCCAGGGAGTCTTCTCTTCTCATGAGATGGCCAAAGTATTGGAGCCTCAGCTTCAGGATCTGTCCTTCCAGTGAGCACTCAGGGTTTATTTCCTTCAAAATGGATAGGTTTTTAAAGTGTGGTATCCAGAACTGGACATAGAACTCAAGATGAGGCCTAACCAGTGCCAAATAGAGAGGAGAACTAGTACTTTACAGGGGTCTGGAGACTATACTTCTGCTAATGCAGTCTAAAATAGCACTGGCCTTTTTGGCAGCCATATTGCACTGTTGACTCATACTCAGCTTGTGACCTACAACAATTCCAAGATCCTTCCTGTCAGGGTCAAAAGTATGACTCTCAAACAATGACCTCAGAGCACTATAAAACTTTATAATACCCCTTGGTAGTTTGAGTTTGTGGTGTTCTGTCCGAGCTGACATTTATCCCTGAAAGGGTTAATTCCAATGTGAAATCAGATAAGCATGTCAGTTATATCAAAGCTCATCTGGTTACCAAGGTATAAGTTGGAATTATTCCAGGCAACACTAGCTAGCCTATTTCTCCAAGCTTTATTTGTCTCCATTGCTTCTATGCATAAAATCCAAAAGTCATTGAAAACATGTAACTTTTTGAGAAGTTACAGACACTTTTCAATTATACCAAAATTAAACATACGGACTGGAAAAAAACTGTACCATTTTAAATTCTTAAAGATATGAACTGAACTTAAGTTGTAGACAAATACATCACAAAATATATTTCAATGGTAAATTTTAGCTATAGAAGTTACAGACAAGAATTTAGATCGTATTTCAGTCCAAAAATACAAGAGGTATTCACCTAAAAAGGCACAATCAAAAAGCAGAGAGTATATCTCTAAAACACATCATTAGAACATAAAAAAGTATGATAGCTTTGAGCAATCTGCCTTCAACATATCTAGACACAAATGAAAAATATTAGGTTTTCTCACCTATTTCATTGCCATTTGCCAGTTTGCATCTATGGAGAAAAATCCATGATATCATCTGTTCTGCCTCTGTGCAGCTACAGCTACGTGTTGTCTGACACTCCTTGGTGTATAGTATCCAGTCCCTGGTATCTTGTGCCAGCTCTGCAGACAAGTGAAGCTCCGTCAGCACAGAGCGCCATTACCTCCCTCCCTGGGATATTGTGAGACACAACAGGTCTCGCAAAAGCAACCTGGGAGGGGAGGGGGAAAGTAGAGCCCTATTTAGGATCTGTCCCGCCTCTCTTCTGCCTCTTCCTTGGCGACGACCCTATGTACCAGTGTGAGTTTATCTGGTTGCCTATTTGGGGCGGATAAGAATTTTTGCATCCGAACTGGCACATCCAGGGATTTTTTGCCTATCCCACACTGGTAGAGGGGTGCTGGCATTTCATAAAGATGGACAATAATTGGTCACACAAGTGGGTAGTGCAGATAGAACAGGTTTCGGTGAGTCCCCTCGCAATTACAGGTAATGTATAGATCATCTGAATTCACAACACTGTGGATCATGCAATTACAGTGCTTGGGATGGAAGATGTGCTGGGGCCAATCCCGGACCGACAGTCACCAAGGGGAAGGTGCCTCGAGGTCCGGGGGTGGTCAAATTTGAGCAGGCCAGGAGCTCATTGTCTTCATGACTGCGAGACCTCGGGGCTAGGGACTCATCCATTTGTTGAGAGCCCTGTGCAAAACCTGATTCTGCACTATGGCAGGATCCCCCTCTTAAGGTGGGCAATAATGAATATTTCCATAAAGTGAGGCCCATTTTTTATCCCATAACAATTGTCTCACGTCATTATTCTGGAGTGGGGGAGCATTATTCCGGAGTAGTGTTTGTACTTTGCTTCCCTATATTTATATTTCTCTCATTTGTTTATGCTTCCACTATCACTTGGCACATTTCCAGTATACCAGCAATTTGCTACTATAACAGTTTGCTCCAGTGTGACACATGCCCTGTAAATCTTCTATGGAAATCCGCATTGCTTTTTCTGAGGAAGTAATCTTGTATGGAAGCAATGTTTATACTTTGACTTTTCCCCTTGACCACCGGTGAGCCCAGGAAACTGCCAGAAGGCCAAATTGCTGGTCAATGAATTTAGTGAAGTACCAGTTTGCTGTACTTGCATTTCAGTACTCTAGCAGTTTCATGGTCTAGGACTTTCTCTTCCCCTCCCTCAACCTCCTGTTACATGTTCATTTTCCTTATTAGAGTTTACATGTCCACACTCAAGTATTAGTTTGCTAAGAAAGAGAGCCTTTAATGTATCAGGTGACTTACTGTACAGGTCATGTTATATTACATTGTCTTCCTTGTGAAGACTTTGATGAAGAGTTAGCTTCATATTGTTAAGCATAATGTACATTTTCAGGGTTGCATTTTTAGACTCCCCTTAATTAATTTAACATTTCATACATACAACATTTCAAACCTTGACATTCATGAATTAATATTACTCAGCCAAGTATCTCCCACTGCATAACTGTGCATTTGGTTTCTTTTTTTCTAACTGTAGAAATGTGCACTTACCTGTATCTCTGTTAAATTTCATTCTGTTGTTTTCAGCCTAGTACTTGACCCTATCAAGATCTTGTTGAAGTCTTTCTTTGTTGCATTTTTCATAGTGTTGGAGTTTACTTGTGTGAATGAATAAGAAGTTTGGCTGTGAAGATCTGCGCACGTATGAGCACAGTTAGCATCGCATAAACCACTGCAGAGCACCATGGAACAATTCGTCCTACTGCAGTCTCTCCACATGGTTTCCCCCCTCCCTTAGGCTACACCTCAGGAAAATCCTTTGCATATGGAAATAAGAGGATAGTAGCAGGTGGCTTCCTTCAACTTTGTCAGAAATGATGTATTAAAAATAAAGAGCCTGCCTACATCTTTCTCACTGACTGGCAATAACTAGCTCATTATAAACTACAATAGAATGTATTTCCTCCCTAATGATGAGCCACAAATGTCAAAGCAAGAAGTGCTTGGGGATAAATAAAGGCAGCTTCATATGAAATATGAAAAGCAAAGAGATATGAAAACTGTAGAAAGAAGTAGTGGCCCTTCCAAAATGGTGGACTGGTTCATGATTTGAGTGGCTGGGGATGGTGATGGGTTCTTTCTTTTCCTTAATCCTAACCAATCAACAGTAGTAATGTTATAGATGGCATACTATTTGCCATTTGTATACAGATATATACATTGTTCAGGATAGGGTTCCCAGGTCTCAGGATGGCAATTGAAGTCTCAAAAGCCAAAATCCTATAAATCAACTAGAGTGGGATTATTGAATTAGTAAGCATTTGGTGGGCCGTTAATTCAAATGGGCTTACTCTAACTGCAGCTTACTTTTGCAAAGACCATGCTAAAGTAAGTCACAGAGTAGGCTCATTTGAATAAATGGAATTTACAGAGAAATTCACTCACTAAATCCCCATTGATTCAACAGGCCTACTCTAATGTGATTTACTACACTAAGCAACAGGCATTTGGCCAGTGAGTTTCTCTAATCCTTGGGTTTATAGGTGGGAAAAACAAATCTCAGGGCACGCAATGCAGAATGTAACCTAGGTAAGGCCACTTGAAAGCCAGTAATTCCCAAGAGCAGCAGAGCTCATTGTCAACCTGTTGGTGTGTTGAGAATGAGGGCAAAGAATTGGTGGAAGAGGTGCTGGGTGCATGTCCTTATGCCCGTTGCACCATTCGAAGCAAGGCAGAGAGAGGAATCATAGCATCATGAGCCTGCAGAAACAGAACAGGCTCCTTGTGAATTGTCAGTAAGCCTCCTAGATGCAGCTATAGCTGTGATGTCAGGCCTGGAAAAATTGCAATATTGACTGTGATACAGAAAGGCCTCCATGAGATGCTATCTCCAGAGGAAATGTTGGCAGCCACTGCAGCTGCTGTATGTGTTTTGTCCTCCAAAAATGTCCTTCCTGGCTCTGTGCTGTTTTGTTACCTGGTTAACTAGGTATTTAAGAGATTCTCTGCCCATATTCTTCTGACTCCTCTATCAGCAACTCCAGTTCTGTGATAGTAAACGTTTATTTGTTTCTTAATTATTTCATTTATTTCCCACCTTTTTCTCTTACAGGCCCAAGGTAGCTTGCAACATAAATTCAAAAACAGATGTCAGCTGCATAATTACAGTACTGTATTAAAACAGTATTAAATACATTGTCGCTTTACAATGCATGGAAATAAATATAATTTTAAAAACATTTTAAAATATCAGAGTCACTTTGTGATGCTATTGGCAGAATGTGGAGATTTATTGGCTTAAATCTCTAACTACGCAACAAATAAAAGTTCTGAAACCTACACAGCAAAATTAGCTTCAAGTCTCCCCTCAGTAGATGACCCCTTATTGCCTTGTATTCCTCAACTGGCATTTACTATCTCAAAATTTTAGTCAGAGACACTGGTAACAGAAAAGTATAAAAATTGTTTAATTTACTCACAGTTCTTCATAGATCACAAACAAACAGAATTCTATAGAAAAACATTAACTGGTTACATGAACAGAGCTTAACTTATTAATTAGCTTCATGACTAACTACATGGCTGACAGAACACTCACTCTAAGTGTCCATAGACTCTCTGACTAAAATGAGTGGGAAAAGAAGACTTACTTAAGTAGACAAGCATGGATCTCTTCAAAATTCTGAGGCAAAGGGGGAACAATTGGCTGCTGCTGTATTGATTGACATTCACCCCAGTCCCTCCCAGCCAAAACCTCTTAAAGGCATCAGATGTAGGTTGCAGTGTTTCCAACAGGTCCTTCATCTCAGGTTTTGATTTTGACATTTCAGTGAATGGGTTGCTGCTCACCAAGAAAGAATACTAGGAATGCTCATCTCTCTCTCTCTCTCTCTCTCTCTCATGCACACAAACACAGAAATTTCTTCATTACCTATTCACAAGCCATAGTCTTATTCTGTACCTTCCAAGCCTTATACATGTTTAATAAATCCTTTTTATTCAAAAGACATGCCTGAACAAACAAACAGGTTTTGTTTATCAGCTCACAGATGATGCAATATCTTGTATGCAGTCACCCTTTTATGTCTTCAATTCTTCCTCTAGGATTCAACATTGCTGCTCCAGTCTCCTAAAAATTAAACTGTTACCATCTAGGAGAAATGAAATAGCTTGGAGTAATCAGCATCTCATCCTTTCTCTCACAGGAACATTTTTTAAAAGTTGTCATATCCCAGCTGTGGGGAATGATTCTTGTTTTCCTCAGAAAGGAAGAATATCAAACGGTACTGTTTCTTTTCTCATGTTCTGTTCTATGAGGGTTTTTTCAAAGAGTTAGAAGCAAAGTCTTATCTCGATTTGCTGTATTCTTGGCTGGTCTGGGGCAGGAGGTTCATTGTTAGAGATGGGAAGGGGTGAGTCTTCCCCTCTTTGTAATGAGCCCATTACTGTCAGATCTACGGCTTAGAAGATAGAAATAATTTGTTTAAGAATGTAATAGGAAGCACTGTCTGGACAAAACATTTGAAAACTAATAATTCCTCTCAAGCAGGAATAGCAGAGGGGAAAGGTGATATTTGGCAAGGTTCATATTTTATTCCCTCAGTTATAAAGATGCTAAGAAGGCTACTTGATGCAGAAGAATACAGGCATTTTTGTAGGACACATGTTAAAACAAGCATATCTAAAAAGACACATATTTAAATCCCATTACCAGCCATAACTCAAGTCAATCCACTGCATTAATTGCAGAATGATAACTCATGTAAACCCTATCAGTCTGATGGGTCTGCTCTAGCTGGAACTACCAGTGGCATCCAAGACAAATCAATATCACCCCTTTTTCGGTGAGCCTATCATAGGCATAAAAATCACTCATGCTGCTGCATATACAGCCTTTGTTTAGCTGTGCTGGATAGAAGAAGAAGAAGAAGAAGAAGAAGAAGAAGAAGAAGAAGAAGAAGAAGAAGAAGAAGAAGAAGAAGAAGAAGAAGAAGAAGAAGAAGAAGAAGAAGAAGAAGAAGAACCTTAATAATAATACCCTTAGAACTGCCAAGTTGGAACAGACCTTATGGATCATCAAGTCTGGTCGTTGTTAAGGAGGCACAAGACGGGATCAAACTCCAAACCTCTGATTGTGCAGCCAGATAAGTTAACTTTGGTCATGCTGGCAGAGGCATTCTAGGAATTGCAGTCCAAGAAAGTAACTTTTCCCACACCTAATGGGATGTCACTGAGGTCCTGATAAGAGTGTAAATATTATTCATCAACTCACCCAACCAAAAGGTGATTTTGTTGATTTTACTAAAACTGAGTAAGTTACCAGAAACCAAGGCATTGTATTTTCAAGAATTACTATAGTGCCTCATATTAGGATGATTACTTTTAACAACCAGCATCATCATGGATATCTTTCTATCTCTGAATGGACTGTAAGCTACTGGTAACAATATTATTTGCACATAGATGTCCCAGCTGAATACACAATGCTCTCCTGGTGAACAGTCAGGCCACGTTGGAAGACCTTCAATCCTACAGAGCTACTGCTAGACAGCAGTCAGGTGAAACGGACACACAGGCTATCACGGTATGTTTCCTATGCTCCACGTATAGGTCTTCAATCCCACCAGAATCCTTCAGCCTTGATATTTAGTATTAATGTTTTATAGTTTTGTTCAGTCGTTTAGTCGTGTCCGACTCTTCGTGACCTCATGGATCAGAGGACGCCAGGCCCTCCTATCTTCCACCGCCTCCCGGAGTTGTGTCAAATTCATGTTGGTTGCTTCGATGACACTGTCCAACCATCTCATCCTCGGTCGCCAAGAAAGTAAAATCTGTCACTGCCTCCATATCTTCCCCTTCTATATCCCAGGAGGTGATGGGACCAGTGGCCATGATCTTAGGTTTTTTGATGTTGAGTTTCAGACCGTTTTTTGCACTCTCGTCTTTCACCCTCATTACAAGGTTCTTTAGTTCCTCCTCACTTTCCGCCATCAGAGTGGTATCATCTGCATATCTGAGGTTGTTGATATTTCTTCCTGCAGTCTTAATTCCAGCTTGGGATTCCTCCAGTCCAGCCTTCCGCATGATGTATTCTGTATATAAGTTAAATAAGCAGGGTGACAATATACAGCCTTGTCGTACTCCTTTCCCAATTTTGAACCAATCCGTTGTTCCATATCCAGTTCTAACTGTTGCTTCCTGTCCCACATATAGGTTTCTCAGGAGATGGATAAGGTGGTCAGGCACGCCCATTTCTTTTAGGACTTGCCATAGTTTGCTGTGGTCCACACAGTCAAAGGCTTTTGCATAGTCAATGAAGCAGAAGTAGATGTTTTTCTGGAACTCTCTGGCTTTCTCCATAATCCAGTGCATGTTGGCAATTTGGTCTCGAGTTCCTCTGCCCCTTTGGAATCCCACTTGTACTTCTGGGAGTTCTCGGTCCACATACTGCTGAAGCCTACCTTGTATGATTTTGAGCATAACCTTGCTGGCGTGTGAGATGAGTGCAATTGTCCGGTAGTTGGAGCATTCTTTGGCACTGCCCTTCTTTGGTATTGGGATGTAGACTGATCTTTTCCAGTTCTCTGGCGACTGTTGAGTTTTCCAAACTTGTTGGCATATTGAATGTAGCACCTTAACAGCATCATCCTTTAAGATTTTAAATAGTTCAACTGGAATGCCATCACCTCCACTGGCCTTGTTGTTAGCCAGGCTTTCTAAGGCCCACTTGACCTCACTCTCCAGGATGTCTGGCTCTAGGTCAGCAACTATATTGCCTGGGTTGTCCGGGATATCCAACTTTCTGATATAATTCCTCTGTGTATTCTTGCCACCACTTCTTGATGTCTTCTGCTTCTGTGAGGTCCCTTCCATTTTTGTCTTTTATCATATCCATCTTTGCACAAAATTTTCCTCTAATATCTCCAATTTTCCTGAACAGATCTCTGGTTTTTCCTTTTCTGTTATTTTCCTCTATTTCTTTGCATTTTTCATTTAAGAAGGCCCTCTTGTCTCTCCTTGCTATTCTTTGGAAGTCTGCATTCAATTTTCTGTAACTTTCCCTATCTCCCTTGCATTTTGTTTCCCTTCTCCTCTCTGCTATTTCTAAGGCCTCGTTGGACAGCCACTTTGCTTTCTTGCATTTCCTTTTCTTTGAGATGGTTTTTGTTGCTGCCTCCTGGACAATGTTACGAGCCTCTATCCAAAGTTCTTCAGGCACTCTGTCCACCAAATCTAGTTCCTTAAATCTGTTCTTCACTTCTACTGTGTATTCGTAAGGGATTTGGTTTAGATTATACCTGAGTGGCCCAGTGGTTTTTCCTACTCTCTTCAGTTTAAGCTTGAATTTTGCTATGAGAAGCTGATGATCAGAGCCACAATCAGCTCCAGGTCTTGTTTTTGCTGACTGTATAGAGCTTCTCCATCTTTGGCTGCAGAGAATATAGTCAATCTGATTTCGATGTTGCCCATCTGGTGATTTCCATGTGTAGAGTCGCCTCTTGTGTTGTCAGAAAAAGGGTGTTTGTGATGACCAACTTGTTCTCTTGACAAAACTCTATTAGCCTTTGCCCTGCTTCGTTTTGAACTCCAAGGCCAAACTTCCCTGTTGTTCCTTTTATCTCTTGACTCCCTACCTTAGCATTCCAGTCCCCCAGAATGAGAAGAACATCCTTCTTCGGTGTCAGTTCTAGAAGGTGTTGTAAATCTTCATAAAATTGTTCAATTTCAGTCTCCTCAGCAATGGAGGTTGGTGCATAAACTTGGATTATTGTGATGTTGAAAGGTCTGCCTTGGATATGTATTGACATCATTCTATCATTTTTGAGATTATATCCCATTGCGGCTTTTCCCACTCTTTTGTTGACTATGAGGGCTACTCCATTCCTTCTACTGGATTCTTGCCCACAATAGTAGACATGATAATCATCTGAGTTGAAATCACCCATTCCCATCCATTTTAGTTCACTGATGCCCAGAATGTCGATGTTTATTCTTGCCATCTCCTGTTTGACCACCTCCAGCTTCCCAAGGTTCATCGATCTTACATTCCAGGTTCCTATGCAGTATTTTTCTTTCCAGCATCGGACTTTCCTTTCACTTCCAGGCATGTCCACAGCTGAGTGTCCTTTCAGCTTTGGCCCATCCACTTCATCAGCTCTGGAGCTACTTGTACTTGTCCTCCGCTCTTCCTCAGTAGCATGTTGGACGCCTTTTGACCTGAGGGTCCCATCTTGCAGCGTCATATCTTTTAGCCTTTTGTTTCTGATCATGGGGCATTCTTGGCAAAGATACTGGAGTGGAATTGCCGGTTCCTACCCCAGGTGGATTGCGTTTAGTCAGAACTCTCCACTATGACCTGTCCGTCTTGGGTGGCCCTGCACGGCATAGCCCATAGCTTCTCTGAGTTACTCAAGCCCCCTCGCCACGACAAGGCAGCAATCCATGAAGGGGATGTTTTATAGTATCATGTCTTTAAAAATATCAATTTTCAAATATTTTATACGTTACCTCAAGGTAGTTTCAGCATATGCCAAAACAAAATGAATGAAGGGTTAAAAGATTAACATGTGCTTCAATTCCTATTGGGTGGGTGATTCTGGCATCACTTGAGCTTCATAATAGCACAAACGCATACACTTGGAAAGTATTTTACTCCTTTGCAAGCTAATGATGGAGAAACATGTAGAAGAAACATTAGAGCTCCTACATACACATTTTATGAAATGGAAATTCTATGACTCAGTAGCATCAATATTTCTGGGGCAGCCTGGATACCTCTCATCACTGAGAGACAATATAGTGTAGGGAATGGAAAGCACAGTAGTCTGGTATTGCCATGTCCAAAACATCTGTGGGTCTGAAAATAGTTATGTTGACTATAAGTCTGAATCTATGGCACAGATTTCACACTAACACTCTGGAGATAAACTACAGATGTGTAAGATAAAATAAAATGTATCAACAGATGCTTAAATTACTGTCAGTAGTTAAGAAGTCCTGAGAAATCATGGTAGAAGATACAGAGCTAGATGCAAATTAGAACAGAGATCAGTTATTAGCATTATTGGTTATTGGGGGGGTAATCATGTGCTGTCGGGTCAATTCTGACATATGATCACCCTCTTTTAGAGTCTTCCAGATAGAGAGGACTCAGAAGTGGTTTACTATTCCCTTCCTCTGAGGGCACGCAGAGACTGTGCCGTTTGTCCAAGGCCACACAGGCTGGCTCTTCTCTCAGGAGGCACAGTGGGAATTGAACTCTCAACCTCTGGCTCCACAGCCAGATATGTAAACCACTGTTCCCCAAATGCCATGGCCAGTATGGTCACTACACAGGTGCCTATAGCATTCTGGGAGCTGTGGTACACAATAGCAACTTTTTCTTCCTCTAGTTAGACCTTGGGATACAATGCCCTTTCATTTTTGCAGTCCCATTTTCAGTTCACAAGCCATGAAAGTAGAAGAACAGGATGGATTTTCTTAGGTGAACAAGACAGAGAGACCAAAGGTAGGGGAAGCACCATTTAAAAAAAAAATCTTTTAAAAAAATCAAGCCATTGCTCAACTTCATTATTTAAAGACACCACTGCCAGAGTCCAAGTGAATTCATTCCACCCCTTACTAAATGGAGTCCATACATACCTAAGTCACCCGCCTCACCTGGAGAACTTTGTAGGTGACATTATTAGTGGAGCTCTGGAACAGTACTAGCACAAATTTCATTTTTGTTTTATTACATTTCATCATTTATACTCCACCTTTCACCCTAAGGGCTTACAATTGTAAAACAGGCAATGTAAAAACTAAAAATGAACAATTTATGAAATGCTAAAAAGCAACTGAACAGTTATATTAAAGAATTTTTTAAAATTCAAAATATTTTTTTTTTTAAACCATACAACCAATTTTTAAAAAGCTGTTCTCATATTCAACCAGTTATTGGAAAAAAGCTTGTCTGAAGAGAAAGATCTTTGCCTACTGATGGAAGGATAGCAAAGAGGGGGTCAGGCTGACCTGTGTGAGGGAATTCCACATCTTTAGATCAGCAGTGGAGAAGACCGTCTCTCATGTGCTCCCCAAATGCACCTATGATGGCTGGACCAAAAGGAAGGCCTCCCCTCATGATCGTAAATCCAGTGCAGGTCATATATGGAGAAATGGTCTTTCAGACAGCTTGGACTCAAGCCATTTAGGTCTTCTTTATACATCATAGTCATCACTTTGAATTGGGCCCGGAAACAGACTGGCAGCCATTGGAGTTGTTGTCACAGGAGAGTTACGTGATCCCTGTAACCAGCCCCAGTTGACAATCTGGCTGTAGCATTTTGGATCTGCTGAGGTTTCAAGTCACACAGGTAGCCCCATGTACAACATGTTGTAGTAATCCAAATGATACATAACTAAAGCCTGTGTAATGATAGCTAGATCAGACATATCAAGGAATGGGCATAGTTGGCTCACTAGTTTTAACTATGCAAATGCTCTCCTGGCCATCACTGAGACCTGAACATTATGCTTAGAGACTAATCTGGAAGCGCTTTTCCTGAAGAGGAGCTGAGGCAGGAGGTGAGCTGTGTTTGGGAGGACATTTTATTCGGTGAGGTTATTTTCTTCCAGGCTGACCTTTGTTCTCCCTGACCACATGATCTGAGGGGGCTTTAAATGAGTGCAAGAAATTCTCTGATTCTATGTTTGACTCTAATCTGGTAAATAGGAAAGCCAAGTAACATCGCATACACCTGGGAGGCAGGAAAGTTTTAGGGGTACGATCAGACTTCTTTCCTTTTTTAATTCACTGACCAATCAGTCAAGATGGAGAGTGCAGGATCTGTTGCACTTGTAACACCTGTGGAATGTTTGTTTTCTTGCCAATGAGGTACCTGGATAGAAATATTCAAAGTGTTAGTTGGTGGTCCTCTTGGAAGACAAGGTCCGGCAGCTGGAGGCCTGTGTTCTAATCTCCGCACTCTTAGGCAGCAGGCCAGATAGGTGGGGCTCATCAGCCATGGAAGGCAGTCCATCTAGGAGAAGGAAAACTCTGATTTCAAACCTCCACTGCCTTGTGGCTATATCCACTGATGGAAAAGGCTTCAGGAATTAACCTCGAGGCAAAATCCGGAGCCAGAATCCCGGAGGCAGTTCGTGTCATTCTGGCAACTCCTGCGATGTCGCCGGAACCAGTTGTATTGACTCTTGCCTTCTCATTGGACTGTTTCAGCGACATGGAGAGGGGGGATTTGCTGCTTGGGTAACAGCCTATCCTCCATATTATTTTACCCAGGCTTCATGTTTTGGAGAGGACACTCCAGCTTCGCATACAGCATTGAAACGACATGGGAAGTAGCAGTTACCAGTTAGAAGTCTTTGCTTGATTGGTGTAGAACATAACACCAGGGGCTACTTCCAATGGTGGGAGAGACCATTGCACCTCACTAGGTAGCTACTGCCCGCCTTAAGCTGGGCAGTCCCCAGCCAATAAGGTGCTACCTCACCACGACCATGGAACCAGTTACCTCAGGAGTTGGTGAGTGCTCCAACACTGGAGACATTCAAGAAAAACTTAATCACCTGGCAGACATGCTTTGATTGTATTCCTGCACTGAGCAGGGGGTTGGACTTGAAGGCCCATCTCTGTTCAGGAAACTTTTATCATTAGCAAATAAGGAGGAGCAAATCCATTTGGTGGATAAGTTCTTTTAGGCATCTAAAGCATTCTAACCTAAGAACGTGAAGAATACTCACTAAAAGTATCTTTCTTCTGTATGTACATGTCTCAACTGATTTAGACTATCTTAGTACACGAAGAAAGAGGGTGAACAGTTCAATTTTACACAATTTTGCAGGACTCTTTATCTGTAGCTTCAGAATGGTCAACAAGAGCATGGCATAGCAGGTTTGCTGAAAAAGAATGCAGGGATGTGTACGGATGGATTTGATGAAAAATTGATCTAGAGGGCAGCAATAACGTGAATTCGCCACCTTCACCACCCTCCACCTTCTAAGGCTGTCAGATTCTATGAAGAGCACCCAAAGGAGATAGTCTTACCTCAGAGCTAGACATCTGGGAACTAGCTGGCTGGTTGGCTGTGAAATCAGCTGCCTCTCAACTCTAGACCAGAGCCACAGTGAGAACTTTTCTGGTGGGTTGGGAATGGATACTGCACAGTACCTTGTTATTTCTGAATGAAGCGGGTCCAATAAAGAAGAAAACAAAGAAGAAATAATAATGCCATGTGAGTAGACAAAAACAAACAAACCCAGCATGCCAGAGCTGTTGTGCCCAAATATCAGTCCTTAAAATGCAAAGCAAAGCAAAGCAAGCTGCTAATATCCTGCCCATAGCATATAAAGCACTCTCTGGGTGGTTTCCAATTTAATTACGCAGGCTATGCAATACACATTCTTCCTTCTACCCCAATAAATTGAGTGCTCAATTTACCAACCTTGGAAGGATGGAAGGCTGAGTGAAACTCAATGCAGCTACCTAGGATTGAGCCCGGGCCATGAGCAGGGTTTTGGCTGCACTACTGAAAGTTGAAACACAGTTCCATGAGGTGCAGAAACACAACAAGCAACTTATTGTTCTGAGTTCTGTTCAACCCAATACCATCTAGTGTCCTTTCATTACCTGCAGCCATGGATCACTTATCTATAAGTTCACATTTTATCACAGTTCAATTTATTTTATTCATAATAAAATAAAAAAAATCCATTGTACTACTAAATTAAAAGGTAAACAAAGCAGTCATGTGTATTATACCCAAAACTATCATATTCAGCCTAAAGATAAATTCCACAATAGTTGCTTCGAATTTTTGTAAGTGGCTGTAAACCGCATGAAAGTCAAAACATCCAAAAACAAAACCAGGCTTTTCCAGTGCTGTTTTTATAATTGGCCTTATTAAATCTGGCACATATGTTGGTTAAAGCCATTAAGAAAGCAGCAGCGCTTTTCAGAATGTTGAGTTCTTTATTACGAATCCCCATCTTAAACTCCAGCAAACTGGCCAATTTATTCCATTTTAAAACAAGTCAATAAGACATTTTTGTTTCTAATGCCTTGCATCAAAGAAGAACCAAAGAAATAATAAGGGAGGACTCTTTAGCAAAAATCCATTTCATAATGAAAGTGACGCAGTGACCTTATTGAAGGTGACAATAGATCTGGCAGCACATGCTGAACAAGCAATTGTGGGTGGTCTCTGATTGCCTACAGCATTGGAGCGTCCACTATCTCCAGAGGAAATTGGTCCCATTTTTATACTGCTGTAGCAGTTAGGAGTTTTTTTTTTTCTTGATCTGACTTCTTGTAACTTGAAGCCATTGTGATGTGTCTTGTACTCTGGAATGATCGAGAACAGATCCTGCCCTTTCTTTGTGTGACAACCTTTCAAGCATTTAAAAAGTGCTAGCGCATCTCCCCCCCCCCCCAGTCTTCTTTCCTCAAGGCTAAACATGTCCAGTTCTTTTAGCCTGTCCTCATAGGACTTGGTTTTCAGTACTCTGATCATCCTTGTTCTCCTCCTCTGTACTTGCTCCAGTTTGTCAGCATTTGTGCAGTTTCTAGAACTGGACACAGGACTCAGGATGAGGCCTCACTAATGCCAAACATAGGGAAACTTGTATTTGTGGGGGTTTGGAGACTATACTTCTGGTAATGCAGTTTAAAATAGCATTGGCCCTTTTTGCAGCTAGGTTGACTTATGTTCAGCTTGTGGTCTAAAATAATTCCAAGAGCCTTCTCACTCATACGTAGTGTTACTGAGGCATTTATTCCCTATCCTGTAACTGTGTGTTTGGTTTGTTTTTCCTCTAGGTGTAGAAATTTGCACTTTTCCCTGTTAAATTTAATTCTTTTATTTTCTGTTTCTGTCTTTCAGGGTTTTTGCTATTCTAAGCAATTTTATATGAACTACAAATTTGATAAGTATTCCATGCACCCCCTCATCCAAATCATTAATAAAAATATCGAAGAGCAACAGGCCGAAGACTAAACCTTGTGATACCCCACTTACTACCTCTTCCCAATTTAAGATGGAGCCATTGATATGATTCTGTAACTACCTGAAATTTGTGTCCAATCCATACCTGGTTAGCTTGCTAATCAGAATATCATGGGGCACTTTTGCTGAAGTCAAGATATATTATTATTATTATTTTCTTTTTCTCCACTCACACAGGGTTAAATATTCTGAACAGGGTTGCTTCTGCTTTCCTAATGAGATCTAGAAATACTGAGCAGTAAATCATGATCAAAATTCAGCTCAGTCTACAAGCACAAGTGAAGTGTTTTCCTGTACAGAGATCACTGCTGTATTCTGTCAACATGCCAGACCCTGGGCACAATAATTAAATGTTCATAAATTATAATCGTATCTACCTTCTTGGAGATGCTGGATAAACAAGAGTCATCATTAGAAGGAACTTGATAGACAATTCAGTTACAAATAAGGAAAATCAGATTGTCTAAATTTTTGTTATTAGGAAGGACGAAGGTCAATTTCTTGAGAAATGCTTAACTGAAAAACCAGTTCACTAAATGGAACAATTCTATCTCACCAAGATGACAGAAGATTGGCACTAAGCCAGGTCAGACTGTGCTGAATCTAAATATCTGCCAGCCTAGGTTTGCTGGAAATCAAGGCTGTCCTGGCCCTGGCCTAACTTTGTGTTGGCAAAGTGAGTGTTAGTCTATCTTGAGACACCTGGCTCTCCTTTAACTCAGTTCCCTGCCCCCCTCTGGTCCTTTTCTTGGCTCTTCAAGCGGCTGATGTCAAGCAGCCTGATCGCTATGCCTAAAGATCTGAGATCAGTCAATATAAAAGTTGTGTCAGTACAAGAGGATTCTGTCTTTTCAAAACCCACTATTTTGTCTTTGAGTTTGCATTGCATTGTAAGCTCTTAACTGGCGATCAAAAGATGGACAGAACAAAAAGCAGCCATTGAAAGTAATGGTCACAGATGCAAGTCCTCAACATGTACTTTAGAATAATAATGGCTTTTTTGTGTGATGTGAAAACCATTATATTCATTTATGGTCATAGCAGGAACAGAACAGTAATTCAATTATTTTTTTAAAAAAGCCAGCAGGAAAAAGGATGTCAAACTTTACAGAGCACAGGGCAGCCTGAATGTTGGCAATACCCATGGCAGCAATCAAGATTGTCTACAGGATACCCTCTTGTGCTCACTACCACTTATGAAGTGACACCAAGCAAAGGAAAACCCCAGACGGTGGCTCTGTTTTCCATCAGTTAACCACTTCTCACTCAAACATAAGTTTGTTTTTCAACAAGCGTGAATGATAGCAAGCACAAAAGGGCAGAGCTGGAAGGGACCTTCTTGATGAGGGCTAGACATGATGACTCATAGGTCAGTGGCTAGTTAGCAGCTGCCATGAGTACTTGACACGTAACAAGCTCCAACTAAATTTTGAGAAATCTAAAATTATAGTCTTTGACAAAGCATGAAAGCCCATTTCCTGGTCTTTCAATGGCAACTCTATCCAGCAGGTCAGAGAGTTTAAGTATTTGGGTGTCTTTTTTCATTATAGAAACACTTGGTCGACTCACTGGCACACAGTGATTAAGTCAGTAAAGCTTTCAGCACAGGCTATCTTACGCTTCCATCGTACCTGGGGCCACTCGTACATCCCAGTTGCACTGCAGATTTTTAATGCCAAACCAGCAGCACAGCTTCTTTATGGTGTCCCCATCTGGATGTCTACATTCCACAGCTCCATGGAAAGGGTCCAATCAACGTTCCTGTAGAAAATCTTTGGCCTGCCCCGCTGTGTCTCCTGTGCAACCCTATGCCTTGAAGGTGGTCAACACAGGATTGAGACCCTGGCTTGGCTCAGATTCTTTAAATACTGGGTCAGAATCTGTTTCTTCTGAGCCCAGCACATCCTATTCCAAGTGCTTCTTTCTGACAGAGTACTTCCAAAATGTTTGGCCCTATTTATCAAGAAATAGGGGGCTGTCACTAGATCTGTTGAGCTCAATACCACTATCCTAGGTATTCCGTACAATCAAAAATAGAGTTCTGGATATTGAGGGGCAAACCCTTCAAAGTACGGCACAAATGGTCTGCTCCTCAGTATATTTTCAGTTGCCCCTCTCCCATGGTAGAAGACAGAATTACCTCCATCTCTTAGAGCATTCACAAGACCAATGGGCATTGGTCCAATATTGTGCAAAGGGCAGATATGCAGGTTTACCCACAGAACTGTGAGACTTCTTTTATGGTCAGGGAGTGGTTGAATCCTTGCAGCCTATGTTGTTTTTACTGTATCTTGTATAAGGATATTTGCCTGTCTTATCTGAGCACTTTTCTTTCCTTCCATTCTGGATGGGATGACCCAAGAAAAATTCAACATCTCCTAGGTGGCACTATTAAGGAACTTACCCTGACAACAGCCAGATATATCCACCCCATCATGCAGAGGTGATGTATAGTGCTGTCGCTGAATGGCCAAGTCCTAACGATGTTATTTAGCTGTTCCCTGCCACACATTAGCTGCTGAATGTGTTATTTACATTTTAGTGTGTTTTAATTTTGTACAGTATGCCAATAAAATTTTATGTCTGTCTGTCTGTCAACAAGTGTGAATGATAGCAAGCACAAAAGGGCAGAGCTGGAAGGGACTAGGGCAGACAGATGAAATGGAGGGCAGGACTCTTGTGATTTTCATAGTTGAGTGGAAAATACAATTTCAGCAGCTATAATTTGCATGACAACGCACATCTGTACATTTTTAATTTCTTATAAAATTATTAAATGTTCAGGAGCCTTGTGCTTAAATGGCTACTCTATGGCTTCTCACACATGCGGCCATCCTATGCCTGATTGCCAATAAGGAGAAAATACAGCACTGCTGTCTTCAGCTTAAGCCTCTATCCTGGGGGAGGGGGAATAATAAGCAGTACTTTACCGTTTCACACAATCAGGCCTTGCCAGGTTCTTGTTTCTAATTGAAACAATAAATCAAGAATCCTAAACATGATCCATTTAATTTGCCAGCATATTTAATTCGTAAAGCATCATATTTTTATTACATTGGCTTTTTTATGCATCTGACTTCAATACTATTATTATTTTAATCTGGAGTGAGCTTGAGTTTTAACTGCACACAGCAGATGTGTTTTCATTTATGTCCAGATTTGATAATTCCAAGTTGGTTGAGATGGTAAGTATTTCCTTTAAATACATTTGCACAGCAAAAAAGACACGAATGTGACAGTCAGTGCTAAAAGGAGTAGCACAGATTGTGCTAATTTTGCAAGGCTAGCTCCTTTTCATTAGACAAACACCTAAAATGAGCATTTTAGAAAGCTCTCCCTAGTTATTTCAAGGGGAGGTGCGTATATGACTCTATTTATTATTTTCAGGGTTAGTTATTTATTAACCCCACTTATAGCCTGTTTTTTCTCCAGTGGCATACATGGCTTACCCTCCTACCCAGCAGATTGGACCATGGTGCATGGTGACACAGCAGACTACACCATGGTATTATCCATATTATTGTCCAGTTGCACTATTTTATCTACATGAGAAGCCCAGATACACGACTCATTTTTTTTAAAGGGAGAAGAGAGTGTGAAAAGTCATTTAATGTATCTTGCTGCTGCTTCTTTTAAAAACCATAGCTGTTAACCATGGTGAGGTATATGAGAAGTTCCTCAGGGGTACCACCTGTACACTCAGAATTGTTGAGCCATTAGGTCTTTCTGTGGTATTGGTCCCCAAGCAACGCTCAACTCTCATTTATGACTCTAAGAAACTGTCGAATAGAATAGTGGGCACACTTCAGTAATTGTGTCAACACAGACACTAAACTAAATGAGGACAATTTTCAAATGATGAACGTATTGGCTTCAAAAGTAATTCTGGAAGTAGGCAGCATTGTTTTCAGTACTCCACAAGGGTAGAAATTATAATGGCACAGCTTCCTGATAGCTAATTATAAGCAGAAGCAGTATCTGCTGAAACGTTCATAGTATTGCAATGTATGCAATGGGAAACCATTCCAGAGAAAACTAGCATTGCAGAAGTAAATAATCAATGGGGCCCTCGGTCCCTGGCAGACCTTCAATGTTCAGAGGGTGTGAAAAATCCCTAGGTTTATTTTCTTTAAAATAATTATTAAAATTGGAACACGGAATGTAAGAATATTATATATGTCTGGAAAATTAATGAATATAATAAAAGAAATGGAAAGTTTAGATCTGAAGATCTGTTTGCAGCCAGCAGCACAAGGTGCTATGGGAATGGAAAACTAAAAAGCACTGATGATTTTTCATTGTCTGTTATTCGGGATCAGAAGACATTAATCAATACAGCACAGCAATAATAGTTAATAAGCAAACAGAAGGGTTTATGAAATCTTTAGTAGCAGTCTTAGATATAATGGTTATGTTACAATTGTATGGAACACTGGTAGATGTAAGCATAATGAAAATATATGCATGTAGCAGATGAGGAAGTGGATGAAATTTATTGCCAACTTAATACTGTTCTAAATTATACAAAGAAACAACATAAATATTATATTGGGGACTTTTAGCACAAAAGTCAGTTAAAAAGAGAGATGATAATAGTAGTGAAATATGGACTAGGAATTAGAAATGAACAATGAAAAATTATAAACTAAGTAGAAACATACTAATTTTGCCAGGAAACAAATATGGTCATATTAAATAGATAGTTACAACACTCTTTCTGAAGCTGAAGAAAATGTTATGTATATGAACATGAGGTATGGACTGTTAAGAAGCAGGTGCTCAGTAGAGTGAATGCTTTTGATAGACACAAAGAAAAATCCTGCACATCCCATGAGCTGATAGAATAAAGAATGAGAAGGAATTCCTTTGGGTAGGAAAACAAAACAAAACAAAAAAATAGAATTGATCGTTTAGAAACTTGAGGTCTCACTTCTTGAACAAATAAAATAAGTTGCAATAGATTGTTGGGGGGAAGTTAATATCAGTTACTAGGTGGGCCTTAATGGAGAACAACTAATTGGGGGGGGGGGGAGATGGGGATATGCCACGATTGTAGCCAACACCAGCAACTGAGATGGCACCCAGAGAGAGAGAGGGAGTAACTATGGTAGCTTCTGTGAAACCATTGAAGTAGCTTTTGCTACATAGTTGAATTTATTCAAATCTCCCTGGACTGGAGGATAACACTGGGACTTCAGTAGCTGGGCAGGGCTCATATCTGATACCTGTCCTAAGTACGTCTTCATCTAAACCACTGGTACACAACAATTCATAAAGGCTTGTCTGTAGTACTGCAGGCCACATAAGCACTGAGTCAAAGCCATTCACACTTATTTGACTGTTGCTTGCCAATGCCCATCAAAACATGAACCAACAAAAGCTTATGCAGTGGCCAATGACACTGAATGGAATCCATCTGAAGGTGGAATCCACTGAAGGTCCCATAAAATCTGGAGGAAATGTTCACACTTATTTTGTAATGACAAGAGGACTAGCCCCATCTGTTGAGCCACTTACTGTCCCCTCATTAAACAGTGAGTCTTCCCCTAGAATGAGACAGGGAAATGTTGCTTTTCCCATCTCCACTTAGAATACACACAACATTATATTGTGATTCCACATCACAGGCAAAGATGGAAATGGAGAGCAAAATCTCCTTCATTCGTAATCTTCCATCATTAGTAATTGTCTCCTTAAAGATCTTATGGAAGCTTTGGGTTCTTCCAGAATGTAGCTGATGATTATTTCTATATTTACAAGTTCTGATCTAAGGAGAGAAGGAGGAAGGTGTCAGCCAATTCAAATGCATCCGTATGCATGTGGAAGTGAGTACTATACAAATGGGAACCTTGGCAATGTCCTTCATTTGCAACTTTAAAGTGGCACTTTTTTGAAGTTTTGCCCTGACTGCTCTATACATGGCAACTCAGACTGCCAATAAATAAAAAAATAAAAAAGGCAGGAAAGAAAATTATAACTTGCCTGTGAAGGAGGATGCCAGCTAAGATGATTTATGGCTTAAGTAAAGATAAATGACTGTTGGGAATGAAATGAGGTTATGATATTTCCTTTGACTAAAAATCCATTTTTTTTTATTTCTTCTAAATGGGATCCGATGTCTTCTTCCATTTTGATATATTACAAATAGTAAATAATTTGGGTCAGGAAAGTTCCACTGAAACTTTCATTTCTCCAACATAGTCTACACGATCATTACTTTTCTCCTTCTGCTTCTTCTGCTTCTTCTTTGCTATTGTCGCAGCTGCCATTCATGGAGCAAAATCCTCTTGCATTATTTTGCATTGGCATAATCTGGACTGGACACCATAAGCATTTAAGTTAAAATAATTAAAAGCTTCATGTCCTCCTCCTTTCTGGTTCTGAGGCTTGCAAGGGCTCCCTTTTGCCCTGGGGAAGCCTTTGGGAGCCTCAGGATGAGGAGGTACCTTTGACAGTAAAAACTTGCTGCCATATTGCAATTGCAGGAATCAGGATTACTTTTGATTACTAAAGGTTCCTTCCAATCCCAAGGTTCCCAAAGGCTTCCCCAGAATAAAAGAAAGCTGAGGGAGCCTCAGAATCTAAAAGAAGGCAGGTGGTAAACTTTTCATTACTTAAAATTATATGCTTCCAGCACCCAATCTGGATTGCACTGCATAAAGTTATGCCAACAAGATTTTGCCCATTATTTAGTTTTTTACACTTCCCCACCAGGGAGGTTGAATACATTGGGTCAGTAGCTTTGCTCATGTTGAGCTAGCCACATGGATTTTCATCCATTCAAATTATGTTCCAAAATACTTTCTAAATTAAAAATTCAGCTTGTAACCATTAAAAGCCAATGACTTTATCAGAACTGAAATTCAGCAACCAGTGTTTATTGATCTATTGACCCCAAGAAGCTTTGAATTTCAGTCCCATGTTCTACACACACCACTGCATGTATTGTTTCGCAGTCTGAATCCATTCCTCTTAAATTCACTTTGTAATCATTGATTTAATGTTGTGTTGTAGTTCATTCTTCTCCTTTTCTCTTGCATTCTCTGAGAAAGAAAAGGTTTCATTTTATCACAGATATGTTAGTTTAAAAAAAAGCAGCAATGTATTTTTGCTATGAAAAATGTGGAGTTATTTTGTGATTACTGACTGAAATCTCATAACTTTTGTGCCATGAGGCATGAAACTCACCCTGTCAGAAGAATAGCACCTTCAGTGAGGAACCACTAAATATTTATTCCAGTGGCAATGTTCTGGAAAGGTTTGACTGCTTAGATTGAGCACTACTTCTCTCCCTTCAACTTTTATTGATTAGATTAACACTTTTAACACACCACCCTCAGCACTCTTAGAAATTGTTCATTTCTCCCTCTGTTGTTCATGCTCTGCAAGAGGATATACTTCCATGTACCTCAGTCTAATTAAATCATTAGCCAACTGAAATAATGTAGCATTTAGGTGATATCTCCCAGTTTTCTATCAGTTTCTATAAATGGTAGATATGCTTTCCGCTAATTCTCCTGCTCTCACCTCTTTACAGGTGCTAAACAATGCTGAAATGAATAAGTTATAGAAAAATCTGAAATGAGCAAAAGGAAGAGGAAGAAGGATTTTTCTCCCTCTCCAGCACTTTTCAAAGAGAAGCAAGTTATAACCCAAATAATGGGTGAGAGCACTAATGAGTTTACTCTCTGGTGAATTGCAATTAACTGTAGTGGGACATTTATTTATTTATTTATTTATTTATTTATTTATTTATTTATTTATTTATTTATTTATTTATTTATTTATTTATTTATTTATTTGCTTGCTTGCTTGCTTGCTTGCTTGCTTGCCTGCCTGCCTGCCTGCCTGCCTGCTTGCTTGCTTGCTTGCTTGCTTGCTTGCTTGCAAATTTAAATTATTTCATAACCATTGATATCAAATGCTATTTTAACAACATTGTTAGCCCAAATCCTGTTGCTTTGCTAAGGTTGTGCAAGGCAAATGGCATAATTTGTGGTGGCTTCTCATTGCCAGTTCAAATTCTCACTTGTATTTTCCAGGCACATACTTTCCCACTGACATGCCGAAATATCCATGCTGGGAATCTTTGATTGCCAGAGAGACGTGTGCCTTTTACAAGCATAACAAAGCAGCAAGATTTTGGTCACAGTTATTTATCTACAGTATTCTTGATTTGTCCTTGCCGGCACCACAAACGTACCTGGCTTTGTGCATCTCTTTACTAAGCATTGTGACTGACAGCAGTAGACCCCTCTGGTTGCCCCTGTGGTTCTCCTTCTTTGTGATCACATGTCTTGGTAGGTGCAATGGTAACGTTTGTTTCCCTACTTTATAATATTGTTATAACTCTATATAAGTTTCATATTCTCAGATCCTTAAGTGAAGGAAAACACTCAGAATGGACCTGAGCCTCTTTGAAGCATTGGCTAGGGCTGATGCTTTATCATATTAAGTTAAGAGAACTTTTGACATGGGTACACAGGAAAACCCCTAAAACATGTAAGCTGTTTTGAATGCAGTTTTTAAAAATCTTATTGAATCATTTAAAATTTCTACATGTTCTGGGTCAGGCTCGTAATTTGGGGACCACCTATTCTCTTCATTGGAGAAAACTCTTTCTAAACTGATGTTTGGGCAAGTTATAACATCAACGTGTGTATATAAAATGTGGAATGTATGTGCAGGTAGCCTTTTCTTTGCTTGTTTTTAACCCTCTGTCCATTTTGTTAATTTGCTGGCTTTTCTGTCTGTTTGTTACTTTGAATAAATGTATTGACTACCTTGCATCTGCATTCGTCTTTTTGATTCCACTCCGGCCATGGGCTATAGTGGTTGGTTAAAATCCAAAACAGTGAGATATTGGACCTGTCCTTTATAAAACCTTTCTCTTCAGGAAGGATTCTACAAACAGGATTTCACTGAGCTCTCATAGAATGTTTCAGTTGAAACCTGAAGGTAATAATATTCAATTTATATCCCCAGAGTGATATGCAGATTAATTAGTTAATGCTCCAAAATTGCTTTGAAGAAAAAAGTGCCGTATAATGCTTAGCCGGCAGTGTAGCTCTTCAAGGCCTATCTTTTGCCGCAGACAAAAAAGCACAGAGGAGAGCTACAGTATCTCTCCCACTCCCTTTCTTTTTCTTTTTTCATTCATTGGACATCTTTGACACTCAAAAAATGCAGCTCAGGTAATGAGGAAATAGTTCCAGTCTGATCTTTCCCATTTCAAAATGATTCACATATCTGTATTTAGCACTTGGCAATGAAAATTATTAATAGTCATACGTGATCAGAGTTCAGAAGAGAGCTGTCTAGGTCAGTGTTATCTATGACACAATTCAAATTATTACAAAAAGATGGCAAAAATATTTTGTACTGGAAGTGTTTGACAACATTTCAAATATGCAGTAAGGGATAAACCTATATGGAAAGGTCACATCAGCTGTCTCAGTGATTCCTCAGATACATTCAGCAAGCAATGCTACCAATATTGGGAGTGAAAAAGAATGGG
Source organism: Pogona vitticeps (assembly GCF_051106095.1). Classification (NCBI taxonomy): domain Eukaryota; kingdom Metazoa; phylum Chordata; class Lepidosauria; order Squamata; family Agamidae; genus Pogona; species Pogona vitticeps. The sequence goes on from NC_135784.1 coordinate 272,940,477, forward strand.
TAAGGAAGGTGGAAAAAGATTTCTTTTCATCTGACAATGAAGTGGTATTTAGTAGATCCACAAATAGAGCACTTCTGAGGACCACATTAGGCAACAGATTTAGCATATTTTAGTGCCCCATGAAATGGTGACTGGTGCATGTTTTCCATAGCATGTTATTTTCCTCAATTACACACCTTTCATGCTTTATTTTGTGATTGGTCATTGAAAAAAGGTAATAGAGTTAATTTGCACATCTGGCAAGCCGTGTTTTTCCAAAGAAATTCTGTTGCACAACAGAAAACAGATTATTCAGAGGGAATATGTGTTCCCTAGAACAACTAGTTTGACCACCAATCACCATAGTTACCATATCTACAAAGCTGTTGGGAGGGGTATTGGAGTCCAGAGCATAGTCACCCAACACCACCAAGGATGCTACATGGACTCATGGACTTTAGACATCAATCAAGCTGGACTGTAACCAAGAATAAAATCTGCTTGTAGAACTTACCAGATAATATTTGATAGTAATTTGAGATTCATTTGGCTTTGATCGGCTTTTTACTACCTGGTCAATTAACCAAAATTCATCCCAACTTTAGGATGGGGATGGTGTGGCCTCCCCCCCCCCCACTTCCATTGCTGAAAAGGAAACTTGATCCTCTTGACTGGAGAATCAAGAGAATTGAATGGGGGGAGAGGTACATTCAGGGACTACCCCCTATCCTGGAGGCTGAATGGAAATTTCTAGCCCCATGATTTTAACATTGTACAGTGGACCCTCTACTTACGGAATTAGTCCGTATTGGAACGGTAGCTGCAGGTCGAAAAGTCTGTGGGTCGAGTCTCCATTGACCTACAGTGGACCCTCGACTTACAGACGGCTCGGCTTACAGACTTTTCGAGTTACAGACTTCTCTGGCTGCAAAATTTAGGTTCGACTTGCAGCCAGAGAATCGACCTACAGACCAGAAAAAAACCAAAATGGAACAAAAATAGAACAAAAATGGACGCTTATGGGATTAACTGGTTTTTAATGCATTGTAGGTCAATGGAGACTCGACTTACAGACTTTTCGACCTGCAGCCACCATTCCAATATGGATTAATTCTGTAAGTAGAGGATCCACTGTACAATGCTTTGGAAACCGATTAATCCCGTAACCGGCCGTTTTTGTTCCATTTTTATTCCATTTTGGTTTTTTTTCTGGTCTGTAAGTCGATTCTCCGGCTGCAAGTCAAACCTAAATTTTGTGGCTGGAGAAGTCTGTAACTCGAAAAGTCTGTAAGTCGAGCCGTCTGTAAGTCGAGGGTCCACTGTAAGTGTTAAAACCATGTTTTAGATGATTTTATATTGTCATATTGTTGCGTTTTTATCCACGTAAGCTGTCCCAAGTAGACGTTGTCTAGAGGGGCAGGGTAAAAGTCTCATAATAAATAAAATAAATGATACCAGGGGTGAATTATTTAAATACAAACACTCCCAAACTGGTTGAAATCAGATTTGAAGTCACCCTGAGAAATATAAGAAATATATCTGGTAGCCTTCTGTCATGATAATTTTGAGATATTTGTCCATACTTTTTCTGCACATCCACAAGATATTAGTGCATGCCTGAGAAAATGAATTTATTCATAAAAGCTCATGCTGAATGTTTGATTTTTAGTGGTCTAAATAAAAGTATCACCTCTCCCACATTTGTATTGTGTACAGCAATGGTCCCCAACCTTGGGCCTCCAGATGTTCTTGGACTTCAAATCCCAGAAATCCTGGCCAGCAGAAGTGGTGGTGAAGGTTTCTGGGAGTTGTAGTGCAAGAACATCTGGAGGCCCAAGGTTGGGGACCACTGGTGTACAGAACCATATGGCCCTCTTTTTCCCCCAGAATAATTGTATCAATAGAAAATGAAGTGTTTGGGAAAAGGTCTTAATCCCAGATATGTGGTACCACAAATCTTACTTCAAAGGGAAGACAGTGTTCTATTTGAAATTGTCTGCCTCTGTTTGAAAGTTGACCAGTGCAAGGCCAGTTTAAAGAGGAAGAGCAAGAGGTAGAAACATCAGGGGCATTGAAATTGCACATCACTGTTTAACAGCCAAACAGCAGACTGAGCAGGAATACATGTTACCTGCTTAGAATAATAATATTTCTATTTCTATGCCAGTAATTATCTCTAACTTCATTTAAATTAGTGTATGCAAATTTGTGCCCTCTATCTCCCTCTTTTTTGAGCAATGTCTTTTCCCTTTCTGAGTGAACATTCTGCCCACAGGAAGGGAGGTTTTGTAGACTACACTGAGTATCATTTGGACAACTTCAGAAATAGTTATGAGCAGAGATTATGTTGAAGAGATGAGCACTAGCAAGTGGACCAGTCTCTACAATGTGCAACTAATGGTCAAGATGCAAGTCATGGTCAAGAACAATTCATAGTGAACAAAATGAAAGCAGCACTAGTATCTGGGAAAGAGAAAGGGGTTAGACTATTGTGGAACAGAGCATGTTCTGTTTGTTACTTTTAAGTCAATGCCACATTAATGTTCACCCTATTTTTGTGGTATGAACATGAAGAAAATGAAGAAAATCTGGTAATGCTAATCTATTTCTTGTGCCTTCATTGTCCTCAATGTCATTCTCAGTTTCAGCTGAGTTTATAATCTTAGTCAGAAACATCAACAACATCTTGACTGGAAACTCATACCAGCATCCCTTCATATATGAAAAAACAATGGCAATGCAGATATTATGTTCTGGAGGATCATATGCCATTAAGAGGGCTAATCTCACAACCTAACATGCACAGGCAGCTGCTGGAGCACTGAAGCAGTTTAAGAATAAGGATTTCCATTTTATGTTTTGCTGGTGGCTTATTCAAAACTATGCTTTGTCATAGTCTGTTAAGGCTGTGTCATTCCTTTGCAGTGCGATACTATACACATCTATGCAGAAGCCTTTCTCACTGTATTCAGCGACAGTTAACATTCATTGATACAGGATTGCAACCTTAATATATTATTTTTCCCACTTAATGTAATTGCTATATGCTATGGTATATAACTGCTTACTAGGATTACTTTATTGTCTACCTTTGACTAAATAAAGATTTTCACCTTTATTTCTCAAACTACATCTTTCACTAGAGCGATTACCACCGGATCATTACAAAACAACAGCTGTTGATTAAAGCCAGAACTCAGAACTCATTAGTTTTTGTTACTAATGATCTGGTCTACGTATATCAATATCAAAGCCTAATAATAAGATACACTGAAGGCAAAAACATTGCCTTCAATCCTCACTCAGCCTAGAGCTAGAAATATCCCAGCCATTGTGTAGTAGTTTGCCAACTGTCTTCTAACAAAAGGTACAATGTTTTCCAACCAAACCATGGTGCTCAACTTACAATTCCATTCTCAGTGCTTCTTCTGGTTCAAGGCCAGCCTAAGACATTCTGCTGTCTGAGGAGACCAGTAAATCACAATATAATGCTGCAAACAGTGATCAAGACCAGGAAAATCATTTTTGCACCTAACACAGAAATTCCCACAAGAAGAAGAAGAAGAAGAAGAAGAAGAAGAAGAAGAAGAAGAAGAAGAAGAAGAAGAAGAAGCTCTTGTGGATACAATTTACTTCTTCAAATACATGGGCACAATTTCAGTCCATAGATAGACATACAGGGTATACAAATCCACATCATACATTATGTGAGGATGGGAATGACAATGGCATATTAATATCTAGCAGTGAGCTTCCAAGATGAAATATAGCCTTATTATCACTAGTAGTGAACAGTCATGGATAGCATTTGAAACATCAATATCCTTACAATACTGGCAATAGAAAGATGCAAATGACATGAATTTTCTGGGCCCAGGTTTTAGGATTTAATTTTTAAAAGAAGAACATATGAGGTTATGGTCATGGTAGCACTAAGGAGCTCTATGGTTATTCACAACACAGCAGAGAAAAGAAGCTTATTAATAACATTAATATTATTGCACTAAAAGACCAGATCTCTCTATAATTGCTTAGATGCACACTGGAATGTATGAATGTAACCAACTTCAGATATCTCCCCCTCAAACCTCTCATTGTGATTCCATTTTTTTTCTGCAATAGCAACTCTGAGATTAGCAACACAGTATTGCTAATGTTTTGACACTGGCTTCCATTGTGATTTCTTGTGTCCCATTTCTGTCCATTCATTCTTTTACCCAAAGGTTGTTAAAGGAGATAAAAGCAATAAGAGAAAGAGAAATACTGTAGCCTTTTAAACAAAGCAAAAAAGCAAAGTGTGCTGCTTATATATCACCGCATAGCGCTAAAGTACTCTCTGGGTTGTTTACAATTTAATTATGCAGGCTACACATTGCCCACACATTACTCAATTTAGCAACCTCGGAAGGATGGAAGGTTGAGTCAGCCTTCAGCTGGCTCCCTGAATCTGTTGGGATCAAACTCGGATCATGAGCTCAGTTTTGACTGCAGAACTGCACTTTAAGCCCTGTGCCACAAAGCTCCTAACACCAACCTCTTTATTTCAATTTGAGCTTGTATAGATCAAAATCCAAAAACCCACTTCTTCAGATTCAGGTGCAAGAAGGGCAAGTACCACGACCCCTCTTAGACATATCCCCAGGGTGGTAGTCTAGCCATAATGTCTGCAATCTGCCTGCAGAAGTAGACCTTGACCAACAAAGGCTCATACTGAAATTAACCTGTTATTTTTTAAAGACGTGTCACAATATTTTGCCTTTTTCACAATCTTTTTCTTCTTCCCCTTTAATTTTACAAAAATGTTGAGAAAAAAACAACTTGATTACTCCTTTGGAAATTGTTATATTTTGTGAGGGGTCTGTTTTCCACAGGCAGTTTGCCATAATTCTTTGTACCCTAACTCTCCCACCAAAGTTTTTCAAGGAACGCATGCATTTATAGAGGCAAATGGGGGATTTTTGTCCAATTCTTTTGAAGCCAACTCCCTTATCTCAACAGCCCCAGGGCAGATCATATGATATCCCCTGATCTCCTATGAAAGGGGAGAGGGGTAGTGGAGTCACAAGACTGCACTTGCTAACTGGCCTGTCCTGTCAATTTGCTTTGCCTCTTCTTTTAACTCACTCCAGGCAACAGTAGGCTTCGACAGCTCTGGAGTTCAGAAGGACCAAGACAGATCTTGCCTTAATAAGCTAGAAGCGTTCTACAAGAGCTTGTGTGATACATCATCTGGAAAATCTATTCGCAAATGGATTTGTGCAATTAGGTCATGACATGAACATATCAGTCCTGAAGGATCTGCTGGAATTGCCAGTCAATAATCCTAAATATATAAATATTGGAGGCAAGATCAATTCCACTTTCTCCTCCTAAAGCATACAAGGCCATCTAAAGGAAGACGGAAAAACTTTCCGGTTATATTGTAGCATTAGGATTTATTTATTTTTCTGCAGTCTCACATAATCTCTGGTCCCATTCAGTAAATGAAACTTTTAAATGAAATGCTTTGAATATTGTAGACTGGAAAATGATGATGTCATTCTAAGGAAAGCAGGGCTTTGGCCAGCTTTCTTTGCTAGCTGTGGCTTTGAGGGGGTGTGGAATGTAAAATGACCTATAAGCCAAGTGGGGAAAGAGATTTTCGTAATAGCCAGAACTATGTCTAAATTTTAGGGACTATGAGTTAGCATCAAAGATGTATACATTGAGCAAAGGCAATCATGTTTAAGTTTGGAAGCATGTGCTTACTTCAGATGTTCCCAACCTCTTCTTCAAATGGTGCCCCCCTTTTATAATAGCCAAGTAACCTGCAATACCCCCCCACCATATTTGCATAAAAAGGTGTTTTTAAGAGGAAAAAGTCATTCCTTCTCATAAAGCAGAGGCTTCTTTCTCCCCCTAAGGGCCAGTTCCTTATACATAAACATACACACTAAGTGTAATATCCTGCTCTGAAAGGTCAAGGAAGAAATTATTTAGCAAGAGCTACAACAAGAGCGACTCCCCCCCGAAAACCCTTTGTGACCCCCTTGTGAATCACAGCCCCCAGATTAGGAAACACTGATCTACAGTGGTGCCTCGCTTAACGATGTTAATTGGTTCCCAAAAAAACATCGCTATGGGAAAACATCGCTGAACATCGCTAAGCTGTCAAACCTACAGTTCAATGCATTCCAATGGGGGAGAAAAAAATTCACCAAAAATTAACGAAGACTCAGAACAAAGCCAAATTAAGTTTGCAAAGGTTTTACAAGGTGCACTAACGATCCCAAGCATTTAAAACATTTTTGAACATTTTAAGACACACTTAAAATAGCGAAAACTGACATCGCTAAGCGAAACAGGGGGACCTAAACTGTCATCGCTAAGCAAGGCAAGGTCCCGAACATCGCTATGTGAAATTTCCCCATAGGGAACAGCACTGAATGGAGCACAAAATCGCTCCAAAAACCTAATCGCTAAGCGAATACATCGTTAAACGAGGCCATCTCTAAGCGAGGCACCACTGTATTTGAATTAGAATGTGTCACTTTAACACCCTTAAATTGTCAGCCCCAATTTTAAAAGGACAGATCTACACAGATCTGCACATTAGTTAGTGTAGACTGTATAACTGGCCAATGTAAACAAACAATAAAAATCTGTAATAATAATTATACTGTAATCTTAGAACTGCAGAGCTGAAAGGGACTCTATGGATCATCAAGTCCAGTCTGTCAGGGAGACACAGTGGGGAATTGAACTGCCAACCTCTGGTTCCACAGACAGATGCTAATTATTTTCAAAAATCTTGGAGTAAATTGCTAGTATCTACTGTAGTTTCATGATGATGCAAATTAGATCAAGGTTGTTATCAGCTTTCAGAATCAATCATTAAGGTCCTCTGTCTCATGGCCAGTTCTAGTCATGCTCAAGAGATACTCTTACTCAGCATGACCAGAGACTGAGGAGCTGGGCATCCATGGGACGAAGTGGATGGAACCAGCATGTGTACACCTGTGACCATGCATTTAGCTATACTGTGTTGGGATAATGCCAGAACGGCTCTACTGTGAGTAACTATAAACATAACTCCCCCCAGGGAAAATGGTCAGAAGGGGAGTGATGGGAACAAGATTTAAATGTGAAATCATATTTTTCATCAATGAAAAAGCCTGCACCTAAATCACCTGGTAGATCAGCTACAGCCTAGTGTGTGACAAAGGAAGAAGAAGCTGGCTTCCCTTTCCACCTTTTCTTAGGATATGCGGGTGTGCAGAAATATGGAAACAGTCTGGACTGGATGGTAGTGCAAACTGATGCCAAAAGCCAGCGTTTCCAGAATGGAGCTCATAGAAGTACCCTCTCAGGACCTCAGGGCTGTTATTTTTTCTCCACTCATTTTATTTCATGTCTTTTACATTGTAAGCCTCTGGCTTTGTATGCAGTTTTTCTCTTTGTAAACAAGTAAGTTATTCTAGAAGCCATTTTGCTGAACAGCACAGCAGAAATGATTTGCATTAATAAAAACAGTAAACAAAATCTGAAGGTTCTATTCCTCCAAACCACTGTTTTCTGTTACAGAAAAAGCTTCTGCTCCAATAATTTACATTTGAATAGACATGTCAGAAAAGGGAGGATAATGGAGAAAAAGAGAATAAGATGCGATATTATTCTGTTAATAACATCCTGTTTAACAGACTAAACGCTCCTTCTGTTTTCTTTTTAAATTAGAAGCAATGAGAATCTTATAGAGGTTAAAGGAAAAGCATAGCCTTAAGAAGGAAGATGGAGTTAACAATGTTTAAAATTGAAATCGATTAATATAGGGAGTGTAGCGGCAATATAGGGAGTGTAGCCCCCCCCCACAAATTACCGTTTCCTCCATATTGCAGTTCTATAAGAAGTTTGCCCCTTCAAAATCCAGCTTGTACTTCTGGGAGTTCTCCGTCCACATACTGCTGAAGCCTATCTTGGAGGATTTTGAGCATAACCTTGCTAGCATGTGAAATGAGTGCAATTGTACGGTAGTTGGTGCATTCTCTGGCATTGCCCTTCTTTGGGATTGAGATGCAGACTGATGTTTTCCACTCCTCTGGCCACTGCTGAGTTTTCCAAATTTGCTGGCATGATAAGTGTAGCACCTTAACAGCATCATCTTTTAAGATTTTAAATAGTTCAACTGGAATGCCATCACCTCCACTGGCCTTGTTCTTAGCCAAGCTTTCTAAGGCCCACTTGACTTCACTCTCCAGGATGTCTGCCTCAAGGTCAGCAACCACACTATCTGGGTTGTCCGGGATATCCAAATCTTTCTGGTATAATTCCTCTGTGTATTCTTACCACCTCTTCTTGATATCTTCTGCTTCTGTTAGGTCCCTAACATTTTTGTCATTTATCATGTCTATCTTTGCACAAAATGTTCCTTTAATATCTCCAATTTTCCTGAACAGATCTCTGGTTTTTCCTTTTCTAGTATTTTCCTCTATTTGTTTGCATTGTTCATTTCAGAAGACCCTCTTGTCTCTCCTTGCTATTCTTTGGAAGTCTGTATTCAATTTTCTGTAACTTTCCCTATCTCGCTTTCATTTTGTTTCCCTTCTCTTCTCTGCTATTTGTAAGGCCTTGTTGGACAGCCACTTTGCTTCCTTGCATTTCCTTTGCTTTGGGATGGTTTTTGTTCCTGCCTCTATCCAAAGTTCTTCAGGTACTCTGTCCACCAAATCGAGTTCCTTAAATCTGTTCTTCACTTCCACTGTGTATTCATAAGGGATTTGGTTTAGATTATACCTGACTAGCCCAGTCAGAAATCTCCACTATGATCTGTCCATCTTGGGGTGTCCCTGCACAGCATAGCCCATAGCTTCTCTGAGTTACTCAAGCTCCTTCACCATGACAAGGCAGCAATCCATGAAGGGGTATAATTTAAACCAAATCCCTTATGAGTACTCAGTGGAAGTAAAGAACAGATTTAAGGAACTAGATTTGATGGGCAGAGTGCCTGAAGAACTATCGATGGAGGCTCATAACATTGTACAGGAGGCAGCAACAACAACCATCCCAAAGAAAAGGAAATGCAGAAAATTACATGCTGACTTCCAAAGAATAGCAAGGAGATACAACAGGGCCTTCTTAAATGAACAGTTTAAAGATATAGAGGAAGTACAAGCTGGATTTCGAAGGGGTAGAGGAACCAGAGACCAAATTGCTAACATGTGCTGGATTATGGAGAAACACAGAGAGTTCCAGAAAAACATCTACTTCTGCTTCATTGACTACACAAAAGCCTTTGACTGTGTGGAGCACAGCAAACTATGGCAAGTTCTTAAAGAAATGGGAGTGCCTGATCACCTTATCTGTCTCCTGATAAATCTATATGTGGGACAGGAAGCAACAGTTAGAACTGGATATGGAACAAGTGATTGGCTCAAAATTGGGAAAGGAGTACGACAAGGCTGTACATTGTCTCCCTGCTTATTCAATTTATATGCAGAATACATTATGCGAAAGGCCGGACTGAATGAATCTCAAGCCGGAATTAAGATTGCCAGAAGAAATATCAACAACCTCAGATATGCAGATGATACCACTCTGATGGCAGAAAGTGAGGAGGAGTTAAAGGACTTCTTATTTGACCAAACTCCAGGAGGCTGTGGAAGACAGGAGGGGGCCTGGCATGCTCTGGTCCACGGGGTCATGAAGAGTCGGACATGACTTAATGACTAGACAACAACAATTCTGTTGTTGCAGGTCACTGTTTAGTTATGACATCTATTTTTCTTTTGTTTATCTGTATAATCCTTGTTATATATCATTTCTATTTTTGCTATGTTGTAAACCACCCAGAGTAGTGGGTTCCACTAGATGGGTGGTATAAAAATCTAATAAATTAATTGATAAATGAAATATTAATAAATAAAATGGCTGCCGTCAGCCATGGAAGGCAGCCCATCTAGGAGAAGGAAAACTCTGATTTCAAACCTCCACTGCCTCGTGGCTATATCCATTCATGGAAAAGGCTTCAGGAGTTAACCTAGAGGCAAAATCTGGAGCTGGAGTCCTGAAGGCAGTTCGTGTCATTCTGCCAACTCCTGCAACTTTGCTGGAACCAGTTGTATTGGCTCTTGCCTTTCCATTGGACCATTTCAGCAATGTGGAGAGGGGGGGATCTGCTGCTTGGGTAACAGCCTATCCTCCATATTACTTTACCCAGGCTTCATGCTCTGGAGAGGACACTTCTCGATTCAGATCATGTTACCATAGTCTCTCAAGACTGAAGGATGCCTATGCCTAAAATGGCTGCCATGTCTTAAAAAGCCAGCTGGAGTCTCAGGGAAGTACTTGGCTTCTCTGAGTCTCAGGATGGAAGGGAAATCTCAGAGAGAAACGTACTGTTGGAAAAGAAAAAAATATTTTTGTATAAGGGGCACCCATTCCCACCCATCTCCAATGGATGTCAGGACTCGCTGCCCAAGTGCAAATGGGTTTGAATGTGTCTTTTGCTTGTTTTGCTCCCAACCCTTGTCTGCCCCATCACAAGGACTCACCCTCTGATCTCACCAGCACCTGCCCACATCTCAGGCTTCGGCTCTGAAATCTCAAAGAAGGGGCACTGCTCAGACAGCACCCTCACCGCTCTGTGATGGACAGCTGGCTCCTATCCCTATACTGCATTTCTTAACAAATGACTCTCCATACTCTGGTAAATGGGGACTGGCCTCGGAAGATTGGGAGAGTTGGCGGTGGAAAGGTCTCTCACATGCTTTTGTTCAGATGACAGCAGAAAACAGCTAGATGGGTCTTTTCACCTTGGCCTCTTTATTCCCGCTACAATTCAGTTATGACACATAACCGCTTGGTACACTCAATCAATGTATTTTTTTTCCATTTATGTTTGCATGTTATAAGAAGCAAATCTGTATATTAGAAATCATTTTTTAAAGAAAATCAAAAAAAGTACCTGAGGATCCATGCTATCTTTCTCTCATAAATGCTCTGTTTGGAAATGGAGGGTTAGGTATCATCGGCAAAGACTTATGATTCATAACTACAATTATAAGATATGAAAACAGGTTTAGTAACGGAAAATGCTTTCTGAAGAAAAGGTGGTGAGAAGGGGAATGATGTTGATCAATTGCAGTGGATTTGGTCAAAAAGAGCCGTTTGCTGTAATGCGAGACAGATAAGCAAAAACACATGGGAATTGGAAGGAGCACAAAGCTAATTGGAATCTCAAGGAAAATTTGTCATTCAAAGAATGCTAGTGTGCCAAGATGATAAAGATTAAAGTGTTTAGGGGGAAAGCAATATGATCATGCAAGGACTAGATATTGAAAATGCTCTGATTCTCTCTTGCTTTTCCCCTCACTTCTTTTTGCTCTTCTTAATTTTCATGCCTTTTTTGCTGTCTCCTTCTCTGCTTTGCACTAAAACAAATTGGTCATTTTGACAGAATCCACTGCCGCTGCTCAACATCAATCCCTTTTTCACCATTTTTGGTTCAAGAAGCTATAATATAACTATAGGTAATACCGGTAATAGGCTCAAGTTACAAGAAGCCAAATTTTGGCCAAGTATCAGGGAAAACATCCTAACTATTAGAGCAGTACAACAACAGAACCAATTACTTATGGAGGTGGTAAGTGCTCCAGCACTTGAAGCATTCAAGAAAAAAATAAACAGCCTGTCTCTCAGATATATTTCAACTTGGATTTCTGCATTGTGCAGGGTGTTGGACTTCATGGCCTCATAGGCCCCTTCTAACTCCATTATTTTATACAGTACTTCTAAGATTCCATACAAGTAAATTTCCAATTATTCCATTTTAGAAATTTGTACTGATTAAGTATTAGATAGCAAATCATGTCCATTAGAAGTACCTAACGAGACAAGAATACAAAAGGGAAGTGGAGACATGCAGGATAGCCCCATATTTCCCACAGGGGCACTCCACCTCAAAATTCTGAGGTACTGTAAGTCATACACACACATCCCACTCAGACCACAATGCGTTTGGGATTATACCGAGTCTATCATGTAAAAATGTTAGCATTCTTTGCTTGTTTGCAGAAATCATTGATAGGTCACTGGCAGCAGGCCCAATCCTGGCAATGATGATCTGGTTGCAATTTTGACTAGTAAAGGCTCTTCAACACCACACCACACCACCACCCACATGCTGAGGCTCCAAAAATCTTCCCCAGGGCAAAAGAGAGGCCTAAGGAACCTCAGAAAATTAAAGAGGGGAATAGGAATACAATATTTTCAGTTCTGCATCTGGTTTACAGCAGTACGACTTTATGCAACAGGATTTTGCCCACTGTATAGTGTTTATTCTCTGTCCTTGTTTTCATGTTGAATTTTAAAACACTGCACTGGATACTTGGCTTCCTTTAACATAAACAACTTGACAAACAGCAAGGCTTCTGAGGAAGAAGCTACCCAATGCAAGCCAGTAAAAAAAACCAACAGAGAATAACATCATACTCTTGTGAGCACATCTTTTTCAAACAAAATCTCTACAGCCTGGAACACTAATTGCCATGTATGGAAATGGGAATAAAACGCAGATTTACAGACTACAAGTAAGGCTTCTAAACACAATCCAAAGTTATTATATGCCAAATACCTACAGTGGACCCTCGACTTACGGAATTAATCCGTATTGGAACGGTGGCTGCAGGTCGAAAAAAAAAGTCTGTAGGTCAAGTCTCCATTGATCTACAATGCATTGAAAACTGATTAATCCCGTAACCACCCGTTTTTGTTCCGTTTTTGTTCCATTTTGGTTTTTTTCTGGTCTGTAAGTCGATTCTCCAGCTGCAAGTCGGACCTAAATTTTGCGGCCAGAGAAGTCTGTAACTCAAAAAGTCTGTAAGTCGAGCCGTCTGTAAGTTGAGAGTCCACTGTACTTAGTAAATTAGAAGATTGGATTTTTAGTAGTAGTAGTAGTAGTAGTAGTAGTAGTAGTAGTAGTAGTGTACAGAGTCCATAACATAAGGTTGTCCTTACAGTCTAGGCAGGGTAATGCAGGGTAAATCCCCTGGAATATATTATTCACATATTTCTATATATTTATACCCCACCCACAACTATTTCTAATCTACATTCCCCAACTACAGTTGTGTAAAAACACTGAGCTTCTTACCACGAAGATTTTTCTATGTAAGGAGCTCAGCTATTCTCATTGCTAATAATAAAAGAAGACTGGATTTCTCGGATTCCTTTGAGATATACTACAATGTAGCATTACTATAGTAAGGTGCTCTTGTGTTCAAGTTGCCAGAAGCAATATAGAAGAAAATCAAAAAAATCAGATCAACACAGTTTCTCTTTCTTCCTGAAGAAAGCCAAGTGATTGATATGGCCACTAACATCTGTATTAATTTCGTCTTGAATAGCCAACCTAATTTTCCATGCTTCATAAGAGTGCTGCTTATTATCCTCAGATGTATGCATCCTAATTGGTTTGCTTTGCAACCAGAAAATGGAACCCTGACTCATTGACCTTCTTTGTCTTTCAAGAAGGATATTTTTTTAAAAAAAAACACTGACTGCTGTTTGGAGTGGCTGAATTACTCCAGTGTTTTGCCTGGGGCCATTCCCAGGGATGGCAGTGGTGATATCTATTAACAGAGGTGGTCAGGGTGCACATTTCTGAGTCCTGCTTAATGTCCTTGGTAATCAGCCTCATGATGATCATGGCTCTTATCACAAAAGGAACAATTGGAGGGTTGTATTTATTAGTTGATAAAGTAACATTGTTTTTTCAGCTGTGATGGCCAGTGAACTAAAAATACAAGTTTAAATGAAGAAAAGTTAAAAAAAAGAAACTAATTCAAAAATGAACAAACTCAGAGGGAAAACACATTCTCGGCTGGCAACAACACACTTAATGTGTACAGATCGTAGCATTCTGATTGTTCAGCAGCCTGGACTGGTGGTAGCATTTGGATTTTCAGTTCCTGTTCTTCCAGCTCTCAGAGCTCCCCCCCCCCCAAAAAATACCCCAGAGCTCCCCAGGGTTCCCCACCTCCCTGGAGCTGATATTTGGGATGCTTAGTGGACTACAGCAGGGAGAAAAGATTGTGTCCCTCAGCTGTATGCACTAGTGTATGACTTCTGCTAGTGTGTAAGTGCAAGTCCAACAGCAGATACAACCCACGGACTGTTGGAGTGTAATTCACTATGATGCCAGAAACTGATGGCCTTGTGAGACACTCCTATACTACTTGATAAATAATCGTTTTTCTAGCTTGGACTAGTGTGATTCTGGGCATTGAGGTTGTGACTTTTCATGGCTCTAAATAAAGTGAAAGTAGCTGGAATGAAAACATCCCCAAGAGACACTGATAGTCAGTTCCAGTTCTCAGTAAAAAATGCCACTCCTTAAATTTGCTATATCACTTTTAGGTGGCAAGTGAAGGGTTAGGTTCACTACTTCATGGTAGTGAACAGCTGGCAATTCTTTCCTTTAAATACTTAACCAAATAAGAATGTCAGTTTCATAAAATAAACCACTACATAATACAAGTTATTGAAAAGAGAGACATTCCATTTTAGAAAACAGAAAACAAGGATGGAAAAAGGAAGAAAAGTACACTTCAGAGATTATATTAAGATAACAAAATGGTATCAGTGGATTTTTGAGGATTCTATAACTGGAAAACCATGGTTAATTTTCTTTCAATTCCTGGCTGTGTGTACAGTCTTACCTCAGGTGATTATTCTTGACGCAATAGGATCCACTCCTCCGAATCCAATTACTGTTAAGTGTTCATTAACTAATGCAAAATTGCACAATGTGTTCTAAGAAGATACACATGACCTCAACGTGAAGTGCAAATGAATTTATTCTGATCAGCAGCACTAATCAACTACTTAATGAATTCCTCATGTTTGGATAGTGCATTACAGTGCTTCCAAACCCTGAGTTCACCAAATAACGCCACTCACTCACTTCTCCTTTGAAGTATAATGAAGCATAAAGGACTAGCAAATGAGATGAGAAGCTACTTGAAGCATCATATGTGCATACAACTGTTGCGTTAGTCAACTGAAATCTCTCGCCTTAAATCTTGTTGAAAAAAGTAACGGTCTTTACTTAAAAATAGACATTGTAAAATAAGTACAGCTGTAAAGTCCTTCAAGAGGAATCTAATTTGTTGTTGTTGTTGTTAACTGCATGCCGATTCCTATGTCAATTTCTTTTACTAGTCCTCTTGATTTTGGACAGCTAGTGCAAACTGTCCTCTTCAATTTAGGTTGACTACAAAAAGCCTGCTCTGGCAGCAATGTTCCAGCAGAAATGTTAATCCACAAGGACATATGGACCATCTCTTCAGTGCCTAGGGAGCTTAGAGAAGCCATTCTGAACTTCACAAGGAAGAGAAGGATGGGTTTTTTTTTACAAGCCTTGACTCATATCTTGATATTTGTCACATTTGAATTAATGGAATATTAATTCAGTTTAAACAATAGTACAAAGTTACTCAACTATCCTCTTTGCTCCCATCTTTGTTTGGTCAGAATTGTTTGCCTGTTGCCTATTAACATTTCAAATTGTCATTGTTAAAAGATTTTGTATATCTTGGTTTTGTCATCAATCCAAATTGAAACTACAGACAAGAACAAGAAATCAGAAGAAGGCTGAGACTTGGAAGGGCATGTATGACAGAACTGGAAAAGATCCTTATAAGTAAGGACATATCACTGGAGGCCAATGTCAAGATAATCTATTCTGTGGTATCACAATGACTTTGTAGAGATGTGAAAATTGGACAGTGAAGAAAGGTGACAAGAAAAAAAAATGATTAATTTGAAATCTGGTGTGGGAGGAGAGTTATACAGATACCTTGGGCCACTGGAAAAACAAATAAGTGGGTACCAGATCAGATTAAGTCTGAATTCTTCGTAGAAGCAAAAGTGACTAAACAGAGGCTGTCATATTTTGGGCACATTAGGAGAAGTCACAACACAGTGGAAATGACAATAATGCTAGGTAAAGTTGAAGATAGCAAGAAAAGAGCGATACCAGAAATTAGAAGGATCAAGAGAAGAAGCCATAGCGGGACTTAATGACAGAAGCTTTTGGATGCTACTCATTCAGAAGGTTAGAAGTAACTTGACAGCCCATAATAAGGACATTTCAAAATAGTTGCTTATTTATTCACCAAATATATTCAGCAAAATGGAAGCCAGGAAATAATATGTGAAAAGTGTTATGCTTTCTTAGCTTTGTACATAGTCTGACATGTTCGATACAAACTTCAGCTTTGCATATTTCTCATGACAGAAACTATACCTTGTACTCTATTTCTTCCTTTTTTCTGAATTCTAACCCCCTTTCACTTACAGATGAATCAGACTATTTAAAAGCTAGCACAGAGACTGCATTCTGAGGGTTGGACTTACTTTGTTCTTGGTTTGCCTTGAGCCCACAGAAAGAATCATTCATCCATTCAGAAACCTATGGCTCAAGTTTATGATTAATTCCTCCGCAGCATACTGGGGCGTGTACAAAGAAAATGCTTGCTTTGTGGAACTTGACAAATGAAAACAGGACAGCAGTATGTTCAGTCTCTTGACCACTAGGTAGAAAGTTCAGATTCATCCCAAACTGAGGGATGATTAGAGTTTCCAGTTTAGATCATCTGGAACTTGTTTCAAACACTCTGTGTTTATTTGGATATACAGAGGTGAGTGAGGAGTGGCAGGTTTTTCTATTTACAGAGTTGTACTTCTAATGAAACCTCCCTTTGGAGGTTACCAAGCAATGAATGCTGTATTTCCCTCTCCTCTTCACTGGAATATTCTCTTTGGCTCCCTCATTTACTTCCTCACGCTTGTCAGTTGCAATGAGTTCATAAAAAGATATGTCTGAATGTAAGCTGTTAAAAGATACACCATGCTATTGGTCCATTGTGCAGCAGCAGTGAAATGAGAATTCAGAGCTCTGCAGTCATTATTAGGTCTTGAAATTCATAAGTAGCAAAATGCAATATGACAAACTGAGTTCTGGGTTTCTCCCTTGAGCTTCAGCATAAGGGCCAGAAACACAGCAGCAGGCCAATGAGCTGTTTACTGCTCGGTCCTCACTCTGCAAAAGTAAAAGCATTACTGTACATTGTAGATGGCTCCAATTCACAAACAATGCTGCTACTCTAGATCTTTTTGATTGTGCAACTTCAGTATTATACAAGAAGCACACCCTGTCTCGTTATAACAGTGTTTCTCACCCATGCTAGATAAAATCGGCATTTATGTGGCTTATTTGTGCCTCCATTATAGAAATCAGCAGGCAATCTAAGTCTTCTTCTATTATATAGCTGAAACCAGTTCTTCAGAGATTTCTTCGCAATTCAGGTCTAGCATTAAGCATTTTGGCTCCCTGGTATGAAGATTAAAATGTTTTCAGTGTGTGCCAGAAGCATCCTTTCATGATAGCATGAGAGAAAGAGATAATGAGAGGAATGAATGAGAGCTACTCAGTCAGGTTCATGGTTATTATGTTCACCAAGACACCACAGAAGAAGCCAGTATATTTTTAAAGGATTCTTCATGGTTATATTGTATGTGTGTGCTCAGCATAGGTGTTCCTGCAAAATAATCAGTTAGCCCCTCTCTTGATTCTGTCTCATAGATGAATCCTTAAGGTCTTACACTTAGTTGTTCCTTCCTCCTCATACATTCTTGTAGCCCTCTGGTCTGTTGTCCTGATCTTATGGTTTGTTGTGCTTCTCCCCCAACCCTGCCCTGTTACCTTGATTCAGGGTAAAGGAATACAGTTACCAAAAAGTACACTGACATACAGTTAGGATTTTTGGAGCTTGTTTATTGAACCAACTTGTTATGATAATATTCTCAAAGCTTGGTCTTACCGGTCTCAAATATATTGGTCAAGGGAATGTTGACCTCATTTAGGGATGTTTTTTGACCTTCATTGGGTTGTTAGGATGAATACATGGCCACAGTTTGTATAATGTTTATATACCTTGGCAGTATCAAACTATTCAGACTTCTTCAACCTAGCAACAACTCTAACTGGATGAAAACCAATTGGAATGGTTTATTGGAATGCTTAAGGGTGGGGAAACATGTACTGATTTTTTTTCCTTAACTCCCTGGCATAACATACGTCCCTTGTACTAGAAAAGTACAACATGCCCCTGTAGGTTCCTTGTACTAGCAATAGTTTGTCCTGAATATTTTATGCAGTCCACCTGACACTGGCCTATCGTGATAATTTCCTGGGTCTAATACTCTACCTGCTTTGGTCCTTACCTTGGATTTTTTCTCCCCTCTGCCCCCAAGAGGATCAAGAACTTCAACTGTACTCTCTGTTTGTATGAAATGTGGGGACATTCCCTGAATAAGGTCCCCTGGGGTATGCACATAGGTAAGACAGATAAGTTTGTATTGGCTCATTTATCCAAATACTTTGCTTTTAGGATTGAGTAGGTGTGCTTGAGTGTTTCTTTTGGGGGGTGTTGAAGTGTTAGCTAGGTTTTAATGTGGTAGGGCCTTCCCTCTTTCCCCATCCCACTATAATTTATTCTTGTTCACCCCTCCCCTTGTGCTCACTAGTTTTATGGTTTTTTAAAAAAAGGAGTTTCATCCACACTAAGAACTCACTAAGAGATTTTTTAAGCCACAAGATTCTACAACATCTACCTATTACTACATAACACAACTACATCACTTGAAACAGGAGCTTGACATGGTGTCTTCTACCCTGCCTGCCTTCCCCTGTTGTTCCAGGCAATCACAGGTTTGCACAAAGATTGCTGGACTGCTACCTCCCCATATAGGGGATACGAGTGTGACAACCCCAGACCTACTAGGGTATGCCACAGTTTCACTAAGCTGCCACCAACCATTCCCTGTAAGAAGTCACACAGACCAGGGATGGATTTTTAACAAATAAAGGAATAAGGTTTATTTAAATAACACACAGGGAAAATAAAATGATCAAGTGAATAAGATACAGTAACGTGGCTTAGTCTCAATCATACACACACCAGTTTGGTTCACACAGAACACCTTTAAATAAAGCACAGACCCTGAACCTATCAGTTCTGGCTAACCATACAGACACCTGAACCTATCAGGTTGGTACTGACTGACACACAGTAGTACCCTGTCTGACACACAGACTCCCACTCCAGCTTCTTCTCTCAGCTCTCCTTCCAGCTTTCCCTCAGCTCCACACACGCTCCACATATATATACAGTACAGCCCCTCCTCCTGATGTCCCGCCTTCCACTCCCCATAGGATGGAACTTTCCCTCCAACCCATGACAGACAGGTAACATCAGTGCTGTATGTAACAACGAGCAGTGCAAAATTAGAAAATCAGATCAGAATGTCTTACTGAACACCAGCTTCCTTCCTGGCACATCTTGAAAAATATGATTGCCAGGTTCTTTGTGACTCAAGGCACCAGCTACTAGCAAATTGTTCCAATGGCAATGGAAGAAGGAAATAGTAGCACGGGGAGGATGTCTTACAGTGCTACACTTTGGTCTGTTCCTTTTTACCCACGTATGTGGAGGGAAACCTTCCCATACCTGACCTAACCTCCAATAGAAAGGATGGCCATTTCTGTATTGATCAGCAGCAGCAAAGAAAGGAAAATGGGGACGAGAGGGAGGGAGAAAACAAGCAAGTGGTTTAAAAGTGGTTGGGCCCCAAAACTGAAAAACTGTGTGTCTGAAATTTCACATGATGTATCCTCACGTTCATGTCTATCACACTGCCATGTTTCATAATGATATGTAAAAATGCCTGAAAAGTAATATAGGTTTGTGTGACCTGTTCAAGTGAATGGTGGTGCTCCAGATATTTGAAAAGCCTAAGATCATCATGAACCTGGATTTATCAGAGAAAAGGGAGTCAGGACAGCATCAGAGTAAACTAGATCCAGTCTGTAGGGCTGGCATGAGACCCAAACCAGATTGGTGAACTGGTTTACTTTCTGTTTACTTTTCTCAATTTTTAATGTATTCCCCCCCCCTTCCACTTAGTATTTTTAACCTTTCCACGGCATTCAGTTCACACTGGAGTTCAGGGTGTTACAAGGGTGCCCTTTAATGTCATTCTAGTCAAATAACAGAGTGGATCTCACCATCATGGGAAAGGGTATAGGTAGATGACCTGTCCAGTGTCTTCATTGTTGAGCAACTTAAAGGCCCAGGTCCAACTTTCTTCTGACTTTTACCTCTAAGCCATTATCAGACTAGGTAGTGCTTCAAGTCAGCACCTAGAAAAGTAACTTAGATATCATCCTGGCTGAAGAATTCTTGGCCCTGCACTTTGAAAATTTAAATTTCTAGCTCCTGGCTTCTAATAGAGGTTACCCCCAAACTGAGGACTGTTCTCTGCTAAGTAAGATGCAGGACCAGTCCATTTCCTCAAGATTCTGCACCAGCATTAATAGAGAGAAATAGTAGTATTGTAATCAATGTTGTAGAATTTTATTTTTAAAGAGATTATTTTGAATACTCTACAAATACATGTTCTTGTATTTATAAAATAGAGGTATGAAACACACGTCTTCTGCAGCTATTATTATTCTGCCAAAATGTAAGCATTAATGATGTTTCAAAAGATAGAAGTAAGCCTCTTTTTATCTACACAGTTATTTTAATGGCACATTCTTTCTTGAATAATGATCCCATTAATAAAACATGTGCAAAATATTAGATTAAGAAATGATTTTAAAGGAGCAAGGACAGACAAAGCAATATGGAGGGAAAATATGGCACTGCAATCTTTTGCTGTCTCTTAATGATTTCCTCACTTTACAGAATGGTAGAACAGAGGCAAAATGTTTTATGCACTTGCATCTAAATTCAACATCTGTAAAAATCTCCACAATCAAAATGGTCAGATCAGACAACTGCCAACTCTTGTTTCTCAGGAGCCCCTTTCTCTCAGTACCACATGAGTTCCCTTCTAGAGAGACTGATAGGAAACAGTTGGGATATTTTTCTTCCTCAGAGCATCTGTTAAAGTTAAAAAAAAAAAAACACCACAAGCACAAACACACAAGCCTCTAATTTCTGAAACCCCACATTTTCTCTCCCCCCCCCCAGCCTGCATTGGCTGCCAAATTTTTGCTCATAACATAATCCATTAGTGGCATTTGTAGCTAACTTTTTTTCATTTCTATCAAGTGACATTAAGAAAACATAAATGAAAAATAAAACCTCATCTCTTTTCCCGAAGCAGCTTAAAAGAGAGAAAATTAATGGCTGCATGTGAGAGCAAAGAGTCCCAAAGCTAAGGAATTGGAGATATTAAGATCTGTGCTTTTAAATTACGAATAGCTACATAGAATATATTATCAAACAGATCTTGGTTTTATGCCCTGGGATTTTTTTTAAAAAAATTTATTGTGAGGAAATCACAGGCAAAAATAAAACTTCATCCAAAAAGATGGATTTGTGCCAAATAAGCTGTAATGTTTTTTAAATTAGCACTTTCTCCATTCATTTTGTGCCGATGGCTAAATCACTGAGAATAAACAGACTGATTTAAATAAGGAAAGGATCACGCACTCTCAGGCTAAAAACTGAGTCATAAAACCTCCCTATTTGAATGCATATTATTCATGTGAATCATTACTCAAACAGAGGTGAGGTCTAAGAATATGTGTAAATAATGTCAGAGCTTACATGACTTTTCCAAAAGATGTTTTTAGACACAGTGATCTCAAATTAAACAAGAACAACTTGTGTTGATTCAACTAAACTGACAAGCATGACAGTTTGCTCAAAAATAGCTTTTTTTTCCTTATCATTCAAACTTTTTCTTTTGACTCAAAATATTAGAACAATTATGGCATTTAGTATTGTCCTACACCATCATATATTATCTATGAAAGGATAAAAAAAATAGGAATGTTTGCAGTAGATGAAGGAGTGGTATCCCATTGCTTAGTGCACTAAATCGCTTTAGAGTAGGCCCACTGAACCATATGTCCAATATGTTTCATTGATGCAAATGGATCTACTCTAACTACAACTTCTTATACTAAAGTAAGTTGCAGTTAGAGCAGGCTGATTTGAATCTATGAATCATTGATACAGTGATACTATTCTAGTTTGGATAATTTATTTATTTATTTATTTATTTATTTATTTTATTTCTATCCCGCCTATCTGGACATATTAGCCCACTCTAGGCGGCTTACAATAAAAGAAACAATATAATTTTAAAACATTGCACCTAGACTAAGATAGAAATCAAAGAAAGATATAAGAAAAGAAAAATCGTCAGGAGTTTTCTGTTGGGAAAGCCTGCCTATACATCAATGTTTTTAGTTGTTTCTTAAAAATGTCCAGCGAGGGAGCCACGCGAATCTCAGGAGGTAAGTTGTTCCAGAGACGAGGAGCCACCGCCGAGAAGGCCCGATTTCTGGTCTTCTCCTTCCGGGCCTCTCTCGGCGTTAGGCTCCTCAGCCTCACCTCCTGGCTCGCACGAGTGACACGGGTAGATCTTGGTGGGAGAAGGCGTTCCACCAAGTATCGAGGTCCTAAACCGTTTAGGGCTTTATAGGTAAGCATCAACACTTTGAAGTCGATGCGGAATCGGATGGGCAGCCAATGCAGTGCGGCCAGAGTGGGCGAGATATGTTGGAATCTTCTCACTCCACTAAGTAATCTGGCCGCAGCATTCTGCACCACCTGTAGTTTCCGCAGCAACCTCAAAGGTAGCCCCACGTAGAGCGCATTACAGTGGTCTAATCTTGAGATTACGAGCGCATGCACCAAGGTAGTAAGCGCCCCCACATCAAGGTAGGGTCGCAGCTGGGCTATCCGCCTAAGATGGAAAAAAGCGGTACGGACCACAGACGCCACCTGAGATTCCATAGTGAGCGCCGGGTCCAGATGGATCCCCAAGCTGCGGACCCCATCCCTGGCGGGCAGAGTCACACCCCCAAAAGTGAGGGAGTTTCCCAAGTCCCCAACTGTGGGAGCGCCCACCCTTAGTACCTCCGTCTTGTCCGGGTTCAGCCTCAGCCCGTTCTCCTGCATCCATTCCAATACGGTCCCCAGGCAACGCTGAAGGGACAGAACGGCATCTCCTGCAGTTGGAAAAAAGGAGATGTAGAGCTGCGTGTCATCCGCATATTGATGGCACATCGCTCCACACCCCCTGATGACCCGCCCCAGCGGCCTCATATAGATGTTAAACAGCATTGGGGAGATGATCGACCCCTGTGGGACCCCACAATTGAGGCTCCACGGGGCCGAGACATTCTCCCCAAGCTGTACTCTCTGGGGGCGGTCCTCCAAGAAGGAACGGAGCCAGGCGAAAGCCTGGCCACCTATTCCCAACTCGGTGAGCCTCCCCAGGAGGATACCGTGGTCAATGGTATCAAAGGCCGCTGAGATATCGAGGAGGACCAGCAGAGACATTTTGCCCCTGTCGGCCTCCCTCAATAGGTCATCACACAGGGCGACCAATGCCGTTTCTGTTCCGTGGCGCGGCCTGAAGCCCGACTGGAATGGATCCAGGGCATCTGTTTCATCCAGGAACGCCTGAAGCTGATCAGCCACCACCCTCTCGACTACCTTGCTTAAGAAAGAAACATTGGCGACGGGCCTATAATTGCCAATTTCGTCCGCCGCCAAACTAGGTTTCTTTCTAATGGGCCTAATGAGTGTTTCCTTGAGGGCAGAGGGAAATCTGCCCTCAAGGAAAGACCGATTAATTATTACAGTAGCCCATTCCGTTGTTGTAGGCCTGGCTGCTTTGATTAGCCAGGCCGGGCAAGGATCCAAGGAGGAGGTGGTGGCACGACAGCGATCAAGCGTCCTGGCGACAGTATCGGACGAAACAGGCTGAAAGGTATCAAAAATCACCGGACAAGACGGAGCGCTGGACATCTCAACTCGACTCGCTGTATTCAAAAAAGGAGCGAGGTCCCGGCGGATGGCCTCCACTTTAGATTTAAAAAATGCTGCAAATTGGTCCGGTGTAAAACTAGGGGGAGGCCTATCACCCGGGCCAATTCCGGATAGGTCGCGTACTATACGGAATAATTCCGCCTGCTGGTTAGACGCCTCGCTTATCCGGTTAGCAAGGTAAGTTTGACTGGCAGCCTTTACCTTAGCCTGGTAAAGGTTAGTAGCGACCTTAACAGCTATACGATTGAAACCCGTCGGGTCCTTTCTCCATTTGCGCTCTAGCCGTCTCCTGACCCGCTTCGACGCCCGGAGATCCTGGTTAAACCAGGGCGCCGGGCGATCTCTGCGGCGGAGAGGGCGTTTAGGCGCGATCGTGTCTACGGCACTAGCCGCGGCAGTGAACCAGCCGTCAACCAGTGCCTCGACAGGAGCACCAGCCAGGTCAGCCGTAACTCCTCTCATGGCATCCTGGAATCCAATCGGATCCAGTAGCCTTCGAGGGCGGACCATGACAATAGGTCCCTGCTCCCTGCGAGGGGGGAGAGCCATCTTGGTGACACATTTTATTAGGTGGTGATCCGACCATGACAAGGGAACCGACTCGAGGTCAGTCACCATCGGACCACTCTCACTCCCGTTGGTGGAAAAAACCAGGTCTAGTGTGTGGCCGCCCACGTGTGTAGGGCCGTTGACATGCTGGGACATGTTCAAGAAGGCCATGGTCTCCAGGAACTCAAGAGCTGGTCCGGAAGCCTCTGCCCCCGCATGCATGTTGAAGTCCCCCAGGACCAATAGTCTCGGGGAACCCAGCAATGCCGCGGAGACAAAGTCCACCAGCTCCGGAAGGGAAATGGCTGGGTCGCGGGGAGCACGGTAACCCAGCAAGATCCCAATTCCGTCCCTAGCCCCAATCCACACGTGGAGGGCCTCAAGACCCGGCTTTACCACCGAGGAGCGCCTAACTACCTCTAGGGTAGACTTGTAAACGATAGCTACTCCCCCCCCCGTCCCTCTAGTCTACCCTGGTGTTGGACAGCATAACCGGGCGGGCAAATGAGGGCTAGGGGGGGACCCCCCTCTCCGCCAATCCATGTTTCGGTTATGCAAGCCAGGTCTGCATCTTCCTCCAGAATAAGATCGTAAATTAGCTGGGTTTTATTAGATACAGACCTGGCATTCAACAACACCAGGCGTAGAGTAGAGGGCTGGCTGGTCTGGCTACCTCGGTACTGGGGGTTGGTCTCCGTCTCAGAACAAGGAACAGCCTTTAAACATCTGTTCATAGTTCTTCTAACACGAGTAGGGACAGAGCCAAAGCCATATCGCCCTCTACCCGTAATCACAGAGATGTTTTGTGGCCCCTCGCTGGGAAGGCAGGCCCTCCATTCCATGACGAAAGGAAAAATAGAAGAAAAGGAAAGAGAAAAACTAATAACTTAATACAATTTAACAAATCAAAATTTTTACAATACAAAGACTAACTAAATACACCATTAAAAAAGAAAAAGCACACATATAACAGCAAATCAAACTTAGTAATAATTAAAGTAAAGTGAAATAAAATAATCAAAAATAATACAATAAAATGGGGGGAAAAATACTAATGACAGAATAACACAGTTATCCCCCACATGTGCTCGAAGATTGCACTTTTCTACCCTGTAGCCTTGTCGTTGGACTCAATGGTGGGGCTAATTTATAGTTCTTGCTCATGGGGAGAGGCTCACAGGTCTTGGTTGTTAGTTCTGAGCCCACGTTGATATTAGTTCCGAGCCTGGGCAAAAGCGTCAAAAGCCAAGATGGTAAAGGCTTAGTCCCTGCCGTTCCCAACTTTGGAAAGTCAATTTGGGGAACACCTTTGTTAGATAAGGAACAGCAACAAGCGGGGTAGCCAAAAACAGAGGAAAGGGCCGCCAACATGGCACCGGCTCGTAGGAGCTCCGGCGTCCTGGCGATCCCGCAGTTTCCCCAGGCTCCCAGGACAACGTTACACTCTCCTGGCTCTGGTCGGCTCCGATCCCCCCACTCTATCCACTCGTCGGGGATCCCGCCGGCCTCCGGTCACCAGTCAATCAGTCCCCCGCAAAGAAACTACACCAAATCCTCCAGGGCCAAGCAGGGCTGCGCAAAGAACCTCCAGCCGCGGACCGCTGTATTCAGGGCTCGGACTCCACTTGACTCCGTTCGCTCCAGTCACTCCCAAGACCGGCCCCGTCGGGGAGAACAGCAGGACCTCCTGGCTCCCGGACCCCCCAGCAACAAGCCGGCTGCGGACCCCCGCGACTCCACACCTCCACAGCGCGTCTCGAGCCGCAGCCGCCTCACCTCCAGGGTCCAGCCAGCCTCAGTCCCACGCTCCGCGACTCTCCGCAACTCTCCCGGTAAGTTTTAGCACCGTCGGGAGACACCGGCTCCAGGCAAACAGGGGAAAAAGAGGGGGACAAGAAAGGAGAAGAAGAAAAAACAGAAAAAGAAAATGGAAAAGAAAAAAGGAGAAAAGAGAAGAAGTCCCAGGCAGCGAGCTGGAGCGGTGAGAGAAAACGCTAGTCGCCCAGCGCCAGCGCCATCTTTCATGTTGGTCCGGTGAGGCCCTGAGAACACCTTCGGCTTAAAAGCCTTCACTCACCCTAAGCCAGGTGGCTGATGTTGGGGGGGGGTGAGGCAATCAGGAGTAGCAGGGCCTAGTCCTGGAAAACGGAGGGAGATAGAGCCAAACTCCAGATGGCAGTTGGCAACAGCCCAGCCACAGTTCTTACTGTCTCTCACCCAGTGAGATTGTGGCCGGCAGAAGATCTTCCGCTCCCCCAAAGGCAGGAATGTTGGTCCGGTGAGGCCCTGAGAACACCTTCGGCTTAAAAGCCTTCACTCACCCTAAGCCAGGTGGCTGATGTTGGGGGGGGGGTGAGGCAATCAGGAGTAGCAGGGCCTAGTCCTGGAAAACGGAGGGAGATAGAGCCAAACTCCGGATGGCAGTTGGCAACAGCCCAGCCACAGTTCTTACTGTCTCTCACCCAGTGAGATTGTGGCCGGCAGAAGATCTTCCGCTCCCCCAAAGGCAGGAATGTTGGTCCGGTGAGGCCCTGAGAACACCTTCGGCTTAAAAGCCTTCACTCACCCTAAGCCAGGTGGCTGATGTTGGGGGGGGGGTGAGGCAATCAGGAGTAGCAGGGCCTAGTCCTTGAAAACGGAGGGAGATAGAGCCAAACTCCGGATGGCAGTTGGCAACAGCCCAGCCACAGTTCTTACTGTCTCTCACCCAGTGAGATTGTGGCCGGCAGAAGATCTTCCGCTCCCCCAAAGGCAGGAATGTTGGTCCGGTGAGGCCCTGAGAACACCTTCGGCTTAAAAGCCTTCACTCACCCTAAGCCAGGTGGCTGATGTTGGGGGGGGGGTGAGGCAATCAGGAGTAGCAGGGCCTAGTCCTGGAAAACGGAGGGAGATAGAGCCAAACTCCGGATGGCAGTTGGCAACAGCCCAGCCACAGTTCTTACTGTCTCTCACCCAGTGAGATTGGGCCGGCCCAAACTTTGGGCCAACAAGTACGAAAACAATACTTTGTATACATCGAATCTCAGGGTCAGTTTTTGGCATTTTCAATTAAAGGATATCGAGGTGCATTCTTCAACATTTTTAGTGACTTTGATGAGTTGCAAGGATTTGTGAATGCTAAACATTGGGTGGAATGCCCAGGAAGACAGAAATTAAATCCAAAAAGATAGGCTGAAAACAATAGAACAAATTTAACAGGGGTAAGTGTGAAGTTCTACACCTAGGGAAAAACTCCACAAATACAGAATTAGAAGGATGGGGGATACTTGGCTCAGCAATTCTACATGCGAGAAGAATCTTGAAATTGTTGCAAAGCACAAGAGTGTGGTGTAGCTGCAAAAAGGCAAATGATATTTTAGACTGCATTAACAGAATTACAGTCCCAAAATCACATGAAGTACTTGTTCCTCTCTAGTTGGCACTGGTAGGCCCTATCTTGAGTATTGTGTCGAGTTCTGGATACCACACTTTAAGAAAGATGCAAAGTGGAACACATTCAGAAGAGGGCAACAAGAATGATAATTGGATTAGAAATGAGGCATAAAGATCTGGGCATATTAAGCCTTGAGAAAAGAGACTGAAAAGAAGACAGCTCTCTTCAAATACTTCCAGGGATATCACACAGAAGAACGACAGGATCTGTTTGCAGTCATTCAAGAATGCTGGACACATAATAATGGGCTCAGGTTAGGGTTTGGAAAAATCAGGAAACCAGATTTTGGCTGAATATGAGAAAACTTTCTAAATGTTAGAGCAGTATTGTTTTTTTATTATTATTATTATTATTATTATTATTATTATTATTATTATTATTATTATTATTATTATTATTATTATTATTATTATTATTATTATTATTATTATTATTATTATTATTATTATTATTATTATTATTATTATTACTTTTTTATTTTTTTATTTATTTCATTTATACCCCGCCTATCTAGTCAGTTGTGACCACTCTAGGCGGCTTACAACACACTAAAAAATTAAACATATAACATACCACATCACATAACATCATTTACATAAATTAAAAGATAGAATAAAATTTTTCCCAAGGATGGCGAGAAACAGGATATATTATAACAGAAAGAAAAAAGAATAATTAGGTATTAGGTGGAAAGGGGGAAGGTCTGCCTGAACATCCACGTTTTCAGTTGTTTCTTAAAAATACCCAGCGAGGGAGCTGCGCGAATGTCAGGAGGTAAGTTGTTCCAGAGGTGAGGAGCCACTGCTGAGAAGGCCCGGTTTCTTGTTTTTTCCTTCCGGGCCTCCCTCGGCGTCAGGCTCCTCAGCCTCACCTCCTGACTCGCATGGGTGACACGGGTAGAACTGGGTGGGAGTAAGCGTTCCGCCAAGTATCGAGGCCCTAAACCGTTTAGGGCTTTAAACGTAAGCGTCAGAACTTTGAAGTCAACGCGGAACCGAATGGGCAGCCAATGCAGCGCGGCCAGAATAGGAGAAATGTGATGGTATCTTCGGGCTCCACCGAGCTTGGAATAAATTTAATTTTCAGAGCTACTACATGTATAATAAATACACAGGTCTAGAACTAATTGTTGCTAAGAACCTACAGTTCGATCTCCAACGAGATGGTTGGACAGTGTTACCAAAGCTACCAACATGAATTTGACCAAACTCCGAGAGGCAGTGGAAGACAGGAGGGCCTGAGAGTCAGTAGCTATGAAACATTCTTAGCAATGTCCAGGAATGGAACCCACAAATCCAGTACTTTATTCATAGATTATTACCTGAGGACAGAGCTTCACATGAGTTTAAATCTGTGCCTCTGTACAAAGAAGCATGCATTGGAACATATAGGCTGAAATCCTGTTATGTAACTTATTATGTCTGTGGAACATCACAGGTAATATGATTTTTTGTAATAAAAACTTCTTCCTTCTGTCCCACAGCTTTCCCAACTCCTGCACAATCCCTTTCATTGTGTGAAAGCCATAGGAGTTGTGAGATGGAAGGGTGAGGTCTTTAATTACTGAAAAACACTAGTTTTGGATGATGTTACTGGTAGGGGATACTTTTTATAATTAAAGATTCCTTCCTTCCACCTTTCCTTTCTCATACTGTAGCTTCCACACAATGAAAAATGCTAGAAGAGAGTTGGAAAAGCTGCAGGATCGAAGTAGGAAGTTTTTCATTACTGAAAATTACCTCTCGCCCACAATATTATCATATAGAATTTCAGACATCTTATGCAACAGGATTTTAGTCATGTTAACATAAAAAGCTTATGGGTCATAATTTCTAGTTTCATACTCTTTATTTGATTTTTCATGTACAGATTATGCCACACCATTCAGCTATGATTAAGTATTTCAACTATAAACAGTAATTGTGTATATAGACAGTTATATTTTCTAAAAGCAAAGCTAGCAAATTAGAGGAAGCACAGATAATTGTCACCTAGAATAATCACCTAGAAAACACTGGAAGCGCTGATTTCTAAAGAATAGTAAACATTTCATCATGCATTAGGTTTCTGCAATTGACTACAGGAGATTTAGTTTCTATGGTTTCAGCTCTTAAATGATTTACTCCAGCTTGCTGAATAATACTTTCTCCTTCCGCAGGTCCCTGCCATACCCTACAAATCAAGAACCCCAGCTGGGAAGGGCTGGAAACCCCCTTGGTTGTATTTTGGACATCAGAGATGATTCCAAAGGGAGGGACAACCCCCCCCTCCAATACCATTGCACTCATGTCTCAACCTCCATTCCTGCTGGATAATCACTGGATGTAAAACTTTGCCTCTAAAATTTGTAACATGAAAAAGGTGCATCATAATGATATAATGGGAGTCTCCAATGGGAAAAGCCTACACATATAAACATGATCTTCACATAAACTCCTCAAGAAGATAAATCAAGCTACAACCCCACACAGTCCCCTAGGTGATTTTGAGAGAAATAGGTTGCACCCAATTTGGCCCTATGAGGGAGCACAGCCCATTTTTCTCAGTAGGTTTGCGCACACACATACACACACACACACACACACACACACACACACACACACACACACACACACACACACACACACACACACACACACACACACACACACACACACACTCTAAACAAGTATGTTCCAGGAGTCTCCAACTTAAAAACTGAACACTTCAGTGTTCTCTACTTTAAAGTCAGAAATGGCAGAAATAAAAGTACATTGTACAATAAAGGGAACTCTTGTAGGTTTACTATCTTGCCTAATGGAATAGTCTCAGTATAAAACAAATGTTTCTGTACTAGCCCACAGAGTGGATCCTCTCAGTTCCACTACTAGAAGGTATTCTATTGTCAGTGAGAAGCTGCTCTCCAGTAGCATTTACTTGCTGTATTCCTATTTATGAATCAGAGATGCATGCCAGGCTATAGGAAAACATGTCTATAAGACCTGCATCTAGCAATATCTGTGTATACAGTCACATCTGAAATGGCGGAGCATCCTCATGTTGGTTCTGATTTATTTCATCTGCCGCAGGAAGCAGTATTATTACTACTGACGGCTGGAGCTACACCCTTTTTTATCTACTCCCCCTTCTCAGGAAGCTTGTTTGCTGAATTTATCTTGTTGATGCCATGTGCCAGTTTTGATGCAGCATTTGCTTAGACGGATCAAAGTCAAATTCTGTGATTATGAGGTATTGGCTCTGGGACAGGTATTGCATTTTCAAGGGTTGTAAAGAAAGATATTTTCCAAAGGACCTCTCCCTCCCTGACCCCAGGCCCTGAGAAACCATGGCTTAGATCCCACTCCTCCTTCAAATCAAAACATTTATATGTGTGAGCTGGCAATGTTGAAGTTTAGTTAAATGTCTTCCGGTGACTCGCAAATCCTATGCACCTTTGCATACACTTACATTTCTGTGGATTTAATGAGACACCAGAGCACAGAGTAGACATCCAAGTGCACTTACAGATAAAGATGTACAGGTCACTTTTCAGAAATGGGAAGCACATCTGTCCCTTAATGGTAACACTGTAGTATTGTTGTATTTGTGCTGTAATGTATTCCAGCCAGCAGTAATTCCCCACCTATCTGTATCATACAGTATAATCCTCATTCCACTGCTATAGGAAAAAATGTAAACAAAAGCATGACCGTGTTAAATCCAGGTTTTTGCCCCATTTCTGTAAGAGTGGCCTTGTGTTGGTATTTCAGGTGGGTCCTCAGGTTTCCATCCTCACTATCATTATTCACCATGAAGGGAGCTGGTGGGCGAGCAGACAGCAGGACCTGCTGCTCCTCAGCTTCACTGCTTTATTGCTCATCCCCTCTAGGCCAGAGATGGATGAGCAAGCAGGCAGAAAAGGGGAGAGGAAGTAGCAGCATGGCACACAGCACAGACCCTGGGCACGGGGCCCCTTGGAAGCCCATGGGCATTCCTTGTGCACCATAGCTAATGCAGTCCTTGGACATTTTGCTCTCAGAGAAGATGACAACCCTCGCTTTGGAGCTGCAGAAGTGAACCAAATTCAAATTTGAATGTTAATTCAACTTGGTGATAGGACAGTGTCTTCACCACACTAGAGAGCAGCCAGCTAGGTTAAAGGGTGGATGAGACTACAATACCCAGAACCAGCTGGAGCATTTCTGGTCTCTAATTACAAATATCTTTGCCCTCTTTTTCTCCTTATATCTTTTTCAAACTTAGGTTAACCTCCAAATGCATTATCTTTGTTGCTTTTCCATGAGCCCTCTTCAATTTGGCAACACCTTCCGCAAATTAAGCTAGTCACAGAGTTCTAATTTCCACTAATGAAACTCTGATAGGGAGGAACATCTGCTTCAGCTGAGGAAGTGCAAGGCCTGCATTTAGAATCACCCAAGCAGAAGGGCAAAGTGGGCTATGGACATCCACAACAATTCACAAATTGAGCATCCGTTGTCTTCTCTAAAGTCATTAACCACTTGAAAATTATCCGTGTCTGTTCTTTTTTTTTTTAAAAAAAACCTCCAGTTTGTTTCATCAGGGCCAATGATGATTGAAAGCTGGAATGACCCAACAATGCAATTTGACAGGGGTCCATTTCACTGAATGTGCTATAAAGTATGGCATCTGTGCTACAGGGGAACATTGGGTGCCAACGACAGATATGCTGCCAAATTGAGCTCAGCAGGGACACCTTTGGATAAATCTGTCTCCAACATCTCACTACCAGGTCATCCTGAGACTGTGCCCTATTATAATGTTTTATACTATGTACTTGGATGGACTAAAGTATTCTAATCAAACAGGATTATCTTGGCTCCAACAATTAGAGCCTCTGGACCCCTTCAAGTGTTTTAACATATACTTTATGAAAGGAAGGGTAAAGCATTGCATTTTTAAAATGAAAGAAAGTGGCTTTAGACTACTGTTAACATATTAAAGACGCACTGGCACTGAAAGATCCTAATGTTTAAAGAACAAAGTAACTGTTCTTCTCCAGTAGCAATAGCCATGCTAACTGGGGGATTCTTGCAGTCCAAAAAGCAACTTTTCCAAGCTCTGAATGATAGCACAGCAAAATTACTTTGGCATGGGAATTAAGCAAGAAGGACAAACAAGCAAGCAAGCATTGTGTTGCCAGTCTGATAAAAGCTGAATCCTCCCCATTTGAAGCTCTGTTGCATGCCAGCCAACTCAGCATTACACATTTCACATCATCAATTTCTCACTGAAATCAATTTGTCCCAAACATACAGTTGAATTTGACTCTCACAACTTGCTGTTAGAAGCAGCAAATTCCCAAGTGTTAAAAGTTATTTGATTGTCATTGCATACATTCTTCTGATTATCAGTAGCTTGCAAATCAGTTAGCGTTGTTTTATCATCATAGACTTTGTTTGCATTCTATGTTTTCTTCTTCCAATATTGCATGAAACACATTGGCCAGAATTTCATCACCGATTTACATGCACAGCTGGGAACGTAACCAGCACTTTGCTAATGAGTTCCAAGTTGCTGCCAAGACATTTCTCTAATGCAATTATAAACTAGTAATAGAATTCTGGCCATTATCTTGACTCATAAAAGGAGACATACCCATCACCCATATTCTAGCACTTGAACAGCTGCTATCATCTATCATTTAAGGCTAAGGTTCACAGAAGAGCATATTTTAAAGAAAGCAAGTAGACCCCAAGATCTATAGTTTACCCATTAATATATACGAAAGAACATCTCCTCTGTCATCTCCCTCTGCCCCCTCACATATTTGTTGTGTAATGTACATTTCATTCTAGAAGAGTAGATACTTATCAAAGAGTAAACCTGCAACAACCATACACCTTCATTACATGTCCATGCTGTCACAAAAATGACAGCTATTCCCAAACCCCTACATTAAGTTTAGGGTTGGTGTTTAAACTTGTGAATAAAAATCCTTCTCTTAGATTATTCGCTTTCTCCCACCAAGATCTACCCGCACCACCCGCGCGAGCCAGGAGGTGAGGCTGAGGAGCCTGACCCCGAGGGAGGCCCGGAGGGAAAAGACGTGAAACCGGGCCTTCTCGGCAGTGGCTCCCCGCCTTTGGAACAGTCTCCCTCCTGAGATTCACACGGCCCCTACGCTGGGTACATTTAAAATTCAACTAAAAACATGGCTTTATGTCCAGGCCTTCCCTCCTGCCAGCATTTAATCTAATTTAATTTAATTTTCCCTTCCTTATCTATCTTTCATTTATGATTTTTGGTATGCTTTGTTAATAACCGATGTTTAGGTTTTACTTTATTATAATTGTATATTTTTTGTTGTTAGCTGCTCAGAGTGGTATAAATATACCAGATGGGCAGGATATAAATAAATAAATAAATAAATAAATAAATAAATAAATAAATAAATAAATAAATAAATAAATAAATAAATAAATAAAACACTTCATGGTGTTTTCTTTTATATCTGTCTATCATGTTACTAACAAGAGCCTGCTTATAACCTATTCTCAAAACAATTATTCTTATTTCCTCTCTCTCCCTGACAGCTTCTACTTCCCTAGTCTCTCTCTCTCTCTCTCTCTCTCTCTCTCTCTCTCTCTCTCTCTCTCTCTCTCTCTCTCTCTCTCTCTCTCTCACACACACACACACACACACACACACACACACACACACACACACACACACACACACACACACACACTTATATATTAACAGAAACTTTCCAGCCAGGAACCATACAGACCAATCAGCTTGCAGTTCCAGTCATAAACATTCGTTCACGCCTCTCAGTTGTCATAGTAATTCCTGGCACACAGCCTATGTACAATCAGCCCCAGTTACTTACCATGTAAACACAAACTTGAATTAAACAGTATAAAATTGTCCCAAAACTAAACTAAA
Organism: Pogona vitticeps; assembly: GCF_051106095.1. Lineage (NCBI taxonomy): Eukaryota > Metazoa > Chordata > Lepidosauria > Squamata > Agamidae > Pogona > Pogona vitticeps. The sequence continues at coordinate 272,975,241 of NC_135784.1, forward strand.
CATAGTGAGATTGACTTTGAGTAATCATAAAAATATATTTGTGATGACAATATGAGTATTCTCAGTAGATTCAGTAATATAACCTAGATACTGAGAGCCAGCGCAGTATGGTAGATAAAAAGGTTTGGGTTCAAATTCCTGCTCCATCAAGGAAACCCACTATGACTATGGAATGGTCCTTGGACATTTCATATACCTTGAAAACCCTACTGGGTTTGCTATAAGTTGGAAGCAACCTGACAGCACATAACAATGATCTAAATATTACTAGCCCATGTAGAACAAATGCTCTGAGTGCTTCTAGAAGTGTTTGGGGTATTTTTACCGAATGTTCCCTCTCCCACTTTAAGTTACCTCTAAAGAGCAAAGGAAATTAAAACATGGAACTCAGACAATTTTAAAGTGAGGCTTCTGGCTCATAAAACTGCATTAATGTGCCTCTAGCTATTGTAATAAACATCACATAGAGCTTTAGAGTAAATGGTTGCCATTTATTGTGTGAGTTTAAAATCAACAGTTAGCACCTTAATATTATTTTTGTATGCTAATATCCAGCTCTGCACAGAATTCTGCTACAAGCTGTGCTTTGTTCAGTATCGATTTATGATAAAATTATGCTCAGTCCACCCATACCCGAACTCCTTGATCACAAAACTAGTTCTAGCAGTCATTATTTACTCCAATAAAGTCTAGGTTAGTGATTATGCAACTCAGTTTTTTGAGTGTTGTATTATACATGATGGTCTCTCCTCACAAGATGGATAATGGCTTTTCCCTCAAGCTTTTGATCCGGAGGACTAATACTTCCATGTAATGTATTGTGTTTGTGATAATGAGGCCTTGTCCTAAGCAGCTCATAACACCAGAGTAGGATAGATGATGTGTGCCTTGGAGAGGCAAGGACTGAGAGGGGAAAAGAGTTGCACCCTGAACCCATCAACAGTGCAGGTAGACAATTTCAAATCAGGCATGAGCAATATTGATAGATCAGGACCCCCAGATTCCTCCCCATCTCCAAAATTTGGAACAGGGATGGCCAATCATGCCCCCCAGAACAACGGCATTTTAGCTGATGTGCTGGTGCCTTCAGTATTTTAATTAAGAGATTTTAAAGCATTCTAGTTTTAACTGTAATTTAATACTATGATGAGTATAATTTTAGTGGGTTGTTGTGGGGTTTTCAGGCTCTTTGGCCCTGTTCCGAAGGTTGTTCTTCCTGACGTGAGAGGACTGGAGTAGGAACTCTGTCCATGCTCTGTCTTTTTGCACAAAAAGACCAGCTAATGACACCCATCAATCACAGTGACAGATAATCTCTCCCCCCCCTTTATCACAACAAAAACATGCTGATCACCCTATCTCCTGAAAAAAGACAAAAGCTGTTCCCACAGCTATAAATACTCAACTATCCAACAAACAGCAACAGAGCATGGATAGAGTTCCTACTCCAGTCCTCTGAAGATGCCGGCCACAGAGACTGGCGAAACGTCAGGAAGAACAACCTTCAGAAGATGGCCAAAGAGCCCAAATAACCCACAACAACCGTTAGATCCTGGCCGTGAAAGCCTTCGCGAATATAATTTTATTATTTGTAACTTGTCTTTTAATGCTTTTTTTAAAAAAAAACACACCCTAGGTTATAAGCCACTTTGAGTCCTAGTTCTGAGAGAGTAATTATAATAATTATATGCTATTACAATTCCCTCCTTCTGGGTCCACTCTGGGACTGTGTGGCTTGACCAAGTCTGCACAGGCTGGTTCTTTTCCAGAGAAGCAAAGTGAGGAATCAAACTCCTGACCTTCGGTTCCACAGCCAGGTACCCAGCTTACCGAGGTAGCCACCCAGCATGTTCTAGGAAAAAGGCAAAAACAAAACAAAACAAAATACATTGTGGCACAATTGGTGATTTTAGGCCATCCCTCTTCTCCCCTGATTTAGGCCCATTAAGACAATTTTAAAAAACAGTTGGGCAAGGGGGAAAGTGGCTTAAATGGTCAGTTGCTTCCCCCCCGGGGGGGGGGGTACATACAGCCCAAGGACTGCATTCTGTATGCTCTTGATTTAGACCTCAACTTAATAGTTTTGAGGGTAGAGTGTAAGTAGCCAGTAGCATAAGACTTTGTGGCTTGCCAAGGCTTATTGAAAAATGTTGTGAATCTTTGGAAATTCAAAAAATAATTCAAAGGTTGTGGAGAGCACCTTGTATGTGTGTTGCCTTCTAAGAAATAAGGAATGTGGTGTCCTTTCAGACTATTTGTGCTCAGGAATTGTGCCTCTCTTGAGTCACAAGTGAAATACAGACAGAAAACATAACAAGGAAGAGGAGATTTAGAAACCAACCAAAATATCAGATGTTCTCTGGCTAGTAACCACAGTTAATTCAAAAGACACTTATATATCAGAACAATTTAAACTGTTGCTAATTGAAAAATCATTGCCATAGGGGATCTTTTTGGAATGTGCCTCAAATGAAATCAGATTACTTCATGTTAAATGATTGCATCAACAGTGCATGTCAAAGCTTTGGATCTCTGTCTTCAGCCTCCATAAACCTGTGACTGTGATACCATCTATATTTCTCACTATATCTAAAGTTTTACACATGGAGTTTCTCAAGGTCATACAGTATAGACTGTTGCTCCTACTAAATTTTTTTTCAGTTCCTTTATTATTTCCAGAGAGATAAACCAAAAAGGAGACTTACATATAATACCTTCTTAGCTAATAGTATATAAGGTATGCAAGCTTGAAGCTTTGAATGCTCTCAGTGCCACACAGATGGTGATGTCTACGGTCATGGTCAAACTTAAACGGAAGAAAGTAGGAAAAACCACTGGGCCAGTCAGGTATAATCTAAACCAAATCTCTTATGAATACACGATGGAAGTGAAGAACAGATTTAAGGAACTAGATTTGGAGGACAGAGTGCCTGAAGAACTATGGATGGAGGCTCGTAACATTGTACAGGAGGCAGCAACAAAAACCATCCCAAAGAAAAGGAAATGCAAGAAAGCAAAGTGGCTGTCCAACGAGGCCTTACAAATAGCAGATAAGAGAAGAGAAACAAAATGCAAGGGAGATAGGGAAAGTTATAGAAAATTGAATGCAGATTTCCAAAGAACAGCAAGAAGAGACAAGAGGGCCTTCTTAAATGAACAGTGCAAAGAAATACAGGAAAATAATAGAAAGGGAAAAACCAGAGATTTGTTCAAGAAAACTGGAAATATTAAAGAAACATTTTGTAGAAAGATGGACATGATAAAGCACAAAAATGGGATGGACCTAACAGAAGCAGAAGACACCAAGAAGAGGTGGCAAGAATACACAGAGGAATTACACCAGAAAGATCTGGATGTCCCAGACAATCCAGATAGTGCGGTTGCTGATCTTGAGCCAGACATCCTGTAGTGATATATGGAAGTGAGAGTTGGACCATAAGGAAAGCTGACTGCTGAAGAATTGAAGCTTTTGAATTGTGGTACTAGAGGAGACTCTTGAGAGTCCCCTGGACTGCAAAGAGAACAAACCTATCCATTCTAAAGGAAATCAACCCTGAGTGCTCACTGGAAGGACAGATCCTGAAGCTGAGGTTCCAATACTTTGGCCATCTCATGAGAAGAGAAGACTCCCTGGAAAAGATCCTGATGTTGGGAAAGTGTGAAGACATGAATGTGACCCAACTCCGGGAGGCAATGAAAGACAGGAGGGCCTGGCGTGCTCTGGTCCATGGGGTTACGAAGAGTTGGACACAACAACTAAACAACAACAACAGTCATTGTTTACATTCACATCCATGTAAGCCTCCCACTAGCATAGCCCAACACTACAGTCCCCGGTCCTAGAGCTCTGTTCACCTGTTTAGTTCCTCAGCTTACTGTACATATGCTAATTCTTGTTGAGCATCTGCAAGCCCCTTGCACAGATTTCTTTAAACCTGTTGTGGATGGGACAGCTGTCATCCCCCATGTCACGACTCCCTTGTCTTGCCACTTAACTATTTACCGGTAGGTAATGGTCTCTTTTGATCACCAGGGGATTGTGTTTTCTTTAATAATCATCAGTTCATTCCTCTCTTCCTCTTTCACTGCCACCAACCCTTAGCTGCACCTATGTGTGTAACTCACCCCTTTACCTGGGCTCATATAACACCATTTGTCTGGTACAATTCTTCACTCTCTGTATCACATCTCCCTCACCTCACCAATCTCTCTCTAACTTCTCTCTGAGACGCCATGCTCCAAAATCATTCTCTCCCTGATCTCTCCACCCCAGACTGCTCACCAACCTCACCAAACCTCCACTCCCCGAGTTTTTCCCAGCCAATCAGAACCATTCTTATCAACATTCCATTCTCCTCACTCACCCCCTGCCATCACATACTCACCAAGCCTCCCTACCCGAAGCCCCCACAATGCATTCAAATATAACTATCCCAACAACCTTTCCAGGAGAGGACGCCTTCAAAGAGAGAGCTACCTTTCCAAAGCCTTTAAATAGAGAATTGTCTTCTGCAAAGTTGTTTAACTCTATAAAGTACCACACTACATTTTTACCCCTAGTGCACACCTGGAGATTTCATTCCTGGATAAATCCTGAAGAGGATGTTGAACCCTAAGGATGGCAACACCAGGAAATCAAAGTAATATAATTTGTAATATTTCTTTGTTTCTTCATTCATTCATTCACACTATTTTTACCCCACCTTTCTCCTTTGAAAAGGACCCAAGGCGGCTTACAACATTAAAGGATAATATTTAAGAACAAAACAATGAGTATGCAAACGTGGCATACATTATTAAAAGGCAATGTTTAAAGCTAAAAATACTAAATATAGAAATATTTAAAAGGAACAAACAAATACCACCCTGAGAAAAGGGAAACACAAGCAATAGTAAAAACACAGTCAAAGCTGTCAGACACTGAGGGAAAGTTTGCCTGAAGAAAAAGGTCTTCACTTGCTGCTTGCAGAAGGACAACAAAGATGGGGCCATCCTAGCTTCTTGTGGGAGGGAGTTCCAAAGTCCGGGAGCAGGAACAGTGAGAAGGCTATCTCTTGTGTCCTCATCAAGTGCACCTGTGCAGTTGGTGGAACCAAGAGAAAGGCCTCCCCTGATGGTCTTAATACCGGAGCAGGTTCATAATGGGAGATATGGCCTTTAAGCTAGCTCAGGCCCAAGCCATTTAGGGCTTTGTAGGTTACAACCAGCACTTTGACTTGTGCCCAGAAACAAATAAGCAGTCAGTAAAAATAAGAGGAAGAAAAGGGACAGAAACAGATGAGGCACACCCTCTCAAACAGTCAAGGAACATGTGAGGGACTGACTAAACCTAAAGTCCCCTATATCAGATGAAATTGCTTTGCCTCATGAAGGAGCAAACTCAGAGAATCTGGGGTGTGGGGGGAGCATTTTTTTAACCTCCAAGACCCTCTAAGACACTTACCAGCTCCTGAACGTATGAAGCATCTGACCAAGGCTACTTCCAAGATGCAGAATTCTACTTCCATTTTCATGGCAGAGGGGATGGTTGACAGCTTGGAGGGGAATTGTGTGCATTTTCACTGCTCCAGCAAAATCACTATTCCAGAGCAGAAAATGATTTTTATTCATTTTTTTTTTTAAAAAAAAAAACATATTTTAGGGCTATAGAAGCATAGGAGCCCTATTTGACCACTTGTGCAAATAAATATACTGAGACATCCATCTGGGGAAACCAGAACTGAGCCACTGTTCAGTTTTGGCATAAGCAGAATACCGTAACTTTGGCACCATGTAACTGCTGTAGTTTTGTTTGTTTGATTGTCAGTTTTGTGTTTTGTGTGGCAAAGCTTTTTTAAGAAACAGCTAGAAAGATAAACTGAGAGAAGGATGGAAACATAAAATACTTTTGTAATGCTACTCTGCTATCCGTGACATGGGAATAAATGTGTACTGTAAGCTTAGTTTATGTCTAATGATTAAAAGTGACAGGGTGTGAACAAAATAAGTTGCAAGCAACAATGAAGCAGAAGAATCCCAGCAAAGTGCAAGAATGACAAGAATTGCTATCAAGCAGCTAATTAATCTTTTGTAGATTCATGTCAGCATTTATGTGGTGAGGATATGTATACAGGTATGCCTCAACTAATTCAAGTAATTTTTTTTTAAAGAGACATTTCAATCATGATTTCTTTTCAGAGAAAAAGAGGAGGCAAAATATGTTAGCTATGGTACATACTGTATACATTAAAAGGTGGTACTATCTTGCCTGCACATTTGAATTCATTCCTACACTGAGCATAACTTGAATTTTCCTTCTCTTTCTTATGACAGTTTCTTGGGTTCAGAAGGCCTGATGTCTTTGGAAAGATTAAAAGCTTGCTATGCTAAACAGTTAATAGGGTTTATACAGCAGCAGGATGCAATTATTTGAGGAAAACAAGCAGAAAGGGGGAGGAAGACTGGCTGGAATAATGATATAGAAACAAAGCTGGATGTCAGGAGGGAAAACAGCTGATGGTTAAAAATGTGATGGACGCTTCACCAAGACGGAACTCTGAAATATTTTTCAGAGATCAATCCTTCACTGGCAAAGCAGATGATATAATAAGGTCAGGAATATTGTGTATTTTATCTTGATCTGATCCAATTCTGTTTGACTCAATAATTTATCAGTTTATTAGATGTCCTCTATCATGTGCAACACTGATCCATGTGCCTCTCCTACCTTTGACCCAAGGTTGTGAAGGTTTATAAAGCTCACAAAAGCTCACAAAATGGCAGACAGCATGAAAGATAAACATCTGCTATGCATACCTCCAACTTTATGAGCTTTGAACAGTTTTTCTGCTTGATGATAGCCTCTTAATGGACTTAACATTTGGCAAAAAAGGCTTTTGCTATGTACAGGCAGGGTACATAATTTCTATGGCTCAAGCATTTTAAAAATATGGACAGCTGAGTATGAACCTCCCCACATTGCACACTCCTCTGGGGAGTTTTCTGAGATTCAAGCCTCTCACAACCTTCTGCTTTCCAAGCATGTACGATTTAAATCCTTGAAGAATGTTGGAATAGAGAAAAGGAGAATGAGAAATTGTATAGTGTACATGATTGTAAACTGCCCAGAGTGGATTTCTCCAGATGGGCGGTATAAAAATCAAATAAATAAATAAATAAATAAATAAATAAATAAATAAATAAACAAATAAATAAATAAATAAATAAATAAATAAATAAAAAATACATGTCTCATCAACAAATTTTGGAACTAAATTTAAATAGCAAGAATATGGCTTCTCTCTAATTTTTTGCAAAATAAGGGGCAACAATGTTACTTTTTAATAGTTACATGATGATGAATCAACGTTCCTTTAAAAAACTTTACATAGTGTTTTATCAGTGCCTTGTTAATGCCTACCTGGGTAACATGGAAGGGGGCTCTCTGAAGACTGTTGTCCCCTGGGCAATGACAGGACCTGCCTGCCTGATCCTTCTTCTCCAGAAGCATCATAGCATAGGCAGCCTTCAGTCTCGAGAGACTATGGTAACATGCTCTGAATCGAGGAGTGTCCTCTCCAGAGCATGAAGCCCGGGTAAGGTAATATGGAGGATAGGCTGTTACCCAAGCAGCAGATCCCCCCTCTCCACATTGCTGAAATGGTCCAATGGAAAGGCAAGAGCCAATACAACTGGTTCCAGCAATGTCGCAGGAGTTGGCAGAACGACACATGCTGCCTTCGGGACTCCAGCTCTGGATTTTGCCTCGAGGTTAACTCCTGAAGCCTTTTCCATCAGTGGAGATAGCCACAAGGCAGTGGAGGTTTGAAATCGGAGTTTTGCTTCTCCTAAATGGGCTGCCTTCCATCATCAACACCAGCATAAACACTATTAGGTGAGAGACTGCGTGACATTGATTATATGACTTTGACAATGGCCTGCAAGTGGCCATCAAAAACAAAAGGGCCTTTGTTGAGGCCAGCATTGAGAATTCTACTTAGTAATCGCTATTAACACAGAAGAGCTGTCAATATCTTTAAAAAATTACTGCATTAGTTTGGCCAGACACATGATTATGATAGACTTTGTAGACATAACACACAAAGACAGCTATTCCTGAAATTCCCCAAAATATACTGCATGACACTTGCTGCCGAGAGACCATATAGATAGGATGTAAGCTTTATATTGGTCAAGCCTGACCTCCAAATATTTAAAAGATATTAAAAAGACATTTGGTCTCAGAAACTAAGAGATAATTGAATGAAACTCAAGGAAGAAATAAATGACAAGAAATATTCAAAAGGCCTGAAGATTCTTGAAGTGGCTTAGCAAGGGAACATCCTACTCATGCATGCAAATCAAATGACCCATCAACTCCTCATTAATAACACATCTGAACATCACCATGGGGAATTAGAACATAAATTTGAAAGAAATAAGCGGCTGGAGACTAATGACCTTGTAAGACCATTCAACATAAGCAAATTGGAAAAAAGCTATTTGTAGCTGCAAAAATGACAAGGCAGAAGGCTTGGATGACATCCATGTAGATCAGATAAAATATTTTATCACAGTAACAAAACAATGGCTCCATAATTTCTTTAATTGCCTTGACTCTAAAAGTCTGGAGAAAGACACATGTAATTGTTACTGCAGCTTTTTTTTTTTTTTTGGTACATTTGAAGGGCAACACAATCCATGGAGTATTCAAAAGAATGGTCTGCCTCAGGGTAGCATATTGGTATAACATCTATACCAATGATCAGCCACTCAACAATCACTCTCTCAAGGCATAAAATGTTTTATTTATACTGATAATCTTGTACTTCCTGCATAGTCAGACAGCTTTCATACGTAGAATCATAGAATCATCGTAGGATTGGAAGGGACCTTGGAGGTCTTCTAGTCCAACCGCCTACCCAAGGCAGGAGACCTCATACCATCCCGGACCTCATACCATTCCAGACAGATGGCTATCCAATCTTTTCTTGAAAACCTCCAGCGAAGGGGCACCCACAACATTGGGAGGCAAGCTGTTCCACTGTTTAATGGTTCTCACTGTCAGGAAATTCCTCATTTCCAGGTTGGATCTTCCTCTGATAAGTTTCTTGTTCCTACCCTCAGAAGGGGCAATGGTGAATAAATTGATGCCCTCTTCCCTGCGGCAACCCTTCAGATATTGGAAGAGTGCTATCATGTCTCCCCTCAGTCTTCTCTTTGTTAAGCTAAACATACTGTACCTAGTTCTTTTAATCGTTCTTTAGCTTCCAGTCCCCTTATCATCATTGTTGCTCTTCTCTGCACCCCTTCCAGGGCCTCAGCATCTTTTTTGTATTGTGGTCACCAGAACTGGAAACAACGCTCCAAGTGCGGCCTCATCAGTATGGTATAGAGTGGTACTATCACTTCCTGTGATCTTGATGCTATCCCCTTGTTGATGCAGCCTAGGACTGTGTTGGCTTTCTTAGCAGCTGCAGCACACTGCTGACCCATCCTTAGGCGGTAGTCCACCAGGACACCTAAATCCCTCTCACAGGTACTACCGTCGAGCCAGGTACCACCTGTCCTGTATTTATGCATCTGGTTTCTCCTGCCTAAGTACAGGACCTTACTTTTCCTGCCACTGAACTGCATCTTATTGGATAGGGTCCAATGTTCAAATCTGTCTAGATCCTTCTGAATGTTGAGTCTATCTTCCAAAGTATTAGGAATTCCCACCCACCCCCAGCTTTGTGTCATCAGCAAATTAGATGAGTGCTCCTTCGATCCCCTCATCCAGGTCATTTATGAAGATGTTGAAGAGCACTGGGCCCAAGACAGAATCTTGAGGGACCACACTGCACACTTCCCTCCACATAGATGAGGTTCCAGCAAGGACCACACATTGAGTGTGGTTGGTCAGCAAGCTGCAAATCCATCTGGTAGTTGCGCTGTCTATCCCACTTTGTTCTATCTTACACAGAATGTTCTATCTTTTGCAGATGTTCAGTTCATAGAACAACATTCAGCAGGTGCACTAAAATAACTTTGTGCATATTATGGTAGAAATCAACTTCTAGAGAAATGCAGCTTTTTATCTGAGGAACAAGCAGGCATGTCAAAAACATCAGGCAACTTGGAAGGGAATCAAACCAGATAACAAATATCTAGATATTACAGTACTTTGGATTGTTTGTTGACCTATACAAAACACTTCCAAATTACAAAGCAAAAAGTCTCCGTAAGGAACGATACTTTAAAAAGTTATCAGGAACCAGCTGATGTTGGAACACAACCACAAACAGTGAGAACCACAACCTTTGCCGTCTGTTACTTCTCTGATGAATTCACCAACCCAAAGCATAGTTCAGTCCATGGAAAACAGTTAGATATGCCACTCAATGAAAGCTGCAGAACCATTACTGGATGAAGCCAATCCCTATTGATAAAATAAAATACCCAGCAGGAACAGCACCCAGTGACATATAGAGAAAGGTGACAGGTAACAGTTAAAGACTCAAAGGATCTACATCAAACTTTCACCCACTGTTCAGCTGGATGCCTGTCCCTCCGAGATTAAAATCAATCAAGTTTTAGAACATCTGTGCCTCTTGCAGGAGGAACAGAGAATGCCAGGATGACAACGCAGAAAGAAAGAACAAACCACCTCTTAAAATGGATAGAACACAAGGACAGTCTAGTCCCCAAACACGGAGAACTGGGTCACTTGGAAATCACTTGGGCTGGAGTTGGTAAACCTGAGAAAATGGACAGCAACAGAGTCCTCTAAAAGTGTGAAGAAGAACAAGCAACTTCATGCCTACGTCAGTGAACACTATCCCCTACAACGTGTGCCATGGAAGACCTAAGCTTAGTGCACTTTTTGGCTGAAAATTATCTGATATATTTATTAACTGTACATTGGGAAATAGATAAAAACCAAAACAGAACAGGAAGAACCAGAATGAGCATTTGTTAAATTGATGCCCAAAATAGCAGGATTTGATGGATACAATATTTTAGGCTCAAACCCCAATAAATACTACTCTTTCATTAACCCTTTCTTGCCCAAGAACAAGTGCCTGTTTCATTTTGTTCCGTTCCAGCTTTTATCTGGTGCTTCTGAGAGGAACAAAGAATGAATTGCATACCTTCTTTATGTGAGCAGACAGGTGGACTTACTCTATTTTTAATTGGAAAATAAAACCTTCTCTGATGCTCCAGTGACAGGTTTCTTGCCTACACAACAGGTGCGTGATAGGCAACCATCTGTCCATACTTCCTGTAATGCCTAGAGCATCCTATTAACAGAGCAACAGGAGGCTTTAGGCACTACAGGTTGTATGGGCAACTGCGCCCACTCATTTTAGACAATGCTAAAGAAAGTCACTGTTAGACTAACAAATTTTATATTTATTTATTTATTTATTTATTTATTTATTTATTTATTTATTTATTTATTTATTTATTTATTTATTTATTTATTTATTTTATATCCCGCCTATCTAGTCGATAGACCACTCTAGGCGGCTTACAGCAAGAGGTACAACAATAAATACAAAGAGGATTTCCTGCTGTTCTGAATGACATGGGACCCTTCCAGTAAAAGACAGAACATTGCTCCCTATTACCATCTTACATAAGGAAGGAAAGTGGCAACAGATAATATAATGGCCACAGTAAGAGTGACAGCATTCCAATGAGTAAATAATGACTTGTTTTTGCAAACTGTGGTCTTCTGTAGGTAGTTCAGTTTTGTAAATTCTGAGCATAACTCTTATCAGTGAAACAGGAACCATAAAGTATGCATTTCACAAATATATGTTTCAAGCATTCCCTACCAGAATTTGAGGACCAAAAATAGCTTCATGAAAGCAAAGCTGCATATTGCTAGAGACAAGCAGCTTCATAAAAATGTGATCTCAACTTTCCATTCACCCATCCATGATATGATATCATCCTTTTCTGAGGATTACTGGGACTCTCTGTCATACACTAGGGCTCAGGAGGCCTGGGGTCAGTTCCTTGCTGAGCCAGGGAAGCTCTCTGGGGGTGTGGGACTGGTAAAACCACTCCTTAAAGATCTCACCTGCCCTGAAAGCCCTATTAGGGCCCCTATAAGTCAGTTCTGCCTTGATGGCACATGCCATAACATGTCACAAGAAGAGGGATGAAAGTATAATGGGTCAAGAACCACTCAAGTGCCTTGAAAATTATCATGGTTGCCATGGTTGCTACAAGGAAGGCATTCTCCCCCAAATCCTAAATTTCATTATCATTTTAATGTACACCAAGAGCTGCATTGTATTGTAAAGGTACACATTACGCCTGGAAATTGTGCTAATATGTTATTTACACAGCTTTGCTCCAGGACACGCAAAAATTCCTGCAAACAGAAATGTTTATGATTCATTTATTTATTTATTTATTTGATTTATATACTGCCCATCTGGTAGCCAGGGCCACTCTCGCCGGTTTACAACAAATAGACAAGCAACACAATAACAAAATAATACAATATCAATACATTTGGGGGCACAAATCAGATATCATAAAGTGCAGTGAGAACAAAAATACATGACAATAAATTATACTTAAAAGCACAAAAATATAAAAGACAAGAAGCATGGCGGTGTGACAGATGATATAACATCAAGCACTGTTGTATCATGGTGCTGTTTGTTCAGTGAATGCCTGCTTAAATAGATGGGTTTTTAATAGCTTCTTGAATGTGCCTAGTGAAAGCGCAAGGCAAACTTTGGGCAGAAGAGTTCCATAGTTGTGCGGCTATTGCCGAGAAGGCCCAATTTCTAGTAGTTGTTTTCCAGGCCTCTCTTGGGGTCAGAACTCTCAGCCGCCCTGCCTGGGATGATCTTATAGGATGGGCAGACCTAACTGGAAGGAGGTACTCGGCCAGATATCGAGGTCCCAAACTGTTTAGGGCCTTATAGGTTACTATCACCCCCTTGAAACTGGTACGGAAGTGAACAGGTAGCCAGTGTAAGGCGGCCAGGGTGGGGGAGATATGTTAGTATTTCCTAACTCCACTCAGAAGTATGGCCACAACGTTCTGCAAACTGGTCACAGGAGATGCTACTGGGAGGCCTGTCACTGTAACCAGTTCCGTATAAATCATGCACAATGCAGAACAATTCCGCTTGATTGTCCTGGGGTTCACTTATCCAGTGAGCAAAGCAGGATTTTCTTGTAGCCTTCACCTTGGCTAAGTAAATATTTGACATGAATTTAGCGGCATTTAAGTTAGTTACCATTGGGGCCCATCTCCAAATGTCTTCTAGACTCCTCCTATTGCGCTTCAATCCCCACAGCTGCTGGTTATAGCAAGAATGGAGGAGGCGCTCAGGAGTGATCATGTCAGCTGCCCTGGTGGCTGCCGCATGCCATTCGTCCACCAGAGCATCGACAGGAGCGCCAACCAGTTCAGATGGTATCCCCCACATTGCATCTTGGAAGCCAACAGGATCCAAAAGCCTGCAGGGGTGGACCACCTTATTGGGTCCCTGGAGGGGGAGTGCCACTGAGAGGTTACATTTTATTAGGTGGTGCTCTGACCATGACAAGAAGACTGATACCATGTCAGTCACCATCAGTCCACTCCAGAATGTTGATGGCTGTCTCTTAGCAGTTGGGGAAATGAAGAGATTGGCAGGTGAGGAGCCTATAAAATGCTATTGCAGCACCAGTATTAATGCACCAGTGATGTCAGAAAGGGCGCTAAGGCCAGCTGTTAGAAACTGAATGCTTGATAAATTGAACAAAAAAATGCATGATTATCACACCTCTTTATACCCCCTGCTACCCTTCTACATTTGGCTTCAAACTAAAAGCAGAATCTTTCTAATTTGTCTTTCAAAGAGGGTTATTTTAGGCAACTGCATTTGATCTGCTGCCCTGCAACATGCTGATAAACAATTAAACCAGCAAGGTGTTTTCTCCAAGCTTCGGTTAACATTGCTAATTGCTGTGTTTCCTGGACAGGGGAGAAAAAAGGGACTTTTGACTGCTTTGTTCATCTATTCAGAGATAGGAAAGGCTTTCCAAAACTACAACCATGCTGCCTGGGGAATGCTAGGAGAAGTTGTCCAAAAAACTTTATTTTTCCCATCTTGGGAAATAATCGTGTGTAGGATGCTTCCATAGCCAATGGCCAGTCTCTATAGGGACTGTGGAGCCTATAGAGGAGGGGGGTGATCAATTTACTAGCTGCATTTCTATTGTTCCTTTCCTCCAGTGAAATATGACAATATACATGACTTTTCTTCCTCCAGTTTATCCTGATAACAACACAGTGAAGTAAGTCAGAGGGTATAACTGTCCCAATGTAACCCGGTGAATTTCATGGGTCAGACTCATTTGGCCTGCCTGCACTGTATCTTATAGAAGGGTTGGCTGAATAGCTCAGTGGATTAGGTGTGGAGTTGGAGGTAAGAAGTTTGATTCCCTAATGTGCATCCTGAGGTAAAGAGCCAGCCTGTGCAGCCTAGGATAAGCTGCAGAGTGCCAGGATGCCCTCTGAGGAATAGTAAACCACTTCTGAATACTCTCTACCTAAAAAACCCTGGAAATGGTTGCCATAAGTCAGAATTGATGTGATGATGTGTAATTATATTATTTTATACAGAAGCTTTCATTTAATCCAATATCCCGTCTTCCATGGTAGTATATCCTCACAGCTCCTGAAAAAGGAAAAACCCTGACTCCTCTAAGTGTTAGAAAATGAAAAGCAAATTACTAGTCAAAAGTCACTACTACAGCCTTGTTTGAGGAGCAACCTCAGGGTTGAATCATACACATTGCACACTGAAGGGTTCAAGTTCTGGTTTCGTATTGCCAGTCAAAGGACCTGAGGGTCAAACTAAACCATACACATAGTACACCTTTAGAAGTGGTACTCCTTTAAGTGGTGAAATACATCCATCTAAGCACTTGATTGTCCTGACCGACATATAATCTGTTTTCTTCGCTCCATAAGACTCACAGACTTTCCACCCCCCTGTTTTGTGGGGGGGAAAAGTATCTTATGGTGCGAAAAATACGGTACATAGTTTTCTGTATATAAGAATGGAGATAATCAAGGAATGAATAGGCCTGTGTGGATATTATGGTGGATAAGAAATTTTAAAGGGCAAATGAGGAATGTTTATGATGAGAGACAGATGGATGGAAATGCAGATGATGGAATTAAAAAAAATTATTATAAATTTAGGATGTTAGATACTTAATTAGATGCATAAAATTGCAATGTGGAATATAATATGTGCAGATGCACACGGATATATTACTCCTGTAGTCAGAATTTATATAATAGATAAGCTGGTATGGGAAATAGCTCCCCGCCTATATGTTTGTTTTGTTAGTCTTGTATGTTTTGTTAGTTTCATGTGCTATTGTTTTGTAGGTATTTTTGTTGTTGCTTGTTGTAGGTATGTATGTCATAAAAATAATAAAATGTTAAAAAAAATGCAAGTGTCCTTGCTGGGGTATGTAATATTGTGAAGGAATGCCACTGTGGAGGAAAACTGGGTTAATTGTTGGTGAATATGCATTCTCCTTAAAGTGCCCCTAAGATGCCAGGCTGAGATGGAGCTCTGAGATCTTAGAGCACTCACTGCAACTCTACACAGAACAGCATGTCATTTAAGTGCTGCTCGAAACATCTGCTTGTCTCAGCCGTCTGATCATGTTAGAGCACTTCTGAAATCCCCAGACATCTTTCCACTCTGCCCCGTGCCTAGATGCAGCACAAATGTCTTGTCATTACCTCCAAAGCTTTCAGTGGCCTTGCCTCTTCTCACCCATGATTTTCTTTCAGCTCCACCATTCCAGAAACTCCACTTCCATACTGCCTTGTCTGCTCTCAGTTCCTTCACCAATTTCCCAGAAAATGGGATTTTCTTTTCGATGCTAAGCAGAATCAGATATGCAGAACTGAATGGACAGAAAACTTAGAGAAAAAGATAGAGAAAGACAAGTATCTTAGATTTTGGCAAACCAAAACAGGGAGAGACACAAGCTAAAACTCCCTGAAGTAACTGACTTATGGTACAAGGGCTGCATGTCTGAATATGTTTGGTATCAACAGAGTGATTGTGTGACATGTGAATAACAGATGTGTAGCTTTTCTCATGTACACTCTAAACCAGTGGTTCTTAACGTGGGCGATAATGCCCCCCAGGGGGCAATTTCATTTTTCAGGGGGGCAGTAGAATGAAAAGGGGCAGCGTGGGGGCGCTGGAGCAGAAGGGGGCGGTAGGGGGGCGCTGGAGCAAGCCAAACCTGTGAAGATGGCTGCAGCCTTTTGACAGTGTGCATGAATATATATTTTCCTCCAATCTTAATTTAGTTTCAGAGTTTTTGTCTTGAAATTTTTAGTTCCTGCATTGCGGTTTGTTTTTATGCCCTTTTAATATTTCTTTTTGTGTCTTAAAATTCGCTTGCAACTAAATCATTAAATGTTACTTTTGGGGGGCATTTTATTTTCTTGGAATTGAATTTTTTCCCAGGGGTCATTGGATTTAAGTGTCATAAATAAATAAATAAATAAATAAATAAATAAATAAATAAATAAATAAATAAATAAATAAATAAATAAATAAATATCATCACCATGGCGAGGGGGGCGATGATAACTTCCTCAATGGCTCAAGGGGGCGTTTCTTTCAAAAAGGTTAAGAACCACTGCTCTAAAGGTATGTGTATCGTACATTCCCCAGTGCAAGTGTACAGATCATTAGGCTAAGCATTCAAAATCTGTTTCTAGTGTAAACCAGGGGAGCTGTGCAGCTGTTCTTAAGGATTCAAATTCAAATGATCAAGGACTCAAATCCATTTATTCTTATGATCAGCAAAGTGATGGATGGATTCACTTCCATTCTTGTTCTGAACAAGGCTATATGCCAATTGGCAAATTGTAATGCGAAGTCTTTCACTACCTCTGAATATCCCCAGAGAATATTTGTGGGGAAAATAACACAGTTTTATGCTAGCTGTATGATAAATCTTGAATTGTTGCCTGCAATACCAACCTTGCTTGTCCTTATAAACCTCTGTAACCTCTATTATTTTTGTGAATATTTGGGAATCAACCTTGCCCATTTTTGACCCTGAACTCTGTGGATAACTAATTTCCTTTTTGTTTAAAAAATAGAGGGAATTAAATTTTATGAGGGGAAAAATGTCATTGGTTTTCATTGTCCTTGTTCCATCATTAAGGAGACGTATGAGACACAGACTTCTTAGGGCTAAAATAGAAGACCGAGAGCTATACAATTACAAGTGGAATAATGGGGGATATGCGATTTTTTTCCTGACAACTTCCACAGCTTCTCAGCTTGTAAATTATCTTACTCTTTTTTGGAGATTGGATACTGGGAGGGATGAGGCAAGTAAGGAATCTTTGCAGATATATCTCTTGAGGGATCATTTGTTATAAGTCCTAATTAACTTGACAGCATAGCTGTGAAATTACCTGTTTCCTTTGTTTTCAGCCAAAGAGGTGGAAACTGGGCTTCAATTTACATCAGGAAAGGGACAATATTCAAATTCTCCCTCAGCAAGCCATGTCAGTTATGGAAATGGTTTAAAAACAAAAACAAAAATCCCAAACAGGTAGGTTTTCTGTTTGAGGAGTTGGAGGAATCTTAGTGGACCACAAGGCCAATAAGCAGAAAAATTGTGCTTCTAGTGTATTATAGCTAAAACAGGCAAATTTAATTTAAAATTGCTGGGGGGGGGTTAACTTGGGGGACTCTGGGGCACTTCTCTGGGTGTACAAAAATATTCCTCAGGGCTATAAGTGTCACACTCCTTGTTTTACACCAGGTCTTTTTTCTAAAAATGAAACTCATGATGATTCATAATAAGATTACATTGAAAATGCAACTAAAAGACAAAATAATTTTAAATACGTATTAACATGCAATTTAAATTAAAGTACAATTGAAAACACAGCTGCAAAAATGACATAGATACTGGACTTTCTCAGCAGAAGCCTGTATATGATTTATATATGGGAAGAGCACCCTATATATAGAGTTGTGACCAAAGACAGCATGGATACAACATATATGTGTAAATGAGTCACATCTCTTTGTTAATGATGGGACCCAATCAGAAACTTTTAAAAATAAAACTCATTATTTGGATCTCTTGATACTGTTTGCAAAATAATGCACTGATAAAGAAATCAGCAAAAGTGATATATTGATTTCAACAGGAGCAAAATCAATGTCTGTCACAAGGAGAAATGCAAAATTACTTCCAGTAAGTGCACTGAAAATTGCATTAGTTCTTTGTTTGGTTACAGCAAATGGCTTAGATCTTAATTTGCAAGTGTTATAATAAAGTTTTCTTGTGAAAATGATGACTATAAAAACCATTCTGGTGGGAATATGGGATGAAAAAAAGGCAACAGAACATTGCATATAAGTTGGGAAAGCAACATAAACTAAAACCACTGAGTCAAGTTGGAAGCCTTTACTGTAGCATGAAATATTAAGGATGGTATAATGATGGAAGGACAAAAAAATTTATTCCAGGTCCAACATTTTTTCAATGACAGTCTTGTCCAGGGCACTTCTATAGTGACATCAAAATGAAAATGTTTCACATAATTCTTGCCAAATATTTCTGTGTTGTTGCATTTACTCAAGAGTCTGTAAGCAACCACTACATTCAAAACAAATTGTCCTTAGATTACTTATTACCCAGAACTTACGGTTCTCTCCTGCCCCCACTCCACTCTGCCCATGTTACAGACAGTCCCGGTTGGGGTTATCTGAACTAAAATAGAATTCTGCTCAAGGTATACAAAAATCTGTGGCATTTGTGGAATCCTGAGATTCTAGGTTATCATTTGAGGTCAAGGAAATTAGCCTGTTGCATGACTGTGGTGGTGCCATGAATAACATTTGGCATCCAAATACAAGATTTTAAGAATATGTTCTTTCATTGAGAAACAAACAAGCAAACCAGCAAATTTCTAGGTTGCACCAATGTGCAGGAAAACTTACCAGGGAGGTAATTCTGAGACTGAATACACTTCTACTGTTCAGGTAGAATAACACATTCACATTGTGAAACCCCTGTCCCTCTTCACTGATTCTGGCTACAAATTTTCTGCCACACAATACTAAGAACCAGAAGTTCCTTTCATTATCTTTCAGAACTTGAAACAGTTGGTTTAATTTGTTAGCTAGCAATAGTGTCCACAAAATTTCTATGAGAGGAGAGGCAAAACTGCAGAGTGATATGTTAACATAATTCACACATTTAGCATATGTGTGAATTCAACATAGCATGTCTCTTTGTGTACATGAAAATAAGTAATAAATGAATTCAGCCCTCTGAGGGGACAAGCATGCCCACACCCACTCCTGCTAGCTAGTTTTAAGGACATGCTCTATATTGACATACCCGCTGGATATATTTTCATACTCCAGCAATTTATACGTTTACTAACCTCTATGTACTTAGTGGGACATTTTAATCCCCAAGAATCACATTAAGTTGAAAAACCTACAGTAGACTAACAAGGTAGTTAATGTATGGCCACAGAAGCTACTACTAATGTCCAACCTACTGAAACTCCCATGGGATCAGATAATACCCATATTTGTAATTCCATTCACTCAATGGAATTACAAATATATAGCTTCTGTGGCCATATATATATTGGGAGGTGTGGATTAAACACTGGCCTAAAATTGACAGAAGAACAGACTAGATTATTCACATTCTAGAGAAGGGAAACTGCAGTCCATGTACCTTGTCTTGCACTTACTGTCTGAACATTTCCCATAAAGCTAATTAGGCAATTGGCTGATTTGTGTCCAGGTAAATGTTTATCATCAGTGAGGATCCTTGCCCTGACAGACTCTTTTCTGTTCTATTTATAGATTATAATTAACCACTTTGAAAGGGATAAAATTCAAACTTGGATTGTTTTCCATTTACAGTACTCAAAAATCTACAAGAGATAATCAAGCTCTAATTGGCTAAGAATCCTAAAGCAAAATTCCAATGCCAAAAATCTCTTTTTTAAAAATGGCTTTACCAGGAGGGTGAGAGAGCAAGACATGCCAGAAAGAAAAGAGGGGGACAGTTATAAAACCAGGACAAGGTTTTAGTCTTAATTCATAAGAACCTATATTAAATGATGGCAGAATTCTCACTGTTGCAAATTTAGGCAGATGGGCTTATGGAGAGCAATGGTGGTTGATGAGGGCAGTTTGACATTTAGACATTGAGAACAAGAAATGAACAATATGGGGGGCAATGATTTGTTACAGGTAAAAAAGGAGAGAAGGAGGAGGTGGCATTGTAGTAGGTGGGAAGGGTACGTAATGTAAGATTGATTGATTGATTGATTGATTGATTGATTGATTGATTGATTGATTGATTGATTGATTGATTGATTGGATTTTTATCCCGCCTTTCTAGACAGAAGTCTACTCAGAGCGGCTCACAATATATTATGGATAAGCAAATTAAAAACGTATATCCTGTCTTCATATTGTCACATGCTCTATGTCATTGACTATCTAGCTGGAATTTAGACTTGGCATGTGAAACCTGTGTGCATCCAGATTTTGATGGACTACAACACTCATCATCCATGAGCCATGCTAATGGACTTTGTAGTACTACTACTTCTGGAGAGGCCCCAGTTCCCCGGTTTTGCTTTAGATTCTAATTTTTCAAAACTTAGAACCATATTTTAAGGCTGGATAGGATAGCTCTGAAAGATGAGGAGACATTCTCGTGTTGCTATTATGTTTCCACATTCTACCCCCAACTGCTTTTAAAGGGGGAGGTAAATACCTCCTCCCTCTTATAAAATATATATGCGCATGGAGCATGAGTTCATCAATTCTAACTGCAGATGGGCTTGTTATTTGGTATATATTTTTGGTTTTTACATTTACAAATAGGATTTTTCCACCTATAATTTTTATATATGAAAAATCAGTACCATTCTCCTGCCTTTTTAAGTGAACATGTTTCTGGATCAATCTCAGTCAGAAAATTTCCATATTAAAAAGTTTAATCAACATTTTCTCACCACACATTCAAACATATGGGAACAATTCAAGTTGTCATGAAAAAGGAGGACCCTGAATGCATTTTCTCATAAGCAAATCATCTCACATTTGAAAAATCTATTCTACAATATTGCCTAGTTTCTAAAAAGTTCAATCTTAATGCTTATTTTTTAAAAAAATCAACTGGAGTATAAAATACGTGTTTATATTTTGAAATGCTTTCATCAAAATGAAGGGCCAGGATGTTGGTACAGATGAGCTAGTAGCATTTCACTTTTTTTTCAATAGGAACTTGAGCAGCCACCTAGGATGGCCACCTTGGTACAGCCTTAAAGAAAAAAAGGCATCAACAAATCAGAGGACAAAAGAGAACAAAAGCATTAGTCAAGCACAAGAGGCCTGAAAGCTATCAAATGGTATCAGTAAGAGGGCTGGTGTCTAAGTAACAGAACATGGCGAAGTTACTTGTTGGAACTTCGACTCTTAGACTTTCACAGCCAGCATGGCCAGTTCTAATTTTGGAACAGTGGCACAAGGTCACTTATACATTTCTCCACTTCCAATAATGTTCAGACACCCAATCCCCATAGTGCATTCTAGTGAATGTTACTTCATCTTGGAACAAGGAAGGGCTGGCCCTGAAAGAACAAGGACAGCAGTTAAAGGTGGCAAAGGTGAAGCAATAATCAAAATAGAGGAGGCTTAGCTAAATGAAGAACCAAAAAGCTATAAGATCAAACAAGGTTATTCCAATGTTCACAATAAAATAAAATTTCTTCCTTTACTAGCTGCGTGTTCGGACTTAATGATGACTTTTAAGGCAGCTGTGATAAAATTAACTTTGAAAAATATAATTAAAATACAGTAGGCTCAACAAACAATGAAAAAGTACATCAATAAAAGTTCCCATCCACTTCCAGTTGCCTTGCACAGCAGCCCAGTTTAATTGTTGAAGGCCTATCTAAATAAAGTGATCTACTCCTGCTTCTGAAAGGACAGCAGGAAGAGGAACTACCTTTCCTTCCTAGGGAGAAACTTTCACAACATGGGGACAACCCTAATGAAGACCCATTTTACCCCACCAAATGTGATGTGAAGTGTGGCATGTCTGAGTGATGGCCCTCTTCCAAAGATCCAAGCAGGATCATAGAAGAAAATGGATACTTTTCATTATTATGGCTTATGCGTACAATTCATGCAAAATCAATCTACATTAAAAACTGGAGTAAATTGTTTTTTAAATGGCATACAGCTTACTTTTATTTAATATCATTTACTCATATTAGAAATATGGGGCTACTCAGTATCTGAAGGATGAGAAGTCTATTCATTCCTTTAGAGCATTTGGATGCTGCTTTTCAGCCAAATTAGTGGGACGTAGTGGCAGTGCAGGTTAAACCGCAGAAGCCTCTGTGCTGCAAGGTCGGAAGACCAGCAGTTGTAAGATTGAATCCACGTGATGGAGTGAGCTCCCGTCACTTGTCCCAGCTCCTGCCAACCTAGCAGTTTGAAAGCATGTAAAAATGCAAGTAGATAAATAGGTACCACCTCGGTGGGAAGGTAACACCGTTCTGTGTCTAGTCACACTGGCCACGTGACCACGGAAACTGTCTATGGACAAACGCTGGCTCTACGGCTTGGAAATAGGGATGAGCACCACCCCCTAGAGTCAGACACAACTGGACTAAATGTCAAGGGGAACCTTTACATTTACCTTTCAGCCAAATAGGCTTTCAAAGCAGGGTAAGTAAGAACAATTTTTAAAGTGCAATTTTAGTCCTTTAATTACCATATCTTTGTGATTAGAATCTGGTACTTCTATCATGGTGTTTTGCTGTTCAGTGTGCCTTGATAACCCTTATTATAGCCAAAAGGCAGTATTCATGTGTGTGTATGTAACAGGATGAGAAAGAAAAAATAAAAGATGTGGTGAGGAAGGAAGAGGAAAATGGACAGAGCCCTAATCTTATAATCACATCCTTTCAGTTAAGGGAAGAAGCAGACAATATTTGCTAGTTCTAAAGGTGTACAAACTTGCAGTCAGTAACAAAACAGGATACAGTTTGAATAAGCAATCAAGAATAGAGCTGAACATGGTCCCCCACATTAAATCTGGATTAATTCCAGCAATTAGAAACAATTATGAATGAGGAGGGAGGACTTTCTAGTTGGACAGGACCTCCCACGAGCATTCAGATTCCCTTTCGCTTACTCCAAAACCTAATTAGAAATTAGAAACCTCGCAGAAATAGCCTATAATTAGAGCTTAAATCATATTAATGTTGGAGAGAAGTGAATGAATTGGTCTTTCATGTTTGTGAAATCAGACCTCAAAGGAATTCCAGGCTTAATTCTTCAATACTGATCACCATACAAAGGAAGGTAATTTGCTCACTTACTCCCACAAGTCAGAAAATCTCCTACTGTACATCCAAGATGCTTTCTTCAGTTAAAGACTTCCCTTTTTTAATCACCTGCTATCCATAAGATCTGTTTTGGGTCTGAGAACAGTGGAACAGCAACAGAGTGTGGGAAAAAATAACTTAGCTCTTCTTGTCCCCTTCTTTCCCCCTCTCAGTCAAGTAACATCGAGTACAGTTATATATGGGGGAAAACCCTGTACAGTATTTGAATCAGGTTTAGAATGGTTGTTGTGGGTTTTTCGGGCTCTTTGGCTGTGTTCTGAACGCCTTCGTGAATATATGTTTAGAATGTTTTAAAATTTTCTTAAAGTGACTACATGAAGCACATGGCAGTATGGATTTCTAAAAATTTATTTATTTATTTATTTATTTATTATTTATTTATTTATTTATTTATTTATTGCCTCGGCAACGTGTGTGTTTTTTTATTGGACAGTGAGATATTTTACTTGGCTGCAAGAGGGTTGTTTATTTTAAATGGCATATGAAATAGATTTGTTTTCAATTGTTTTGGCATATGTGAATGCCTCTGTCAGTGTAAATTGTGCCTGTGGGGCTTGCCCCTCATTGGGGTACTTTCTGCGCTCCCTCTCCTTCTCCATCCCACGTATGCAGCATGTGTGTCTCCTTCCTTGACAAGCCTAGAAGTGAGGATCTGGTCAAAACGTCTCTGGTCGGTTTCAGCCCTAGCTATGTATGTGTGTATGTGCATTTCCTTCCTTCACAAGCCTAGTCAATGTCTCTAGTCAGTTTCAGCCCAGATCCATTACTCAGTCTTCTTCTCCACCCCCTCTGTCTGTCTCCTTGCCTGTGTGTTGGACTGCAGGGAAATTTCTGTTTTAATTTTTCCTATCTGTCATTCTGTGCTAGCACTATGCCAGACTGTAAGAAATAAAGCAATAAAAAATATTTAAAAATAACACCACAGCAGCAGTGGGTAGTGGTTGTGAGAGGAAGTCAGTGCAAGAGCGGGCAGGTGCAGGACAAAACCTTAAATGCAACAGTTTTAAAAGCCCATGTGTAGCTCCCTCCACTGATATACAACACAGTTAAAAATGAATTAAAAGTTTTCCCAGAAGAATGCACACACCGACCCAAAAACTATATGACTGCCTCATGACTTTAAATCAAATTTAAAAAACCTCTAGTCCATCATAATATTTATTTCATAAGTGTAACTGTACTCAGAGTTGGGAAAGTATTTGCAAAAAGATCTTGGCAACCAACTTTTCCAGGGTCCCTTTTACCAAATGATCCATTAATGTTTCACATGTCGGGGATACAGAAACGGGGCCGCTGTCTTCCTACCTCACTGCAACCCCAACAATGTTGAGGAGAGCAAAAAATGTGGGTGAGAGCACGAGTGGGAATAGTTCAGAGTAAAATCTCATCGAAATAAAAACAGAATCACAATATTTCCTCTCATAGTGAAGGTGAGCATTATTAAGAGCCATAAGATTTCATATTCTGATCCCAAAGATCTGCAAACTTCACCAGCATCTCTAGTTCAAAAGTCACCACAACACTGTGCTATTCCCTCCCTCATTCTCTCAAGTGAAGTCAGAGCACAATTGACTTTCCCCCATTATGGAATTCAATATTACAGTACGATAATGGCTGTTGTGGCATGAACACGTGCACTCATACAAGCTAGTCAATAATCAGCTATGGATCCAGAGATGGGGGTATTCGTATAGGAATATCTCTGTGCAGCTGGACTTAACGAGGGTCCGGCCCCTGGGGATGGACTGTTCACTCATGCTTCCACTGGCGGCGGCCCCACTCATCCTTCCAATTGCACCCAGAACGTCACTTTCTTTTCACTCAAATGCCACTTCCAGGAAGGGAGAGGGAAGACATGTCTCCCTGCACGGCTGCTGAGTGGCCAGCTGAGCAGAAAGGGAGTGATGCTCCCCATCCCCAGGGCCAGACTTTTGTTAAGTCAATCTATGCAGGGATATTTGCATTCGTATACGAATACCTCCATCTCTAATGTATCTAGTCGTGGTTGTTGTGGGCTTTTCGGGCTTTTTGGCCGTGTTCTGAAGGTTGTTCTTCCTAATGTTTTGCCAGTGTCTGTGGCCAGCATCTTCAGAGGACAGCATTCTGTGCTCAGTCATGCTTGCTGCTTTGCAAAGGGGGTGTTGTTTGGCCCAACTACTATGGAGAGGTTTGGGTTTATTATTGCCACTCAGATTTCAAGCTCCTGCCGTACACCTTCTCTTTTGAAATATGCTTTGCAATGCTAGCTGAGAGATTCTGGGAATTTTGGCCCAATAAAGGGACTTTTTCCATCTCCAGATGAACTAGTACAGGACTGCAATTTTCAGTTTGCACAAACTCTCACAGCAGCATAGCAGTCCTGAAAGCAATTTCTGTTCCATTTGTAATCAGCAGGCAGGGGGGCTTAATCACATCCTTGGCCCCCAAAAAGCAATAACAACAAAGTGTTCCTATTCTTGACAATTTATACACGCAACTCCTGTCTCATGATAATTTCACCAAAGATGAATCTAGAGGTGTGAATAAATTTGTCCATCTTTCAATAATATGAAAATAAACACTGCTACTGTGGCACAGCAGTCCAAATGTTTGTGCAGTTATAAAAACCCTGAAATCATTAATCTCAATAGATGATCTTCCCCAAGATTATCTGTGGGCTATTTGTTCAGATAAAAATATTGCCATGAAAACAAAGCAGCATTATGTTATGGTTAAACGGCAACAAGAAAGCTCCTGAGAAATAATGTTTTAATGGACTCACAAAGGGTGAACTTCCTTTGTAGAGAACCAAATACAGTAATCCATAACACTTCAATAGCAAACAAATAACTACTATAGCTCCTCAAGATGATGCCAGTGGATATTGGATTGCCTATAGAACCCAAATAGTCACGCTACTCCTACAGTATGACCCTAGAAGTGATGACTGATCAAATTCTCCCAGGGCAACTCTTTTGACTTCAAAAGAAGCAGATGGCTGTGCCATTACTCAAACAGAACATGATGACTGAACATGCCTGATTTTTAGTACACAACAGTATTACACTGCACTGCAAGATATTGAATGGCATTATTGTTACTGGATTATGATTATGGTTATGATTATGATTAATAGACTTCTTGTTTCTTAGCATTGCTAGTGCAGAGGGTGAGACATAAAAAACAAGAGTCAAGTCCTAAAAATTTATGGGTGCAGTGTATTGTCGTCGTCGTCGTCGTCATCATCATCATCATCATCATCATCATCATCATCATCATCATCATCATCATCATCATCATCATCATCATCACTATCTCTACTATTATTAAACCAGATATGTCTCCTGGAAGAAAATCCTAATTCCAGTGTAACACTTTCATGTAAAACTAGAACTGGCAGAACATTACTATACTTGCACAATAGACTGAAAAGACATGAAAGTGCACATTGACTCAAATCCAGTAGGGGTCTTCAATTTCCATAAATTCCTGCTGCTAGAATGATTTCACCGCCAGCAGCCATTTTCAGATCTTAAAGACTCTCTGTCCCAACTTGCAGCCCTCAAGGGCTTTCCCAAGATGAAAAGGGCCCCAAGGAAGCTTCAGAACCTAGAAAGGGGGGGGGAGAGCTTTTCATTTCCAAAAACATGAGCACACCTGATGAGATCATCAGGTATGTGGGATAAGTTTACGCTATCAAATTTCAGCCATTGTCCTTACTACGTTTGTCTCCATTTCTTTTGCAAACATGTGGAAAAGGGAGAATATGGCCTAGTGTGTGAGATATAGCAATATGAGCCTCACTAAAAGCATTGTTAACTCAGACCAAAGGTGTGGCAATGGCTATCAACTTAGCCTTTAAAAGACTGAGACAAATTCATGGAGTATCAAGGTATCCATGCTATGAATCATTATGGCTATATACTGTTTGTACAATTGCAGGTGGTGGCAGAGGTTGTAATCACAGCTTGTGATGTTCTAGCAGCTAGCAGGGCTAGGAAAAATGATCTTTTACACCGCAGCTTCTAGGACCTCCCCATCAACATGACCACTGGCCTGGATACTGAGAGTTGTACTCAAAAAATTATGGTTCTTGTGTTCTGGGCACCATGGCTCTGAATGCCAGCTATTCAGGAACAACAGTTATGTCTCATCTCCCCACCTTCTTCCAGGATCATCTTTATCTGTTCAGGATCACTTCATAAGGAACTTGCTCCATCTCCTTTATGCATGTGAAGGTCTGGGTTAGTCTTTAAGGTGCCAGAAGACACATTATTGTTGTTGTTATTTTAAGACTGCTTCAAAACTGGCTGCAGCGATATGTGCAAAGTGCAGAGAAACAGAAATAAAATGTGTTTTCCTTCCTTCTCCATCCTGAAACTTTTCCATACAGCACGTTAAATGGTTTCTTTAACCTCATATTTTTGGCTCCAGAGATGCTAAGAACAGAAAGCCTGATGTTACTAAAAGCATTGTGATGGATTAAAGCCACTGTTTAGGTCTCTGGCTGCAAAGTCAGATGCTGGGAGTTTGATTCCCCACTGTGACTCCTTGACAGGGGCTGGACTTGATGATTCATAGGGTCCCTTCCAGCTCTGCAGGTCTAAGGTGGACCATTATATTTCCACAAATGTTTGGAACAGGGAGCAGTTGAGACCTACTACAAAATGCTGTAGCAAAGAATATTCCTGTCCAAGGTTCTTGCCTAGAAAGAGTCAAACAATACAATTAGGCTTTAATGTGTTATTTTGGAAGTGCGATACCTAAATAGGCTTTCATCCCATATCACCAGTCCTGGTGATATGGTCCTCACTTTTGTGTGCACATGGTATTATTTTGGCTCCACAAGAATTCACACTCTGAGAGTTATATGGATACGATATGTAAGATATAATTAGGGTAAGACAGTAATGAATCTTCCCACAGGCAACACAACACTTTTGGCCTGATGTATGGCAGATTTGTCAAAACATGAAACTTGATTTTCAAGGGAACAATGATTTTCTTCCACAGTGTGATCTCCTCAAAATAATTTACTGCACTTGTCACCAATCAGACTTGCAAATTAAAACCATCTTTACTTTCCAGTTCCCAGTCACATAACAAGACATGTTAAATGCAAAACCTTGCGCTTATTGGGCCAAATGCTTTATTTCTCAGCATGCATGGGATAGGAAAAGGTGAGGAATTCCAACCCTTTATCTTCATTGGACAGAATATCAAGGAATTTTCTCACACTTTTTGAGCCCAAGAAAATAAAATCTGTCACTGCCTCCATATCTGCCCCTTATATTTGCCAGGAGGTGATGGGACCAGTGGCCATGATCTTAGTACTTTTTGATGTTGAGCTTCAGACCATTTTTTGCCCTCTCCTCTTTCACCTACATTAAGAGGTTCTTTAATTCTTCTTCACTTTCTGCCATGCTTTTGTGTAGTCAATGAAGCATAAGTAGATATTTTTATGGAACTCTCTGGCTTTCTCCATAATCCAGCATATGTTAGCAATTTGGTCTCTAGTTCCTCTGCCCCTTCAAAATCCAGCTTGTACTTGTGGGAGTTCTTGGTCCACATACTGCTGAAGCCTACCTTGTAGGATTTTGAGCATAACCTTGCTAGAGTGGGAAATGAGTGCAATTGTACAGTACTTGGAGCATTCTTTGGCACTGCCCTTCTTTGGGATTGGGATGTAAACTGATCTTTTCCAATCCTCTGGCCACTGCTGAGTTTTCCATTGATGATAAAAAAAATAGCGCAATGGTCCTTTGATTTTGGGCTGTGGCACCAGGATGGGTGACATGGCCTTTAGCCTGGTTTGTTCCTTTTTGCACACCACTCATAGAATGATTAAAGTGGTAGGGAAAGCCCTCTCCCCAATTCTGCATTGGCTGTCTCTAGCAAGCATGTCATTGCTAGCACCACTCTGGTAGCCACTGATGATGATTAAATCCTCTGCGAGCTAGCAAAAATTTAATGCAACTTGCTAGGCATGTTGGACACCTTACTACTCCCTATACCACACCATGGCTGGAGTGCAATGTGTTCCAGCAAAAATAGTGCACATCTTTATCAAATCTGGTGCATCCTGCTAGTTCAGTACACAACCTGTGTAGATTCAATAATATTTTTATTCAAATAATGTATGATTTCCTTCCTTTCGAATCAAGGGGTAATGTCGGTGTATATAAAATTTTTTGGGCGGGTAAAAGGTAAAAAAGTTCCCTGACCCCTGATCTACACTATCCCTCGATGAACACATTGCATTCTGTCAGCCGAACCATATGACACAATCATATGTATAATTTATACTCAGTCAATAACACTTGAGAGCTAGTGTGATGCAGTGAATAGAATGGTGGACTTGGCAGACCTGTGTTCAGTCCCCATTCAGTCATAGAAACTCACTGTTGGGTGACAAAATTACACACCATCAAGTAGATTCTGACTTATGACAACCCCTTCCATGATTTTCTAGAATACTCAGAAGTGATAAACCATCCCCTTCTTCTAGGGGAACTCTGGCATTCTGCAGTTTGCCCAAGACCACATAGGCTAGCTCTTCTCCTAGGATGCACAGTGATGAATTAAATTCCCGGTCTCTGACTCTGCAGAGATATACCTGGAAAAATTACTCCTTAAATGTTCTCACGTACCTTGAAAATCCTATTAGGGTAGCCATAAGTAGGCAACAACTTGACCGCATATAACAATAACACTTGATGGTAAAGGTTCCCCTTGAAAATTTGTAAAGTCATGTCTGGTTCTAGGGGGCAGTATTCTTCTCCGTTTCCAACCCATAGAGCTAGCGTTTGTCCGAAGACAATCTTCCGTGGTCACGTGGACAGCGCGGCTAGACATGGAACACCATTACCTTCCCACCGTGGTGGTACCTATTTATCTACTCACATTTTTTGCATTTTTGCATGCTTTCGAACCGCTAGGTTGGCGGGAGCTGGGACAAGCGACGGCGGCTCACTCCGTTGCATGGATTCAATCTTACGACTGCAGGTCTTCTGACCATGCAGCACAGAGGCTTCTGCGGTTTGATGACTTTTGGCAAAATAGATATCTGATTCACTCCTAGACATTTATTTATTTGCACATTTTTAGGACAATGTGAAAACACAGTCTGTGGAATTTAATTTGTTTCTATTGCAACTGTCAAACAATGAGCAATCCCTTGTGAATTTGTCCTTCTTTCTTTATCACCACACTTCAGACAACTGTCTTACATAGGGACAACTTTTAAGAAGCCTTGCTCTGGATCCTGGAACAATAGTGTCTTTGTTTGAGTAACTTTTTGATCCTAAACTTACACATTCACAGAAGAAAGTGTCATTGATTTCAGCAAGTTTAATTTGCAAGTTAAATGTGCCTAAGATTGCAGCCACAGTTCCTCTTTTCATGTTGATGTTGTTATTTCTACTTGAATTCCATATTCTTTTGATATATTTAGTAAGTGAAGACTATATCCGTATGAATTACATGGTAAAAGAAATATAGCTATTTCAGAAAATGGGAAAATATAATGTGTGCATTTACACAGAATCTGTTCCTAATCATATTTACTCAGAAGTAAGTCCCACTTATTCCTCAATTGTATACGGTTTGATTGCAGCCATAATGGGTCAATTGTGTTGGACAACAACAGTACAGACCACATAATCACTCTCAAAATGGAGACATATATGTTGGTAGCTTGGGGTCTGGAATGGAATCTTTGGGTGAAGAGGGAGTAAAACTAGTAGCCAAGTATTCTTATCATGATATTAATGTAGTCCTGTTAAGTCATTCTTTCCTTGGGTTTCTAGATTGCTTGCCTTAAACACTCTGAAGTAGTGTCGTTGATTGCACTGGGATTATTCTACAAGATCTTAGCGTTTTGTGTGCACGACACTGCCTTTATGAAAGCAATGCTGGTATGTCTATGAAGGAGCAACAGCCGCTGCTTGAAAAAAAAAAACTCCTTTATAAGGCCTCTTGGCCCCTTACATGAAAGGGGTGATTGAAGATGCTCTTATTTTATATATAACAGTGTCTCGTGAATCAAAATAAAACCCCACAGGTATGTTCAGGTTTTTCAAACGCCTCATTCAGCAAATGGAACCATGTCCTCAGTACTGAAGAAGAAATAGCTACTGTGGTCCATGCTTAGCCTGAAGTCACAAGCTGTCACTCAGATAGGAATAGAAATCTGCTCCTCTCCTCCTGTTCTGTGGTCTCATATTTTACCAGAAGAGGTCTGGGGTTTAGGGAGGGACTCAACTGAACTACCCAACAGTTTACAGACTAATGTATAGATGTGGTTTTGTACTCATGTAGTTTACCAGGTGTTTACAGGAACTATTAGTTCTTTTTCTATTTTGGACCATTTACAGTTTACTACCAGAGCATCAGCACTGACCATTCTCTGAGATCAATTTCTTGTCTGCAGAGAGGAGTTAGCTCTGACATATTCTGACGTATCGGACATCAACAAATGTGTGTTAACAGTAGGGATGTGCCATTAGGGTTGTTTTGTTCTTTGTGTTTTGTTTTGTGGACTCCAGCTCCCTGAATTGCTCAGAAATTCCCCCAGGCAGAATTCTGGGAGTTCCAGTTATCACACACAGACACCTCCATTTTGCTCACTTGGATGATTTATTGATTCCTGCTAAAATATGGATTAATATTTACTTTGGTTGATATGAAAGATGTATTTCTGCTCATTAATCTGATGGTTCATTCACCATAGTATGTCATCTCCTGATACCTGTTACTGAATGGGCCCTAATTGTTTTTTACATACTGATATTTTATTTCAGATAAGACACTCTCTTTTCCCCCCATTCTTTTTATTTCAGTCATTCCTGTGGGACACTGCCTGTTGCCCTGGTTTCTTCAGTAAGGCAGTTAAGGAAAAATCTCTGCGTTTATTCAAAGCTGGATGTCCTAAAGAAATACAAAATCCTTTAAGGACTTTGCAATAAAATCCTTCTAAGAAAACGGCATAGTAATGTCGTTATGAAATCACAAGTCAATTCCAGGCATGTTTTTATTTTTCTGTAATATATAAATATACATGTACAAGCCATAGCACGCAAATCAATATGTTGTGAATATTGATTTCATTTCCATAGGGATTTTCAAAGCTACAAAGCAGGACTTGGTTGTTGTTGTTTTTCAACAGCTACTCTGTTTGGGATTTTGTTGATCAGTATATCAAGAGAAGCTGGATTAGATTGTGGATTAGATAAAGATGTGAAAACTGGTGGAAGAAAAACCAATAATTTAAGATATGCAGATGATGCCATATTGTGCCATCAAGTCAATTCTGACTTATGGTGACCCTTTTCAGGGTTTTCTAGGAAGAGAATACTCAGAAGTGGTTTACCATTCCCTTCTTCCAGGGTTATCCTGGGACTCTGCAGCTTGTTCAAGGCCACACAGCCTGGTTCTTCTAGGATGCATAGTGGGAAATTGAACTCGAAACCTCTGACTCTACAGCCAGAAAATTAAACCACTGGGCCAGCTACTGGCTTGCTTTGATAAAGGACCCACTTGTTCATCTTTCTGGTAGTCCCGGGTATCCACAAAGCTCTCCTCCAGCACCACGTTTCAAACGAATCAATTTTTCCCCATCAGCTTTCTTTACTGTCCATCTATCACACCCATGCATGGTGATCAGAAATACAAGAGTGTGGGTGTGTTTTGATCTCCAGTGACACATCCTTACACTTGATGATCTTTTTAGTTCCTTCATGGTTGCCCTTCCATGTCTGTCTTCTGATTTCTTGGCTGCAGTTAAACATATAATGCATATTAAACATACAATGGTTAATAGCAGGTAACAGGTAGATATTCAGTGTAAGAGTTCATTGAAATATAAAGGACAATGGACAAAACTTTTGTGCATAATTTTTGCCAGAATAGGAGAAGTGACCTCAGCATAGTGGCAGATCACTGCTAATTAGAGTCCCTGCTGAGATTCCTCATGAAATTCCACACTGTACACTAGTTGGTTGGCATTGTGCACAACCCTGAATCCAAGCAGAGTCTCTTTAATTAAGTCCTTGCTTGGTTTCTGAGTCACACACAAAGCCACCCAAGTCACATGCAAAAATGACTCCTGTGAAGAACTGTAGCAAGGACTCTAATTGGCAATGGTCTGCTGCTGTGCAGATGTGATCTCTCTTATGCTGGTGTAAATTATGCAAGGCGATCAGGGTCAATGCAAATCGCTGGTTTCTATGTTCTATGATTTCTGTGATACAGCATCTGTGTAATACTTATAAAGAAAACATGTTTAAAACAGGCACTAAGGCACTGTTAGTTTAATTGTACGTTAGTGTGGAGTAGCTGAAATCCTGTTGGAACTGTTCTGCCTGCAGAAGGGTGATGACATCACCAGCAGGGGAAAATTTTTCTTAACTGAAATCCTTTTCATTAAGTGGCTGCTGTGAAACAGGAAGAGGGCGTCCTTTATTATGGAAAATCTCTACCAATAATGTAATTGTGCCACAGCCATTCTTGACAATAAAATGCTTCCTCTTTCCATCCTGCAACACCCACAGCTTACACACAATGAAAGGGATTCTTCTCAAGTAAGAAAACCCGTGGGAGTGAAGGGAGAAGTCTTTTGCTACCAAAATTCTCCCCCTGCTGGTGACATCATGACCCTCCTGCAGGCAATGTTATGCCAACAGGATTTAAGCCAATGTGTAATTTGCTCCTATAACAGTAGTTCATTGTAGAAAGTATTATTCAAAAATAATCCTCATAACATCTGGGGGGGAAATGAGCTCCCCACTCTCTGAAGCAAAATGACCAATTCATCCTTTTAAATAATTTAGTTAAGGATTTCCTGGGATCCTTTAATTCTATCCGCTCATGATTAGGCTTTAAAGATTCTAATTCAGTTACAACGGCCAAAGGGAGAAAAAACGTTCACATTACAAGAACCAGAAACCATCTGGATAAACTAATAAAAGGCTAATAAACTCATAAAATAGAAAGGCTGTCTTTATTGGGTTCTTTCAGGAAATAGTTTGGGATATACAATTATTTATCACGTTCATTCACGACCAAAATGGGACAATGCTCTTTGGAAAGAATATTCATTTGGAACCAAGGACAAATTAGTTAGAAAGAAGAAGAATAAATTCCTTGATGGCTAGGAAGAGAGAGTAACCAGATATACCTGGCACTGTTTTCTAAAGACTAGATCATAAGAAAAAATCCATTTCTACACAGGGATCCAGCAGCAACAGCAAAATGGATTTGAAGTGAAATTGAGATGTCAAATTGAAGAACTGGGAGTTATCTGCTCATGCCAATTCATGTGCACTCTTTGAACCTTCAGTGTCCTGTTCTTTGAACCAAAGTTAAAGAAGGGCCCATTTTAGGGGGTGGATACATCATCACTATTCCTGTGATCTAAGAAATCTCATTATCACCCAGTGCAGTAGCTTTATGAGATAAGGTTGTATAAATCCCATGTAGCACCTCCCAGATCAATCAGAAGAAAGCTGGGGTCCACCATGCATGCATGGAACAAGGACTATGCCCCTATGGGATGCTTGGACATTTGCAGTAAGATGTGTGTGTTTATTATTTAAATATTTTCTAAATTGCTTGTCTGCCTGAAAGGGAAGCCATCTTAAAAAAAATCAAATACTAGAATAAAACTGTTTTTAAAAACAGAATAAAACTGTTTAAAATCAGTCTAAGCAAAACTGTCTTTACAGACCACTTAAAGCAAGGAAAATGCTGGACCAGTCTTTCTTGTGGAAGGAGTTCCATAGCAAGGGTGCAGGTCCTGATCCATGCCATGACGATGGCTCCCATCAACCTGCCAGTGGTGGGAGATATAGAAAAAGATCATAAATAATGGGAGTTTCATATGGGAACAGGTGGTCATTCAGATATCCTGGCCTCCAAGCTTTCTGCAGCTTTGTAGAGAAAGCAGCACATTTAACTGTGCTAAGACACAAACTGAGTATAGTTGGTATATTACTATCTAATACAGTCATGGAACTAAATCTAACGTAAAGTTCCAGCAAGGTTAAACCCAGTAGATCATTGGCTGAAGGGTAAATCGACATTTATGTATGTTCCATCACATCAATGGTCAGAATAAGCAACTGGCTTTAAGACTCCCTTTCACCCTTCTGAGCAGCCAACAGGAAGTTGATTTCTGGATTTTCTCATTAAAACTACCATAAATTCAGTTCTTGCAGTTTTATTTTCAAAGAAACTCATCACTATTTGAGATACCCAGTGTGGCATAGTAGATAGAGTAAGGGGCGAGGGCTCAGGAGACCTGGGTTTGAATCCGCATTCAGCCATGGAAACTAACTGAGGATGAACTGGCAAAACCAGTCCTCAAATATCTCACTTACTTTGAAAGCCCTGTTAGGATTGCTATAGGTCAGTTCCAGTATGAAGACATCTATGTTGCTGTAATTGTTATTGGTACGTACTTAGATCCTGTTGGTAAACTGTTGCATTAATAATTGTGTTCACCTTATGATAAATCCAGAAAAAAATAGGTAAATCTTTACTGATTCCCTCCAGTGACCGATTAGGATATGGCACCTTGCAGAGTGAAGTAGCCAATAGAAAAGTCCAATTGCTGTTATAAAACAGCTCTGTTAATTAATGCAGGCCTCAGCAGGGCAACTGGCAGATCTCCTGAAGGCCAAACTAGGTCTTTTGTTTTCGGCCAGGTGGAGAGAGCTTGCAAACTGACCACCTTTGCTCTCCTTTGTTCCATGTATAATCTAAAGCTGTTTTGCTTTCCTGGCAGTGCAGGTGTCATGGCCATCACACCACACTGTGGTCTTTTTGCTTGCACTGCAAGTTTTATACTATCTTTGGTTGATGAAGAGATCTGTCAAACTCAGAAGGTCATAATGTGTGATCCTGCAGTTACTCCCAACCCAACTCAAAGGCCTCAATAGAAATAGCTGGCAGCCCCTAATACAGATTATTTTCTTCTCACTTTTTCTTTTTTGTTCAACAGAAAACAGCCAAACTTGAAGTTTGGCCCTTTCTGGGTTTGGAATTTGCCTCCCAAATACTGTGATTGGGACGCTAAAATCCTCTAAAAGAAGTTAAACAACCCAAATCCTACTCATAGGTCCGATTTTGCTCCTTAACCTGGAACCGAACCTGACCTGGAGAGTGTGTATGCGGAGGGGGGGGAAGGGGATACAGGATATCCAGCTAGCCCTGAAGAATTTGAAATCTTCCTAAGAGAAGGGTCTGCATGCAGGTGCGACGACAGGAGAGGCCGTCTCTGCCATCGTCCATGACGTGAGAGAGGAGCCCATAAGAGAAGGCCACCGTCTCTCTCTTTCTCTCTCTCTCTTCCCCCCCTCCCCGCCCCACTTCTAGGGACACTCTCCGCTTGGCTGTTTGTTTAGTCAACAGCGCCACCTACAGCTTCCAGGCCGGTACTGGTCTACTTGCCACCCGTCGCTTGTTTCAGCTCAGCTAACAAAGCAGGAGAGCACCTTCGGGACGCGACCGCGGGAGATCTCTTCCCATTTCTCGGAGATCTGACGCTGGGTCGCTGGAGCGGCGGAAGAGAGCCGCCTCCTCAAGCCGACAAACTGGTCGCCCGCGCTTTTTTTGCGGAGCGCAGATCTCGTCCCGTAGCTCCTTCACATGACGGTTTTGGACTTCAACTCCCAGAATCCCCCAGAACAGCCACTGGCTGGGGGGATCCTGGGAGTTGTAGTCCAAAGCCTATCTTTCCTGAGCTTTGATTTCCGT
The DNA here is from genome assembly GCF_051106095.1 of Pogona vitticeps. NCBI lineage: Eukaryota > Metazoa > Chordata > Lepidosauria > Squamata > Agamidae > Pogona > Pogona vitticeps. The sequence continues at coordinate 273,012,424 of NC_135784.1, forward strand.
TCCTTCCTCGACCTCTCTCGGAAACGTTTGCCTCTCCTTTCAGCAGCACCGCTTTTATTTGCGACCCTAAAGCAGCCCTGGCCTCTCCCGCGTTTTTCCCCGAGGGTGTGTTTCTTTCCGTTTGGCCATCAAAGGCGGCTCTGTTGATGAAATAGGAACCCGCTTCCTCTCCAACGAAAGCCGCTGGCTCAAGGCGGGAATCAATGGCCCTTATATATATGCTGCGCCTCCGGTATATAAATAAATACCTCCTATTTGTTTGGCAGGGAGGGCGCGATGGGAGTTTCCCGCCGTCTCTCGCTCGCTCGCTCTCTTTCTCGCTGTCTCTGGAGAAAGAGCGTGTGCCCAGATCTCACAAAGTAGCCCTTTTTGCGGACGCCGCCTCGCCCTTCCCCTCCAGGTCTTCGCGAGGAGACAAGCACACGAGAACGCCACCCTCACCATTTATTCCCTTGTCCCCAGCCCAGAGTTCATTCTGGAGAGGACGCTTCTTGTGCCTTTAGCAGCTCCTATAGAATACGACTCCCGTTGTATGTAATGTACCATCAACGTGATTCTGATTTATGATGACCCTAATCGGATTCTCCAGGTATGTGTGGTATTTAAGGAGTGGTTTTACTGCTTCAGCCACCCCCATAAGTCTCTGTGGCAGAAACCAGGCCTTCTGAGAGTGTGACCAGAGGGCTGGAAAGGTGGGTGCCTGATCACACTGGAAAGGTAAAGGTTCCCCTTGACAGTTTTTGTCCAGTCGTGTCCGACTCTAGGGGGCGGTGCTCATCCCCGTTTCCAAGCCATAGAGCCAGCGTTTTGTCCGAAGACAATCTTCCGTGGTCACGTGGCCAGTGCGACTTAGACACTGAACGCTGTTACCTTCCCACCGAGGTGGTCCCTATTAATCTACTCACATTTTTACATGCTTTTGAACTGCTAGGTTGGCAGGAGCTGGGACAAGTGACGGGCGCTCACTCTGTCACGTGGATTCAATCTTACAGCTGCAGATCTATAGACCTTACAGCACAGAGGTTTCTGCAGTTTAACCCGTAGTGCCCCCATCTCCCAATCACACTGCAAAGGGATGCTTTAATGGGAGTGATGTCCCTTGAAGTGACCTTTCTGTTTGCCCGACAATCACTCCAAGCCAGCCCCCAAAAGTGGCCCTAACAACTGGGCCAGAATGGTCTGACATGGGCAGGGATCTGGATTAGGCCGAGGTGCATTTCACCCACTTTGTGTGATAGCCGGGAAATGGCTATGAGCAGACACATACATTCAACATGCATGCACAGACATCCGGTTGCTCACAGTTCTTTCATAAGTCGGCTCAAAGCCTGATCTTGTTTGTATTTATGGGGCTTTGGACCCTAGACTGGCAGGGTTACATCCATTCAAAGGCAAAGAGAGTGCTTGCAGGTTCGTGACCTATTTACTGTGGAAAAAAAGTTCACAACATAATTTATTTCCAACTCACAGTCTGGTGAATGGATCCTTTTCCCAAGGAAATAGCCACACAGCACAATCCTATAGACACTCAATGGGTGCTGAGAAGATGACTTTAGTCCTGGGAGTACAGTGCTGCCATGAGATAATGCGGCTTCCTAGGAATGAGTACAAAAAGCAGATATAACCCACCAAAGTCAAAGTATATAGTACATGGGATTACTGTGTGTGTTGATTAATTGGGAAGGTTTAATCAGAAGGGAGCAACTGAAATATAGATCTATTTATATTCCTGAAGTTGTTGAAGGCTCCAGTATACAACAGGGACTGTGAAAGAAAATATGTAAGTCAGTCTTTAACAATGATTGACAGGTTAATTTCTTTGTTGAATTGACAGCATTTTACATTTCTCTTAATAGTCTAAATGGTATTATTTAAGAAGAGGTATTAACATATTAAAAGTATTACCATTATCACTGTTAACATTATTTTTAAAGAATATGTGCATGCTATTTAAAAAAACCCGAGTTACAGAAAGCCTAAATACATTACGATAAATTGGGATGTATCTTTAGCTTTCATAACTATCATTGTTTAGTGTCAGATATAACTTGAGTATTGCAGTAATTGAGAAGACATGAATTCATGAACAAGACAGGTTGTTGTGGTCAAGTGTGGTGCAATCCATGTCAGGTCCTCTGAACATCTGAGTTTAAAAAACATTCTTTAAAGTAACAAGAAGTTTGACCTTGTCTCTCAACTTTACTCTTTTCACCTCCTCCCCACTCTGCAGGATGATGATGCAATATTTTTATTACAAGGCCTTCACTAGGATTGTTACTAGGCAAGGTATATGTATGCATGAACATTCCATGCAGATGTTAAATAATGATTATTACTTTTTACCGTTACTAATCCTTATTATTATTATTTATGAAATGTGAATGTTGTGGGATAAAAATGTGCTTGAGAAGGATACTTAAGGGTCACCGAGACTGGCATATAGCTTGCTACTTGGATTCCTTTTGCTGCAGTTGGGTTAGAATCAACTATAGTGTTCACATATGGTTTGACATAGAGTGATCCATCCCACCCCTATTTATAGCTGTCCCACTCTTTTTTGGCATAGCACTAAGGCTACAGCTTTCCCCTTCATGAATTGCTGCCTTCTCATGGCAAAGGGGCTTGAGTAATTCAGAGAAGCTATGGGCTATGCCGTGCAGGGACACCCAAGACAGACAGGTCATAGTGGAGAGTTCTGACTAAGCGCAATCCACCTGGAGCAGGAACTGGCAAGCCACTCCAGTATCTTTGCCAAGAATACCCCATGAACAGAAACAAAAGGCTAAAAGATATGATGCTGGAAGATGGGCCCCTCAGGTCGGAAGGTGTCCAACATTCTACTGAGGAAGAGCGGAGGACAAGTACAAGTAGCTCCAGAGCTAATGAAGTGGTTGGGCCAAAGCCAAAAGGACACTCAGCTGCGGACGTGCCTGGAAGTGAAAGGAAAGTCCGATGCTGCAAAGAAAAATACTGCACCTGGAACCTGGAATATAAGATCTATGAACCTTAGTAAACTGGAGGTGGTCAAACAGGAGATGGCAAGAATAAACATTGACCTGCTGGGCATCAGTGAACTAAAATGGATGGGAATTGGCAAATTCAGACGATTATCATATCTACTATTGTGGGCAAGAATCCTGTAGAAGAAATGGAGTAGCCCTGATAGTCAACAAAATAATGGGAAAAGCTGTACTGGGATACAATCTCAAAAATACTAGAATGATTTCAATACGAATCCAAGGCAGACCTTTCAACATTACAGTAATCCGAGTTTATGCACCAACCACTGATGCTGAAGAGGCTAATAATGACCAATTCTATGAAGACTTACAATACCTTCTAGAACTGACATCAAAGAAAAATGTTCTTCCCATTCTAGAGGACAGGAATGCTAACGTAGGGAGTCAAGAGATAAAAGGAACAACAAGTAAGTTTGGCCTTGGAATTCAAAACGAAGCATAGCAAAGGCTAATAGAGAACAAACTGGTCATCACACTCTTTTCCAACAACACAAGAGGCGACTCTACACATGGACATCACCAGATAAGCAATACCGAAATGAGATTGATTATGTGCAGCCAAAGATGGAGAAGCTCTTTACAGTCAGCAAAAACAAGACCTGGAGCTGACTGTGCTTCTGCTCATCAGCTACTTGTAGCAAAATTCAAGTTTACATTGAAGAAAGGAGGAAAAACTACTGGGCTAGTCCAGTATAATCTAAACCAAATCCCTTAATGAATACACAATGAAAGTGAAGAACAGATTTAAGGAACTAGATTTCGTGGACAGAATGCCTGAAGAACTATGGATGGAGGCTCATAACATTGTACAGGAGACAGCAACAAAACATCCCAAAGAAAAGGAAATGCAAGAAAGCAAACTGGCTGTCCAACAAGGCCTTACAAATAGCAGAGAAAAGAAGGGAAACAAAATGCAAGGGAGATAGGGAAAGTTACAGAAAATTGAATGTAGACTTCCAAAAAATAGCAAGGAGAAACAAGAGGGCCTTCTTAAATGAACAATGCAAACAAATAGAGGAAAATAATAGAATGGGGGAAACTAGAGATCTGTTCAAGAAAGTTGGAGATATTAAAGGAACATTTTGTGCAAAGATGGACATGATAAAGGACAAAAATGGGAGGGACCAAACAGAAGCAGAAGACATCAAGAAGAGGTGGCAAGAATACCCCGAGGAATTATATCAGAAAGATCTGGATGTCCCGGACAACCCAGAAAGTGTGGTTGCTGACTTGGAGCCACACATCCTGGAGAATGAAGTCAAGTGGGCCTTAGAAAGCCTGGCTAACAACAAGGCCAGTGGATGTGGTGGCATTCAAGTTGAACTATTTAAAATATGGCTAGTCCTTAAATAAATGGGAGTGCCTTACATCTATCTCCTGAGAAATCTATACGTGGGACAGCAAGCAACAGTTGGAACTGGATATGGAATAACTGATTGGTTCAAAATTGGAAAAGGAGTACGACAAGGCTGTATATTGTCTCCCTGCTTATTTTACATATATGCAGAATACATCATGTGAAAGGCTGGACTAGAGGAATCCCAAGCCTGAATTAAGATTGCTGGAAGAAATATCAACAGCCTCAGATATGCACATGATACCACTCTGATGGCAGAAAGTGAGGAGGAATTAAAGAACCTCTTACTGAGAGTGAAAGAGGAGAGTGCAAAAATGGTCTGAAGGTCAACATAAAAAAAAAACGAAGATCATGGCCACTGGTCCCACCACCTCCTGAAAAACAGAAGGGGAAGATATGGGAAGACAGTGATAAATTTTACTTTCTTGGGCTCCATGATCACTGCAGATGGTGACAGCAGCCATGAAATTAAAAGACACCTGCTTCTTGAGAGGAAAGCAATGACAAATCTAGACAGCATCTTAAAAAGCAGAGACATTATTTATTTATTTATTTATTTATTTATTTGATTTGTATCCCGCCCATCTGGTAGGTCAATACCACTCTGAGCGGCTAACATAAAAATATACAATTATAATAGCATAAATCCAAAAATATCAAATATCAATTAACAAAACATAATGAATCATAAATAATAAATAGAAAAAGAAGAGAAAAGTAAATTAAATTAAATTAGATGCTGGCAGGAGGGAAGGCCTTGACATAAAGCCATGTTTTTAATTGAGTTTTAAATGTACCCAGCGAAGGGGCCGCGCGAATCTCAGGAGGGAGATTGTTCCAAAGGCGAGGAGCCACCGCCGAGAAGGCCCGGTTTCTTCTCTCTCCGGGCCTCCCTCGGCGTCAGGCCCCTCAGCCTCACCTCCTGGCTCGCGCGGGTGGTTCGGGTAGAACTTGGTGGGTGAAGGCGTTCCGCCAAGTATCGAGGTCCCAAACCGTTTAGGGCCTTATAAGTGAGCATTAAAACTTTGAAGTTGATACGGAAACAAATGGGCAGCCAATGCAGTCTAGCCAGAATGGGAGAGATGTGATGGTATTTTCTCCCTCCGGTGAGAAGTCTGGCTGCTGCGTTCTGCACCATCTGAAGTTTCCGTATCAGCCTCAAAGGTAGCCCCACGTAGAGCGCGTTGCAGTGATCTAATCTTGAGATTACGAGTGCGTGTACTAAGGTAGTGAGGGCCCCCGTGTCGAGATAGGGCCGCAGCCGGGCAATCCGCCAGAGGTGGAAGTAGGCGGAGCGGACGACCGACGTCACCTGTGTTTCCATGGTGAGCGTCGGGTCCAAGTGTATGCCCAAGCTGCGGACCCCGCTCACCGGGGCCAAGGTCGCCCCCCCAAAGGAGAGAGGGCCAACCAGGCCACCAACCACGGGGGGCCCCACCCTCAGGAGTTCCGTCTTGTCCGGGTTCAGCCGCAGACCATTTTCCTGCATCCATTCCAGTATAGTCTCCAGGCAGCGCTGGAGGGTCAGGACGGCATCACCTGCAGTTGGCAAAAAGGAGATATAGAGCTGAGTGTCATCAGCGTACTGGTGACACATCGCTCCACACCTCCTGATGACCCCCGCTAGCGGCCTCATATAGATGTTAAATAGCATTGGGGAGATAATCGAACCCTGTGGAACCCCACAATTGGAGCTCCATTACAGTACCTTGCTGATAAAGGTCCACATAATCAAAGCTATAGGTTTTCCAATAGTGATATATGGAAGTGAGAGCTGGACCATAAAGAAGCCTGACCACCGAAGAATTGATACTTTTGAATTTTGGTGCTGGAGGAGACTCTTGAGTGTCCCCTGGACTGTAAGGAGAACAAACCTATCCATTTCGAATGAAATCAACCCTGAGTGCTCACTGGAAGGACAGATTCTGAAGCTGAGGCTCCAATACTTTGACCATCTCATGAGAAGAGAAGACTCCCTGGAAAAGACCCTGATGTTAGGAAAGTGTGAAGGCAAGAGGAGAAGGGGACGACAGAGGACGAGATGGTCATCAAAACTACGGACATGAATTTGACCCAACTCCGGGAAGCAGTGGAAGACAGGAGGGCCTGGTGTGTTCTGGTCCATGGGGTCACGAAGAGTCGGACACGACTTAACTACTAGACGACAACAAGGGTACAGTTTTAGGGGAGGCATGATTTGGAGCGTTCCTGATTTTAACATTCTGTAGCCCATGTAGGTGGTTCATACCTGAACAGAACTGTAGACAGTAGTATCTGAGGTGACAACCCTGTGATGTATTTGATGGGTTGTGGTGTTGAATGGGCTCAACAGATAACCCTCCCTCCTCATCCAATCTACCATTTAAAATTATATAAATATATATATTCCCATTGATGCAGCACTAGATAAACGAGATACATTGGCATTATTTTGTATATACTATGCTTCTTCGCTGTTGGTCTGTGTCACTTTATTTAAGGGGTGTGTATGAAAAGGTAAGTCACCACAGGCCACTGAATGATGGCCATGGGAAAAGGCAGGGAAGTGGGCAGGAAGGGGACTAGCAAGTAGCTTATGTGACAGAGTGACCTGCTGGTATGAAATTTGGGCTGTTTTCAGCTCTGTTCATTTTACTGTATTTGGGACACTGAAAGAGCCCAACCATTTGCAAAGTTAATATTTTTCTCTTTGTGGGGAGGAACCAGCTCACGGTGGAAATGGTCTCATGATGCCATCGTGATAGGGTCTCTGTCTACCACCACAGCTCTAAATTGGAAGAATGTATTGCATGGACAATGCAAAAAGGTTCCAAACCTCTTCATGTCATAGTGCAACATGTTCTTGCTATGATTCTGGCTTCCACAGCAAAGATTAAAATTAAGTTAATTAAGTTATGCAGATGAGATATAACTTATTCCACCTTTCCCTCCATCTTTGCTTCTCCCCACATCTCCCCAAACTGTCTCAGGGGGTTTCCCAGCTGCCTAGAGCCAGATTTTGGGGCAGATAAGGAGCTCCTGGGGCAGGAAATGACCCTCCTCCAGTTCTGTTTGATTACAGTGTTCTGCCAGTGGAAGACAACTACTGTACTAGACCTTGCCTAAGGAACTTAGGAGTTCTTTTAGTTAAACAGATAATGCAAAAAGATCCAAAACCTGTTTTATAGATTTCTGTGACAGAAACGAGATAACAACGATTATCCCATAAACAGAAAATTAGACTAACTTGACTACTATTCTTTTAAAAAGAAAATCTACTCTTGCTCTTAATACAATCAGAGTTTCATTAGATCAACCTATGTGGACTGAACTGTATTGGCGTAAGAGATAATGATGTAAATCTGGAATGCTGACTTGTTGGGAATGCTAGCTAACCAAGTCTCACACTGCTATTATGTTAAGGAATAAAATGGAACACTTGAACAGCTCTTGAAATGATCTGATTATATTCCATGTGGTTCCAGCTTCACACTCGATTAAGGTGGTCAAAGCCATATGCTGAACTAGGATTCTTCTGGCCATTTTCTCACGTGATGTTTGAATGGATTTTCTGCTTTTCCCACACTTCCATTCTAAGAGTAAAACCTGCCTTTGAGAAAATTCATATTTAATTTAAAAATCACATTCTTCTGCTTTCTATTTCATATTCACAATTTAATGTTGCAAGCCAAAGATTCAGTCAAAGGTGCTTTTAATACTCTGAATGTAAAATCTAAGGATTGATATATGTGTTTGAGAAAATTCAATAGAAGCATGTCCTTGGAGATCTGAATATTTGCTGAATGCAGATAACTCTGCCTAAAGTAGAAGCAGACAAAGTGGCTGACACCTTGGCCTTAGATACACATAATTTGGAAGCTGAGGTACTGAGGTCAGTGTGGTCTACTTTCACACAATAGCCACAAGTCCATCACAATTTGCTTTCAACCAGGGGTTGTTTCACACATCACAAGCAGCACAGCTAGGTTTGGCACCAAATGTGTGTTTGATGGCAAAGCACAACCCATTGGATTTTTCTGATGAATAAATATGTATGATACATATTGCACATATATTTATTGCATTAGTACCTTAGATTTTAAGATATACACTCTGATAGTTAACACTTTAGTGTACACCTTAAATAGGTATGAAATGATCCATCCAATTGAAGCCAGCAGAGCTAGCCAATGAATGCCACCCATTGTCCTACTGTGAAGTAGGGTGGAATAGGGCTGTCAGGGGACCCATACCAGCTACCTAATCAGCACTGAGGGAAAAAAAATAGTTTGCTGAAAAATGGGGGACACTTTTTACCAACTTTGATAGGTGGGAGAAAAAGGTGTGCAACAAATGATGTGATCCTTCATGAGATTATGTTTTAAATGATCTGTAACATTTGATTAGGGTGAGATTAGGGTTAAAATGATGTATATACACCCCTTATTTTGACCAGATTCCATTGTCTTCAGGAGTATTGAGATGCATCAAACCTTTCTGGAATATTCCTAGTGTGTTTGACATTAGGGTGTGAGGCAGCAAGCTATACCTATACATGGGTATTTCGAGCTTTACCTGTAGCTTACTGAAGCACTTTTTTGTTCACTAGACTAGGTGTTTGTGGCTGAAGTGTTGCTCCTGGACCTGGCAATGGTCTTAATGTTTTTGGCCAAACAAGAATAGCTACATATTCATATCCAGACAGTTCAGTACACACTATAAATAGTTTGTTTCAACATGGCACCTTGTCTCTTTTCTGGAGAGAAATGATGGCTTAATGCTGAACTATGATAGAAAACATGTGGCTTTTAACCTCTCCTAAGCAAATCAGTCTGGGAGTTCGGAAAGGGGACACAGATTTGCATTATAGCTGTGACAGCTTCAGCATTTGGAATTATGATTTTTTGGTCTTTCTTTTAATCCTAGTATCAAAAATCATTCTATTTCCCCAGATTCCCCACTTTAGAGATCTAGATTTTGGAATCTCCTTCCCAGTACTGAGAGGGTGGACATAAAACATTCCAGAACAGTTACATTAGTATTTCAACTTTTCCAAAGCTGATGGTTTAAATGAAAAATTGGATTTAAAATTGGACACAATGCATGCATTATAATACACTATATCCATGAAGTCACCATAAATTGTTACATTTCTTCTACTGATGGAACAGAAGATGCAATTATTTTTCTCTCTCTGACAAGAGGACATGGCATGTCCCCAAAACACCACATTTTTAGGAGAAGGGATGGGAAATCTGGCAATGCAAACCTTCGCTTTTTCATATAGTAGCTCCAACTACACATGACAGTAGAGATATTTGTTGAAGAGTGCTTAACGCCATCGTTTTCATGTAGAAAGAAAAGTGGTTGATTGGGTGAGAAGAGACAATTCAGCAAGTTATTAGTAACAATGTATTTAATATTTTGCATTTTTACTGTAGCATTTTTGTATTTATTTTAATCTGTTCCCCAAAGTTAGGATATACTGTAGCAACTAGAGTGTTGCAAAATGATGGGGCAAGTTATTAGATGAAAAAGGGAGCAATCATCACTTGACTAATCTTACTTAAAGAAAGGTAAACACTGTCTATTCCTGCTTACCATCTTTCTTGGTGGCACAGCAGGGAGGATTTAGTTCTATGGGCAGAATCCCCCAAATGGTGAATTTTGAACAAGTAAGGAGATGAAATGCCTGCTCTCTCAAAGTATGCTACAGCGTCCAGAGAGAGGGGGGGGTGTGTTAAAAAAGCAGAGATGGCTCTCCTCATGCACTCTTTCTGCAGAGCACCCTGGACCCAACACTGCTGCAATTCCTCAAAAATGTGCAAGAGGGAGGGATTAGGAGTAGCTACTGCCTTCTCTTGTTTTCTCCCCCTCCACCCCACTATTCCCAGAACCACATCACAGAATATGTCTGTGTGTGAGAGAAGTATTAGCTGGAAGACTTGGGCATGTGGTAGGTGATGCTTCCTCCAGTCTCTAAACTGCCCTCTTTCTTTTGAACCCTACTTGTTTGTATAACTCAACTCTGAAAGAAGTGTTTTCCAACAGAGTCAGCAAGGAAAATGTGGATTCTTCTTGGAGTAGTCCCTCATAACCACAGGTGGTGTGATGGCTTTAGCTAGTTGGACCCAATCTCCACAACTATTCAGGGTAAAACATTAAAGGACATTAAAGAAAATATGCATTCCCTTCCCTCTTTCCCTTCCTAAAATGAGGTTTTCCCAGAGGTAGGTGTCTCAGCAATCATATTTGCAAACTGAACTATTTTTCATTAACTGAAAGTGTTGGTTATCAATCTTTTCCAAATATGTCTTTTATACAAATGGCAGGTTTACGTATTTGTGTCAGCAGTAGTCAATTTTTTTAAAAAAAAGTCAATTGTTTGGGGGCAAATGCAGTTAATTAAATTTTTGTAACATTCATTTTGTGTTTTTAACATAATGTTGTGACACTTGCATTACACATTACATCATCAAACCACTATTTTTATGGTAGGAGGATTTGCTTGAGATTTCCCCACAAAATTAATTACACCATTGAGGAAAGACTTTAGCTCATCAAGCAGTTATCTGATTAAGTTCCAGACTATGTGAGACAAATGCCTCTAGGTATATGCAGAGTGCCACCACCCCAAAAAGCAAATGATGTGTGTCTGGGATTTTTAGTTATCTTAGTTACAACATTTAGACTTACAGGTTTTCCTTCAGTAGTGAAGTCTGTGTGTTTCTGTATTTATACATTTATTTTTATCAGCTGTGCACAAAGCAAATGCATAAAGTGAGTTTGGGAGAGTTAATTTTTTTTAACTGGACAGACATCAAGGACAATTAAGCTGAAACCACACTTTCTGCATGGTGTAGAAGTGAAAGCCATTTTAAAAATTATTTAAATTGTGTTTTGCTCTACTACAGCACTGTCTAGTCTTGTATACATCCACACAGAATTGTTGTTGTTGTTGTTTAGTCATTGTCGTGTCCAACTCCTCGTGACCCCATGGACCAGAGCACGTCAGGCTCTCCTATCTTCCACTGCCTCCCAGAGTTTGGTCATATTCATGTTGGTAGCTTTGATGACACTGTCCAACCACCTCATCCTCTGTCGTCCCTCGCTCCTCTTGCCTTCACACTTTCCCAGCCTCAGGGTCTTTTTCAGGGAGTCTTCTCTTCTCATGAGATGGCCAAAGTATTGAAGCCTCAGCTTCAAGATTTGACCTTCCAGTGAGCACTCAGGGTTGTTTTCCTTCAGAATGGATAAGTTTGATTTCCTTGCAGTCCAGAGGACTCTCAAGAGTCTCCTCCAGCACCACAATTCAAAAGCATCAATTCTGGTTAAGCAAAATAGGCTTGTAGTCTTTTTCAGATCACATTATTTTTTAGATCAAATTCCCTTCACACTATATAGTGTTTTCCTTTATTTGCTATATATATAGTAAAGAAAGGCAAACACTGTCTTCTGCTCACCCTCTCGGTGGCACAACAGGGAGGATTTAGTTCTATGGATAGAATCCCCACTATATCTATCTATCTATCTATCTATCTATCTATCTATCTATCTATCTATCTATCTATCTATCTATCTATCTATCTATCTATCTATCTATCTATCTATCTATCTATCTATCTATCTATCTATCATCTATCTATCTATCTATCTATCTATCTATCTACCTACCTACCTACCTACCTACCTACCTACCTACCTACCTACCTACCTACCTATCTGTATGTACGTATGTACGTACGTGTCTGTCTGTCTGTCTGTCTGTCTGTATGTCTGTATGTATGTATGTAAGTATGTATGTATGTACAGTGGTGCCTCGCATAACGATTTTAATTGGTTCCAAAAAAAAACGTTATGTGAAACATCGTTATGCGAAACACCATTTTCCATAGGAATGCATTGGAAACCGGTTAATCCGTTCCAATAGGCACGGATTGCCGTCGTTAAGCGAAAAAACCCATAGGAAACATCATTAAACGATACAATGTTTCCTCCATTGGAATGTATTGTAGCTGACTCAATACATTTCAATGGCTTTGCGAAGTCAATTTTTGCAAAATTAAGTGTGTCATAAAAGGGTCAAAAATGGTTTTAAATGCTTGGATTAGCTTCTGCACCCTCTAAAACGGATGCAAAAGTTAATTTGGCTTTGATCTGACTTTTCGTTAATTAATGGTGAATTTTTCCCCCCCAACTTTTGACAGCTGTCAAAATCTGACAGCTCCATTATTTCCTATGGGGGAAGAAAAAATTCACAAAAAATTAATGAAGACTCAGCAACTGTTCTAAATTCTTGGGTTCGTTAGAGGACCCCCTAAGTCATGTGCAAACCTGATTTGGCTTTGATCTGAACTTTTGTTAATTTATGGCGAATTGTTTTCTCCCCCATAGGAAAGCATGGAGCTGTCAGATTTTGACAGGTCCATTGGTTCCTATGGGCCGGAAAAAAAAATTAACCATAAATTAACGAAAAGTCAGATCAAAGCCAAATCAGGTTTGCACATGACTTAGGGGGTCCTCTAACGAATCCAAGCATTTAGAACCGTTTTTGACCCTTCTAAGACACTTTTTTAATTGAAAAAAAAAACATCGTTAAGTGAAGCAGGGGACCTAAAATCGCATTCGTTATGCGAAGCATGGTCCCAAACTTCACTAAGCGAAAATCGCCCATAGGAAACATCGTTATACGGTGCATATTATTTTCTTAAAAAAAACATCGTTATGCAAATTAATCGCTAAACGAGGCAATCGTTAAGCGAGGCACCACTGTATGTATGTATGTATGTATGTATGTATGTATGTATGTATGTATGTATGTATGTATGTATGTATGTATGTATGTAGGGGGGGATTCTACCCATACACACACACTCATCAATACAGTATATATATTGAAATATTGAAGTCTCAGGGCCAGTTTCCTGTTGCAATCTGGCATGTCGTACCTATAGGCCAGTTTTTGTTTTCTGTGTCATGTGATAGAAAACTGTTTTGATGAAAAATTCCTGATGGTTCTGTTGCCCATAAATAAAACTTTGCATACGTTTTTCATGTTCTGCGGATGCAAACTTCAAAATGCTGCATGAGTTGGCTCTATGATGAAATCACCCGCTTCTTCCTCAAATAACATGGCTTCTCAAATATTCCACTATCTGGATCTATAGGAAGAGTGATCTGAGCTTTGTATCACAGGCTGACAGCTTACTGGGTATACAGAAAAGATACAGTAGGATACAGTGATCCATGTAGTGTTAGACTGAGACTTGGGAGATCCAGATTTGCATCTCCACTAAACTATGGAACAGTCCTTCTTAGACTTGTTCCAGATAAAGTAGGGAGGGAAAAAGGCATGTATTCTGGCTTGGAGGAAACTGAGGGATAGAATTACAGTATCTGAAAATGATTTGGAAAACTTCTTTCAGATAAAGTTACAGTAATCAAATTTACACAGCAATTTAACACTAATTTAAGGGTTAAGTATTTCTCCCCTCCAGCTCAGCCTTCAGTGAACAGAGGTTATGATTTAGCAGTGAACTTAACCGTTAACCATTTCCTACTAATTTCGCTATCTCAGGTTTTAATACTTAGGCCCTTAGGACAGATAGTATCAAGGTTCTCAATTAGTGTGTCACCCTTCCTCCCTAGCGCCTTCCTTTGCTAAACACAGCTGGAAAAATATATGGTGGGATTTCAGGCGTGCCGATCTTGATCAAGCATCTCTGCAGCCTAATTAATAGACGAGTTCCCAGGCTCGATGGCCAAAAAATGCAGCTCTGCTTTCCACGGACGGTTGGGAATCAAATTGAAGAATGCGGATTACGCCCCATAGCCCCCAGTCTTTATTTGTTATATTCTAGACAGCCTGATCTAATCAGGCGGGTAGGTGAAGAGTCGCTGGGCAAGGCAGCAGGATCACGCTCGCCCTTATTTGCCAGGAGGTTCGTCTTCCCCCACTTTTCTACCCTCGATGTGTTGCAAGATGCGAGAAGAGGAGGCAAGGGGTGGGCCTCAGGCGGTGGCGGAGGAGGGCTGGGCCGGGCCGCCCGCCCGCGCCGGAGAGTATCATGTTGCCGAAGGTGTCGGCCGCTCGCCCGACAGCGCTCCCTTCTGCGCGCCGGGAACTCTGACAACTTGTTCCACTCGGTGGGCAAAGTGAGGGCGTGGGCGGGTGGCGTGAGGGGTGCTCGTCAGGGCCTGAGCCAAAGAGGGCCGGGCACCTTGTGAGAAGACCCTGGGGAAAGAGGCGTGAGAGGACGTCAGTCCACAGGCCACGGAGCTGACGAGAAGAGACAAGAGGAGGCTCTGTGTGGAGAGACACAGAGACGCCGGTGCGCCGGGCACTGCCTCCGTGTGTGTGTGTGTTTATCCGCGCGCGCCTAGCATTGCTGCCTCCTTTCCCGCCCCGTCGGTCCTGGGGGCTCGAGCCCAGTTCCCGCCGGGCAGTGTAATTAAGCTGTTCTTGGAAACACCCTTTGGCTCCTGAGGTGGGGCTCGCCCTCGGCTGAAAGGGACGCTTTCAACTCTTCCCTCACGGCCGGCTGTAGCCAAGCGCAAAGGCAGAGCCGAGCGGACGGACGCCCCGCGCCGCGCGCACTTCGTGGCCAAAGTCACCAGCCTTTTTTTGAGCTTGCGGGGGCGGCGTTGGCGGCATCCCCATCCTCTTTGGGACGGTAAGAAAGGTGTGAAGAGAAGAGAAGACCAGAAACAAAGGACGGGGAGGAAGGAGGGAGGGAAGGAAGGAAGGAGTTCTCCCCGCCGAGGGATGGTTCTCTGAGGGCGCCCGTTTTCGCGGGCAGGGCGAGGGGGCGAGGGGGTGGGTGACTTGAAACGGGCTTTTCTCTCCTGCCGAAAGAGGCGCAGCGCTCCGTGAGGAGGGGGTCGCCGCCTTTCTCCTTTGGACAGCGGCCCTCCTGTCTTTTCCGAACTGATCTTTCCCATCATTGCATCTTTCTTCTGGAGAACTTTTGGTAACTTCAGCGGAGATCCTGTTGCTTAGTCTTCGTGGTTCGCAGCTAGAGTCGGCCCATTGCCTCTGTGGGATTTATGAAGGTGTCGACTCCCAAAATCCTCACCAGGGTAGTGGGTCTGCTCCAGTTGCGACAACAGGATTTCAGGTAGTCTAGGCGAATGCAGCCGGCCGGCTTCTTGGAATCCTCAGACGGAGTTGGACGGTGAAAGGGGGGTATTTCTAGCTTCTACCACCAGAGAGCTCCGTTTTGTGGCTTTCCCAACTTGTGTACTTGTTCTTGTTTCATTTCTAAAATTTCATGGAAAGTTATTAGTAACCATGGCAGAAATGGAGGGATGCCTCTCAAAGCAAAGTGGAAAATAGGGTGAGCATCACAGATAAATTAAAGCAGCCTTTTCCAACTTGATCCCCCCCTCCCAGGTGTAGAGATACAATCCCCATTATCCCCATCCAGGGGTGGGGATAATGGGGTGTAGTCCACCACATGTAGAAGGGGCTCTGCTGGGGGAGGCTGGGCTGGAGAAACCAAAATCTTAAGCAGTGGTAGAACTTTGACCATGGAATGATAGGGAGGAAGAAGCATGGTCTACAACGGAGTGGATTTGCAAATATATTGTAAGGATAGTTGGAGTTTTGCACCTATGAATTGCACCTATGAATTGCTGAAATGACTACAATACAGTACTGTGGTTGGCTTCCCCATTTGATAAGCCTTGTTCTGCTTATAGATATATAGTAAGTGGTTGTGTAGTGGTGAGATGCATTCAGTGATAGCTTTTGAATGATATTGTCAGTACCTGGTTCTCTTGAGAGAAACAAGAGCAGTGAGAAGCTTGGAAAGCATTGGGTCCCCTAACATAATCTCTAGCAGGTAGTATTTCAGAAGGAATAAAAATGGGCACAAGGATGAGCAGCCATGCGCAAGGCAGTGAAAGGATGTGGAACAGTGTGTACTTCTAGCAACTACCAGATTACCTTACATTTTGAGAAAACCTCTTAGTATTTGCCCATAAAACATTAAAAAAAAACGACTTAGGTGTTTGCTGTCACTGGAGAAATATTGCATATTTTCCAACAGTTTGTTACTATCAGCATTTTTTTAATTACCAGAATACTTTCTCTAGAGCATAGTAGCACATCCACAGTGATATCATCTCACTTCTAAAAGGACTTATTTGTTCTCTTTTGCTAATGATCATCCTAAATGTATGTATTTGCCAGAATTACATTGAATTCCTGCAGATTCATCCTTGTAAATAGTAAAAGTTTTATACTACAGGTTGTGTTCCAGTAGTCTTTAGAAAAGCCATATATTGTTTGAGGAATTTTCAAAGTATGAAAAGCATTATATGCAGCTTCAGTTCACTGGTATAAAATCAAACACATATCTGCATAGTTTTCAGGATTCAAAACATGATTTGAAAAAATGAATTTCATGAAATGAATATGTCAGTTTGTGTTAAATACTTTGTGGGAAAACATAGTTGTAAATCTGTTTAACATGCTCAGGTTGCAATCAATTTCAGTGCAAGAAGGTGGTGGTTAAATGAATTTCTGTGATTCTGCTGCAGAAAAGTTTTATATGTGTGATGCAGTAAGTTTTGTAATACACATTCCAAGAAGATGAAGGAATTGGTATTGTTATGCCCTTTTAATAGCTGAGTTCTCAAAAGCCAAGATTTGTTTTGTTTTGATATTAGGGAAGTGACAGACTGGCACAATTGGCTCTTCAATCTGAGTACCTGAAGTGAAGCCAATACTAGTCCCAGTAGATTGGTACTCAATCTCTTTTGTTAAGTGTATTAGTCTCTATACAGCACTGGGATTGTGCAACGTACCCAAGGCTATGCAGCCTGGTTCTTCTCCCAGGAGGCACAATGGGGAATCAAACTCACAACACACTGGGCTATCCAGCCAGGATAAATTCATATAGACAGGAGTATTTCCAGAAAGTAATTCCATGAGAAGGAGATTTTCCATGATAAAGTTGCTGGACCTAGGACAGGTCACAGTTCAGTGAATTTTGGAGTTTCTGTAGAATTCCAGTTTAGACATTCTGTAGAGCCAGAGGTTGGGAATTCAGTTCCCCACTGTGCTTCCTTAACAAAGGTTAGACTCGATGATCCATAGGGTCCCTTCCAGCTCTGCAGTTCTAAGATTATTGTTATCTAAGACACCAAGATTTGAAAGATTTTGAACAAACTGACATTTGACATTCCCTTCATGGTGATAGAGGAAGCCAAGCAGTGACTTAAGGAATGAGTAGGGGAACATGTGAACTGGCCAGAATCCTTTGCATTGTGAGAAGAGTCACTGGGCCCTGAACTATGCGTGAATGAAAAGGGAGTTCCAGTGTTCAGTTGGGAGGTGGGGTTGTAGATTTCATACTTAAAAAAAAAAGGTTTAATAGATGTTATTAGCAGTTTCCCACTTTCACAGCTTCCCTTCTTCTCCCTTGGATTGGGAAAACAAGAGAACTAGAGTTAGGGGGTTTTGTTTGTTTGTTTGTTTTACATGACACTGCAATAACAGAATGTCTTTAACAGGGTCTCATTCTCCAGTATCAGTTATCATCCTGCCCAACCTGAATTGTAGCCACAAAATTGTGCATAATGAAGCACCTCTTTTGAAGATCATTCCCATCTTGTTTGACCACACCAGACTACTACTGTTGATGATAATGAGATGTGGAAGTAGACATGAGAAGAATGATGTAGGCAGTTGGGATAAGAGATGTAGGTGACTGGGATGAGAGAAAAGATGTAGGCAACTGGCATAAGATAACTTTGATAGAAGAGGTCAAATGAAGCAGGAAACAGAGTTTGCTATAAGGATTGTACTCATCTTCTTATGGTCGTAAGTTCTTCTGATGCACTAACAAGAGCAGGAAGAGGATAAACAGTTGCCTGGATCCTGGCTAAGATCTAAACTGGGACGGGGTTTTAAGTTGAGGATCATTATGGCACCCCGCTAGACCAAAACAGAGAGCAATTGCATTCATTCACACACTATCTCCCAGAATGGAATGGGCAAAATAGTACAGTAGAGGCACTTGGGGCTCTTTAAGCTTTTTAATAAATCTGAATTCTGATGGCTGTTGGCCTTGACTATTTTTGCCACTGGTTGTAGTGACAGACTACACACTTGTGTGTTCCCAGAGGCATCTGGTAGGGCCACTGTGAGATACAGGAAGCTGGACTAGATGGGCCCTTGGCCTGATCCAGCAGGGCTCTTCTTATGTTCTCCTGTACTTTTTTCCCCAGTCCAGAAGTTAATAATAATACAGTATGTTGAAGGAAATTATAAATTAAAAATGGGGAAGTGTTTGTACAGAGCTCAGGTGCTGCAGGTATGAAAACCGGGATCTTCCAGATACAGTAGTTGGTGTTGCCTGCTGGGATGGTGGGAGTTTTAGTTTAACACATTTTAAGAAGACATTCAAAAGAACATTTTCAGAGTTTGAGAAAGGCAGGTAACAAGTGTTCCCAATGTATATAAAAGAGGTGTCCTGGCTACCTGTGTACAAGAAGGTTGTCCTCTTGCCAGCTGAAAGTGGAAAGTCGCATGCCTTCCCAGGATGTCTCAGATGCTTGACCACCAGTGAGACAACTGTGCTTCTTCTATACTTCTAGAATGGTCATAGGACTAGTGTCTATGAACTGTGTTATGTAGGATTTAGGCGGGCTGAGATAGCCTTCACCAGGAATAGGAAAAAAAGGGGGGAATGGTGGACATGTTGCATCTAGGATTGCCACACAGATCACACACTTTTGTTTGCTAATATTTGTATATTAGAATCAGCGCTTGCAAATAGTTACTGATAATGTGCCGTTTATAAGTAATTTTTTTCTGCAGTACTTAAAGCATGCCTCAGTTAAGCTATAATTATAACTCAGTGAGGGATAATTTCAAATTTTTGGTGATGTAGCTGTAACTGCTGTGAATTATGTTTATAGTTACAAGGACAATGTGGTTGGCTTCAATACTTAGATTTGTTTTATGCTATCAGTCAGTGGCTTGTTACAATTCTAATGTTTCCTTTCAAAGGTAACTAAAAATAGCCATATTACTTTTGAATGATGAGAAAGTAAGCTATCAGTGTAAAAAATTATATTGGTAAATAGTTACATTCTTGATCTCTTAGCTAATTATTTTTAAAATATATAACTTTTCAAAGTTTCTATTGCAGTGGACAAATTTTGCTTCCAAATCGGCTGGACTATTCGTTTATCTCAATTTGTTAAATTATAGGAGTCTTCCACTGAAAAGCAGAAAGATACTGTATCTTTATACTGTATATAGAAATCATTTAAAGATGTTTTATTGCATCCTTTCCAGCTCAAAAATGTCTCTTTTTGCTTTTGAATTTTTAGACTTTCTGGCTCCACAGTCAGAAGTTCAAGTTGAGTTAGGTCCTTTAAAAGGCAGCTTGTAATTTTTAGCTAACAAAATGTTCTTTGGGATTTTTTAAAAAAGAACTTCTGAATGTATCTGGGATTTTAGTCAATGGTGTTCTAAGCAGGATTAAAGGAAACAGCTGACTAAATAAATATTGGAACAGAGTGGATGCAATGGTATAAATTAATAATGCTAGTCTTTATTTATGCCATGAATGGGAGGTTTTGTGGAGGTATAATGTGTTAACCATGGTCATCATGTGCCATCTAGTGGATATGACAGTATTTTACTGCCATCAAATACATACATGCATAATGCACACATCTGTAGCCAATCTGGCATGTGAGTTAATAGAACCAATGTTAGCTTAAAAGAAATAGTGCTTCTCCTAAAATCAAGTTAATATTGATTTAATGTACCAGAAACTGTTCTTTTGCTATTTTCAAATAGTTGGATAACATGATTCCCCTCCCCCCATAATAATGCCAGCAGCCCCGTATGAATCACACTTTCGGCACAGCTGTCTAAAATGCTAGTGTTCACAGCTAATGCCAATAGAATTTTCAAAACTGCATTATAAAAACGGAGGCAATGTCAGTGGCAATAATTGCACCCATCCTACTTCAGCAGATAGGAAAAAGTTTAATACCTTTACAGCATTTCTCAGGTTTTTTCATATCATTTTACTATTCTATCTCAGGGCATGTCCGCACTGGCAGAATAGATTGCTATTTGAATTGCTTTTGCTACTGTTTTGTTTTCAGTGTCCACACATCTTTCGACTCAGAGCGATCCATTCCACCCCTTTTTAGAGCTTTCCCACTCAGTTTTGGCACAGTGGTAGGGCTACAGGTTTTTTTTGGCATGATTTGGAGCATTCCTAATTATCCCATTCTGTAGCTGTGAAGATGATTAGTTTGCACCAAAATAGAGCTGTAGCCAGTGTTATCTGAGGTTATAACAATGTGGCATATTTGGTGAGCTTTGGCATTGATGGAGAACGTCCTCCCTGTTTTCATTTATTTTAATTTTTTGAATCTGTTTTCCTATTGATGCAGTTCTGTTCTAGGTAAATGAGAAAAATTGGCTGTATTATGTATACCATTCTATGTAGATGCATTGCTGTTGCACTATGTTACTTTATTTAAAACTAACAACAAAAGGAAAGTCATTGCAGTCTGTTGAATGATGGTCATGTGCACTTAAGAAGATGCATGTGTTTCCACAGGGAAGAGTAAGTAGAGAAAGAACATCATTGGTTTCCAGATGGTCCTTTACTTGTTTTTACCTATGCTGATCTTCCTTTAGTCTAGACTGATATTGTTAGGTTGCTGATGTCATTTCCTTATCTCGTTTCCTTATTGATCCTCTGAAGGAGAGGACAGAAGAGACAACGTGCCTTTGTTCTTGAGAGAGGAAAGAGCAGTCACAACTTCCAGCGTCTCTACCTCAATTAACTACAACTAAGATTCCTATTATATTTTCTATCTCAATGTGTTTCTCTAATAAATCTTGGGTTTTCAGAATAAGAAATATGGATATGATTTCTTTTTGGAGTGATAATTGTCCTTTGCTAAGTATTCAAGTATTCAGGGGCTGAATCTAGAAGTTAAATTTAGCTGCTTCTTGGTCCTGCTTGTTCTGATAACAGATTATTGAGCAGCAGAATTAACAGGAAAAGGGTGTTTTACCAGCCTGTAGCAAATGAAACCAGATTGGACTCTGGAACACTTCCCATGAAAGGGAACAAACACAGGGCAATTAGGAAAGAAAGAAACTAGGAATCATTGCAGAGCACAGTCATAACAGAGCAAAAACATAGGTTCATTCAAGCTCAGCTATTGCCATGTACCACCTCTGTAACAGTCTTGTAAGGCATCTATGAGACTAAATGTGCTCTCTTTCTCTTCTGCCAGTTATATACTTTTTTGTCCATAAAAATTTACCTGGTAAGCAATGTTTGCATCTGATAGCTTTAACTGTATGGCAGTACTAAACATCACTCTATGTTCTTATTTATTCCAAAATATAGTTTTTAATATATATATGACATGCACAAAACAAGGCCAATTCCTGAAGTAGCCATTGCCCTAAAGCAATGTTCCCCAACATTGGGCCTCCAGATGTTATTGGACTACAGTTCCCAGAAGCCTTCTCCTGCTGGCCAGGATTTCTGGGAGTTCAAGTCCAAGAACATCTAGAGCCTCCAAGGTTGGGAACCACTGCCCTAAAGTACACTTCAAGAAGTAAACCATTGGCAAACCTTTTATCAAAATATTGTTGGGAACATTGGCAACCTGAGGCTGTCCCTTGGATGACATGCAGAGTTTAGAGTTTTATGTTCTATACAGAAACATCCTTATCTGTGGTTGCAAGTGCACAGATAATGCTGATTGCACTGGCACATATTTTGATTTTGTACATTTTTGTTTTGAAGTTGTGTCACCCAAGCCATTGGGAAAGCTCCAACTTGTGAAGTTATAAGAGAAGATTAAATTGATCAATGAGTGCAAGCTTGATTGATAAGGGGTGTTAGAGGTGACTGGGTGCAACTCAATATACAGTATACTGGAGAAAATGCATGTCTTTGCAATGAATAGGAGAGATAGAGAATGAGAGATAGAGAAAGAGAAGGATCTCATCAGATTTCTTAGGCAGCCTTTTTCCTGCTGTATCTAGGCTGGCTTTCCTTCAATTTAGGCTGGTACTCTTAGGGATGCTGATGTTACTTTCTTCTTTTTCACTTTTCCTGCTTGATCATCTGCAGGAGAGGACAGAGCAGATAGTTTGCCTTTGTTGAAGAAGTAAGAGGGCAGTCACAACCTTTACCTCTCCACTGCAGTTAGCTAGATTAGAATTCCTAACATCTTTGCTATCTCTAAGTATTTCTCTAATAAAAGTAACACACACACTCACCCTTCCCTTCCCCCCCTTTTGTTTCTAAGAATAAGAAATGTGGATGTGATTTCTTTCTAAAGGCAGGACTGTAGTGATATTCAGGGGCTGAATGCTGCTGCTTGATGTTGCTTACTGTGCTGACAGAATGCTTCCATTGTTTTCTTCGATGAGCTTCAGAACAGGTTGTTTCCTATTAATTGGAACAACAGAATGGAAATCCTGAACATGACTGATGGCACTGAAACCAAACATGTAAAAGAGGCAGTATGAATAGTCCATCTCAAGATGGAGTACTGTATTTGGAAAACATGTTATTTTAGCAGAGCTGGATGAAATATTACTTTAATAAGCTTCTGGTGTGATGTATGAGCTAATGGCTAAAGCAAGCACAGACTTCATCTGTCATGAGAAAAATGAACTTTGCAAACTGAAACCAGCTTGATAAAATGGTCAAGCAGATAATAGGGTCAACATATATGATTTGAGACTTCATACATGGAGATAAAAGATGCAGTTCCACAGGTGATAGTCCTAAGATGGTGCACGTGAGCATTAAGCCTGGCGGAACAGAGTTCTTCTGTAGGGCGAGGAAGTCTCATGTAGTATGGAGTTGTCCATTAAATACACAATTATAATTACAGTATAATTAATCTGCATAATTAATTTCATAGCACTGTGTAACAAGATGTTATTTATAAGACCTCGGCAGGCCAGTTAATGATAGGTTCTGTTGGAGGCCTGTGGTTCATAGGGTGGCTTGTTATGTGCCATCAAGTTGGAAGCAACTTGATGGCACATAACAAGAAATAAGGTTTGTCTCCTGATTAGGAAATGCCTGCCATCTTGGTGTTTTATCTCATAGCGGGAGACTGTTATCTTGCCACACCATTCCTTTACCCTTATCTTTCTGAAAGGACAGAGCGATAGCAAATTGATGAGAAATACAGGAGCCCTTCTGTTTAGAAGGGTGGAGAATTACAGAATAATAGCTTTAAAATATGGGGTTGATCAATACATTTGTATACTGTCTATAACATGAGCCCCTTCAAATATGTTGGACTAAAACTGTGGAACCCCCAGTCATCATCAGCCTAGCTCAAGATTGTAATCTTATAGAAAGAGAAGATACTAGACTTCTAGTCATGAATTCTGAAATGTGAAGTTCTTGTGACCTTTTATCATGACAGATATGATGTATCAACTGTGGTGCCAAATGCACTTACTGTATGTGGAGTCACTATTCCATCCCAGACTGATCTTCACATTATAACCACCATATATCTAGAGAAAGGGGGTTTGCATGGAGGCATTGATGTATGAGGTGTAGACGTATGCAGATTGTATGGAGAGTTTTATGTGTTTGCTAGAGGGGTCCAGTGAGAACACGGAACCTCTGGTGGGGGAATAATACACATGAAATAAATGGCCAAAATCCTATTGGGGATTAACATATGCATAAGGGCCACCATGCAAGCAGTTCTTCCCTTTTGCTCGCTATCCACTGAACAATCAGCCATGCAGTCTTTTTGCAGAACTGGAGGATGAAGAAAAACATGACAAATGGCTTGCAAAACCGCAAGAATCACATGTGAAATTATAAAGCAATAGGATTCTACCTTAAATTTTGAAAAACCAACCACAGAGCGGCTGCGTCAAATGGTCTGTCTTTTACAGTTGGAAGTTTCTCTCTCTAAGCAGCAATAATATCAATGAGACTGGAGACCAGAGAACAGGGACTGAACCTGTAATGCAGTTCTGCTTCACTTGCAAATTTCTGTGTATGATCCTCATGCAGAGGCCATGTGTTATTACGTTATGGTCAGAATCCTACTGGTTCGTTATGACAGCTTAAATGTAGTGGCATAAATTGCCAGTAATCGATGAGCCCCTCTATTTATGCCCCTCATTATGTATCAGCCTATGCCCTTGAGATACAGCTAGTGGTGATTCACCACTGAGATTTATACTACTGTATGGTGTTTACTCCTGTACAATCTGGCCAGTAATAATAATAGTAGTAATAATAATATTGCTGCTACTACTGCTGCTGTTGTAAAAAGCAGCAATGGTACGCTTCCGCAGAGTAACTCATGGTGGTTAAAAAATAAGGCTTGCAGAATTTTGAGGCATAGGAGCATAAGATGCACCTTTATACTGTTGAAACTTCCAGTTCATTACTGTCTACCTTGAGTGATAGCTGCTCTCTGGAGTTTTGGGCAGAAAACGTTTCTGAGACTTGTTTGAAGATGCCAGGAATTGAACTAGAGACCTTTGCACACACCGTATTATTGCAATATCCTCATTGCTAAAGCTATGGTTTGGTATTTGTCTTGTCTGAATATGTTGCCTCTGTTAAATACATACACATCCAGCCATGTGCATATGGGCATGCAATATGTTTTTATTAATGATGCACATTGATTTTCTCTGCAAATAAGCTATTTTGAACAGGAAGCTTGTGTTTGCTATTCTCCCTGATTGACAGCCGATTGTTTTAGGCTGTGCACTATTGCTGAGTTATGGTCCTTTGCACAGTGGACATCGTTTCCTATTGATTCACAACTGGTACCTCATTGTTTGCGTGACAAGAGGCTGGTACCAACTGTTACTGGTTCGAAGGCTCATTTCCGAAAACCTCACAACACAATGCAAACCTATTCATTTAAACACCAGTCTCATGAATAATAATGCAAATCATAGTCCCAGATGTTGTATGGCTGTTCTTGGGAGTTAAACATAATTGGGTGTATTGTTTGCCATAACTTGTTTTAGTGGCTGGAGAATTGCATAAAAGGCATTTGAATGTGAATGGTTTTTATAGTGATTTAATAGGATAAATTCAGTGGGTAGGTGGACAAAGAGATGTCATAAATTGGAAAGGAATATTATTCAGAGGGGCACAAGAGGATTTTATTTTATTTTTTGAAAAATGGGGAAATATTCAACTTTTGTTGGAAATATTCAATAGTACACAGAGCTGCACAGACAGGACTGAATTGCCATAGGACTCAGTGACATCCCACTCTTCAGATGTGTAAACATAATACTGAATTAATTTCAGATGTATGGAATCACTTATAATGGAAACAGGCCATGGAAAAGTTACTTTTTTGAACTGCAGTGCAGAGACCGCTCCCCACCAGTAATAATGGTGAGTGGTTAGACGTTAGGGTATCAATTAGTTGTAGACTAATTTGTTTATTTCTTTTTATATCTAATCTTTGTCCCAATATGTATGCCCATGATAGGTTACAAAATGTTTAAAAATCAGATACAGGTAAAAGCCATACTAACTTGCAGTATTAAAACTCAGTTAAATGTACTGTTATATTAAAACAACTACTTGACTTAAAATAATTTAAAAGCACAACAGAAGAAAGTCAAAAGATACCACATCTCCTGTTAAAATCCCTTTCCTTTGGCAGACTGTTTTATTTCTAAATACCTGCCTGAAGAGCAACAGAAAGGCCTCTCCCATAGATCTTAAAACCTGTGCCAGGTCCATACCGGAAAATATGGTCCTTTAGATTGCCTTGACCCAAGTTCTATAGGGCTTTATGGTTCATAAGCAGCACTTTACATTGTGCCTGGGAACAGATGAAGAGCCTATGAAGCTGTTGTGACAAGGAATTTCTGTCCTCCCTGTTCATTGGCTTCAGCCAGCAATTTGGCTGCAGTATCTTAGATCTACTGAAGTTTGCTTGTAAAAAAGTAAGTTTCGCATTGTCTGGACAGACGCGTGTATCCAGCCGCCATCTGGATCTGTTTGTGCATTTTCTTCCTCCTTCAGAGTCAGTTGGCTGGAAAGAACAGTTTGGGTACTGGCATATAAACCTCAGCCAAGCCGGCATATTGACTTTGTCCAACTCACAAGTGTGGTTTCATTTTATAAAATGTTGTGAGACAAACATTTTGCTTGGGGTTACTGGGAATGATGTAGCATAATGAAGTGCTGGAAGAATATAACATTGAAGTAGTCGTTTTTATTGCCGCAATCATTTTATAAAAAATTCAACACACACTATGTTACTGAATAATATTTTAAAATGTTTCCCATCATATTGCTTTTTAAAAAGGCAATTCCATGTACTTATTATGAGGATTATATGATCACTTATGTTACAGTGTTAAAACTAATATTTTTCTATGAGCAAAATGAGTGAAAATGTTGTAATATTCTTCTTTTAAAAATGTTATAGGAAATGAAAACTGTAGTTAAGTAGAAGGGGCCTGAATCTAAAACAGAACTAGGTATAACATCAGACCATTTGTTTCAGTGGGCTTTAGTATCCTCATTTTTTTCATTCAGTTTATGCTCACTAATAATTAAAATCAATATGTGACGTAGTCTGGCAAAATCTGGATTATTAAATTACATGTAATTTGTTGTGCTGCCATCCAGTGGCAGGCTCTTTTAGTGCCTGACACAGTGTACAGGAGTTGATGTTTGGTTTATGCACAGCAGTTGTGCTTTTTTAAGAAATGAATATTTCAATTCCCGCAACTATTCAGGACACAAATTGATTATGCCCAGCCACTTCAAGTATTTACTCATATATTTTGAAAAATATTTTACTTGTGAGCACATACGTAACAGAGAAACTGTCCAGTGTGATGATGGACTACGACTCTAGAGATCAAGGTTTGAATCCCTGCTCAGCCATGGAATCTTACTGAGGGGTGTGAAACTGGTAAAACCACTCCTGAAACATCTATTTTACCTTGAAAGCCCTATTAAGATCACCAGAAGTCAGTTCAGACTTGATAGCACATAACTAATTGCATATTTGAAAACTGCTTGAAATAATTAGCTCAAATCAATATTTGTTCCAGTTTTCTCTTAGAAAAATTAGTTGTCAATATAACTACAGTATTTTTCTTCTGTCAAGTAGATAACTTCTCCTGAACGGAATGTCAGATTGACAAGGTATAAAGTATTAGAGGATTGCAGTCAGATATTGTATACTGTTTGTGTATCTAGTTAGATTTTATAGACAAGGGACCTCATCAGAAAGATATGCTGCACTTTTTCTGCAGCATGAAAATGAGCATGTTAATTTAGGAAATTGTCCTTTGTTAAATTGGAGTTATTTAGGCCATTGATTTTCTTCTACATTTTAAAACTTTGACATATTAATCCTGTGCATATAATTTGTGCTGAATTCAATGAGACTTAATCCCAAATAAGTGAATTCAGAATTGCATTTAGGTTACAGTCCTCAATTAGCAGCAACCACATTAATGGGATTTACTTCAAGTCATGATTCTTAAGACTTCATTGAGCAGGTGAAAATGACAGGATGAGAAACAGCAGCAGAGGGAAAGCCTTCTTCCAACTCTCTCTCCCTCCCTCCCTCCCTCTCTCTCTCTGAATGGTAGCACAAGGGGTTTTGCCAGAATCTTTAGAAACTGGGCACATTTCAAGCACACATTCTCAGATTTCAAGCACCTCACCATCATTTTCCTGCTGGCCCAAGCCTGTACAATTTATGACCCAATTCATTTTTTCTTATCATTCATAATTTGAGTTATGTTTTTATAATCCTGAAAATAATTTTCTCCATCAAAATGAATTCTGTTTATAACTTGCTCACTTGAGAAGTGCACCAGTATTCAAGACTGTAGGGTGCCAGTAGTAAGGGATTATGAGACTGGTAGTCTTAAATATCTGGAGAGTCAAATGTTTCCCACCTCTGGAACCTCCGATCCTGATATTACACATAAATGATGTGTAGCAGAAACTCGTTGGATGAACACAGCCTTCAAATAAATGCATGGATGAACTAGGTCTAAAAGTAAAAGAAGATTGGTGGAAATCAAGAATCTCAACTCTTGAAAGGATCTGTGTTTGTTTAAGAAGTCCTAAACTCAAACATACTCTAGTATCATACTTTAAAAATTGTTAGAATGTCTCCTGTCATGACTTGGATGCTTGAATGATTTGCAGAACAATTTGTCATAAATTTGTTTCCTGGAAATGTCAGCATTTGTTTATCTCAAGTGGCAATTTAAAAAATAAACTATGTGAAATGTACATAAGTCAGCTTCAAAGAAATCTAGTCTAATGAGGATTTGTACTTGTGGGTTTCTGTGGGGTTTTTTTTTTTTTTGTGACTTTCAATGGGCTTATGACATTTCACACTCCACTTTCAATTACAGCTTTATTCAGACTTTCTTGTAAATTTAGTTTATGGCACCATCATTATTTCTTTTGACGTACTGTATGTTGGTATGTTTATTAGCTCAGAATCCTAACATCATAAAATTCCCTTAGTGGTTAATTTTGCAATACACTCATTTGTTTGAACGTTAGTTTTGGCATTGTTTACAGTGCTGTGTATTTATGCTTGCTATTTGTTTCCACTGATAAACAGTGGAAAATTGAAAAACTAACTATAGAGACTGAAATGACACCCTGGTTTGCTGGATCTTCTGTCATTATTTCAAGGGACAATTTAAAAATTACACAAAAAATCAGATGCAAGTTTATGTTTGTCTATTTCTTGAAATAGCCAACACACTGTCTTTACATAATTGGAGAAATAAATGGACTTTGCTTTAATGAAGAAATTAAGAAATCAAGTGGAAATAATAATAAGAAACACAAATAAATAAGATGATATTTGGACCAGTTTGTTCAAAAGTTCCACTCTAACAGTAATATTTTTTTAAATCTGCCAGTAGTTACTTTTTTTGCAAGAGATATAACTGGAAGCTCCTTCATGGATTGCTGCCTTGTCATGGCGAAGGGGCTTGAGTAATTCAGAAAAGCTATGGGCTATGCTGTGCAGGGACACCCAAGACATAGTGGAGAGTTCTGATTAACGCGATCTACCTGGAGCAGGAACTGGCAAGCCGCTCCAGTATCTTTGCCAAGAAAACCCCATGAACAGAAACAAAAGGCTAAAAGATATGACGCTGAAAGATGGGCCCCTCAGGTCGGAAGGTGTCCAACATTCTACTGAGGAAGAGCGGAGGACAAGTACAAGTAGCTCCAGAGCTAATGAAGTGGTTGGGCCAAAGCCAAAAGGACACTCAGCTGTGGATGCGCCTGGAAGGGGAAGGAAAGTCTGATGCTGCAAAGAAAAATACTGTACCTGGAACCTGGAATATAAGATCTATGAACCTTGGTAAGCTGGAGGTGGTCAAACAGGAGATGGAAAAATAAACATTGACCTGCTGGGCGTCAGTGAACTAAAATGGACGGGAATTGGCAAATTCAGACGATTATCATATTTACTATTGTGGGCAAGAATACCATAGAAGAAATGTAATAGCCATCGTAGTCAACAAAAGAGTGGGAAAAGCTGTATTGGGATATAATCTCAAAAATGATAGAATGATTTCAATACGAATCTTTCAACATCACAGTAATCCAAGTTTATGCACCAACCACGAATGCTGAAGAGGCTGAAATTGACCAATTCTGTGAAGACTTACAACACCAAAGAAAGATATTCTTCTCATTATAGGTGATTGGAGTGCTAAAGTAGGGAGTCAAGAGATAAAAGGAACAACAGGGAAGTTTGGCCTTGGAATTCAAACAAAGCAGGGAAAAGGCTAATAGAGTTTTGTCAAGAGAACAAGCTGGTCATCACAAACACTCTTTTCCAACAACACAAGAGGCGACTCTACACATGGACATCGCCAGATGGGCAACACTGAAAACAGATTGAATATATTCCCTGCAGCCAAAGATGGAGAAGCTCTATACAGTCGGCAAAAGCAAGACCTGGAGCTGATTGTGGCTCTGATTATCATCTTCTTATAGCAAAGTTCAAGCTTAAACTGAAGAAAGTAGGAAAAACCACTGGGCTAGTCCAGTATAATCTAAACAAAATCCATTATGAATACACAGTGGAAGTGAAGAACAGATTTAAGGAGCTAGATTTGGTGGACAGAGTGCCTGAAGAACTATGGATGGAGGCCCGTAACATTGTACAGGAGACAGCAACAAAAATCATCTCCCAAAAATGGAAATGCAAGAAAGCAAAGTGGCTGTCCAATGAAGCCTTACAAATAGCAGAGAAGAGAAACAAAATGCAAAGAAGATAGGAAAGTTACAGAAAATTGAATGCAGACTTCCAGAGAATAGCAAGGAGAGACAAGAGAATTTTCTGAAATGAACAATGCAAACAAATAGAGGAACATAATAGAAAGGGAAAAACCAGAGATCTACTCAAGAAAATTGGAGATATTAAAGGAACATTTTGTGCAAAGATGGACATGATAAAGGACAAAAATGGGAGGGACCTCACAGAACCAGAAGACATCAAGAAGAGGTGGCAAGAATACACAGGAATTATACCATGTCAAGGATAATTTCCAAACCTGAGATAGAACAATGTTTGTGTTAATTAGCAGCCATGTTTGCACAGATGTGCAAGATACTGAGTCATGCAGAATGCTGAGTCATGGATGATGCAATATCCGCAGTGATTGGCTGTATGCAAATATGTATAGGTATATATGTATGGAGATGTACTGAAGATGTATCAGATCTCTTTCTTGGATGTAATCCTATCGTGCTACCGGTTGGAACTGCTGTATATATTGTAAATACACTTTGGTGTTGGAAGAAGCTGCCTGTGTGTGTGTGATATTTGGACTGCCTGGATTGGACAAGACTCTGCTAACCTTACACCAATTTTGTGCCAACATACCAGAAAGATCTGGATTTCCTGGGCAACCCAGACGGTGTGGTTGCTGACCTTGAGCCAGACATCCTAGAGCAGGGGTGTCCAACCTTTCACCTTCCCTGGGCCACACTAGAAAATGAAAATTTGGTTTGGGCCGCACATAAATTTGGTTTGGGCCGCATGGGGGGCAGCCCTAGCCATCCTCCACAGCCCCGCTCCAAGCGCGCTTACCGGCAGCTGCGATCTCAGATAGCAGAGGCTGCCAGCTTCGACTCTGGTGGTTTTATGGGGCTGGGAGGCAGTCCACCTATTGACGGGGATGGCGCAATGTAGTCACACAGCCCCCCTCTCCCCTCCCCTCCCACTCCTTCCTTCCTTCCCTCTCCCCCCCCCCGTTGTGACGGGACCCGGCCGCATTCCGGCCGCAAGCGCCAGCAGTGTAACTTGAAACTTTGGAATTTCTTTAAAAATAAAAAATTGCACGGGGCTGCATTACAAGCCGACCTGGGCCGCACGCGGCCCACGGGCCGCAGGTTGGACAAGCCTGTCCTAGAGAGTGAAGTCAAGTGGGCCTTAGAAAGCATGGCATGACACCCCCAGTGTCCCCTGTTTGTTTCCCACTAACACAGGTTCACCTTCGGACACAACTTGTTCTTTTCGCCCTTTTTTGCTGCCACCAGAGGATATTACCCTCACTGTACCAAATATGAATCTCAGACTATTGCTGCCAAATATAACAAGGTTTATTTATGTTTTGGTAGGTAAATCACAGAAGAGAAATCATTGATGTTTTTTTATTATTCATTCAATAAATGTGGATTTGATTACATATACGCTTGCTTGTATTCATTCACTTTAATCAAGTTTTCAATATATTTTGATTGTCTATGTATTTCTTGTTACTTTTAACTCTTTTTATATTCTCTAACATGCCAACTTTCCAATCTCTTGTCTAAACACTTCACAATCTTCTCCGTAACTGACTCTCTGTCTCTCCCAGTTCTGTTGACTCCGCCCCTCCTGTCCTGTCATAGGCTCCTGCACTAGAGCTCCACAATGACTGACAGGACTGACATGTGGGGTGTCACCAAATACCTGCCCCCCTTGGAAAGTTTGTATCATGGGGTAACACAGTACGTTATCTTCATGAACAACGTATGAGAAACAACTTACCCATATTTAAAATATCTTCTTTAAAACATTTCTCTGTTAAAAATATGCCATATATACTCATTCAATTTCACAGTTTAAAGCATATTAATATTATTACTTTATATTTAAATTACATTTATCAACATTTTATTACTTACAATACAAACCTTATTTACCATTAATTCATTTATAACTTACATTTTTAATTATTTTTCAAATTAATACACACTTAGAACTTTTAGTTAGAATAGTTTTTAAAACATTAAAGTTACATATTACGTTAGTCCCTTTTGTCAGTCTTCTTGACAAGGCATCGGCCACCACATTTTGAGTCCCTTTAACACTCCAGATCTCAAAGTCAAAGTCTTGTATGAGTAGGGGCCACCTCATCAACTTATTATTGTTCGCTCTGATAGTCCGCAACTACAGCAGTGGGGGATGGTCTGTGCAAAGAACAAAATGTCTTCCCCATATGTATGATCCAACCTTCCACAAAGAACATAAAATCGCAAGGCACTCACGTTCTATGTTGGAAAGGTGTCTCTTGCCAGCCTGCAGCTTCTTGCTCAGGAATGTCACCGGATGAAGGTCTCCATTGTCATCCTCCTGGCTCAGCACGGCTCGATGGAAATCTGGTGCTCTCAGGGCAGGACCAGTCATCAGCGCAGTTTTTAACTTCTCAAAGGCCTCCTCACAGTCGCTCAACCACTGGATCTCGTCAGCTTTTCTTTTATGGGTTAAGTCTGATAAAGGGTCTGCTATTTCGCTGAAGTTCTGGATAAAGCGCCTATAATATCCAACTAACCCTAAGAAAGATCTGTCTTTCTTCTTTGTTGTTGGTCTAAGCCAGCTACTGATTTCTTTAATCTTTGGTGTTAGGGGTTCGATTATGCCTCGTTCAACAATATGGCCTAAGTGTTTTAACTCGGAGTTACCCAGCTGGCATTTACTAGCCTTCACTGTTAATCCGGCCTCATTTAACCTCTGTAGCACTTTCTCAATATGGTATAGGTGATCTGTCTACGTCTGACTATAGATTTGTATATCATTGATGTATGCTACAGTGAATTCTCTAAACTTAATCATGTTTACATGAACCACTCTTCAACCATCCTCTCCCTGCTCCTGAATTATGTAATTTACTTCATTCATCTTGGATGTTATTCTAAAAGGACCTGCCCAGTTTAATTGCAGCTTATTCCCTTCTATAGGCCTCAGCCTCAGGACTTCCTCTCCCGTACTGAACGATCTTTCTCTGGCCTTTTTATCGTACTGTAACTTTTGCTTCCCTTGCTGGCTCTGCAAGTTTTCTGCGGCTAACTTCAGAGATTGTTGCAAGGAATTCATTAAATTATCTATGTACATTATCACTGTCTCAGGGTCTTCTCCCTGTTGTTCCTCCCAATTTTGTCTGAGTAAATCCAAGGGTCCCCGCACTTTCCGCCCAAATAACAGTTCAAATCGACTGAAACCAGTGTTTTCCTGGGGTACAGACCAGTATGCATATAACAAGGGTTGTATCTTGTGATTCCAGTCATGGGGGTTTTCAGCCATATAAGCGCTGATCATTCACATTAGGGTCCCATTAAATTTCTCCACTAATCCATTTGTCTGAGGATGGTATGGGATTGATATAATATGAGCTATGCCACAAAGTTGCCACAGAGAATTGAGTCCAAAAACATCTAGTGCCATGGGTCTCCAGAATCTGACAGTTAAACACAGTCCTTCCCAACTGCAGTTATCATAAGAGCCTCGTGGTGCAGTGGTTAAACTGCTGTGCTGCAGCCAAAACTGTGATCATAGCCCGGTGTTCAGTCCCAGGTAGCCGGCTCAAGGTTGACTCAGCCTTCTGTCCTTCCTAGGTCGGTAAAATGAGTATCCAGCTCATTAGGGGGCAATGTATAGCCTGCATAATTAATTTGTAAACCACCCAGAGAGTACTTGAAGCACTATGGGATGGTATATAAGCAGCATGCTTTGCTTTTTTTATTTTATTTTTTTGCTTTACCTTTTAATCACTATGAACCCAGGATATATCTCTTAATAAAAAATCTTGGCAACATTCTTGATAATCCATTTATCATATAGTTGCCCCCTACAGTTACTTTCTACTTATGAATTGTAACCCTTTATGCAGATGATTCTGTGGTCTGCCTTATCATTTGTTCCCTTCTATCTTAAGAAACAGGATGATGAAAAGTTAGAGTACACAGTCTTTCAGAAGGGATTGCTGTCAGTATGAAAAGTAGAGGTAATAAGGAGACAGTGCAAAATGAATTGAACACTGAGACAGAGTAATGGTCTCCTGCTTTTAGGGAAAGAATAGCTCTATCTGGCATATGCAGAAATGTTGAGTAAAGGAAGCCAGAAGCTTTCAAGGCAGGAATCACTGGTCCCATTATGCTGGTTTTATGCTTGGTTTATAAATGATAAATATAGGCAATGTTATTTATTTATCTGAACAGTATTTTAGGTGGCAAAGCAAAAGTCCAAGTTAAAACCAGTGGTGATAGATACAGGGTTAGGTGCAGAATCGCTGCTGCTTGTGGTGGTGCTGCCAAGTGGCAAGCAGTCATGGGAGTTCTCCTGCCATTACTAGATGAAGAAAGAAAGGGAATTCATTTCGTTCATTTCGTTCGTTTAGTCGTTTAGTCATGTCCGACTCTTCGTGACCCCATGGACCAGAGCACACCAGGCCCTCCTATCTTCCACTGCCTCCCGGAGTTGGGTCAGATTCATGTTGGTTGCTTCGGTGACACTGTCCAACCATCTCATCCTCTGTCGTCCCCTTTTCCTCTTGCCTTCACACTTTCCCAACATTAAGGTTTTTTCCAGGGAGTCCTCTCTTCTCATGAGATGGCCAAAGTATTGGAGCCTCAGCTTCAGGATCTGTCCTTCCAGTGAGCACTCAGGGTTGATTTCCTTTAGAATTGATAGGTTTGTTCTCCTTGCAGTCCAGGGGACTCTCAAGAGCGTCCTCCAGCACCACAATTCAAAGGCATCAATTCTTCGGCGGTCAGCTTTCTTTATGGTCCAGCTCTCACTTCCATACATCATTACAGGAAAAACCATAGCTTTGACTATTCGGACTTTTGTTGGCAAGGTGATATCTCTACTTTTAAAGATGCTGTCAAGGTTTGTCATCGCTTTCCTCCCAAGACGCTGGCATCTTTTAATTTCGTGGCTGCTGTCTCCATCTGCAGTGATTATGGAGCCCAAGAAGGTAAAATCTGTCACTGCCTCCATATCTTCCCCTTCTGTTTGCCAGGACGTGATGGGGCCAGTGGCCATGATCTTAGTTTTTTTGATGTTGAGTTTAAGACTCTCCTCTTTCATGGTTCTTTAGTTCCTCCTCACTTTTTGCCATCAGAGTGGTATCATCTGCATATCGGAGGTTGTTGATATTTCTTCCGGCAATCTTAATTCCGGTTTGGGATTCCTCCAGTCCAGCCTTCCACATGATGTATTCTGCATATAAATTAAATAAGCCGGGGGACAATATACAGCCTTGTCGTACTCCTTTCCCAATTTTGAACCAATCAGTTGTTCCATATCCAGTTCTAACTATTGCTTCCTGTCCCACATATAGGTTTCTCAGGAGATAGAAAAGGTGGTCAGGCACTCCCATTTCTTTAAGGACTTGTCATAGTTTGTTGTGGTCCACACAGTCAAAGGCTTTTGCATAGTCAATGAAGCAGAAGTAGATGTTTTTCTGGAACTCTCTGGCCTTCTCCATAATACAGCACATGTTAGCAACTTGGTCTCGAGTTCCTCTGCCCCTTCGGAATCCCGCTTGTACTTCTGGGAGTTCTCGGTCCACATATTGCTGAAGCCTACCTTGTAGGATTTTGAGCATAGCCTTGCTGGCGTGTGAAATGAGTGCAATTATGCGGTAGTTGGAGCATTCTTTGACACTGCCCTTCTTTGGGATTGGGATGTAGACTGATCTTTTCCAGTCCTCTGGCCACTGTTGAGTTTTCCAAACTTGCTGGCATATTGAATGTAGCACCTTAACAGCATCATCTTTTAAGATTTTAAATAGTTCAACTGGAATGCCATCACCTCCACTGGCCTTGTTGTTAGCCAGGCTTTCTAAGGCCCACTTGACTTCACTCTCCAGGATGTCTGGCTCAAGGTCAGCAACTACATTGTCTGGGTTGTCCGGGATATCCAAATCTTTCTGATATAATTCCTCTGTGTATTCTTGCCACCTCTTCTTGAGGTCTTCTGCTTCTGTGAGGTCCCTTCCATTTTTGTCCTTTTATCATGTCCATCCTTGCACCAAAGGTTCCTCTGATATCTCCAATTTTCCTGAACAGATCTCTGGTTTTTCCTTTTCTGTTATTTTCCTCTATTTCTTTGCATTGTTCATTTAAGAAGGCTCTCTTGTCTCTCCTTGCTATTCTTTGGAAGTCTGCATTCAATTTTCTGTAACTTTCCCTATCTCCCCTGCATTTTGTTTCCCTTCTCCTCTCTGCTATTTGTAAGGCTTCTTTGGACAGCCACTTTGCTTTCTTGCATTTCTTTTTCTTTGGGATGGTTTTTGTTGCTGCCTCCTGTACAATGTTACGAGCCTCTATCCAAAGTTCTTCAGGCACTCTGTCCACCAAATCGAGTTCCTTAAATCTGTTCTTCACTTCCACTGTGTATTCATAAGGGCTTTGGTTTAGATTATACCTGACTAGCCAAGTGGTTTTTCCCAATCTCTTCAGTTTAAGCTTGAGCTTTGCTATGAGAAGCTGATGATCAGAGCCACAATCAGCTCCAGGGAATAGCAGGGGCCAATAATGATGAAGGGCAGTAATGTTTTCTGCAATATATTCAGAAGTGGCATGTGATCAGGAGAGAGGATTCCCAGATCTGTCATTGAAAGATGACCCACTCCCTCTCCTATTCAGATCATGAGCCATTGACAGATCTTTGTCTCCTGTTAGAAATACCAGCTTTTGTCCATAAAGAAAAATAAATAAATTAGAGAAAAGTATTGGTAAGCAACATATGGAAGTTTTAGAAGTAAACATTGGCAATTTTATGCTTGAATCAAGGTCTAATAACATGGAAACAAAAGATTTAATGAATGAATGGCTAACCAGTGGGTTTTGATTAGTGGCTGTTGGCTTGATCCTTTGTCCTTCATTCCTTCCAAAGCAGCATCTTTTCTTACAAGGACAGCTAATGGTAATCTTTAACTTCAAGTGAGTGTAAATATGCTTGCACAACTTGGCACAGCTCTTCAGCTCAGAAAAAAATGTTTGAATGAGCTTGATTGCAATGTTTCATGTACAGGTGTCTTTTTATCCTTTCGAAAATGCAGTTGGGACAGGAATAAGCCAAAGATGCAGCTGCACAGAATAGATAACTTCAGGAGTAGAAAGGTCATGCTATCCTCTGAGTACAGATTTCTGTTTTAATTGCTAGCATGCATTATGGCAGGGTTTCTTATCAGCCAATAGTACCAAGGTTTGAAATACTTCTTTTTTGCCCCTCTGACCCTTTACGACTGGGATTAAGGCTTGCTATTTGCAGCACCAGCAAATAGCAAGAAGGAACTGCATTGCTGAGGAGTGTGCAAGCACCGCTTCAAAACTGCAGGTCTGCAGTTTAAAAGCATCTCATACACAGTATTAGTACAGTGCAGCTGATTTGGACAAAACCTAAAGTGCAAACTAATTTGTATGAAGTCTGGATCAAAACAAAATAACCAGATTAGATTCCAGAGCAATGTGAGTTACATTTACATATTAGTACAGATCTGGGCTACAAATCAAATGGGATGATGTACAATTTGATTCAGCCTGCTATTTTCTTTTAAAATCATTTTTAAAGATGCCTAATATGCAAAGCCTTGATGTTACTGGCATGAAATGTGTCAAGTTTCCTCTGCTCTTTAGGAACTCTCACGGCTCCAGATTTCATGTACAGCACTGCAAAAACAGATAGGGTTCTAATCATTTGATTTTCCATTGCACTGACTGTAACCCTGTACCTACCTTACATGAGGGAGAGACCATCTGAACTCAGCTACATTAAAACGATTTAAGCTTCAGTACAATGTACAGTATACTTATTAACGTGGGAATAGGCATAAATCTGGCTGAATTTCAGTAGGTATTATCATATAACTAAACATTATTAAGATGAAATGTAAGTAGTATATAAGTGCTTATGTCTTTTGCTGTATGTAATATATGTTAAAGTTATACTTCAATGCATTTTAAACTTCATTTGTACATTTTGGGATTCAGTTTTGTACACCTTGATATTGTGGAGTTCAAATACAATAACCTATACCCTAATGTTTTCTTTTGAACCTAATTTCTCCTGATATTGTCAACATAAATGGAAGTCAGGTATTGCCAGCCATACCTGTAGGTAGGGTAAGCTCTAACCTCAGGGTGAAAATGCTAAGAGACTGTGTGTGAATGAGAGGGTGTTATGTTGTGCAGCTGCTGTAGACCCTGTAAGCTAGATTGCTGCCTTTAAGAGTGCTGAAAGGTTTCTCCATGGCCAGTACAGTACAGAAGCAATATTCAGTTGCCAGTCCAGTTGGGTTTTGTACACAGAATAAGAAGAAACAACATCTACAGTACTTTTTCATATCAGGCAACAAAATATCTTGAGCAGGCCTGAATGCTGAACTTACAGACAGTGATGAGTCCAAATTTTGTTATGATTGTTTCACTTTATTTATATATAAATATATGGAATCTTCCGTAGGAGGTCTCTTTGCACTTCTTTTAGCCATCATAAGTCTGCTTCAGATGCTACACATTTTCAACAGGCAAGCATTTATAAAAGCATGGAATCTTCTTATAAGTGATTGAATATGACAACA
Source organism: Pogona vitticeps (assembly GCF_051106095.1). Classification (NCBI taxonomy): domain Eukaryota; kingdom Metazoa; phylum Chordata; class Lepidosauria; order Squamata; family Agamidae; genus Pogona; species Pogona vitticeps. The sequence goes on from NC_135784.1 coordinate 273,051,677, forward strand.
AAAACATTTGTTTTTCTGGGTGATTTCTTCTAAGGACAGTGTAGACTGGCGACTCGGATTTCACAGATCAGGGAATCCACTCTGGGTTTTAGTTTGAGTTTTCTAGAAGGCGCTGAACAGTATCCTCCAGATAGCTTCAGCACATTGGATAGCTCCTGCAAAAGTTAAAATCCACCCTCAGTGGCCTCCAATGAGTCTTTGGAAAGCATCCCTTATCTACAAATTCTCATATGGTTCTCAAATGAGCTACTGTTAACATTTTGTTCTGTAATTCATTAGCATGTCAACTTTACTGCAGATGCCAAAAAGCAAGGTTACAGAAAGCGAGATGATATCTAGGAATTTAACTTACCTGCATAGTGAAGGCTATGATTGGACTACAAAAACAGCAAACAATTGTTTCACAAAAATAGGAAATTACAACGATCATTTCCTGATTCAAAATGCAGGCTGTTCTTAGAATCATAGGGCTAGGTCCTTTAATAGAATTTCTGTAAATAGGATCAGTAACTAGAAATTGTGATTCCTAGATAGGAAAAAAAAACATGCAGTTCTCTCACTGTCTCTGGCTGAATTTTTTTTTCAATAAATCTAATGTAGAGGCTATAAATAGATTGCAGAGTTCAAGGAGCACTGAAATATTTTTTTTCCTATTACAAATATGTCTGCCATTTGACATTCACACCTCATTTGATGGGTACAGAGATGTAAAATATGTGTACCCGACAACTTACATGGACAAGGATTTTTCCATTGTAACAAAGATATTTATGCTGATGTGATGCTCCACCTCTTGGGGTAAACATTTGGTCTGTAAATGAATACAGGCATTCTTCAATTTAGCATTCTCCAAAGATGTACTGCATTCTCTGTTCCTCTTTCTAGGCAGTTTTGTTTTCAAGGTTAGATGGAAGTATGTTACATCTTTTGCCCAGTGCAGATCATTCTCTGTTGATCAGTTGTGGTGAAAACTCAATAGCGCTGATATTTTCTTTACTTTTGGGACACAACTGGGCAAGCTAGTGTCATCATCTTCTGCTAATCTCATAATACACTTTGCTGCAGTGGATACAGCCTGCAAGGTTAAAGCAAAATAAGAGCAAAGATGCAGAAGATGCTATCTGAACAAAATTAGGCAGAAGAGAACAGACACATGCAGAATTTACTAATGATTTAGACTTCAGTAGCCTCTTCCATGTTTCACTAGAAGGGGAGGAGACCAGCAGCAACATCTTTTGCATGGGGAAAAGCTAAAAGAGACCAAAAAAAGTAAAAAACCAACAAAACAAATTAAAAAAAACTCAGCAAACCATTACCATCCAGATGCGAAGACGGTTCAGTTAACCATACCGACTTCTTCTGCTCTTCTATAATGTTTATAGAAACAGGGTGCTGTGGGCCCAATTAACTGCAAAGGTTGTATCAGATGGCAGGGGTATGATGGCCTTTAGCAAATACTGGAGTGTGTGTGTGTGTGTGTGTGTGTGTGTGTGTGTGTGTGTGTGTGTGTGTGTGTGTGTGTGTGTGTGTGTGTGTGTGTGTGTGTGTGTGTGTGTGTGTGTGTGTGTGTGTGAGAGAGAGAGAGAGAGAGAGAGAGAGAGAGAGAGAGAGAGAGAGAGAGAGACTTGTTCCTCAGTGTAGTTGAAGTATGTCACAATCATTTTGGTAGCTGACGAAGAGAGTCCACACCAGATACTGCATTTTGCTCACTTGACAGTTCTAGAATACTGGACTGGCTTGCATATCTACCTATGTGTAAATTGGTCTATGGGATTGCTATTCTAAACTTAATTAATGTCTTTTACAAATGTTTTAAAAATCTGTGCAAAAATTCAAAATTACCATACAATTATAGCCAGCTCAAGAGTTGCTGATCCTATTCACATATGAGAACAATGATTTGTGAGAAGAAAACCAAAATCCACAGTTGCACAAATATTTCATTAGGACCAACTGAACAGGCACAGAAGTGTGAGAATTTGCATAACATCAGAGCATTTTAATTGGTTCTGACAAAGTTAAATGAGGAGTTTTAAATTTAAATTTATTCTGCATGCAAATACTTATGTATATACGGGCACATACACGGACAGAGGGTTTGTATACACATAGCAAATTTTTAATTGGAAAAAACAGAAGCTGAAGATTGGAATATCTGCATTACATCAAACGTTGATAGTGTGATACTCTTATCATATCAATATCTGAAGGCTACAGTATTGGCGCTTATTGAACTTAGAGCAATGGAAGAAACATTTCTAATTGATGATTCCATAACCAGGAAAAAACGTTATCTACATCCACTGTAATTGAATAAGGGACCATGTGCCATTTTAAATGCATAGGGCATTTATTTTGAAGATATATGCACCTATTTTAGACCAATGAAATAATCCTAACTCATGCCTATTCTGCAATATTGTATCAGGGAGTTTAACACCTCAACATCTTCCCAAAAGCCCTGCATAACTTTATGGACCCCCAAGGGAAAAACCAGAAGCCTATGTTCATCACAGCTGATTAATTCCAGAATGAAATCAGACAATTTTTCCAATCTTAATAAAATTTATATGGGTATCAATGTATGAGTCTTCAAAGTTTGAAAACATCCAAAAGTATTACAACTGTGAAAAATTGTAGACACAAATGCTTAGTATATGAGAACTAAACCTAAGTTGCAGGTAAATATTTAAGTCAGAATTCAAAATGCATCACTACTTTATGGAATGTAACCATCATGACCCAAGGCATTCCAGTGGATTTTGGATTCCATTCCAAAGAACAATATGTTGGGAACCACTTGCTTCTAGCTGGAGAAGAGCCCCAATTTCTCTAATATTTACTGAAATTTTTGAAACTGTCTGTTTTGTGTGGTATCTCATCCTTTCTTTGTGTGAGATATACGCATACCACATGAGGGGCTTGCGCTAGTGAAAAGCACTACTACTTGTACAAGGGGAGATACCCAATAATTACAGTATATTTCTGTTGAACAGGTAGTTTAAAAAAAACCCCAAGAGTAGCATTCATCATATACTGAACAACTTAACCTCTGTTTCCATCAAAAAAATATTCCTAGAAACATATGCATGCATTTCCATATGTGCATTTAAGTACATTGTCTGTCTTCCCATCAACCAGAGAATCTTTTGAGAGGTATGCTGTATGTTCTGTTTACATCAAAATAGCCCCTTTGCTTATATATCTTGTATACAAATAGATGCTGTCCTTATTCTTGGATGAATGCATACCGGCTAGGACATAGGAATAAGCTTGGACATCCCTTCTTGTGTTCATCACCCATAGAGTCCAAATGTCTGCACAAAATGTTATTGCGGGATGAAAGCCAAGCTTAGTAGCTCAAAAGAATGTTGCGCATAGCTAACAAGAGAGCTGAAGGGCTTTTATAGCTTGTAAATTACAGCAGGAGGAAGATGCTTCATAGCATCAAATAGTCAGGAAGGGATTCTTAGTTACAACAGCAGTGTGAATAGATAAGTACAGTAAGTTTGTTATTTACTCATCAGAGGCAATTCCTGCTTGACACATCTGAGCAAATTGGTGACAAACTGAGTACAGTATCTCTATGAATTGTTATATGTGGGTTTTTGTATTTTTTTTTAACATGAGGCTTAAGCTGATTGATCATGGGATTCCTTCTCTGTGTGTTTTTGTTCTTCTGAAGGGTTGTTTTTGTTCTTCTGAAGAGTTGTTTTTGTTCTTCTGAAGAGTTGGGGACAGCTATAGCTACAGATAAGCTGTTGGAGACTAATATGCAAATAACTTTTTTATCTGTACAGAATTTTGGCAAATAGATTTTGCTCTGTGATTTGTGTTTGTTGTTACGTGCTTCCAAGTCGTTTCCGACCAATGGCAACACTATGACTAAGCAATCTCCAAAACCAAAATGTCCTGTCAACAGCACTTCTTAGCTCTTGGAAACACAAGCCTATGGCTTCTGTTAGGGAGTCAATCTATCTCATATTTGGTCTTCCTTTTTTTTCCTGCTGCCTACTACCTTTCCCAGCATTGTTGGCTAACATCGGGGGAAATGTTTTGCAAAAAGTGTTTTGAGTAGGGCTACTCCTGTAGTGCACTGATATTCAGAATATGCAGATTATGTTATTCCTTTGGATGTTCTCACTTCAAAAATCGTGGCATAATTTCTTATCCTTTTATCAAATTCTTTAAGTGAAGCTGAGGCCAGCATATTGGTCTGTCTTTACACATCATCACAGAAACATTCTGTATTTTTTCAGCAACTTCCATTGCTGTCATTTTGTATCAATTTAGAAATCACGGTAGAGATTTTTATATTGATTCTTCTTATTGATTTGCATGTATGACCACTTTCATGACATTTTTTCTTCCTGAACATGTTGAAATAGGGTTGTGTTGTGTTTTTTTAAGAAATTCACATTCACATGTCTGTTTTTTATGCTGAAAAGAGAAGATACTGTATGAGACCAACAGAAAGCCTGATAATTAATAGCCCAAATTGTGTTGCAGTCACACAAAAGGCATTGCGTTTAGCAGCAAATTGCCACAAGTTTTAGAGTTTTCATATCTGTTGCACACTGAGTGGCATGACTCAGTACTGTATGTGACAGATAATGCCTGAGAAGATTTCTCAACTTATGGCAGTTTGCTGCTAAAAGTTGCCTCTTTGTGTAACTGTGCAAAAGACATGTGTTTTCCAAAGTGAAGGACTGAACGGCTGGCATAATAAAGATGGCACAATAGGGATGAGTATCGCCTTTTTCTGGCATTAGGTTTGAAGCCAGTTAGGGCTGAAATAATGCTTGAGATGCCTCTTCATCTGCCACCTGAAGTAAGGCAAAGATGTCCATCTCAATTGCTATTCCAGTTGAGAAATAATGAGGAATGCAATGAGCTGTTTTTAAAATATAACATTTCAAACTCTGGTATATATTCAGATGAATTCATGGGGACTGGCATCCAGGGTCCTGCTTCCTTCTCTCAGCCTTTCACTTTTCTGTGGCTTCCAAGCATCTTCATGGGGATATTGTGTTTGGAAATACAATGCTGTGACCCCAAAGTCTTTCCAAATGATGAAAACAGCAGAAACAATTTGTGGCTCTTTTTAGAAGAGAGGGAGGAATATAGAACCGTTTTTGTTTTCAGCAGTGTTTATTTAGTTTGCTTTAATCAAAAGCCATTATGTGGAGTCAACAATACTGAAAATACAGAATATATTCATGAAGACTTGAACGTATATGAAGATGTGTTGCCCACAAGCCAAAAAAAAAGTTCCAGTATTTGGCATACATCCTAGTCTTGTTCATTGTTGAGCTATGCAAGCTGCCAAAGAACTCATGCAAGTTATTTGCTTAATACAATCTGAACATCAAATATAAATTTAAAAATGTAACCGTTTATTTTAGTATGATTTTTAAAAATATGATTCACCATATAATGCAAGATTGTTGTTTTTTTCCCCAGATTATGCAATTAGCTTGTTGGCACAGTTAAAAATATAAGATGCACAAACAATTATGAAAAATGTTTGTAGGAAGACTTCAGATGAATAAAGAATATTTTGTCCAAGTAAATGAAGTTTTATACTACTCATATCAATATGAATAGTTCATATCAATCCTAATACTTTTTGAAGGAAATATGATGAAATAAGTATGGAACCCTTTTGAATTGTATCATGTTTATGGGTTTGTTTGCATTGTAGCTTTACTTACCAGCTGGCTTTACAAGATGGCTACTTAAAAGGGATGAATATGCTGGGTCCCCAAGTGTACACAAAAAGCCCTTCTTAGTGACACTTGCTACCATACACCTTGATTCTCTACAGAAACAAAGATAGCTTCTGGCCACATTTATTTAGTTGAGACATCTTTACTATTTTTTTTCCTTCCAAAAGAATTTAATAGTATGTATTTGTTCACTATATTTGTATTCCACCTTTCTTCCAGTGAGGTCAAGATGGCCTCGTGGCGCAGTGGTTAAAACGCTGTACTGCAGCTAAAACTGTGCTCACGACCTGGGGTTCAAATCCCAGGTAGCCGGCTCAAGGTTGACTCAGCCTTCTATCCTTCCGAGGTCGGTAAAATGAGTACCCAGCTTGCTGGGGGGGCAATGTGTAGCCTGTATAATTAAAAATTGTAAACCGCCCGCAGAGTGCTTGTAGCGCTATGGGGCGGTATATAAGTCCAAAAATAAAATAAATAAATAAATATCTGCTTTTCCCTGGATCTTCCTCGTCTCACTCTAGCACTATAACCACTATGCCACTCTATCAGCAGTGGTGCAGGGATGAAGGCCTGTGTTCCGCAGCAGGATAGCTTTGATTCCTGTACTTCTAAATGCTGATCCTGTACCAGAATACAGTACATGCAAGTAATAACTCTACACATGCACTCATCCATTATGCAGTGGCATCTATGCCCTGATTACACATTGTTTGCTTTCCTTTTATAGAAACAGTTCTTGTTTGGTGTTTTTTTAGGGAAAGACAAATGTTTCAGACTTTTCTATTAATCAAGCCATATTGAACAATATGTGCATAAAATTTTAGCAGCCCAAAAGTTCCATAGTGATTTCAGAATACATTTTGAGTATTCCCTTATGGGAAACTGATGTACAGATGTCCTTTATTCAGACTTCTATAGTAATAAGTGTTTTTTTAATTATATGTTCACCATGTTTTACCTTCCTAGCTATTCAGTGAATGCTATTTTAAAGTACAATTTATCCCCCTTCAAATGGTAATACAGTGGTGCCTCGCTTAACGATTACCTCATTAAATGACAAAACCGCTTTACAATGAAGTTTTTGTGATCGCTACTATGATCGCAAAACAATTTTCCTATGGGGAAAATTCGCTTAACGATGAATGGTTCCCTGCTTCGGGAACCGATTTTTTGCTAGACACCGATTTTAAAACTGCTGATCAGCGGCTCTAAAATGGCTGCCCGCTGTGCAAAATGGCTCCCTGCTGTGCTTTAGGACGGATTCCTCGCTTTACAGGCACCAGAAAATGACCACCCTCTGGAGGATCTTCGCAAAACAAGCAGGTATTTCGCCCATTGGAACGCATTGTACCAGTTTTCAATGCATTTCTGTGGGTTTTTTTATTTCGCTTGACGAGGATTTTGCTTAACAGCGATTTGAACAGAACGAATTATCCTCGTCAAGCAAGGCGTAGCAGTTAATACAGTTAGGGTGTGTGTACAGTTTGAGGTCTTGTTCACATGATGCCCCTACGTATCAGCAGAGGCTCATACATGAGTAATTGAATCAAGGGCTCTCATGTAAATTTCAAATTAAGGTGACCATAAATCCAGGGTTTTCTGGTTATAAAAAGTACTTAGGAGTGTTTTACCAGTCTCTCCTTCTGGCTGCATTCTGGAATTATACCGAATACCCAAGCTCAAGTGTACTTAATTCCATTAGCCATACACTTTTCTGGGTTATCTTGGCTGACCCTCACAGCCAGGCAATCCAAATCATTTGGGGTTTATTGATGTAATTTATTACATTTTTATCTTGCTTTCCTCCAGTGAACACCAGGCAATATACATAGCTTTCTTCCTCCCCACAACAGCCCTGTGAATTTTGTTGGGCTGAAAAATATTAGAGGACCAAAGACACCAAGTGAATTTCATAGCCCATTAGAAATTTGAACACAGGTCTTCCAAACCCTAACTATTGTACTACACTTCAGACAGCCATGCTATATGCACACCAGCAACATGGAACTCATTTTTTCCTGGGTGGGTGTCTTACATGAGTGCCACATATGAACAGATTTTTTGCCCTGTTTTGGCAAAAGTTGCCCTGCCTTTGAGCTTGTATTTTTGTTGTTATCACAGATGTCTGAAAGTACATGTGCGCTAAAACCAGCTTTCTTTGTCAGTTGAAATAATTTCAGTGTACAATCTGAGATTCTCATTTTGACAGAAAGTTGTCTGTTTTTGAGACTATATCAATGAAATCTTAGACTAACATTTACCAAATCCCAGGGTTCTAACTAATAATGAAGTAATGTAACAATTTCAGTCCTTAACGGAATGAATCAATCAGTGAGGTTGAAACATCTTTATGTATAATTTACTAAGATTCAACTCAGATCAGATGAGTCTGTTTTGCTGTTCATCAGATTCCTTACTTATAGTAATAATCCATAAAAGTGTTTGAGTTTTAGAGCATTTTATGCTTATATGCTTTTATTATTGTATGAATTTAGTCTTGCATTTACTGCTTCATTACTGTATGGTGTGTGTCTGTGTGTGTGTGTTAAGAATGACCAATTTGGACCAATTTGCAGCATTTTTTAAATCAAAAGTGGAGGCCATCCGCCGGGACCTCTCACCCTTTTTGAGTACAGTGAGTCGAGCTGAGATGTCCAGCGCTCCGTCTTGTCCGGTGATTTTGGACACCTTTCAGCCTGTTACGCCTGACACTGTCTCCAGGGCGCTCGACCGCTGTCGTGCCACCACCTCCTCTTTGGACCCTTGCCCGGCCTGGCTAATCAAAGCAGCCAGGCCGCTAACAACGGAATGGGCCACGGCTATAATAAATGGGTCTCTCCTTGAGGGCAGGTTTCCATCTGCCCTGAAGGAGACACTCATTAGGCCCATTAGGAAGAAACCTAGTTTGGCGGCGGACGAAATTGGCAATTACAGGCCCGTCGCCAATGTTTCTTTCCTTAGCAAGGTAGTCGAGAGGGTGGTGGCCGACCAGCTTCAGGCGCTCCTGGATGAAACAGATGCCCTGGATCCATTCCAGTCGGGCTTCAGGCCGCGCCACGGCACAGAAACGGCTTTGGTCGCCCTGTGTGATGACCTATTGAGGGAGGCCGATAGGGGCAAAGTGTCCCTGTTGGTCCTCCTCGACATCTCAGCGGCCTTTGATACCATTGACCACGGTATCCTCCTGGGGAGGCTCTCCGAGTTGGGAATAGGTGGCCTGGCATTGTCCTGGCTCCGTTCCTTCTTGGAGGACCGTCCCCAGAGAGTCCAGCTTGGGGAGAGAGTCTCGGCCCCGTGGCGCCTCAATTGTGGGGTTCCACAGGGGTCGATTATCTCCCCAATGCTATTTAACATCTATATGAGGCCGCTGGGTGGGGTCATCAGGGGGTGTGGTGCTTCGTGTCACCAGTATGCGGATGACACGCAGCTCTACATCTCCTTTTTGCCAACTGCAGGAGAAGCCGTCCTGTGCCTTCAGCGCTGCCTGGGGACTATACTGGAATGGATGCAGGAGAACGGGCTTAGGCTGAACCCGGACAAGACGGAAGTACTGAGGGTGGGCCCTCCCACAGTCGGGGCTCTGGGAAACTCCCTCTCTTTCGGGGGGGTGACTCTCCCTGCAAAGGATGGGGTACGCAGCTTGGGGATTCATCTGGACCCGGTGCTTTCCATGGAATCACAGGTGGCATCGGTGGTCCGCACCGCCTTTTTTCATCTCAGGCGGATAGCCCAGCTGCGGCCCTACCTGGAAGTGGGGGCGCTCACTACCTTAGTACACGCGCTCGTAATCTCAAGATTAGACCACTGTAATGCGCTCTACGTGGGGCTTCCTTTGAGATTGCTGCGGAAATTACAGGTGGTGCAGAATGCGGCGGCCAGATTACTCAGTGGAGTGAAAAAATTCCAACATATTTCGCCCACTCTGGCTGCATTGCATTGGCTGCCCATCAGGTTCCGCATCGACTTCAAAGTGTTAATACTTACGTATAAAGCCCTAAACGGTTTAGGGCCTCGATACCTGGCGGAACGCCTATTCCCACCAAGTTCTACCCGGATCACACGGGCGAGCCAGGAGGTGAGGCTGAGGAGCTTAACGCCGAGGGAGGCCCGGAAAGAGAAAACAAGAAATAGGGCCTTCTCGGCAGTGGCTCCTCGCTTGTGGAACAACTTACCTCCTGGTATTCGCGGAGCTCCCTCACTGGGCACCTTTAAGAATCTATTAAAAACCTGGATGTTTCGGCAGGCCTTCTCACCAGATTATCTTTGATTTTCTTTTCCCTTTTATTGTTTCTTTATTCTAATTCTTCTGTAATCTGTTGTTTTATTTTATTGTATTTTATATTTGTTGTTGGCCGCCTAGAGTAGTCCATTGGACTAGATAGGCGGGATATAAATTAAATAAATAAATAAATAAATAAATAGTCATTTTTTCTTAATCCAATATATCCAAAAGTCTTTTTATGGCCACACAGACTAACATGCAAACAAATGTATTTTGCCCATCAAGCGTTTTCTTGTAAGTACTTTTCTGTCTGGCATACCCAGACAGGATTTTTCTTATTTTATTTTATTTTCCCAGTGGAACTTTGTGTGACTAAGCTGTTTACCTGGGAAGTGGACAAAACATGGGCTTATGATTTTCTCTGGCCGGTGCTATTTGCAAGAGGTTTTTACACTGCAGAACAGATACACTGTTCTCCAGTCAGTTTTGCCACATGGGATGTCTTGAAGTATCTTTGACTCCCATTCTGGAGGACTACCAATAAAATGGATTTTAGACTTTACATACTGAATAGCATTTTCCTAGTCACATCTCAAAAGCACAGATAACTTTTCCACATGTTGGACACATAAATACCTACACAATAACTTTTATACATAAAATGTATATGATAGTTGAAGAGTTCTGGGAGTTGTAGGGTTGTGTTTTTTAAAAAAGTATTTCTATGGTCAATTACAGTTTCAGTTTATTTCAGGTCTTCTCTAAACTTTAATAGCTACTCAATGAACTGACATAAATAACCTCCTACTGAGTATTAATCAGTGTAACGGGAGCCCACTCTGTTTGAAGCAACCTATTTAGCCAATTGTGTCTTATAATGGCTCCTTTTAAATACTCAAGACCGAACCTATACACATTAGTTAGAATGCCTATATGGAATTTCCATATAGGCAACTGTGTGCATGCACACTCCTTTTAGACATTCTAAGAGTCAAACTGTACATGATGGAGAGCATGGCATTAGAAAATGGAATTCCTTAAGTGCTGAAAGATGTCTGAGTTTGTCACATCTCTTGTCATTTGCAAATCAGCTACCTTTGTTTTGTGATTCATTATCAGGAGGTAAACTTTTTTTTTCAATTATGGGTGCTAAGGTATGAATTTCTACTGGAATTATATCCCTAGTACAGAAATGTGTTGTGTGATTTGTGCTTTAATGATATGTTATCTTTAATGTATAATTCAATGTATAATTTGACCCTAGAGACTACGTGTTGTCTTGATGATGCCCCCTAATATGCATTCACCAAACATGCTTTGACGGCCAGAACATAATTAACATTATAGACCTATCTATAGGAGGAATACCACCTACAGTATTCTGGAAACAGCTTAAACCTGATGGTAGCTTTAGCCTAATTCAGTTGCTACTCTACCCCAGCTAGAGTAGATCCATTCAGTCAGTGTGATTTACATAAATGCTGGCTTACAATTCAGCACTTGATTCAGTAGGTCTGTCTACTGGGACAAGAAATTAGGTAGAGACTTAAAGTGCTGCCAAATCTTGCTAGATATCCAGACATTTCAGGGTGACTGTATTCAGAAAGGAATAATAGAAAAAGGAAGTGGACTTTGGAAAAGATACAGATAAAAAAACCCAGGTCTGCCAATCTTATTTTATTTTATTTTTGCAGATGGAACTATGCAATTATATTTTAAAAAAATATGAGTCCTCTTTAGTTGGTCCCACATGTCAAAGCTTCATAATGATTTTCTTGCTAATTTTATTTCTATTACTGTACTTCGATAAGTCATGGTCTCCTATATACCTCCATGAACAAAGTTCTCTTTATAATGCTATAGTAAACAATGAAGGCTAGAAAATGGCTTTTGTTGCAACAGACTGGATTTGACTCCTATGTTCTAGTTACTTGTCACACTCATAATTATATTTCCCAGAAGGTTACCAAGCTAAGTATAACATTAGCATTCAGGATTGTTCTTGGAGGTAAGGATGGAGCTTGGTTTTTAGAGAAATATGGTAATGGTCTGAAGGAATTAATCTAGGCTGTGGAGCTAAAAGTTGGGAGTTCTGTTGCCTTGGGCAAGCTCCACAGTCCCAGAATGCCCCCAGAAAAAGAGAATGGTAAACCACGTCTGAGTAATCTTTATAAAACCCTAAAAAGTATCATCATAACCCAGAACTAACTTGACAACACACAATTAATACTGATTGGGAGATTCTTTTTAGTTGTTGATTTAGATGTGTATTTGGGGAGGCTTGAAAATATTAATGCAAATGTATGCTATCGTTAGAAGAAAGTTACAGAAAAAAATTTAAATAATAAATAGTTCCTAATGCCTCTAATGGAGTATGGTTCCTTCCCCTTAGATATATTTCCAGTTATCTTCTAGAATTTGACCACAATAGCAGAATTTTTTCCGCATGCTGCATTGTTGGCAAAATACGGACCGAATGTCCTTAGGACCAAGACATTATTCAGAGTTTTTGACAGCTATTGAATCACAGTTGTAATTGAAACTTCTCAGGCTTCCTATACTTTATGCAGGAATTTCAAGTTAAGTGAGGAAGTTAAGGAGTGGTTTTATCCCCAGTGAGTTTCCATGGCTGAGCAAGGATTTGAACCCAGGCCTCCTGACTCCTACTCCATCAGCCCTATCACTACGTCACATTAGGTATCTATCTGCAAACTACACCTGTCTAAATAATAGGAGTCATGATATATAAAAGCAGATGTCCAAAAGATCAAGTGCACTACAAAAGTATGCTCACCTTTTAAAAACCAAGAAAGGGCAGAGTATCAGTCATTTCTTTTTTCCTGTGGGCCACTGGACCATGAGAGTAAATAACAGTTAACAATAATGTGGGCTGTCAGCAGCATCCTTCATTAACATAAGAACCCTAAATATGGTTTCTAGTTGAGTCTAAGAAATTCAGGAAGTGGTTGAGGAAGCAGAAAGGTAACACAGGTCAACAACTCTGATGCTTCTGCCAAAGTGTTTTCTTTGTCTCTCTTTCAGTTAATGGCACCGTTGGTTGTGCTTAGTATCACTACGCAACATTGAACCTCTTTAAGGTCAGAATACGGTGCCCAGCGCCTTTCAGAACAAGCAGTCAACAGTTAGACAGATGGTGCTGAAATATTCAGTATGTTTCTAAATTTTCTTTAGAGGAATCATGTTGGGGGTTTTTTAACTGCTAGGTTAGCATTATCTTTTCAAAAACACTGGACTGACCAGCCATAAATGTCAGTGTTTTGTATAGAATCCTGCCAGACCAACAAACTTTACTAATGAATGGGCAAAGTTGAGATTGCTGAATCTGTTCTGTGCCGACATTGCGGATCTAAATAGAGGCTGCATTATCAGTGCTATATCCTCTGCTACATCTGACCAGTCTTGTGTTAACTTTCATGTCTTCTTTCATTGCAGTGAAGTTATCTGGCATTCTTTTATAAAGATGGAATGGACCTGTCTCTGCTTACTCAGTAAACTGCACAAAAGCAGGGATAAAAGGCTTATGATGAATACTAAATTGAATGGCTTAAAAAAGGAAGATTAGATAAATTCATGGAAGTTGGGCCATCAGTGGCTACTAGTCAGAATAGTTATACAACACCTGAAGTATCACGAGCACGATATGCTTCTGTGTATCAGTTGCTGAGGAATGCAGGATGGAGTGGAATTCTTGCCTTCCTGAAAGGCTTCCCATAGGCAAATAGTTGGCCACTCGGTCAAGTCAGTGCTGGACTAGATGGACCTTTGGTCTCATCCAGCATGGTTCTTCTTATTTTTATGTTCTTAAATTCTCTGGTTCCATATAGCTCAGTTGATGCACAAGAGCCTTTAGTGTGTTACTGTTGTTCTTCAAGGCTTACATTATTGGCAGTTGAGATAGAGATGCTAATTCTTCATGAGCAATTCTTAGGGAAGGAATTCTGCATCGGATGAAGTTGGCTGCAGTCTGTGGTAGCTTCTGTGAAAGAACATCTTCTAGGCATTAAGGTATAACTAGCCTCTTAATTGTCTTTTCTTTCTCAGTGCTCTTAATAAGATTATTTGATGCCTGATGTTGCATTCGGTGGAGAAATTTCATCACAGAAGATTTTTTTTCCCCAACAGCAGCTTAGGCCATTCTAAGTTATCTGAGGCATGTTTTTTATTTCCCCTATCTTGGTGAACATTAACAAAAATGACACTAATGTCTCTGTTTAATTATGTCTTTCTGCATCATTGGTTATTTATACTGCACACCATCTGGAGTATCTTGTGAAAAAAGATGGTATATGATTTATTTTAAGCAGCAAAGAAATAAGATGTGCAATGCGTCATTTCTGTTGTGTTTTGTTTAACACCAAATCTCTTTATGCCCATTTCTCACTTCTTGATGATGTGGCTTAGGAGGAGTTACATGTGGCACTTCACCTGCTGCCTCCTTAGGCGCTTGGACCACACAAAACACAACTGCAGAAAAAGTCCATAGTTTCAGGCTATATTGCCCTTCCTGTGAAATCTCTGTTGTCTTTTGGGGTGGGGTAATGGGCTCCCCACATACTTCTTTCCCCATGTGTGCAGTCTCAGACTTGCAAAGGGAGCCTGGTGGGAGTCTGAGGCAATAGGAATGGTGGCAAAGATGGAATAGGCCTTTACCTCCTTCTCCTCCAACTTCACACAAGAGAGATGAAATCCAATTGCAAAGATTCCCCTCCATGCAAGTGATTAATACTTCATTAAAGAGGATTATGTGTAATAGCTTCTTCAAATGTTATGAATTACTTCTTCAGTGCTAGAGTTATTCATCTTCTTTCTCTAAAGGACAAAAATTGAGAGAATAATTTTAAGTGAAAGAAAATGGCAATTCAGCTTTTTTTAAAATAGCTGCTTGTCTTTCACAGTACTGAGCAGAACATTCAAGTGATTGTTTAGTACCAGAGTTCCAAAAAACAAACAAACCCCAAAACAATAACAATAACAATGCAGAATTGAAAAAATATATATATTTTAAGTACAACTCCCAGAATCCCCCAGATAGCCTGACAGATTCAGGTATTTATGATCCAAAATGGTAACTTTTACAACCTCTGCACCTAAATATAAGGATAATAGATAGTATGGTGAGTTTATGAATATGTTCACAATTTAAAAAATATATATTGCAAGATAGCAATAAAAATAAACTGATAAATTTAGCTTTAATTAGCTAAGTTGCCTATTCCGAAATGCAAGCAAATGAAAAAAATAAGTTTTCGGTTTTCATGGGCCACCATGAAAGAGACTAGAGTATAAATACTCTAGTCTCTTTTATAAACTAGTGAATCCTATATTAATAATCTTAGAACTGCAGAGCTGGAAGGGAACCTAGGCGTCATCAAGTCCAGCCCGTCAAGGAGGCTCAATAGGAAACTGGAATCCAAGCCTCTGGCTCCATAGCCAGATACCTAAACCACTGAACCATTCATGGTGCATATCATAAATTGTTTCTTATAAAGTGTCATAAAAAGAACAAAGTATTGGTTTCATTTCTCTCACTCTTGTGCCATTCCCAATTGTCAGACAAACTCCCTGAATACTACCTGTAAATTTTCCTGGACAATAGCAAGAAAGCTGCTTATTACTGTACTTTAACTGACAGCCACTTCCAGGAATGTATTCCTTATGGCAGCTCATTACAATTCCAATATCAGGTTCTGAAAGTGATCTGAATTTTGAAGAATTAAGATTTCCCACCTGCTCACAGGGGTTTCAAAATATAAAATATGAAAGTAGTTTACCATTGCTGCCTTCTGCATAGTTCTATGAAAGTCAGTTTGAATGTCACTTCTGTTGTCTGTCAAAGGCCCTCCACCAGGGTATCACCTTCCACTACCATTACTACCCTGCAGCTGCCTTTCAGGGAGTTTCTCTACCTTTTCAGCATTGAACCTATCAATTCTCTCCTGCAGATGTGACTGTTGATCCTGACAAGAATGGATGTATCTTATTCTGGTGCCCAGTCTGTGACCATTATGCATTGGGTGACCCTGCTAGTAGTTCAGACTCATAACAGAGTATAGCCTCCTGATGGCATTACTCTGATCTTCTCTGACACCCTCAAACCACATCATTACATTAAGGTGTACATCCAAGTAATTCCAGGGAATGGAAATTTGGTGTAAAGCAAAAGATCACCAGTCCTTCAGAAAACAGAGAGTGTTGGTGCAAATCTACGCTGGTGGAAGCTAAATACAGTATGTCATCCACTGGCATGAGTAAAATAAAGTGTAAAATTCCTATTCCCCTGTTTCAGATTCTGAGACACCCCCTCCCAAGACTCATTTTGCCCTGGGAAAACCTTTGAGAGACTCAGGATAGTGTGTGTGTGTGTGTGTGAGAGAGAGAGAGAGAGAGAGGGAGGGAGGGAGGGAGGGAGGGAGAGGGAGAGGGAGGGAGGGAAGGAAGGAAGGAAGGAGGGAGTTCCCATTTCTCACAGTGACTGGATGGATGGATGGATGGATGGATGGATGGATGGATGGATGGATGGATGGATGGATGGAGGGAGGGAGGGAGGGAGGGAGGGATGGATGGATGGATCCCCACAACTAGTCCTGAGGTCTCCAAAGGCTTTCCTAAGACAAAAGGGAACCCTGCAGATGGGATTATACAAGATGGGGTGTTTTTTTCTTAAACTCTGCTCACTCCATTCTCTCTAGAAGGAATACAACAGTTAAATATAGAGGCAATGTACTATTTTATTCCATTTGCATTAAAGTCTCACATCTGTAGGGGACAGTGGGAAAACTGATGGGACAACACGTGTTCCATCTATGCCAGTTTTAGATGTAAGGGTCATCGTTTAGGAACCAGATACCTGCTTTAAACACAGAGGATACCAGGTTCAGTCCCCGTTGCCTCCAGATAGGGATGGGAAAGATACCTTCCTAAAACCCAAGAGAACCATCGCCAGTCACTCTTAACATCATTGCAGAGCTATATAGACCAATGCTGTGCTCCAGCAGAAGTCAAATTCCAAGGGTCCTATGGAATATTCAGGTCTCAAATCTTCTATCTATTAAGAAATGTTCAGGTTTAGAAATGTTCTCACCGGTAGTGAAACAACCAAAATTCTCAGCTATTTTCACTGGCCAAGTTCAATGAGTACAGCTATTCTCAATGTGGAGAGGATCATAATAGTAGAGCGGTGAAATATAGCTATTAAAAATCTGATGTACCATCACACATGTTCTTAATTCTCTTTCAGTTCCTTAGGCTAGTAGCCAGTTGAGAACAACAAACAAACAAATATAAATATGACCTTCAGCAAACTAGATTTTGTGATATAATCTTTAGAGAGGCCTGCCTATTCTTTTGACATGTTGGCAGAGGAAGGATGTACATTGTGCTAAAACAAGCTTGGATACTTATTTCATATGGCCTGTTTTGCACTCCTGAACAAAATCAAAATCCCTGGTCACTCATTTACATCTGCCTCACTACTTGTCAGTATGGACAAAGTAAATATTCCCCTTCCCTTTCTTTTTTCTTTTCCCCCCAAACTTACTACAAAGGTTGTTGTGAATCCTGGGCAGCAAAACTAAAGCTGGGGAAAGAGGACAAGGAAAAGGGCTTGCATTCTTTCTCTCTCTGGTCTCTTCCTACCATTAACCAGGCGGCACCAACAATGTGAGCATTGGCAACCAATGCAATAACTTATCTATATTTCTGTGGTTTGTTTGTTTGTTTGTTTGTTTGTTTGTTTGTTTGTTTGGGCAAGGTGCTGGACTGCACCTTTGGGCAAGGTGCTGGCTCTTAGTTCCAGGGCTGCTGGATCAAACAGGTTACGTGTATTTAAATCCAGGTCAGACCTGATTTCAGGTCTGATTATGTGACTGGGACTGTTTTGGTTGCTTTGGTGGAAAACCTATACAACGAACTGATTGGGAGGAGGGACTGTGACCCTGTTGGATCTGCTGGACCTCTTAGCAGCTTTCAGTACCAAAAATCTTAGCATCCTTCTGGGTTACCTCACTGGAATGAGACTTGGAAGCACTGCTTCACAGTGGTTTCTCTTCTTCCAGGAGGCCAAACTCAGAAGGTGGTGCTGGGGGACTCCTGTTCATTGTTCTCCCTTTTGCCCTTGGGAAGCCCTTGAGAACCTTGGAATGGTGTGTGTGTGTGTGGGGGGAGACTTAAAAGTACTGTAAAAAATCACTGCTGGAATGCCTTGGAAATTATAATGGGACAGGAAGCTTTAATTACTGTATTTTACATCCGGGTTACATTGCACAAGTTGTGTGAACAGAAATTCAGCCATAAGTTAGATCAACATGCTGATGAAGCCATATGGATTGAAATGCAAATTGAACTGTCTTAGGTCCTAACTCCATACAGTAATTGTAGTTCCTCCTGCCCTTAAATATAGTGATTAATGCCCATGGAGGAATGCTGCTGAGATTCTCCTGCTGCAGAAAATAACATCACAGATTGGCTCAGGATACCATTGCAGTGCCACCGAGCTTATTGTGCCCACTAGTGTGTTTGTAAGAGAAGCAGCTCATGGATTAAACAGCAAAACTGCTGAGGTTTAAAGAAAACTGCCTGTAAAATCCAAGCTGGGTCCAAACTCTGACAGAGTGCCTTCCATATTTTGAGGGGGCTTAATCTCCCCCTATGTTTTAAATCCACTAAATTTCTATGGATATAGAAAAAGAGAAGTTACGGTGCTTTTTCTATGTTAGACCCATGGTTCCTTGTCTTCTGGTAACAAAATCTCTTCTGGTAACAAAATTATTATTTCCAAATGCATTTTGAAAGGAGCAAGAAAGGAAAGGAGGGAGGGAGGGAAGGAAGGAAGGGAAGCAGAAAATGCCAAGCTGTGATACTGATGCTTTTAAAGGACACGAGGAGCCAAACCTTCTGCGTAAGAACACTTGCATTTTGTGCCTCATCTATTTTGGATCTTCATTTCCTTAATTACAACTCCGAGCCTGGCGGAGATTTCCCCTGCAGCTCTCAGCAGCACTGCTGACTGCAGAGACCCTACCTGGCACACAATTTAATGCGTCAGCATTCCAGATAGAAATGAATGAAAAATCAATCAGGGCAACTGCAGTGGCAACACATGCAATTCTAACCTACTGTGTGCATGGTTTTCAACATTTCACTGTAGACTAGACTCTAAAATGGTAAGTGTGCCTGAAATAAAGTATGCCTTTGCTGTTCAGTCTGTATACTTCCTAGATTAAAGGAAGACATCACACTTCTGTTCTATGCTATATAAATTAGCATGTAAAAAATCTCCATGTTATTATAATACAAACTGTATCTGACATATATACATACATGCTTTTCTATTGGGCTTAAGCAGAATAAAGACAGTACTTAACAAATCAACCAACCAAAGTCCACTGAATATTTAAGAGTCACAGTCACTACCTATTTTTGTTTTAGAATTTGCAAAGGATAATTGCATGTTTCCTGTTTAAGCTTTTAGTGGACAAAGTTATTCAAAATGCGCATCTCAACTTGTTAAGTGTCAGTTAGCAATCTCTGCAGTCAACTCCCTGTTAAAGAAGGTAATCTTTGCAGGGATTTTTTTTTCCTTGAATGTCGCTCACTGCTGTAACTTTTCAGGCAGAGTGGGTTAAATCTTCCTAGAGCAATGAGAGAATGATGGGGCTGTAACAAGTTGTGCAGTGCATCACTGCTAAGATATCTACATTTCACCAACTTCTTTGTGCCCCTCTCACAGTGAAGAAGATTCTTGGACGACAAAAGATGAAGAGTTTACTTTTTCTGGTGCTGATTTCTTTCTGCCGGGCTGACCATCACGCTGCCAACTTCACACTTGAGCATGACAGAATTATTCACCTCCATGGTAAGTAAAAGAAATTAAACAGCATGTGTAATACTACCAATTTGCTACAATAGCTTTGCTATTGCATTCCATTAGTATACTGTGAACACTGAAACTTGCGCTGTTTCTAAATTGGAACTGCAGTCATTCAGTATGCAGTCCTACAACAATTTGAAGCAGAAATAGTACTTGTTCAAAATCAAAGTGCATGCAGGTTGAAAACTGTAAATGAGTAGCTGTCTTAGACTGAAATACAGTTGTCTTACTGTGGAATAAATATGATCTACAATACATCAGAAAGCAAAGACCTTTATGTGATAGATACACAATCACTAAAGCACAGTATTAAAAAGACATCTTAGTGGACAATGTGAAAAGTAGCTTACCTCACTAAAGAGATGCCTTTCCATATCACTTTGATTTGTACGAAATGTTGTGTTGCTCCTCTGCATAATCATACTGTGTATCCATTTGAATCTGAAAGCTGTGTGAAGCTTTCAGCCTGCAGTGCAGTGCAGCTATTTTTCAATTCCAGCTTCAGCAGTCGAGGGTCATCCTGTATAGAGGAAGCCAAAACAGTTATTAATGCAAAAGTGACAGGCACAGTGAAAGACACTGAGTTTCTCTCATTTGTATACATTAATTTTGACCATTTAAATTATGTGGCCTCTGGATTAGGCATCATATAAAGTTTGAAGGTTCAGTGCTGCTTCTTTAACGGTGTTTGCACTTTCTGCAAACATGTGCTGTGCTGCACTTTGAGACAAGAAGGCTTTAATGTTTCCAGTCCTCTCAGTGGGGATTTCAAGCATCCGGTATCTATAGGTATCAGATCCTTTCTTCAAGGTCAAAAACAGAAATTGCACTGGATTGGCATGTCGGGGGCAGGTGGTGAAAAGGAATACAAGCTATGTGGTTAAAAGAAGATGTTAGCAATGTAACTGAAGATAGAAGGACTTTGTGAAAAATGTTAACTGGTGCATTGCTAAGAATTCAGCTCTTGTTTTCTGTGCTCCTGTCTATTTGATAACAGTCCTTTCGGACCATAACTTTAGTCTTTCGTACCAACATTTATTTGCCTCTTGAGCGGGGACCACTTGATGACTGAAACCCTTTTCAACTGCCCCCAGCTTTTTAAAAAATTTGTCAGTGAAATGTATTACTTATGCCCCTGACAATATCCTTTTGTGATCTTTAACACAAGCATGCGTCTTTTCAGACAGCACTTCAATTCTATGCTAACTGTAGTAGGAAAATATCTTTATCTCATTTTATTACATTGGCATTTTAGAGGAAAATAAACACCCTGCTTCCCTTTCACTGATAGTCAAGGCAAAAGTAACAATGATCTCATGTTCTGTTGAATCAGAAGATGAACAGAGTGATGTTACCTTTTAAAAGTTCTCTGTCCATAACTTTTTTTTTGTCAAACATGACAGACTTGGTTGCATTTTAATCTACATTATCACTTCTAAGTGGCCTGGAAAAACAGCAGTAGTAAACTACTGCTGAAACTTCACTTAGTAATTGAGCACCAAGGAGCGTGAATTTTTTAAATAGCTATGGGTTTGTGCCTTTCTACTCTGCAGAGGGTTTCTAGAAAAGAATACGATTGATCATCTCTCTCAGAAATCCCAAAGAGGCAGCTTTTTTAGAAGTCTCCACAAGCAATAATTAGCAACAACAACCATGTACTATCTAGCTGATTCCAACTCACAACTCTCAGGGTTTTCTAAGTATAAATTACTCAGAAGTAATTTAGCATTCTCTTCTTGTGGGGATGCTCTGGAACTGTATAGCTTGACCAAGGCTACATAGGCTGGCTCTTCTCCTGGGAGCCACAGTGGGGAATTGGACTCCTAATCCCTGACTTGGCAGACGGATGCTCAGTGGGCTGTCCAGGAACCTAACCTAGCCAGCATGTTCAGTCACCCATGCTGTTTGGGATATTCTGAGAGTTGTAGTCCAAAAAAGCAACTTTATCCCCATATCTATAGCTGAGAACCTCAAGGAAGTGGTTCTTATTTCAGATATTGAGTGCAATAGAACCATAATGAGAGGAGATGATTCTATGCTGATGTTAGAAAGGTTATGCACAAGACAAGGCAGTCTCCAGAAGAGGAGGAATTATCACCAGTAGAAGCAACCAGGTAGTGGAATTACTTTGCAGGAGGTCATGCCATATGTTTTTCCCCCTGTTTGTGTCTCTTTTATCTCAATAATTTGCATTACTTTGCTTTCAGCATATGCTTGGAGATAGTTTTTTCCCCCCAAAATTCTAGAGACACAAATTTTCACAGGAGTTAGTGGCTATGGTTTTACAAGCTAGTGGATGTCACAGCCGAGTGATAATAACTCATGCATTTCAAACAGTTAAATTCAACTTTAGAGAGAGCATCTAGTGGTAAGGATAGGCAAGTCCAGTGGCCCAAGAATGACATGACCATTATGTCAGCATTAACACCTGCATATAGTAGTCCTAATCTTATGATTGTCTAGCAAAGTCTACAGAGTGCACCATGGAAGGGAAAAAAATGCTAATACAACAATACCAGCAGCATCCTTCAAACCTGTGCTGCCAGCACTACTCATGTTGCTCATTGCCAGTAACGTTCCCACGTTAGCCAAGCAGAGAAGGCTGCAATCAAGATGCAGTACAATGTAAGGCCTTTGTTATATTACTGAACAGAGTGTACTCACATCCTCTATATAAAATACTCAGCAAAGCTGCCAGTCAAAGTGTATAGAACCTATCCCTGACCCTTATTATTCTTCTACATGGCACCAGTGGAGTAGTGGTAAATTTAGAAGTGCAGGTGCTCATTTTAAAATTGTTGATAGGGACCTTTTCCAATACAATCCAAAAAATGCAGGCAGCTGGATTGGTACATGTTACCAAATGAAGAGGAAGTCTTTTATAAAGTTAATGGTTCTTAATTGTCCGTTCAATAACCCTCAAATATTTTGCATTACAACAACCATAGCTTTTAACAACATACTGGGAGAATCCATTTCTTTCCCAGCTACAGTGGAGACTGCATCTAAATTTAGAAGCAGCAGGGAAGCCTGAAGGCATACAGCAGATGATGTTCCTGTGAACTCTGGGTTAACTATACCATTGTATGAACTCTCAACTTGCCTAAGAGAACAGTTGGAGTCCTATGATGGGGTTGTTTCTATCTATATATAGGTGGGTGCAGAAGGAGAGGATGCTGTCTCCCAGATGTGTCCACTTGGGTATGCCATCCAAGACTATGGCAGACTGGATGGAGTGGAGGAGTTGCCATGGTATCCGGGAATCCCATCAGTATTAGCAGGATGTCCTTACTGTTGAATCCAGGCCTAGAGTGTATTTATCTGATAGTGGGACATAACGATAGGTTTGGGTTGGGACTGATGTACTGGTCTCCCTAAGACTCAGCATTAGCTCTGCCAGGGCTGATGGTGTTCATCTTGGCTGTGCTGTTGATGTCCCCCAACTGAAGACCCTTGTGGCACAGTGGTTAAACTGCTGTACTGCAGCCAAAACTGTGCTCACAACCTCGGGTTCAGTCCCAGGTAGCCAGCTCAAGGTTGACTCAGCCTTCTATCCTTCCGAAGTCAGTAAAATGAGTACCCAGCTCGCTGGGGGGGGGGGGGGGCAATGTGTAGCCTGCATAATTAACTTGTAAACCGCCCAGAGAATGCTTGAAGCGCTATGGGGCGGTATATAAGCAGTAGGCTTTTTGCTTTTATTATTAGTGTGGGACTTTAACATCCATGCTGAGACGGGGCTCTCCAGAGCAGCCCTGGAGTTCATGGAATCCATGATGTCCAGAGACCTATCCTAACATGTGATTGGGCCCACTCATAGAGCCACACATGCTTTGGACACAGTATTTCAATAGTATTTGGGGCGATTATGATCTGAAGGTGATGGACATGAGGTCCATTGCCTTGTCATAGTCGGATCATCATATGCTGAAATTTAAAGATGCAGGACATATCTGCTCTTGAAGGCTTGTTGAGCCTGGTAGGTTTTGAGAGGTCTTGGGGACTATCCAATTGACCTGGTTGGCAAGCCTGTTGAAGTTCAGGTTAATCAGTAAGTAGCACACGGCAGTGACCTGCGCACTAGACTCAATTGCTGCCAAACAGAATTTCTACTTTAAAGCTCATCCCTCTCTCTGGTTTACAGAGGTATGTCAAGCTACGAAGATATCAAGGATATCAAAATTATCAGTGAATCTGTAAACCAACAAGTGGATCTCTTTCAGGTGATCAGCAGCCTCTCTGCTCCTGGACAATTAAATTGGCCTCAGTATTGGAACTTGTTATCAGTTTGCAGCTCACTTTAGATCAAAAATAGAAGCTATCCAACGTGATCTGGACTGTGTCAGCATTGTGGTTCAGCTTGGGGAAGGGATTATTGCCTCCATAGACCCTCAAGCGTGGGGCTTCTCAGGGGTCATCTATTTCCCCCGTGTTCTTTCATTTCTATGAAAAGCCTTTGGGACAAATCATCCGGAGTTTTAGTGTGTGCTGTCACCAGTATGCTGATGACACACAACTCTATATTTCCTTCACTTCCTCTGCAGTGGATGCTGTCTGGGTGCTGGAGTGCTGCCTGGCCTTGATATTGAGATTGGACCAGAATGAACAGGTTGAAACTGAACCTGGACAAAACTGAGGTCTTGCTGGTTGGGAGTACTCTGTACAGGTTGAAGTGTCATCTCCCTAGGGTGGATGATTTTATATTTCCTCTTAGGGACAGCACACATAACTTGGGGGTGAACTTAGACCAGGTCTTCTTTTTGGAACATCAAATAATGGCCATGACGAAGTCAGCCTTCAATCAACTGTGTCTGATTGCCCCTACCTCAGTGAGGGATCCTTGACCACCTTTGGTCTGCACTCTGTTTATTTCAAGAATTAACTATTGCAGTGCTCTCTGCATGGGGTTTCCTTTGAAAGCTGACTTAGAAATTGCAGCAGGTGCAGAATGTGGCAGCCAAATTAATCACCACAGTTACTAAATTTGATCAGATGTCACTACTGGCGCTTTTAAAATACATTATGCCTTTCAAAAGATTCTGCTTGGCTGTACTACCAGTTTCTTCTTTTTCTTTCCTTTTCTTTCTCTCTTCTTGAATGTTAACGCTGGCAGGGCATTTCCTGATGAATCACTAGTTAAATCCCCCCTTATAATGTTTATGATTATCATTTAATCAAAATAGTTTTGGTGGTTTGTTCTCATTGTTTTCTTTTTCTGTCTCATTTAAAACAGATAGCATCTTCTGGCACAAAATGAGGCTAAATGAAAGATTTGAGGCCAACTGAGAGGCTATATACTGTATGGTATAATTTATCCGTAGTGACTATTCACCAATAGAGATTAGGGTATTCGTATTCGTATACAAATACCCCTGCACAACTGGAGTCAACAAGTTAAGCTGGAGTCCACTCATGTGTCCTCCACCGCCAGCAGCTCCGCTCTTCCTTCCAATCATTCCGGAGCGCCAGGTCAGCTAGCCGCTCCTGGCAGAAGGAGAGAAGACCAGTCTCCCTGCAAGGCTGACGAGTGGCTACCCGACCCAGCACTCTGGAATGATTGGAAGGAAGAGTGGGGCTGAGGCCAGCAGCAGATGGCGTGAGTGGACAGTCCGGCCCCAGGGGCTGGATCATTGTTAACTCCAGCTGTGTGGGGGTATTCGTACTTGTATACAAATACACCCATCTCTATTCACCAATAATTGTTCAGCAGAGAACAGTATCAATAAAAACTGCCAACTGTGTTTAGTCGTTTAGTCGTGTCCGACTCTTCGTGACCCCATGGACCAGAGCACGCCAGGCCCTCCTGTCTTCTACTGCCTCCCGGAGTTGTGTCAGGTTCATGTTGGTTGCTTCGCAGACACTGTCCAGCCATCTCATCCTCGGTCGTCCCCTTCTCCTCTTGCCATCACACCTTCCTAACATCAAGGTTTTTTCCAAGGACTCTTTTCTTCTCATGAGATGGCCAAAGTACTGGAGCCTCAGCTTCAGGATCTGTCCTTCAAGTGAGCACTCAGGGTTGATTTCCTTCAAAATGGATAGGTTTGTTCTCCTTGCAGTCCAGGGGATTCTCAAGAGCCTCCTCCAGCACCACAATTCAAAGGCATCAATTCTTCGGCGGTCTGCTTTCTTTATGGTCCAGCTCTCACTTCCATACATCACGACAGGAAAAACCATAGCTTTGACTATTCGGACTTTTGTTGGCAAGGTGATGTCTCTGCTTTTCAAGATGCGGTCAAGATTTGTCATCGCTTTCCTCCCAAGAAGAAGGCGTCTTTTAATTTCAGGGCTGCTGTCTCCATCTGCAGTGATCATGGAGCCCAAGAAGATAAAATTTGACACTGCCTCCATATCTTCCCCTTCTATTTCCCAGGAGGTGATGGGACCAGTGGCCATGATCTTAGTTTTTTTGATGTTGAGTTTCAGACCGTTTTTTGCACTCTCCTCTTTCACTCTCATTACAAGGTTCTTTAATTCCTCCTCACTTTCTGCCATCAGAGTGGTATCATCTGCATATCGGAGGTTGTTGATATTTCTTCCGGCAATCTTAATTCCGGCTTGGGTTTCTTCCAGTCCAGCCTTCCGCATGATGTATTCTGCATATAAGTTAAATAAGCTGGGGGACAATATACAGCCTTGCCGTACTCCTTTCCCAATTTTGAACCACTCAGTTGTTCCATGACCAGTTCTAACTGTTGCTTCCTGTCCCACATATAGGTTTCTCAGGAGACAGATAAAGTGGTCAGGCACTCCCATTTCTTTAAGAACTTGCCATAGTTTGCTGTGGTCCACACAGTCAAAGGCTTTCGCATAGTCAATGAAGCAGAAGTAGATATTTTTCTGGAACTCTCTGGCTTTCTCCATAATCCAGCGCAAGTTAGCAATTTGGTCTCGAGTTCCTCTGCCTCTTCGGAATCCCGCTTGTACTTCTGGGAGTTCTCGGTCCACATACTGCTGAAGCCTACCTTGCAGGATTTTGAGCATAACCTTGCTAGCGTGCGAAATGAGTGCAATTGTACGGTAGTTGGAGCATTCTTTGGCACTGCCTTTCTTTGGGATTGGGATGTAGACTGATCTTTTCCAATCCTCTGGCCACTGTTGAGTTTTCCAAACTTGCTGGCATATTGAATGTAGCACCTTAACAGCATCATCTTTCAAGATTTTAAATAGTTCAACTGGAATGCCATCACCTCCACTGGCCTTGTTGTTAGCCAGGCTTTCTAAGGCCCACTTGACTTCGCTCTCCAGGATGTCTGGCTCAAGGTCAGCAACTACATTGTCTGGGTTGTCCGGGATATCCAAATCTTTCTGATATAATTCCTCTGTGTATTCTTGCCACCTCTTCTTGACGTCTTCTGCTTCTGTTAGGTCCCTCCCATTTTTGTCTTTTATCATGTTCATCTTTGCGCAAAATGTTCCTCTAATATCTCCAATTTTCCTGAACAGATCTCTGGTCTTTCCTTTTCTGTTATCTTCCTCTATTTCTTTGCATTGTTCATTTAAGAAGGCCCTCTTGTCTCTCCTTGCTATTCTTTGGAAGTCTGAATTCAAGTTTCTGTAACTTTCCCTATCTCCCTTGCATTTTGCTTCCCTTCTCCTCTCTGCTATTTCTAAGGCCTGGTTGGACAGCCACTTTGCTTTCTTGCATTTCCTTTTCTTTGGGATGGTTTTCGTTGCTGCCTCCTGGACAATGTTACGAGCCGCTATCCAAAGTTCTTCAGGCGCTCTGTCCACCAAATCTAGTTCCTTAAATCTGTTCTTTACTTCCACTGTGTATTCATAAGGGATTTGGTTTAGATTATACCTGAGTGGCCCAGTGGTTTTTCCTAATCTCTTCAGTCTAAGCTTGAATTTTGCTATGAGAAGCTGATGATCAGAGCCGCAGTCAGCTCCAGGTCTTGTTTTTGCTGACTGTATAGAGCTTCTCCATCTTTGGCTGCAGAGAATATAATCAATCTGATTTCGATATTGCCCATCCGGTGATTTCCATGTATAGAGTCGCCTCTTGTGTTGTTGGAAAAGAGTGTTTGTGATGACCAGCTTATTCTCTTGACAAAACTCTATTAGCCTTTGTCCTGCTTCGTTCTGAACTCCAAGGCCAAACTTCCCTGTTGTTCCTTTTATCTCTTGGCTCCCTACTTTAGCATTCCAGTCCCCTAGAATGAGAAGAACATCTTTATTTGGTGTCAGTTCTAGAAGGTGTTGTAAATCTTCATAGAATTGTTCAATTTCAGTCTCCTCAGCAATGCTGGTTGGTGCATAAACTTGGATTATTGTGATGTTGAATGGTCTGCCTTGGATTCGTATTGACATCATTCTATCATTTTTGAGATTGTATCCCATTACAGCTTTTCCCACTCTTTTGTTGACTATGAGGGCTACTCCATTCCTTCTACGGGATTCTTGCCCACAATAGTAGATATGATAATCATCTGAGCTGAATTCGCCCATTCCTGTCCATTTTAGTTCACTGATGCCCAGGATGTCGATGTTTATTCTTGCCATCTCCTGTTTGACCACCTCCAGCTTCCCAATGTTCATAGATCTTACATTCCAGGTTCCTATGCAGTATTTTTCTTTGCAGCATTGGATTTTCCTTTCACTTCCAGGCACGTCCACAGCTGAGCGTCCTTTCGGCTTTGGCCCAACCACTTCATTAGCTCTGGAGCTACTTGTACTTGTCCTCCGCTCTTCCTCAGTAGCATGTTGGACGCCTTCCGACCTGAGGGGCCCATCTTCCAGCGTCATATCTTTTAGCCTTTTGTTTCTGATCATGGGGCGTTCTTGGCAAAGATACTGGAGTGGCTTGCCATTTCCTACTCCAGGTGGATTGCGTTTAGTCGGAACTCTCCACTATGTCCTGTCCATCTTGGGTGTCCCTGCACGGCATAGCCCATAGTTTCTCTGAGTTACTCAAGCCCCTTCGCCACGACAAGGCAGCAATCCATGAAGAGGAAAAACTGCCAACTAATAATATTTAATTAAAGTTTCAGAGGACCTTATGGGACTTACGTGAGAGTAAAGGGGGCTTCTTTGTGAGTCAGTTTTATACAGGCCTTAGTGGTGGGAACAGCATTGTTGAGAAACTGGTAACGATGGTATAAATGTGAAATCTGCCACAGTTAAAGTATGGAAGCTACTTTTGAAACCCAGTTCCAGTTGACTGTGGTAAAACAAAGCCTCAAAGCACTAGACGTCCTTCAGAGAACAAGAATCCTGCACCTTTAATAGGAAGAGAAGAGGAATTTTAGCAAATGTTGCTTGCCATACAAATTATCTCTCTCCCCCCCCCCCACCAGAACTATTAGAGGTGCAGAAGGTCTGTCCTTTTTTGGACAGCTGGCCACCCTAGGAAGCAACTTACCTCATCACTTTGAGATTTAGCATACATTTCATTTTCCCCTCAGCTATACCTTGTCTTTGCTGCAAATTATTATCTGTACAGCCATATAAAAATACATCAGAAATGCATCTGTAGTTATATGCCCTTTTGACTTACACAACAACAACAAAAGATGCATTTGTCACTGACCATGAGTTTAACAGTGGATGACCCCTTCAGTATTTTCTCTTTCTTTAAGATTTCAATGGCAACACTTGAAAAACAGAAAGCAGGCCATTGTGGTGCCACAGAGGCAAGGCTAAGGTGGCTGACTGTGGAAACAGGCAAGAGTTAAATGAACCAGAATCTAGATAAAGTCAGCTAACCACATCAGGCAAAACCCAAAGAACAAAAATTAAAAATAAGAAAATACGAAAACTTTATGGCACCTTAAAGACTAACTATTATATTTTAATGTGAGATTTTGTGGATCACTTCTTCAGGCATATGGAATAAAATAAAATACAGAGTTCACAAGTAAAACATTCAAAACATTCATTGGCTTTAAGAGTCTAGGGTTTACAGTTACAGTACATCTCATGTGCAGTAAATTATGATGTATGTTTGGCGTCCAGTTCAATTGTAAACATTCCCACATGAGGCAGAAAACAGACAATGAGGCAAGAGCAAAAAAGAGAGTGGAAGGGGCATTGTGAGAACAAGAACAAATGTGAGCTAACCATTTATCACAGCCAGGATAGTATAAAATCTGTTTTGAAGACTGGCAGGGCTGGAAGGAAATCGTACCTGGGCTTAAATTGTGCATAGATTTACTTACATTCATATGCTATGTGGAAAATTATATGTTGCTGATTGGGCTTATGAGAGCCTCACCATCTGCCCAGAGGGAGATTTGTTGCTAGTTCTGTTCCTGTGCTCTCATGATTTGTGCAATAAGAAATTATTTGAATAGTGATAGTACTCCAGCTCCCTGCCCTGCTCAAAGCTATTTGGTGCACAAAATTTGCACAATTGCAACACACATTTGTACTGAGCCAGTGAGCACCAGTGTCATTTGGGATGGGTACAAAGGTGACCAGGCTTTAAATGCACCTCACCAAGAAGAAAAACAAGCAGTCTCTTCCTCCAGCACTACTTGCCCTGCAGACTCTGAGAAGTTTAGGAATTCCTTGAGATTCTGAGACCTGGGAAATGTAAATGGTTTTGGCAAGGTGTGCTACAGGATCCCACACATGCACAGCTGCCAATCCCTGTTGGAACATGGTGTAAGCAGCCCCGTATCTCCAAGAAGATTTATGGGGGTGCCGGAAATTGGGACGAGTACGAAAACCAGACAAACCTCTAACTGCTGAGCAGAGCCACTTGGAACTCAGCCGGGTTCTGTCTAAATTTTCTTCCTCAGAAGCCAATCTCCTTAGTAAGAAAGCAACACACACAGACACATACTCAGAACAATCTGGCTCTATAACTTAGGGTAACAAACACACGTGGCCAATTAGACATTCAGCCCGTCTGTGCAAGAACTAACACCTACAGTTTCAAACATTACTGCTTTATTGAAAAGATTTGCTTTAGAAAAGATTTCAGTTGATAGTAAAATAGTTTAGTAGGTACATTTTCATTCAAGACCAACGGAACACTCCACTCCCCCCACTCCAGCTGAAAAAATAAAGAAATGAAACTATGCTAACTAATATAAAGGATAACATAGTCCATCTCATGTGTCTTGGGTCTTCAAAGGCTGATGCTAGATGAAAACCAGTCCATGGTAGGAAAAATAGTCCATTTAGGGAAAAGCACGTGTCTGCCCCTTTCTCAGGCAAACTCCATCTTTCTTCTTCTCCTCACTCTTCTTCTTCCCAGAATGCCTCCTGGGTCTTGTTGTCCCCTCTAACTTTCTCATGGAGCTTCAGTTATTATCATTCTTTGTAGCAGAATTATTTTGACTACGAAAGTCTCTGCTCTCTACTCACCTTAGCAACGAGATAACCAGAGAGCGAAACTTCTCTGAAACAGCATGTAAAACTTTCCTACTACAGAACAGACTTTAAATCAAAATGGATGCTATTGGGACAATCTTAGGACTACATATCCCATTCTAATACACATAAAAACACAAATCATCACACATGGTTACTGGGTTTTTTCACCACTTCTCTACTGTGATCCTTTTCCTACCAAAATAGCCTTATCAGGCAGCATCGCTCTTTTTTTTCTGTTAAAAATGAACAAACTGGTTGCAAACACACATGGCTGGTGGATCAGAACAGCTGCCACCATTTAACTTGGCTCAGCAGCTGCTTTGCTAAGCATTGTGTCTTCTACATGGATGTTTTTCATTTTTATTTCAGGTTTCTTCCACCTGTATGGCAGCCCTCCAAAATATGTGGAGGGTATGTCGTCTGCCAGAGGTCTGGAACTTACGGTACCACTGGGACAGGGCCAGCTTTTAACCAGCCATTGTTCTCTGGTGCCACCATGAAGCTCTTTGGAAGGTCATCTCATTTAAAACAGAGATAAATCTCTGAATCTATGTTTAATGCCACTAGTTCAAGCTTGGAATTCACTCAATAAACCAAAGCTTTAGAGGAGGGTAACAGAGAGCATATGTGGTAAAGAAAGCAAGTCAGGTGAAGACTGATTGAAGGAACTGAGTATGTTTACCCTGCAGAGCAACAGATGATAATGCATGATAAAATTCTTCAGCTCAACAGAAAAGCCAGCAGAGAAGTCTTCTGTTCCAGAAAGCAGATGTGGATATCATTAACAGTAAACACATGTATTTGTGGAAGCAGATAATGGACAGAGTGGCAAATTTTCAGTTGTAGATATTCTGGAGTATTAACTAGATGGCTTATTCAGCTCCCTTTTAACTCTATGATTCTCTGAAAAGAGGCTGTTTGTTTCAGTCACCATTGAATTCATGTTTGTGGGATTTGAGATTAGGTTTCCAGGTAAAATAACATGTCTTCTTCTTGAAGGCATGAACCTCTAACTGTTCAGAAAATAGAGGATCATATATACACTATTTCCCTTAAACTAAAATGTGATACATGTGCAAAAATTGTGATATATCTGTGGCAGTGTACGATGTAACTTGGTTTGCATCTTCACTTCCTCCTAAAATATCAAAAGCTACACTTTCTTTACATCTTATCTGTAGCTGTAGTTAATCTGTAGTTAAACTCTGCTCTCTTCCTTTTGACTTCTCTATTGTCAGTTAATAAGAGAAAGTTTATTAGAAGCCCCATCTGGCACTAATCTGTACAACAATAATGTAGAGAAAATTATTATTATTTTGCAATGTGTTTAAGGACAGAGGCAAAGAATTTTGGCACCTCATTTTCTGTCTGTCTTATGACAGAAATGAACAGAGCCAAATGTCCAAGCCAAATGTAAACAAAATCCCCCTGCTGAATATGCAGCTAATACCAAAAGATTCTTGATTACAAAATAAAACAAAACAATACAGAAAGCATAGAGCTGAGCCTCCTTACAGAATCACCCACATTTGCCAAAAGAGGTATGAAAACTAGCTAGATTCTTGAAGCTTTTTGGTGACCAGGTCTTCTTGTCCAAGATGGAGGATTGAGTACCACACCCTATCCCATCCTAGAATAACTGTGGGTGACTTGTATGGTCCATCTAGTTTAACACACCTATTCAGCTTACCCTAAAACATATCCTGTAGCTAATGAATTTTTTCTATTTCATTTATTTCATATAAAATGCCCCCAAAGAGATGAATAAATGTTCATCTTGCCTTGCAATGAAACAATGCAGCATACTTATTCAGGTCTTATTCAGGTTTTGCCATTGATTCTTCAAGCCACTGCAGACATACAAGTGGCTTCAGGAACACGCTGTAGGTCTTGCTTGCCTGCAACCATCTGGTTATATTTCCCTCCCACCTTGGTTCTGTATTACATGCACAATTTCCAGCCTGGATTAAAATGCAACTGAAAGTGTTCCTTAATTGGCTTATGATTTCAGTGAGTAAAGCTGCAATCATATGATTGCTTATCTGGGGAAGTAAGCCCCATGAAACATAGGAAAATGAACTTTTCTTTTGACTAAATATGCAGAGGGTAGAGTTCTCACAGTGGGTGTAGGATAATTATTTTAGTCAGAGCTTCTAATTGCAATGCCAGATCTGAGATGGAGGGTTAGAATGCTAGTTTCGAAGGAAAAGTGGAGACTTGTGGGAGGATTTGAAAGCCATCCAGTGGCCCACTTCAGATTCTTATGTTCTAGATCATGTTAACATATGCAGTACCACTGGCCTGTAGACAGAAAGTTTTCTCAAATATAGAACATAAATTATCAAAGGAGTCCAACCTGGGAATTCATACCTCTCCTATTCTTTGTATCATTTTTTAAAAGAACAACTAGTATCGGTGTAAGTCATATTAGCAGTGTTTCTGCTTCATTTTTTAATTTCATATCTGGCACCATGTAAATCAGGTTCTCCTTTCTGTCCCTTTGATTTGTTTGTTTCCAGTCAAAAGAAAAGGATGAGAATTGCATTGTGAACTTTGCCATTTAGTTTTTCTTAATTTAATTCAGTGAAGGGTTTGCAGATATTAATGTAGCTAAGCTTTCTTTCAGTGCCTTACAGTATTCTCAGAAAGTTTAATCAAGAAGGACCTATCCATAGCATGTATCTTTAGTATTGCTGCATGAAATTTTTAAATGTTAAATTTTTGTTCAATACTAAATTTCCTTACTTGATGAAATATTTCAGTAATGAACCTGTGGGTTGACATGCAACACTCTAGATATCTTTAACTGACAGCATTAGAATGTGAGGCATCCATGTATTTACTGTGTGCCATCACAGAATAAGAAGTATGAAACTGGTTTATTCAGGTATGATTTTTTTGGACCTAGAAACCAAATGGACAAGATCTGAAGCTGAAAAGGGTGACTGTAGGCTTTGTATAGATATAACATCATAACATCTGCCCCATGTGAACTGTAATTTAGCACTTTGGAAGTTAAACTTAAACCAGGAATCCCAGTTTGAAATTACAGGAAACAGTGAATAAAAACAAATCAGTATACTTTGATTTAACTAATTTATATATATACAGCATTATGATTCCTACCTGCACTATAAAATTGTGTGTGTTTACACTACCCCTTTGAGCACTCTGATTTCTTTCAAAGAGGCTGGGCAATTTGCAGTTTTGATGAGTGTATTCACTGGCAGAGCTACCATTCCTAGAGCCATGGATTAATTGTCATTGACCCAATTCAAGGCTGCAGCATTGTACACACTCTCCTATCAGGGGATAAGCATAGTCAGACAAGGTAGGATGGATAGGATAGCTTAACCAGGTAAGCATTCTTGTGTTGAGGTGGGCCCTTAGGATGTTATAGGGCAGAGCATAGAAAGCTCATCTGGACAGAACTGCTTTTAGGTCAAATTATTATGGAAACATGCACAAGGTGGTCACAAGGACAGGGCACATACAGATATTTTTGCAGCATCATGAAGGTACTCATGACATATAGATACTCAGACATTTAGAAGTCTTTGGACTGAGACAGTGAGTCTTTGCGTGAGCTGGAAATGATTGGAGATGAATGTGAAGAATCTCTCACACATGAAAATCAAACTTCATCTCCAGCACCACTTGTCCTGAGGTTGATCCATCTGGAGGCCTGAGAAACCACAACAGCTCCCTGATACTACAGGTGACTCCCTGAGACCTGGCAACTCTGGATAGTGTTATCAGTCTGGTGTGTTCCGAGATTCTTGTTGACAAGGCACTGTTTTCCCTTCCTTCTAATACTTCCATCTAAAAGTAGGGCAAGAATATTGGAGGTCTTTTTGGCTGGAAAACGGGGTCATTTTTTTTAAAGGGAAATTAATCAAGAGATCATGTATATGCTATTGATGGATTTCCCCCCGCCCCCTAAATTTCCTACATTTCTATCAAAAGTTAGACATACTCGGAAAGCTACAGATAAATTGTTAAATGATTTCAGATTTTTCAGATCAGTTTGTGTTATATGGAACATACTGTATGTAGAAAGTCTTATTTGCACAATTTGCTTAATAATACACAATGAAATGGTGTGTGTTTTTAACTACTGTATATAGCAGTCTCAGAAGCCTTTAATCTATCAAGGCTCTTATATGCAGTTTGCGTGCAGTGTGTGTGTGTGTGTGTGTGTGTGTGTGTGTGTGTGTGTGTGTGTGTGTGTGTGTGTGTGTGTGTGTGTGTGTGTGTGTGTGTGTGTGTGTGTGTTTGTGTGTAGAGGGCATTTATCGTTTTTCCTCTAAAAAGTTTAGGGGCAGTAATATAAGATTTCCACTGTCACACCTTGTTACAATGCACTGAATACTGTGGAATGTGCTTATGTTTTAGAAACAAATCCAAACTCTTTGTAGTTAAATTCTTAGACAGTTCATCCTACTTTCATCCCTTACTCCATCAAGACTTCTTTCCTGCACTATTTTATTGCTTCCTTGTTAATCTGGCCTGCGTAGCTCCAATGGTTGAGTCTATACAAGAGAGAACTATTTAAGTGTCCATCAGCTTTGTCTTCCCACTTCAGGTCTTAAAGGAAAAAAACTTTTGCATCAACGTAAGTTGGAGGCAAAATTGGTGGGACATGTGTGAGCCATATGTGTAAGGAATTTTTTCTAAGCCATTAAAAACTTTCTTTTCGATTACTCAGTTTGCAGTAACATCCTTATTTTTCTTGCACTGCATGAATGTTGGGTACTTCACTGCCTTATTATCACTAGTTATAAGAGACAGTTGGATCTGCAGACCTTTTTTTTGCAGAATATGTGAGCAAACAGGGATTAGAGGAGTATTGGAAGAGAGAGTTAGTTTGCCAGCTCGGCTGTCTGCCATCTGTCTTCAGCTCTGAGTATTTCAGGGTTTTCTCAGAGGCAGAAACATATTATGAAATACTTATGACTCAGAAAGGTCATTCAGCCTTCAAGACTTTTGAAAAGAACAATTTCCCTGAGACAGCTCTTCTGCACTTCTTGACATGGTCAAGTATCACTGAATGTTTCAAATAAAAGAATATATAATAATAACACGGATAACAAATCTGAAACAGAAGAAAGGTCTGGCTGTTAGTTCTCTTTGTTTCTTTCTTACTGATTTTAAAGACATATATATTGGCATTTCTGTGATAGCTATCCATATCTAGTGATGTAAATCCTTACTTGCCTTGTACATCCCTATGAGTACAAAAAATTACAAAATTATTTTCCTCCTCTAGTGAAAGAGTGCAAAGTATTTTATGGTACTGTAAGCAACAGAGCAGAATGGGAGCAATTTTTTTGTCCATATTAACCAAAATTGCACAAATAACACATTGACACTTTAATGCAAATTGCATGGGATGATGATATACGCTGTTTTCCCTTCTAACAATATGGTGTACCTACTGCCAGAATAGATCCCTATTGGGAGCCATTGTGGATATAGCCTTCGCCACAGCTCCATTTCACCATCAGAAGAGCAATTGCACCTCATACTAATCCCTTTGAGACACTAATTTAGGTATTATTACCACTTTTACTGCTGATTTGATTTACAAATGCAAGATGTGCTTGTGGGATTTTCTGCCTCTGGTGCCAAAATGACTGACTTTGGCTGCTACATGCCTTGACTCAGGGGAGTGGATACCATTTGCTTTGCCTACCACAGAGTGCAAAATACTCAGTGTTTGTTTCATTAAACTCTAAAAGTAAGTAAGTATTAAGCAATGCATAAATGTTTCATAAATAGTGCTCTGCACACCAAATATCTTTCTTTGCAAGTAATGTGTGAAAACAAGCATATAGAACACCATGTTCTACACCCCAAGGCATCACAAAGATCTAGACAATTATCTTTAAAGGCAAATTACATTAAAAGGACAAATTGTTTTGGTAAAGCCATATTATCTGTGCTTTTAAACATCCCTTAATTGAAAAGTACTTAATTGAAAAGTTTGGAGAAAATAATGTTTTCAAAGGTCAGTTTTCAGCATTAATAAGAAATCTTCAGGGGTACTTTGTTACTATGTTTTATTCATGCTTAAGAATACTATACTGTGTCATTGAGTCACAGAGTGACCTTGTACTCGCTTCTTTGCTGCAGCTGTGAGGTGGTATCAGTGTATTCTAATGGCATGACTGAAAGCAAACATGGTTTGGAGAGATGCATTCTGTGTGTTTGTCTTGCTGCCCATGACCTTGTTGCTTTTGTCATCTGGAAACATCTGCTTGCTTATGGAACCATAACTAAGACAGAGTGATCTAGGTACTAAAATGTAGAATGTGCAGAAATTTGCTGTTCGGAGGATGCAAACCCACCCATTAGTATTTGCTACTAGAAGGGCATGAACCCGACTGCATTGAGCATGTATACCACCTCCAGCTGCTCTTGCCCAAAGGAATGCAGAAAAAACACAAAACAAGCTGTTTCAAGGACAGAACCAATATGGTTATCATATTCTTAGACACAGGCATTTGTTTGATTCTTCCATGCTCCCACTGTTATGCTAAATTCACACGACTCACGTTTAACCAATAGGGCAGCAAAGCTGTGGGCGCCCACATTGCTAGTTAACAGCTCTGCTTAAGCGTCTTACTTTCTCTTGGCTGCCCACCTAGCCATGTGCAGGATGTTCCTGTTTTCATTTGTAAAGTGCAGGTCAGTGTTTCATACTAATCAATGTTTCTTTTCTTCCCACTTTGTAATCAGAAAATGGACCTCGCCTTCTCGTGGAAGCAGAACAGTCTAAAGTCTTCTCACACCGGGGTGGCAATGTTACACTGCCTTGTAAATTTTACCGTGATCATGCATCATTTGACTCAGGCACCAATAAAATCCGGGTCAAGTGGACCAAACTCACCTCAGATTACCTCAAGGAAGTGGATGTCCATGTTGAAATGGGATACCACAAAAAGACCTACGGAAATTACCAAGGAAGGGTGTTCTTAAAGAAAACTACTGAAAATGATGTCTCCCTTGTAATCACAAATATAATGCTGGAGGATTATGGAAAATACAAGTGTGAAGTGATAGAAGGTTTAGAAGATGACACTGCCATTGTATCGCTAAATTTAGAAGGTAAGCAGTCATAGCATAATATAGATTGCTTAATGGAATCATTACATGAGCAGTAGAAGAATATCTTAATATGACATGCAGCTTTTGAAACAATTTTAAGTGTCATTGCATAGAAGTATATTATGCTTATTAAACTATTTCTTATTTTTGTTTAGAGTATTCTTGCTTTGTTTGAACCTAACCAGACTTCAGCCTTCCCGTGTTTAAGACAAAGAATATTATGTCACCTATATGAACTGGTCTACAATTGGAGTAGGTCCATTTGAATCAATGGAACTTATAGAGGAGTTGACTCACTAAAACCCCATTAATTCAAAAGCTGGCCAGCCCATGTGGTCTTGGTCTAGCTGCACAGTCCTAAGGTGCCCCTGGAAGAAGAGAATAGTAAACCATTTCTAGGTATTGTCTATCTGGAAAACCCTTGATTTGATGGCACATGATTATTATTAGTAGTAGCAGTCTAATGTGATTTACTATGCAAAGCATCAGGATTTTGGCTGTTGTTTTCAGAGCTTGATAGAAAGTTGCATCTGATTATTGCCAGGCAAGTCAGTACAGGACTGTAGTTTTTGGATTAGCTTCTTAAGAAGTCTCTTCTACCCCCCTTCCCATTAACTTATTGGTGGCATGAAGGTGAATTATTTAGCTATAGTCAATATTTTTAGAGAAACGCAAACTATAAATATGAAAAGAAAAAAGTATATTTTTTGTGCATATTTTTTGTGCATATTTGTGGCACATTTCTTTTCCTCTTCTGTCAGTGTAAATTAACTGTCAGTCAGTAGAGCAGCAATATTTGATGTGT
The DNA here is from genome assembly GCF_051106095.1 of Pogona vitticeps. Taxonomy (NCBI): domain Eukaryota; kingdom Metazoa; phylum Chordata; class Lepidosauria; order Squamata; family Agamidae; genus Pogona; species Pogona vitticeps. The sequence goes on from NC_135784.1 coordinate 273,090,748, forward strand.
CTATGACCAAAATGAAGATTTGATCTTAGTGTTTTAATAGAGTCCATGTAGACTTATGTGGTGAATGTGACAGTTGCATAACAATGAGTAATGAATGCTTTCTGCAGTTTTCAGCCAGGCCCCTAAACTGGAACCAGGTGTATAGTAGTTACCATATTTTTCCGTGTGTAAGATGCTACTTTTTCCTAAAATCATTACATTACACTAAAAATGGAGGGCCATCTTATACACAGAAGTAAGCTGAGAAGAGAACAAACATACCTTACCTCTGCAAACAGGCTGCCTCTAATCATGAGGCTTAGCTTCCTACAGTCAGACTTAGCTTCCTCCAATCACGAGTCTTATGGAACTGATGTTAGCTGATGATGTAAAAACCAACTGGAACACACCTTGTTGGAGGTGGAGCCTGTAGGCAGTGCTCAGATTCAACAGGGATTTGTAATCTCTGAGTGTTCCGAGCCCAGAGGCTGAATACTCAAAGCTACGTTTTCTTAATTTTGGGTTAAAAAATTGGGAGGAGGGCATCTTATATGCGGGGGCATTTTATAGACAGAAAAATATGGTATTTTCCACCTACCACACAAGGAACAAAAGAATATATGATTGTGGGCTTGATTGCAGATCAATGAATGGTGCAATTTCTTGACCTTAGCTAGTATCGCGTAACTTAATATTTATGGGGATTGTTTTCCATAATGATTCTGTAAAAGGAATAGACATGCCTCTTTTTTGTACTTCATGTTCTGAAATTTGTTTTCAGACATTTGCATGTGTACAGGATACACATGGAACCTAAGGCATTATTGTATCAGACTATTTATTTATTTAGCATTGGTTAGAGGTTTATTGTTGGTTGCTCATACAATTTATATATGTTCATATTTACCTGTTGCACAGTTGACTTTTGTATTTATAATGAAAATGTTGCTTGCTTGTTGTGGCCTCAAAACAGCCAACCAACTTGTTTCTGAAAGCGAAAAGTCATTGCCTTAGCACATTAAAGAAAACAGTCACTCTTTATTATGTGACAGACATTAATTAATTATTCTATATACTGTCAGGATGTTTATTTAATCAACAATTTAGGAATTCATTATCTGTCTAAATAATGCTGTTATCACTTTGAAAGTTTATTTGTTTGTTTACTTATATACTTGTACTTAATGCGTAGGAGAAAGTGGATTACAGTTCACAGAAGTTCATACTGAAATGTATCTGTATTCTTAAAGACCGTACTTTCATTTTACTTTTCTTTTTGTTATATGCTTACCTTCTAGCTAACAGATGTCAGTTTGTATAGAGTAAATCTATATTTTCCTCCAATCAACCGTAAAAATATGTAGGAAGTGGAAGTGTGACTCTCTATAGATAAGACTGTTTGTGCAGGATCAAGGCTCTGCAATTATTTGCTCTAGGGTCTTCTGAATTTTACAATGAAAGTTGTAATTTCCATTAGATACTGAAAACCAGTTATGAATACCTATGACTAGATGGTGAAGTCTTTTTTTTTAAAGCAGACACACAGCCAGGGTAAAACATATAAACCTAGAAACAAACATAAATATTGGGAAAAGGCTTTGTACCAAGTACACTTTTGAATCATCTAGCTCAGTATTCTTTGTGCCAGAGATCACCCTCCCCATCTGCAATCCCACATTGGCCTGCTATGACCCCTTGTTGACCTGCAAGGGTTTTCTGACTGCTTTGATCTCCTGACATCATCCCACCTGCAATTGATTGGGTAGAAGAACTAGCCTACTAGCCCAAATTGGTTCTCTGTTTTGGTCTGCAGAGATACATAGCACCTTTCTAAGATTTTAAACAGGAGTCTTTCACAACCTGGAACTAAGATGCCATAGAGAGATTTTTTTTTGCACATTCCACTGACTGTTCCCCATATTTTTAAAAGAAACATATGTCCTGAGGAATTCCTATATATTCTCTACAGCTGTGTTTATTTCCCTCTTGGGTCCTCTTTTTTAAATACATTTTATTAGTTTTTCACTCTATCTACATTTGATTTGTGCTTGTCAAACATCGTGTTACATGATTTGCTTACAATTATTTGTTTTTTTACATCTCAGTGTCTTCCCAATTGTCCCCCCAAATTCCATACATCTTTCAAACATTCAGACCATTCATGTATGTATTTTAGTATATAAGATTGGCTACTATCATAATATTACTTTCATAGTGTACAATATTCTCAAGATCTTCTAATAACATTCTTAATAAAAGTAGTTCCAGATCCATCCCCAACCATATATCTAGTTCAATTTACCTAAAAAGAAAAGACACCATATTACATCTTTACCCTGGTTAGAGCTCCCTTATTTCAATTTAATTCTCCTTTTTAATATAAAGGATATGCTCCTTTACATTTCCCGAGGCTAGATATATACATGCTTTTCAGCATTAAGGGCCCCCTTCCTATTTTCCCTTTTTTCATCTCTTATTTCTCTTTTTTTGCTTTTTGTTTCTGTCTCTCTAAGCATTCTGCCATCTTTCATGCCCTATGAAACCATTATGTGCATCTGATTTATCTCTACTAGATCTTTATGCACTTGGTCTATCTTCAATAGATTTTCCAGGCTTTTTAAAATTAATTTTGCTGATTTTCTCCCCTTGTCTTCCCTTAATGCTCTCCTCGGATCCAAGATTGAAGTTGTTTCTCTTAGGTTTTCCCCATTAATTTCCTCCAGCTCCTCTTTTGATTGGCATACATCATCCGGCACAATCTCATTTCCTTTTCGTTATTCCCCGTCTCTCGTTGACTGTAATTCTTCTTCAGATGTTCATTGAATAATTTTGCCTCTTGGTAGTGGGATCTCACTGTTTCTAGGATTGGTTGAAGGGTAGATTTTGTTTCATCCCAAAATTGTCCTTGTTGTATCATTCTGTTCCAGCTGCCCAAGAGCTTCAGCCAAGATTCGAAACCCCCAAGTATCATAGTCCAGTTCGATGATTGTATCTGTGGCCTAATTGATTTGGGTCCTCTTTTTAAAGCTCTTAGGCAGTGAAATCCAAGCTCAAAGAGTGGGTTTGGAATGGACAGAAGCCTCTCATGTAGGTGGAACTGTCCTTGTGCTGGCTGCTCTCAGATCACCCGTCACATCTGTCATGCTGACTGAGATTGGTCAGCAGAAGACCTGAAAGGGGGAACAGAGAATAGGAGTAGAGTTTGAGAGGATCTGAGTTATGCCTGATCTAAATAACTCACAGATGCTGGTGTAACACTTTTAAGTTATTTGCTTCCCTAGATATCTGTTAATGAACCCTGGAAACACAATTTCATGAGTATTTCCTCATTCAGTTATATAACATGAGCAATTGTAACAACAAAATTCTAACATATGTGCACAAGTTATTTGTAGAATTGTGACGTTCAAGTGTATCTTTCAGTTCAGGTAAAAAATCAAAACATCTTCCTCAGTTGGGTTGGGGGTCCAGTATCTAGAGGAATCAGCTCCACACGTGGAATCTTCAAAACCATAAACTAAGTTGGCAAGGGCCTCAGCAGTCTAAGTGGCAACAACAGCTCCAGCTTCTTCAGCCCTCCTGCTCTTTCTGATTCAAATTTCTTTCTTCCAGCCCTACTTTTTCTTAGTCCCACCCCTTTAGGCTGTGAGAGGAAGGAAGGGAGTTTGGGTGGTGGGGAATTTGCCTGCACACTGGAGATTGAATAGTAGTTGATAGCACAGAGTATCAGCCCCCTGCTCCACATCAGAGCCCTTTAAGTTTCCCTGTTTTCATGTTTTTTCCTTAATCAGTAAATAGCAATACAAAAAATACAAGGATCCAAGAGGGAAATCTCATAGGTGTTACCTTGGCACAAAGTTAGGTTATCCTGAGGCTTTGGATTCAGCTCAACTTCAGCTGGTTTAGTAATGAGCTCAGCCAGCTCTCAGCTGTCCTGGCTAGTTAAGATTATACTGTAAGTAGTGGACCACTCACCATTAAGCAGTTTGTAGTAGCAGATTATGGAATTCAACTTTGTGGCACATAGAAACCTGTTGCCAGAGTTGAGTTTTTGGATTTGGCATAAAAAGTTGGACTTTCCACTAGATCTGCTGTGCTGCAATGAAACTGGAGTTATTTATAATTAAGGATTATAATTTTTTTTATTTTTGCTATTAACATACATTTTACTAAATGTTGTAGTATTCATTGGTCAACATACCAGTGTGGGTTTACGTCAACATACATGTAATGGCTATGTGTGTTCTCCAAATTATGAATTCAATTTGAAAAGGGAACAAATGGAAGATTGTCTCCTTCTGAACCAATCTGAACTGAAATGTGGAAGACCCAAAGGGGTTTGAATTGATTTAGACTCTACAAAGCATTTTCCTTACTACAGAGGTTAAATTCCAGAGCAGCAACTTCCATTTCAAAGGATGGGGTGGGAGACTGACAGCTATGCAGCAATGCAAAATGGATATGTGTTAGGACACGAATTAGAGAAAAGGTAAATTGCTCCCTGGCTGCTGAAGGAAGGAAGGTAGGTAGTTTGGGTGGAGGGGGAATTTGCCTGCACACTGGAGATTAAATAGTAGTTGACAGCACAGAGCTTCAGCCCCCTGCTCCACATCAGAGCCCTTTAAGTTTCCCTACTTTCATGTTTTTTCCCTAATCAGTAAATAGCAATACATACAGATACTTTAAAATATTCCAATACCAATTGTTTGCTAAACAATAAAGCAAATTCTTTGAGGTCTGTAAGACAGTTCATTCAGACAGACTGGAAGCAAATGGTTTTGAATCCCACCTCCCGAAGTAGTGTAAATTGTGACAGTGAATTGCTGCTAATTAATGACTTGCCAGTCACATTTCCAGTAATGCATTAATCACATGATTGGGTGAGTGAATAGGAACATAAATGACAACTTACTATTACTGGCAATTCACTCCTATAGATTATGCTATTGTGCTGACATTGGTGTAAATCGACAAAAAGTTTGTGACCTCTACCTGCTACTCTTCCCAAAGTGATAATTTCTCTTCTATCTTCAGTATGTATTTCATATTGATTATTACTTTGCTTACACTTTAAAAAAGTATTATGGGATCATGTTTTACAATGAAAATGGCTGTAATTTCAACCAATGTTTAATTATTGTAATAACTTGTAAGTATCTGCAGTATAACCAGTATGGTCCAAAAAAAGCAACCAGTTAGCTACATGGCATTCCCTTGCTTTTTCTGTATATATTCCCCAATTTAAAAACATTTTCTCCACGCTAATGAAGACTTATTTTCAAAAGGAAAATATCCCTTCAGAACTGCTAATGTATTTTAAAAAGTTGGAACATAAAAACCATGTCAGTCACTCCTTGCCTGTGGGACTCAAACAATTAGACTTTGGTGGTTACATGAAACAAGGTTAATGTGACAAAGCTGTGAATGAGTAGCCAGTCCTGCCTCAATACTAGTTTAAAAAATTGTTCTTAAAGGACAAGGAACGGCTCTAAGTTTGATATAATATATGACCACTTCTGTGCGATTTGATAGTATAGAACAATTTATGTATTGATAACATAAATCATATTTACCATAACAGTGAAATCTGTTTCTCTGTGTTTCATGAGACTTCATTTTACTGAAGAAAAGTCTTCAAAAATATAAACCTCTGTATAAATTATGAGTGTTCTTAAGGAATGTCTAGAAGTGATCAGAATTCAGTTGAGATCTGTGATGAAAATAATATGGAAGATCATGCTACTAATTTTTTGAGAAGTTTGATAGAAAACAAGCAGAATTAGGGTTCATGGCTTGGTGGATTTCCCCAGTCTGGCACATTTTTCTAAACCGAATACAAATACCACAAATGTGAAATGCTGTGATGCAAACTATTTGAAAGCTAATACAGTGATGCCTCACTGAACGATTACCCCGCTTGACGACGAATCCAGTTCACTACGATGTTCTTGTGATCGCTATTGCGATGTTTTAATGAGCAAAATCCACTTTCCGATGATCGGTTCCCTGCTTCGGGAACCGATTCTTCGCATTACGACGATCAAAACAGCTGATTGTTGGGTTTTCAAAATGTCTGCCGGCTGTTCAAAATGGCTCCCTGCTGTGTTCAGGATGGATTTTTCACTGCACAGGCATCGGGAAATGGCCACCCTATGAAGGATCTTCGCTGGACACTGAGGTATTTCGCCCATTGGAACGCATTGAACCGGTTTTCAGTGGATTTCAGTGGGCTTTTTTATTTCGCTTGACAAGGATTTCGCTCTACAGCGATTTCGCTGGAACGGATTATCCTCGTCAAGCGAGGCACCACTGTATAGTAGAAGACTACTGGCCCTAAAACATGGGATCTCATCTACAGAAACCCATGCACCACTAACAACACCTGCTTTGCATAAAGCCAATGTTCCAGTACACCACTTCCACAAAGTTCTTCATCACAATGCTATAGATGTTGAGAAGAAGCTGCTTCTCATACATGATTGCTAGGGTTCAGCACGTTGGAAAAATTTTCCATTTCGGTACGATTTCTTTCATGGATGCCTCTTTAGTCCCCCCCCCATGTTTACCATGAAAAGGGGACCTGTTTTTAGTCAATTTAGTTCACCCACCCTTGCTAGTGGCAGCAGCAATAGCAGAGAAAGCTGGGCTGGGCAGGAGGATGAGGAGTGCAGCACAGTGAGAGAGGCAGGGGTGGCAGCAGGGCAAGGACCAATCAAGAAGGAAGAAAGAGAAAGATAGAGCTGGTAGCATCAGCAAGGTCAGGAAAATTTTCCAGGTACAGTATTACAGATAAAGTAAAGGTTTACTGGAGCAGGCAAACACGCGCACACACAAAAAAACCTCACATAAATTTAATGGCCACCATTTTTGCTTAAATGAAATGAAAGCTCTCCTTATGGGTGGAGTGTTCTATGTTAACAAATCTAGTATATTAATATGTTAGAATTAACTACTTGTTTCCTCACAATGGAAACTACTAGGCTCAATCACTGTCCTTTCCAAGTAGGCATCAGAAAGATGCATATCTGAAAGCTTGGAGCACTGTCACTGGTCATTATCTAAAAAGACAGATCTGTGAAGAATCTGTCTGAGTATAAGACAGTTTCTCATGTTCTTAACCTCCTGTGTCACTTTCTAGATCCCTGGGAAAAATATCTAATAGGAAGGTGTGATATGTTATGAAGAAGTGAGATAAGTTTCTTTGCCAGAATTACAGTAATGTTAGTTCAAAAAAGGCTGGTTAGGGCATGCTAGATTAAGACGGTTGCACGATGGTTGAATACATAGCAAGCTCTACTGTATTCTGTGTTGATTCTGGCTTAAGTAGTCTGACTTCTTTGTTTAGACTAGTACCAGAGGAAGCTGATTTCTTTACTCTGGCTGTAGCAAGTCTTTTTTCCATGTGGACTTATGGTACAGGAAATTTAAGTCCCTCTGTAAAAACAGAGCAGTTGCTCTTAAAATTTATAATTGACTACAGTATTAACCCAGCAACTCCCCTACTCTTTGCAAGAGTCACAGTAACAAAATTCTCAAATCTAGTTATCATGAATGACAGAAATCATCGCTGATAGGTTGTCTTTACTAAACTATACTGATCTGTGTTCCCCTTGTATCATGCTGCATATGGGGGGGGACCTCATCTTTTGCTCTAAATTCTCTTTTGCCTATTCACTAGGAAATATAAATAGATGTCAATGCATGCAGCTGGCACTGTGAGCCTTGAATAAAGCTAGAATTACAAGAGTATTGGGGGGGGGGTAACCTTTTCTGTTGGCTCGGTAGCTGGAGACCAGTATTCCTCAGTGTTCAGTTCTTCGCAGTGGATGGGGTATATGAATATTTATGGGGCAAGTCCCAGGCAGAATAGACTAATATTCATTCCTTAGTGAAAAGCAGATGTTTGACATTCCTCTACAGTTTAGTTAGCAGTACTTAACTGTCAGAATTTCTCAGTGAATTAAGACTCTGCAGAGTTCCTGAGGTACAGTTAGAAGGTGTCTTATGTGATATGCTAGATGATCAAATATGATGAGTAGCCAATGATAAAAAAAGTTTGCGTTTGTGAGTGAATGAGCCAAGTAGCCTCTCTTTGGTTTCCCTATTTCATCCCTTAGACTAGAGCAGTGGTTCCCAGCCTTGGGTAAGCCAGGTGTCCTTGAAGTGCAATCCCCAGAAACCCTGGCTAGCACATACTGTATGTATGTGATACACATATGCATTCACATTTATTTCACATGTTTAAGTCTTTCAAATTAGTAAGATGACTTTTTCAAGACAGAGAGTGAACATAAAATGTCTCATTTTAAAACTCATCATTCTGTCTGTGTTCATCAGATGGCTTGTTGTATTCATATACAGTTTAGCGGGGCCCTTAATATCTGTTTATGGGAGTTTTCAATCTGTTGTTCCTCAGAACTAAACTGAAAAAAAAAATCAAAAATCTAGAGCAAGTTGCACTTCTGGATCCTGCTGAATCCAGGGTGGTTCAATTAGGATTTTTCTGTATGTGTTTTCCAACTTTGCTACATATTTTATCTTCTGAAATGGACAAGACAGATTTTCTCCCATTCATAATGAGAAATGTTTCTTTTGGTGCAATGAATAACAATAAACTGGGGGGGGGAGTGTGTGTGTGTTAATTTTGAAAATATACAAAGTGTTGAGCAATGTGAAACCAAATAAAAATAAAGTAATATTGAAAAGAAACCAGCCATCCAGATATAGCAGGAGTAATATTTAAGGCAAAGCAGACAAGATGACAAGTGTTACACAGAAAACTAGTCATGCCCATCTAGATATTCCCTTGGTGAGGGAAAAGGTGAGAAGCCCCAAAACACGAGTCAGTGAAGTTGCTCAAAACTTTTTTCCATTGATGAAAGGTACAGGCGAAGCAGGTAGCAAGTATTCTTTCATTCACTCATTCATTCATTCATTCATTCATTCATTCATTCATTCATTCATTCATTCATTCATATACTGCCCCATTAGTGTGCACACTACTATAAAGTACAAAATTGTTATGCCATTACATGAACTAATACACTTTTGTCAAAATAAAACAAGCTACCCAATCAATCCCTTTGGATCAAACGTATTGCCTTATATATTGCAACATCAAATTAGTTACATCAAATCTGTATCATAGGGTAGGCACTTGGCCATATTGACTTTGTTCCAAACATTGAAAACTTAGGGTTCTTCCAAGAAAGGTGTTGTGAAAAGCAGCAATGGATCGGTGGGATGGGGTGGGGTTATCACTTGTAGGTAGTGATGTAAGAACACCTCTTGTAGCTAGAGACTCTGCAAGGCATCTCCTCAGCAGGAAATGGCATGTTTTCCACCAGCTTCCCACCATGTATGATGGACCTTCTGTGATACGCAGGGCTTGAAAAATGCACTTGTCCACTCGTCTGTGACGAGTGAAAAATGCTGCTTGACAAGTCACAGCTTCCTCCCTCCCTACCTCCTTCTCTCTCTCTCTCTCTCTCTCTCTCTCTCTCTCTCTCTCTCTCTCTCTCTCTCTCTCTCTCTCTCTCTCTCATCCTGCAGTGCTACCCCTCCTCCCATTGCAAAAGGAAAACTGTCCTCTTCTCATGAGAAGAGAGTTCAAGTAGTATATAGAGATATAGCTCTGCCAAAAGAGTCGTCCTATGCTGGAGAATATGGAGATTCCCTGCTCCCAATTTCAACCAAACGAGGACACACCCTGGGTGGGAGGGAACCATGGCTCCTTAAGAGGCTGGGCACTTTTGCTTTCAGTTTTATTTTTGCTGGAGACATTCAAAAGAAAGGCAAGCTTCATGACCCCACAGTCACGCAGGCAATGAAGCAACCCGAAATCAGTGATTCCCAGTCCCAATAAATTGCAAAGCTACAGTCCGGTCATACTGACTGGTGAAATTTTTGTCTGACTGGTGAGACATTCTAAAATATTTCACGGCCAGGTGATATGTTATGAAATGAAGCAGGGAGTATATACTATTGCTTAAGAAAAGATGCTGATAGCTTCTTACAGTGTTAGTTTTTATGCCCTAGATATGTAAAGTTTTTGTTTTGTTTTGTGTATTTTTCAAATAGGGTCGCTTTATTTATTGCTGTTGATGTTTTTGTTTTGACTTATATGTTGTTGTTGTTGTTTAGTCGTTTAGTCATGTCCAACTCTTTGTGACCCCATGGACCAGAGCACGCCAGGCCCTCCTGTCTTCCACTGCCTCCCGGAGTTGGGTCAAATTCATGTTAGTCACTTCGATGACTTATATACTGCCCCATAAATGTATAGAGCACTCTCTGGGCAGTTTATTAAATAGTTATGCACAGAATACTTTGTCTCCCAGTGATCTGGGTACTTATCTTACTGCCCTCAGAAGGATAGAAGTCTGAGTCAGCTTTGAGCTGGCTACCTGAACCTGTCAGGATCAAACTCAGACTGTGAGCAGAAGCTTGACTGAAGTACCTACTGCAGTTTAACCACTACATCACGGGGCTTGCTATTTAAAAACAGAATTACTGGATTTTGAATGCTCATTGCATGACACTGTTTTTCCAATCAAAACTCTATCTTCAGGCTATTTGTCTAACCAGGGAAATCATCTATGTTTGTGTAGTTTTTTGGTTGTGAACAGGTAGAAACTTCAGGTGAAGATGATTGGTCTATTTCCAGTCTGTGCCTGCCCTACCCAATTGTTTGGTCAGAATTTCATTCTGTGCAGTTATTTTAAAATGAAACTAATTTATAATTTTTTCCCCATAAAATATTCCTCGGCCATAAGATGAACCTTTGGGGATGCAAGTTTCTCATAAAATGCATATTTCTGCATGAATGTTCCCCAATGTATGGGTTGTTGTTTTTTAATATTCATTGGATGAGCTGAGAGTTTGCCTTACAAAATTGAGAGAGAGAGAGAGAGAGATATGATCTGAAGCATAACTATGTTCCAACTTCCATATTAGTCAGGGAAGACAGAATTGAGACATGTTGTTTAAATATGCTGAACAAACAAAATTGTTCTATATCTCTAACTTGAATGTGTGCATGTTGTTGGGTAAATGGTGGTTATTCACATTAGGAGATGCAGAGAATCAGTAGAAGTTTCCATGCAGGAATAAAAAGCAAGTCATTATAAAGCAAGAATGTAGATTGGCATCCAAAACCAAGATTGACAAATGTTCATATCTCTCTTTACATCATATGAACTTTGTTGGTCTTTAACAAAGCCATAATATTTTTCATTAATATACATCTTTTTGTCATTTTTTTAATTTCTAGATCCAGTTTAAGGGAGTAGGTATGGTTCATTCTGGATAGCTGGTTAGCTCAGCCATTTAGGTATCTGGCTCCAAAGCCAGAGGTTGGGAGTTTGATTCCCCATCTTCCTTCCCTGACAGGGGCTGGACTCAATGATCCATAGAGGTCCCTTCCAGCCCTGCATTTTAAGACTATTCTCTTCTATGGGAGGTATCCATGCCATGTAAAATGGAGGTGCTCAGCTTTCAGTACACTGATCTCTCAATTCTCCGTACATCTTTTCATGAGCATGTGTGGAAGTGATTCCCAAACATGAGTCTCTGAGTTGTGTTTATATCTACACCTTACAGAATCCCAAGCCAGCATGACTAGTAGCCAGGGATTCTGGGAAGTGTGCTCCAGCAGTAACCACTGAATTATGGAAAAGGAAGGTGTTTTGAGTGAAGAACCCACTGAATCTGCCTATTGAGTCATTTTGTTTATTTAGAACATTTTGGTCTTGACTTTCTTCCATCTTGTGAGGCAAATATAGGAAACATGCTTCCTTAGATATTATAAAGACGTTCAATGTCCTAGCAATAGCATAGCCTTGTATATCATATGAACCAAAGGAACTTTTGTTCCCTTATCTTCAAATGACAGACCCTGAATCAATTCAGATACTAATTTATGAACTCATTATCTTATTTCTTATACGGCCTCTTTTACATCAAAGGGACTTGCAAATAGAAGCTGTTATGTTTCTGGAGTAGGTTCCAATAAGACATCAGAAGCCAGTTTCTGTAAAAACAGTTTCTACTGTGTACTTGTTGTACATGTAGTGGATTGTGGGAGCAGTAACATCATTCAGGATTGCCTTTATCACTTCCATAAATTGTAATACCAAGTAAACATTTTGATTTTTGGGTCATTTTAAGGTACTGATTAGTTGTATACACTGTCATCCAGTATATTTGCAGAATCAAAGGCATTTGTCAAAATCAGAACTTGGGAATGTTACTCATTATACTGTTTGCTTGTTTGCATGTTTGTATCTGAGCATTGCACAATTTAAATTCATAGATGTATATGAAATATAGCTACAAATTATTGTCATTTGTGGTCCCAAAAAGGACCTTTGGGTCATTTTGCTCATTAGCAAGTTTACAGTACTTGTGGAAATAAATGATTAGCCAGCTATACGGCTTTGCCCAGGGGATGCTGAAGTGTACTCACAAAGCTTTTCCACTTCTTGGGGAGGCTCATTCTGTCTCCTCCGCTTTTATATTACAATTCCCAGAATACTCCAGCTAGCATCACTGACTAGGAAACTTTAGCAGTAGAAAAAAGGATAATTTCCAAGCTACGGTCAGACTCTATATAGTCATTTCAGTGAGATTAAAATCCTGTATACACCGACCTAAGAATAAATTCCATTGCATTCATGTTTAGGATTGCACAGTCAGAGTCCCAAAATCCAAACTCAGAGAGAGTGAAGGCTAAATACCATACTATGTAAACATGTGGGGGTCTGCATTCTGGACCAGAATCATCAGAGGCAGACAAGAAAGGTTTAAAACTCTTATGCAGCAACACACCGGTGCCAAAAAAAGTGAGGCTTTCCAGCATGTTACTGTATTCTTTTTAAGACACCAGCAGGCCAAGAACACGACAGATAAACTTACTTGTGCATGCACACGCACGCACACACGCGCACACACACACACCATGCTTGTTCTTATCAGCTAATATTTAGAGATGAATCATGAAGCTGTCATAGCTGATTTTCACTGCTATTTGTGCCCGCTGTGAAGAAGATGAGACTAAAAGATAAATTGAAATGATGCTTCATTCGATAGCTGTTGTAATCACTTTATCAAAATAGTTACTGGGATAATGTTTTTCTGCCTAAATCTCACATTTGCTCTTTTCTTGTTCTCTTCCAGAGTAACCTGGGGAAATTCTTCTCTGAACTCCCCCAGGTTCCTCTGCCAAAAGGTGAACAGCGGCAAACAATGGGAGTTAATATTTCCAGTTGCTAAATGGCCACACTTGAGAACAACATGCAGAACTGGCGATATTCCAACAGGATAGGATGTGATCTTCTCTAAGAGAGAAGCCTGCTGTCAGAGGAGACAGTCACATGACATTTTCAAACTAAATAGCTAACTGGATGTATGCTCAGATATAAAACGTAAAAGGTTTTTGGCATTGCGCACAGAAAAATTCTGTCACCGTTCAACCCACTTCCCAAGTAAATATTCTTTCCATCTTTTCTAAATGCGCTCACGAGTATGCATGTATGTTTTTCAAAAATATCTTTAAATAAAAAATAGTCTTTCCCCCTTGTCTTTTCTCTTTCAGGCATCGTATTTCCTTACTTTCCACGACTGGGTCGCTACAATTTAAATTTCTATGAAGCTCAGCAAGCCTGTCTGGACCAAGACGCTGTTGTAGCTTCATTTGACCAGCTCTATGAAGCATGGAGGTTAGGTCTGGACTGGTGCAATGCTGGTTGGCTCAGCGATGGAACGGTGCAGTACCCAATCACCAAACCAAGAGAGCCTTGTGGTGGGAAGAACATGGTGCCTGGAGTCCGGAGTTACGGCTTCTCAAATAAAGATCACAGCAGATATGATGTCTTCTGTTTTACATCCAGATTTAATGGTATGGAACTGTGGCTCACTTTTCAAAAGAGGTCTGTTGATGCCTTAGGGAGAACACAACAACCCTTGGAAAAGCCTAGCTTGGAATAGTTACTGTTTGAGCTGCAACCATGTTGAGGGTTCTGGCAACTGTAGGCAAAAAAAAAAAAAAAAGGAACTCGTCTACCTAGTGATATTTATTATTTATAGGGAAGTTATCATAGCGAGGCACTCTGACAGCTCAGATGAGGCCTGGGCAAGGGGATGGGCAAACCAGAAGCAGATCAACAGCAAGAGGTGTATACAGTAGGAAACCACACCCCCCCCAATCCACTGGATTCACTTACGCACTGCCTGAAAATTTTAAATTAAAAAAAAAAACACAAAAATACATATTTATACACATTTACATGGTGTAAATGTGTATAACGTTCAAGGGAGCCAAAGGCAATGCTATGCATAACGTTCACTACTTCTGCAGTTTTTGGCATCTGCGGGGGCTTGCAATCCATTCCCCACGGATACCATGGTCCTATAGTTAAGATAACTTGCATGTCTAAAGATCATGTGTGGGTTATATCCCATCATGTTACTTCTGACAGATGGGGATCCTATCAGGACTTTTGAAGTATGTTCAAGGAGCAGTTTATTATTATCATCATCTCCCAACGTGTTTCCATGACTGCCTGGGGATTCCTGAATCCAAGTCCAGTGCTCTATCCACTACAGTACCTTGAACCTCCAAGCTAGTTTTAGTAAAATAGATTTAACTTAGTGCAGAAAATAGAATGAAAATAATAAACACATGTTAAATGTTCCTGGCGATTGTTGTGTTTAGAATTACCACAGAGCTTCATTCTCCAGTGAAGCTTGAAAGGCAATAGTCAGTTTTGCACAATAGATTTAACTTACTGCAGAAGAAAAATAATAATGAACACAAGTTAAATTTTTCTGTCAGTAGCCTTCTACAGTATTTAAGTCCACCCTCCTGCAGAAAATCAAAAACGTGAAACTGGAAGTGCCCATCTGACAATGGCCAAAATGTTCCATTTTGATATCTGTACAGCCTGCAGAAAGGTTTGAGAGCACAAACATGTTTCTCAGCCTCCCCGTCCCGCCCCCAGGTGTGACCATCCCTGCTTTAGGCAGTTCTTTTGGTCAAACAAAAATAGGAAGAAATATTCGAGATTATCCATTGCTGAATCTTATTTCTGGAACATAAGAATGAGTGATAGGAATTTAAAACAGAGCTTCAAAACAACCAAGGCATAGAACGTTAAAATATAGAACATAAGAAATAGTGAGTTACAGAGTTACATGAATTTAAAACAGAAACTGCATTTCATATCTAATTGAAAAGTTCTCATGATCCAGAAATTAAGAAAAAGTGTTATATGAAAGAGTGCCTTTTGTAGACTTTAATTCCTAGGATGCCCCAGTTGGTATGGCCAGTGGTCATATAGATAGTGAAATTCTGAGTTGTAGTCCAATACTTAAACTTTCCGTGGTATGTAATGCCAGCTGAACACCATGAGAAGATTTGAGCCCTAACTGCTGGATAGCTCAAGAACTGCTAGATAGATCAGTGGTTCATGTATCTGATTGCAGAGCCAGAAGTTGGAAGTTCAGTTCCCCACTCTGCCTCCTTGACAGGGGCTGGCCTTTACTATTTATTCTGCAGTTCTAAGATGATGGTGATAATGATGATATCTTTTACTAGAAATGAAATGCTGAATGGTTAAAACAGTAATGCAGCCAAAACATAGGTTAAGTAAAGCAGATTGGAGAGGTGGAATGGAATCCATCTCTACGAGTATGAATTTCTCTTCTCTACATGAGCTCATTGGATTATGAAGACTACCCCTTCCAAACCCTCCAACCCTTGCCACCTTTCTCAAGTTTCTTTTCACTATGTCTTCTGAAATCATCCATGCTTAAAAGGAAATGTCATGGTGCTTGAACAGGAACTTTGCCCTTAATGAGAATCTTTGGCTCAGAATGCACAGGAAAGTTACAAAAGAAGCCAGTAGAGCGAATGGAAGTTGCCTGCTTGTTAAGTGTTAGTGTGCAGTAATTGCTCAGATACTAAGATATTAACTGAATGCTCTGATACTTAGAAATCACTGCTATATAAAAGGCAAAAGGCAAGGAGTGTTGCACAACAGGCTTCCTTCTTTCTTTAGGAACAATCTGGATTGTCTTCTCAAATGAAAGGACTCAGGTGTGGACCACTCACATGTGGCTTAACTTGTGTGCATGTTGAACAGCAGATGTTTGGCTTGTAGCCCACATGCTAAGAGATGCTTCCATTCTCTGCTTACACACACATTGGGTATTATTCACAATGAAATACATTTGCCTTAAAACATGCAAAGTGTAAACATTTCTTTTGCTTTGGACCATCCCGGGTTTGCCTTTCCAAAACAGAGAGACTTGAAAACATTGTGCAAATGTTTACCTGGTCCATATCCAGCTCAATTGTTCCATGAGAAGTTGGGCTGGTTATAGTTGTGCAACTAGACCCTATGCCATGTAAGCATTTTTATGTAATTCGTGGAAAGAGAATAAAATCCATGGGATTTTTTTTTTAATGACTAGTCATTTTTCAAGCAGAGATTGAAAAAGTTATGTTTTAAAATAACATTTTCCAGAATTTTCCAGTCAGCATGCTTATTCTTAATTTTTAATCATATCATTATGGAGACAGATTTACAGTTTATAGTCCAGACTATCAAAAGACAAATATAACAGCACACAAAGTAGAGATCACAGGCAAAAAGAATATAAAGAGACAGCATTATTTGCACCTGGCAACAGTACAATAATTAATGGTTTTTAAAAGCTGGAATTTTAGCTTTGTAACTGTACAGAAAATATTCTTTTAATACATTTAAATGAAATGTATTTTAATTGTATCTTATTAATCTTTTCATGCCATCTGTGTTTCTTTTTCCTTTGCTTTTCCTTAGGTCGTTTTTACTACCTGATACATCCTGTCAAGCTGACCTACGATGAAGCTGTGGAAGCCTGCCTCAAAGATGGTGCACAGATTGCCAAAGTAGGCCAAATGTTTGCAGCCTGGAAACTCCTAGGATATGACCGCTGTGATGCCGGCTGGCTGGCTGATGGCAGCGTCCGGTATCCCATCTCCAGGCCAAGGAAACGCTGCAGTCCCACTGAAGCAGCAGTACGTTTTGTGGGCTTTCCAGATAAAAAGCACAAGCTCTACGGTGTCTACTGCTTCAGGTCATACCAGTGAATGTAACTCTAGAGCACAAGAGTATCTGATCCATCAAGAACATGTGAAGGGTTTTGTTCCAGTCTGAACTCATGCAATTTACCAAAACTGTGATAAATCTTTTTTACTTACTGTAAAGAGTCATTTTCATAAAAAAACAACCCTTTAATTTGTTTTGGTTAATTTTTTTAAAAAAAAAACACCATTCAACAGATATTTTAAATTAATATAATTTAAAGGAACCTCTAGGTAAGGAAGTGCTTGAAGTGTAACTTTTTAAGCTACATCATTCTGACAAAATATTTTTCTTCATGAATGGGGCATGCAATAGCTTGATGATTGCTAAGACTAACTTAAGAATGTAAAGCTACTCAAAGCAAAAACCTTGTTTCCAAGGATAATAGTTTACATACTTGCATCTTGTTAAAATGGACCAGAGAATAATGGCTGAGATCTCCAGATCTGAGCTATATTGATTTTTTTAAAACTGCCAATTCCTTGTCATTTTGTAAGCAGTTAAAAACAAAGTTATGAAGGCAGTTTAAAACAACAGTGTGTTATAGTTTACAACATGAAAATCATTTCACTATTTAAAATCATGCCTTTCAGCAAAACCTGCTCAGTAATCCCATAACATTCCAACAAGCATCATCAAATCTTCCAAGTATCATTCCTGGTTTTATTGTGTATGCAGTAGAAATGTGTGTATGAATTATTAAAGCGTGGGCCCTACTTTCTTTGAGTTCTTTAATTCAAACTAACTATGCCTGAAATGTATTGCATTACTTTGAGTAGCTTTATGGAGGTGTTTTGAGTTTTGTTTTTTTAATAATTCCTAAAGGCCATTTTGCTAAGCAGCATTTAGCATCTACTCAGGGCAGTTATATATAGAGGAACTGCTGGACAGAAACACACAAATGTATTAAGTATAGCAGCTTGATTTCATGATAGCTTTTAAAATACTATTGTCTTTATAAATGAAACATTTAAATATTTAATATTTCTTTCTTAGTTATTCATGTGAGAGATAAATGTCTGATGAATCTTGAAACATATTATCTACTCTGTGATTAAAAGTGACCCTATTTAGGAAAGGGTGAAATATCGCTGTATTCACTGCCCCTAATCCAGTGATCCAGATACACATTCCCATTTTCACTCACTCTTCATTTCCCATTCATTTTAATGGAGACAGCATCTCCATGCATACCTCCCTTTGTGCCTATAGATTTTCCTCTCTCCTCTAATGAATGAGGAAGCTCTTGTAAACAAAGGAGCTCTTTGCATATACTAAAGTTCCATGCCCAAAAGCATTCTCCACATCTGGAAGAGGATGATCAGCAGCACCAACTATCTTGACTCTTTGACTGTTGGAATTCTGGAATATTTTCCCCAAGTTGTGAGCTGTAATATACAACAATTCAGAGTCCTGCATAGTAAAAAAAAAATATACCTTTTATATGATATTCTGGATGGTAAATAAAAAGAGTAATATATGGTGACATAATGAACAGAGCTACTTTGATATCTCAAAAATAGTTCTGAGTAAGTCTTGTTTAAATTAATTGAAGAAATCAGTCATGAAGAATTTTTTCTCATGCAACATGATTTTCCTCTCTTCTCCTCTCCAACTTCCCGCTCCTTCCTCAATACTAATAGATTCTGAGATTACACAGCGGGCTATATTACCTCATTCAGTGGGTGGGCTAATCATATGCCACAGTTAATTTATTCCACAATTTTCAGTGGAATTGGCAGTGTAATCCTGTACTACTCAGACGATCTGGATGTCCCACTAAATTTGTTGGGATTGCTTCAGTGAGACTTAATTTCCAGGAAGTATGAATTGCATTGTAGCCTTCATGACTAGCTTTATCTGGATTGGGACCAGTGAATTTTACTTTCAAGAGCTAACAGCAGTTTCATGCTTGTTTATGGAACATGGGTCAATATTTCTTTGTGAGAAAGGCAAATCATAATAATATGTTTATGCTACTTTATACATAACATGATATTTATGAACATAATACAGCCAATTGATATAGCCACATTACATAGAATACTGGTTTTGATCTTGTCTGGTTTCCTAAGAGAACGTTGTAGTAGGCAAACCATGCTGTCATGGAACTGGGAAAGGACTCTTCCCTAATACCTATTATTCTAAGAACTGGCAGATATCTGGGTGAAAAGCCCTAAACATTTTTGCTAGATTTACGAATAAAACAGGAGAAAGAACATTGATAAAGGATATGTGCATGCACATGCTTTGATTTAAAAATCGAGCAAATTAAACATTGATGTGATGCAGATTTATTTTTTGTGTAGTTTTAATCAATGGGCATGGGCTGATGTTCTTTGGCTACCATAGCAAACTTCACATGCAAAGTCCTGAACAAAGTGTGGAATAAAAATGGAGCAATGGCCCATCAGCTGCACCTTGGTGATGTCTGAAAAAGATCAGCCACTTTACAATCCTAAAATGTGATGTGAAAATATCAAATGGATTGCAAAGACTTAGGGTCCCCAGGACTCTATGGAAGAAGATCCTAGAGTAAGCAGGGCGATCGGATGTTTGTTATATCTTTATAACTGGCATTTGTGTATATGCTTGTGATTAGAAGGCTGTTTCTTGTAACTCCCGTTGTTCAAGGAAAAAAGGAAATGGCAAGCGATAACAGCAAAAAAAATGAGCAAAATGGAAGTGTAGAGCAGCCCTCTCAGGCCTGGCATCCTTTAGATAGGTTGGACTACATCATTACCACATTATGACAGACTAAAGACTGATGGAAGAGGAGATGAATGGCTAGGATCCAGAAGTGGCTAGCGCAGCCTGCATAAGAAAGCTCTGGGGATTTCACTCAGTTTTCTCATCTTGCTGCAGATGCCCATCATGTGTCATTGCAAAAAAGTTCTCTTGAGCCTCAATTGGAGCCTCTCTTCAGGAGCCTTAGGTAACTAAGGGGGCAAAGGTGCTATATTGATGGAGGAGCAAAAAAAAAAAAAGCCTTACAGTATCAGCAGAGTTCCACCTGTCTATCTCTGGCACCAAGCCATCCTCTAAAGAAAAATGTGAGAAAGGCTTCTTTTGATTAAATGAAAATGTATGGACTTTTTGAGTTTTAGTTGAACTCATCTTGAGTGTGGACTAAACTATAAATTACAAATACTGTACCACATACCTCGACTTACAAACTTAATCCGTATTGGAACGGCGTTCGTACATTGAAAAGTTTGTAAGTCAAGGCAAGATTTCCCATAGATATACACTGAAAACCATTTAATCCATTCAGGCTGTTTTTCGTTCACATGTCGAGGAGCTGTTCGTAAGTAGAGGCATTAGTTCCCATAGAAACTAATGCAAAGCCGGTTAATCCATACCCTACCACTGGGGGGGAGAATTTTTTCTTCTTCTTTTCACCTAAGATGAACTCAGGTCAAAAAAGGGCCTGAAAGGTGTTTTTTTTATTATTCGTAAGTTGAAGCAACATTTTGCGAATGGAGCCATTCGTAATTCAAAACATTTGCAACTGGAGACGTTTATAAGTTGAGGTACCACTGTATGCCCTTTATAAGATGGAATTGCTAAAGTGCTAAGAACATCTGATTGACAGCAAGAGCTTTTCACATCTCCCCCACTTTGCCAATTAGCTCATAGGGTTGGGGTTGGGGTTTGCTTGTTTTTGAGATTTGTTATTTGGAAGTAAGCATAGGTTTCATTTGCAAATATGATCAATCATTTGCAAGTATGATATGGTGAGTCACAGAGGTTTGCTTGGATTACATAACTGGAGTAGTAATGGACTTCAGATTACAATGAGGGACTGTCTCTAATTTAATATTTGGTACAAATGAACAATCGTGAGGATTGTAACTTCCCTTTAGTTACAATCTTAAATACATCTAATTCACAGTCATACACATAGAGCACAATGTGACATTGTGCTGAGTAAAAGGGAATATTTCTTTTGCAAAACTGCCTTTTTTGTCAAAACTGTAAGTTAGGAAGTTTGAAACAATAGGCTGCATTCTAAAGCATTTCTCACAAAAACACATACAAAATCCAAACAAAATAATGGCTAGAACCCTGTTGGCATAAGTTATGCTGCACAACTCCAGTGATGTCATCAGCCATGGCCATGCTGTGGCAGTTGGAAAAGCATCCCACCCATCCACCCAATCTCTGAGGATCCCTGGGGAACTCCATCTTAGAGGCCTTTAGGAGCTGTGGAACATAGTAGTGTTAAAAGGCCAAAATTCACCACTGCTGGTTCCAGACCTGGTTCTGGCAGTTTTCAAGTTTCAAATAATTTCCATTTCATTATGTGGCTCCTGAAGGCTTACAAGGATGAAGGAGATCCCTAGAGATCATCAGAAGCTTGCAGAGGTGGGTGGGAAGCTTTTAATTCCCCCCAAAAAAACTGCAGCACAATCTCAGCTGATGACATCACAGGAGTTGGATGGCATGACATCAACAGGATTCTGTCCAGAGTATGTTCCCCTGATGTGCTCTGGGACTATTTTTTCTAGTTTCCCTAAGTTTCCAGAAGGCTTTCTTTCTTTATATTAAAGCAAAGGATTCTTTAATGCCAGTGCAAGCTGTTCTGCCACCAGATACAGGAAAAGAAGCACCATTTCTGTTCTCTATTCTTTTTCATGGTAATACTTATGAGGAGGATGGCAGAAGGAACAGTGCCACTTTCTTTCCTCTAACCACTGCCGACCCACTTCTCAGTTGGCTATGTGGATAATGCCTGGCTGTCAGTATCCTTGAGGGTCAAGGCATTATGGGAAAAGGTGCCCCCCCAAAAAAAATTCATCTGTACTGGCATTTTTAAGACACTCTGTTTCCATAATGGCCTCAAGGATCCCTGGGGACCAGGCATTATTCACATGGCCATCTGGGAAATGGTCATAAGATGGAGGCAGATGTGATGGATAGAAGAAAGGGGCCAGGTTCAGGCAGCAGCAAATGGGAGGTACCACTTCACTGCCTGAGGCAACTGCCTCGATCCGGCTAATGGCTGGCCCAGCCTGAAATTGTCTGATCTGAACTAGCAATTCCAACACTGAGATAATGCAGTACTTAGAAAAATACAGTCACAGATTCTCTGAAGTTTGGCTGAAGTGTGCAGGACATATTTCTGAATCAGACAATGTAAATCACAGTGGCAAGTTGGCTTATTTTCCTCTTTGTACACCAAGTGCTTGATAAAGAATACAAGCCTTGCCTTCTTAACTAGCGGCAGTTCACAGCTGAGATTTATGCTGTGTGATTTACACCTGGCTGTGGGATCTTTAACCTCTGGAAGATACTCAGGGCTACTCTGGTGTAAACTTATGTCCACTAAATCAAGGACTTTGAGGGAGACGTTTATGTAAACTAACATAATTCTTCAGATCTAATCTTCCAGTTTTCCAAGGAGAGACCATGGGGCAGTGGAAAATGTAAACACATCAAAATAATTGTGGATTATAATATAGTCCAGTTTATTTGATACTGAATTATTGATTCTAGTGGCTTTCAGCCATCACAGCTGATCCAAGTAACACCACTACTGAGGTTTTTGTGCTATTAAAGTATCACATTATTTAAAACAGCATGTATTATCATTTCTCATAAATATTCTAACCAAAGTAAGGGTAACCTCTGATCCCCTAGAAATTTAATGGCATTGATATATATAAGGTTTCAGAAAATATGTTCTTACCTTGTAAGTAGTTAGTTTGGGAAGTAAAAGTGTGATTACAAAAGAAATGAACACAAAGGAAGTGTGTAGAAATTGTAGAAAGGAAGTAGAAATTGTATTTATTTTACATGGTTACTAATATAAGTAATAATGCATAGGCCTTACAACATTAGTGTGGCTTGCAAAGCATTCTTCAGTGAGGAAATGGTACTTGGACAATGTCTGAAGGGAATGCTTAAAAGCTGGTTTATGTCAGTGCTACCATTCTTGGAAAGAGAGGAAAAACTATGATGATAAAATGAACTAATGTGCTGTGTCATTTTCCTTGTATTGCACCATGTATTGGAATTTTAATGTCCCTGAATGGCAACAATTAAATCACATTGGTCTTTTAAGAAATGGATCTTCTGTCTTTATGAGCAGACTAGTAGTGTTTTTGTTTGTTTGTTTGACAGTTCATCAATTTTACCTGTATCACTTGTGTCTCATTAGGAGTTATGAAAAAAAGGTAAAGATCAAACTCTAATTCACTTCTTCCTCTTCTACAGAACCTAGAATAGTGTGGCCCGAATCAAAATGGTACGTGAGACAGGTTAGATCCCATGCCTTAGGCCCTCTATATTATTCTATTCTTTATGCTTGGAACAAGACATAAGTATTAAGGTATTCAGAATAGCACTTAACATTTTCAGTGTTCCTCTCAAATGCAGATTTTCCATTTCCTCTTTATTTCACCTCGCCTTGCCTACTATTGTTACCACTCTTAGGCCAAAGTATAGGATATGCAGGACCAACCTTAGGGGTGGACTCCACGAAGGGGCAGCCAGCATGAACTGAGGAGAGGTGCAAAGATGAGTTGAAGAGGGTGCCAAGCCGAGCCTCACTGGCTATGTCTTCTAAATGTACTATTTGGATGAACTGTTTGTTACCTTTAATGGAAACTCTTTCGGTTTTCTGGGAACTCACTATAAAATGGTCTTTCATCAGTTATCTTTTAAGTAATTTTTCCCCATTTTCCAGCACAAGTTGTGCTAGGTAAAAATCACTGGAACAGAGCTTTACTTTAGAGCCAATGTTACTTAGCTCTTTAAACACTTCAAATACTATCAACAATATACAGTGGGAATAAGTAAAATAAAGCTGCAAGGCAGTGTATTCAGATCCCCTCACAGCTGGATAGCTTTTTATTTATGCCTTTCCTTTATTATTTCTAAAGATAAAAATACACTTATGCCAATAGTTAGGCTACTTCAAGGAACTGAAAAGGGAGTGCTGGTGCTACGGGAGAAAAGCTTTGGGCGAGAGCCATGGGGAGGGAGAGGGAGGCATGAATGTATTACATGTGGAGGAAAACATGCTAACTCCATGTGTTTCAAAGCCAGTGGTCAACGGCATAATAAAGGGGCAGGAAGTGGAAATAAACCAGGTGGGAACAATGGTCCCCCTGGTAAGGGGTCTAACCCCAATTAGACTTGAAATTTTGGAGGCTTGGCTTTTATCTTATCCTAAGAAGGCTGATGCGGATTATTTAATGCGAGGTTTCCGATTTGGATTTAGGATTCCTGCCTTGGGTGAGAGGAAAGCTTATTTTGCAAAAAACGTACGTTCAGTTATCAGTTGGGAAAGCATAGTGCAAAAGAAGATTGAAAAAGAAGTAAAGGAAGGAAGGGTCCTCACCTCTTTTTATAGAACCACCTATAAGTGACGTGAGTGTTAGGTTTTCAATTTCAAAGTTCTTATTACATAGATAGAGCGTTACCTATGGGCTGTTCGATATCTAGTTACATTAGACCCTTACCTAATGTGTAGGCAGAGGCTGTTTTGGTTTCGTTTCAGGTGATGCGACGGGCGAATTGCGAAGACATGCGATGATCATCGGCCACAGTTTCGTTTATTGGTCGGCGAGATACGCGTCCTCTTCTGTGTGGGGGAATGAGTTGGGCCTAGGAGCCCGCTTGCACATCACCTGGCGAGGTGTTCGGGGTTTGAAATGGATACAATTGGGTAGATTGACAGCCTTTGGCCAATCGCCTCCTGATATTTTGGTTATTCACTTAGGAGGTAATGATTTGCCTGGATTGCCTGGTAAAGGGCTGATATTAGATATTTTGAGAGATCTCACTTGGTTGAGACAGAGATATCCAACAATGCGAATTGTGTGGTCAACAATTATACCGAGGCTAGCCTGGCGAGGCGCCCGGAATTTGGATGCGGTTAACACGGCCCGGCGGGGCGTTAACAGAGAAGTTTGTCGAGGTGTCTGCAGCGGCGGCCTCGGATCCGTGGTTGGTCACCACAGGATCTCTGCGGGCGATAAGGGCCTTTTTCGCGAGGATGAAGTCCACCTGTCCAAGGCGGGTTTGGACATCTTTCTTGAAGACATTAAGGGGGGCCTGCTTTTTGAGCTTGGGGAGCTTGGTGGCGGGCATAAGACATAGCTACGCTAGTCTTTATGCTGTGGCGGGTAGTGCGGGAAAACAGGTGGTCTCGGTGAGTCCCGTTTGTAAGTCAACCTAGCCAACAGCGTGTCTGACCTCTCGGCTCTGCCGATTGTGCAATCACAGGGCCGGTGTGGGAAGACGCGTTGGGCCATTTCTGGATCAACAGTCATCAATTAAAGATGGCTCGAGGTCTAGGGGTGTTTGTTAGCGGCCGGCCAGGTTCTGGCTGTCTGTAAGACAGCGGGAGCATGGGGGCCGGGGGCTCGCCCAATGGCGATCTTTTGGGGTATTTTGAT
Organism: Pogona vitticeps; assembly: GCF_051106095.1. Lineage (NCBI taxonomy): Eukaryota > Metazoa > Chordata > Lepidosauria > Squamata > Agamidae > Pogona > Pogona vitticeps. The sequence continues at coordinate 273,116,261 of NC_135784.1, forward strand.
ACCCCTGGTTTCCTGTTCCCGCACTACAGCAGGCCCCCTAACAGTTCTTAAGAATTTGAATTTTGGTTGAATTAATTAAATAAAGTGTGGCCCATTTAAATCCAAGCTGTTGTCTCGCGTATTTATTCCGGGGCTGGGGGGGCAATTCAGCAGCCGCCGGACGGGCGTTTTGCGTCCTGGAACGGCGTGGCTGGCTTTTGCCCCAACGTCCCCGGATGAAGCGAGAACGTTGGGGACACGTGGGCATGTTGGGAGGGGGAGCTCGCCTATTTAAGCAAGCTCTCCCCGTTGTTCGCCCTCTTCCCGTTTCGGGCACCCACCCGCCCTCCCTTATGTTAGTGTGGCTATAGTGGTCGCCTTTTGAGGGGCCGGATAGGAATTTTTGACCTTCAGCCTGATTGGCTTTTGGCTGAGGGGATTTTTCGCCTATCCCACACTACTGAAAGGGTTGTTGGCTTTTAGGTGGTTTTATTTGGTCACACTGGCGGGTAGTGCGGGAAAACAGGTGGTCTCGGTGAGTCCCGTTTGTAAGTCAACCTAGCCAACAGCGTGTCTGACCTCTCGGCTCTGCCGATTGTGCAATCACAGGGCCGGTGTGGGAAGACGCGTTGGGCCATTTCTGGATCAACAGTCATCAATTAAAGATGGCTCGAGGTCTAGGGGTGTTTGTTAGCGGCCGGCCAGGTTCTGGCTGTCTGTAAGACAGCGGGAGCATGGGGGCCAGGGGCTCGCCCAATGGCGATCTTTTGGGGTATTTTGATACCCCTGGTTTCCTGTTCCCGCACTACAGCAGGCCCCCTAACAGTTCTTAAGAATTTGAATTTTGGTTGAATTAATTAAATAAAGTGTGGCCCATTTAAATCCAAGCTGTTGTCTCGCGTATTTATTCCGGGGCTGGGGGGGCAAAGGCACCATGTTGTGATGGTTCATAAGTGCTTTCCATTTTATCCCCCTCACAGGAATGAATAGTGGAGATTGGACTTGTTTTCTTCTTGGTAATCTGTTTATTACGCCCAGTTCTGCTTCTGAAACTGCATCATTTTCCCAAAAGGACAATTTACACTGGCAATTATGGATTTGAAATCATGGTTTTATATCCCTCACCCCAAGCATAGGCCTAGCTTTTGGTTGGAATACATCTGATACTCAAAGGTGTCCCGGGGGAAAAACGGTCCTGCACACTAACAGTAGTATGCAGGACCTCGGCTTTTGCGACACAAGTTGCCCTTGGGAGTGAATGTGGTCTCTTCAAGGATCCAGGCAGAAACTGATTTAGACATGTTGGCCTGCTTTCTTTAGCAAGCTTGAGGGCTTAATGTTGCTATTGGCAGCTTGCTTTGTCATTTATACTGTCTTTTTAAAAAAAAATCAGTAAAAATTGGCCTTTTGTCTATTTGTGTCTACATGCCAAAAAGGAGATAACTTCCAAAAGCTAACAGCATTTACTTTAAAGCAAAAAAATTAAATAAAAATAAAAAATAAAAAAAATCTGGTTGAAGCTGTACTTTGAGAAGCAAAGTAATTCAGATCACAGATCAGTTTGGCCTAATGGGTGCAATGCTGCAACTTTTTAAAATTAACTTCCACCCTAAGTATACAAAAGGGGTAAGCTCCACTCTTTGATTTCTTACACAGAAATAAACCTCTACTTACCTAGAATAACCAGTAGGACTTCCTTCCCTGAATATGGATCAACTGGGTCAGGTTATGTAGTTGTGGCCAGAACGGTGCTACTAATCTGTTCTTTGCCAAGGTTCATGTCAAAGACGGTGTTTCATTTTACCTCTTCCACACCCTTAGTGACATGCCAAGTAAGGAGCAAAGTGTTAAGCAAGTACTGTTTAGTTTGGTTGGAAGTCAATGTTCAAAAAAGTGCATCGGTGTGTCCATGTGTTAAGTATTGATCTGTTGCTAGTGTTTCTTTGCCTATGGGCAAAGTACCTGTAACTTCTTGCTTTAAACTGGATTACAATCTCTCTCTCCCTTGGGAGTATCAAATACAGCCATATCATTCCAGGAGGTTTGCCACTCCGTGCAAAGAGTAATCCTTTGAGAATCACCCATACCACATGACAGACGCTTTGTGGGAAATCTTGTGTTACAGCAGGATGCATTGGGGGAAAGAGCAGCATGTAAGTGCTACATTTTCTGGGCCCTTTCCATAGACATTATTGGGGTAAAGACTGGGAGTTGTAGAGTCTGTTGCATTTCTGTAGAAGTCATAGGACGTGGTACCATTGCAAAGCAGCAGGCAAGAGTGGCTTGTGGGTCAGGACAGAAGGGCTCCCCACTCCACCTACGGCTGCAAGACTATGTGGAACAGAGACAACCGAGGCGGTTTTGCTCAGTTCAAAACAAGGGGGCCATCTGAGTTCCAGTGCATGCCTTTGGCCTCTGCCACAATGTACCTGAAAATTCTTGACTTTCAGTTTAAGGTTTCCATAAAAAGAAGAAAGTGTATATTAGAGCAGTGGTCCCCAACCTTGGGCCTCCAGATGTTCTTGGACTTCGACTCCCAGAAATCCTGGCCAGCAGAAGTGGTGGTGAAGGCTTCTGGGAGTTGTTGTCCAAGAACATCTGGAGGCCCAAGGTTGGGGACCACTGTATTAGAGTGTATGATTACACTGCATCTCAGCATGCAGTTGTGAAATGATGTAACCTTTCCCCAGCTTAATTTTACAAGAACAGAGGTCTCATATGTCAGTGCAGGAATTCAAATCACAGCAGATCTGAGAGACAGTTCTCCAGTTTTCTCCTGAAAGCCTCTAGCACTGGAGTGCTCACCACCTCCCAAGGTAATTGGTTCCATTATCGTACTGCTCTAACAGTTAATGAACAGTTTTTACTGATATATCACCACTTTATGATCTGATCAGGATATAGATTTTGTTAGATATATAGAAAATAAAATTAAATATTGCTATTATTATTTGCTTTATTTTATACACCAGATGGTTCAGTCTGGAGAAAGGTGAGAAATCCTGAAACTACGGAAGAACTATGTGCAATATAATAATAGATAACATTGCAGAAATTAGAGCAACATAACAGAAAAGCAGCATGAAAACACAGAAAAACAGTAAAACCAGCGGAGTCTGAGTTAAAGCACTACAATTCCAGCATCCAAAAGAGAACAGGGTTTTACTTCTCACCAAACAGTGAGCAGTCACTTGGCCCTCACAACTTCCTTCAGCAAGAAATTCTGCAGTCGAGGGACTCTAGTTGAAATAAACACATCTCTTGTGCCTCCCTATCCCATTTAGGAAACCAAGAACATGTCTGTAGTTGTAGAAGGGGTAGCTGTGCTAGTCTCAGCAAGCATTATAGGTAAAAGCAAAATAGAAATAAAAAGTTAAGACAAAAATGTGACAGTACCTTAGAGACGAACTTTTATATTTTTAAAATGTGAGCTTTCATGGACAAGTCTACTTCAGCAGACGTAATTGCACAAGGACAGGATGTAGGAAACTGAATACAGGTACTGTATGTCACCATGCTCCTGGACAGCCATCATCATGGGCATCCTTCAGTCTTGAGAGACTATGGTAACATGCTCTGTATCGAGAAGTGTCCTCTCCAGAGCATGAAGCCTGGGTAAAGTAATATGGAGGATAGGCTGTTACCCAAGCAGCAAATCCCCCCTCTCCACATCGCTGAAATGGTCCAATGGAAAGGCAAGAGCCAATACAACTGGTTCCAGCAACGTTGCAGGAATTGCCAGAACGACATGAAATGCCTTCGGGACTCCAGCTCCGGATTTTGCCTCTAGGTCAATTCCTGAAGCCTTTTCCATCAGTGGATATAACCACAAGGCAGTGGAGGTTTGAAATTGGAGTTTTCCTTCTCCTAGATGGGCTGCCTTCCATGGCTGACAAGCCCCACCTACCCGGCCTGCTCTCTAATAGTGCGGACGTATGATCCGATCCTTAAAACTTTCCTGCCTCCCAGGTGTATGCAATGCAAAAACAAACTCCTCAGCAAAATGTCCATGCAGGCAGGTCTTCAGCCTCAGCTCAGCCTCCTAGGGAAAAGGGCCCAGGTCCTGGCACACCCTTATTTAAGGAGAAAGCCCCACCTCCTAGGCTATGCGGTGGTGGTGGTGGGGAACAAAATCCCAGCAAAAACAAACTCCTTGTCACATTCCTGGGGCTTACAACAGCAGAGTCCGATAAGCAAGTCCAAAGTCAGGAATTCAGGGAATGTAGAGCTGATATCCAAATACCAAAGCCAACTCACACAACGTAGTCCAGGGTCAGAGTCCAAAGCCAAAACGCACAATGTAGTCCAGGGTCAGAGTCCAGAGCCAAGAGTCCAGAGAACACAGTTCAAGGTTGTCAGGAGCGTGGATGCAAGCCAGACGTTTGACTTGTTGCTTCCACGGATTTTCAGCCATCTGAGAGCTGTTTATATAGTAAAAAAATCCCTTGAACTGCTGGAAGACTTTTCATCCTGTCAGAAGTCCAGTTCCTACTCCAGTCCTCTGAAGATGCTGGCCACAGAGACTGGCGAAACGTCAGGAAGAACAACCTTCAGAACACGGCCAAAGAGCCCGAAAAACCCACAACAACGACAAGACAAAACATTTTCACACCTTAAAGACTAATGGCTATATTTTAATGCGAGCTTTCGTGGACAAGTCCACTTCTTCAGAATTTCTCAAACTGAGGAAGTAGACTTGTCCCCAAAAGTCATATTAAAATAGAGCAATTTATCTTTAAGCTGCCACAATGCTTTTGTCTTCTTTATTTTTTCTTTCTTTTATTGTTGGCCTGATACATTAGTACAGACTCACAACTACCTTATCTTAAACTACATTAAGCTTAGAATCTCTCAGCCTCAAGATGTCCATGGAAAACTGAGTACAGTGGTGCCTCGCTTAGCGATTGCCTCATTTAACAATGTATTCGCTTAGCGACGAGGTTTTTGGAGCGATTTTGCGCTCCGTTTAACTATGTTTCCTATGGGGAAAATTCGCATAGCGATGTTCGGGACCTTGCCTCGCTTAGCGATGACAGTTTTAGGTCCCCTGTTTCACTTAGTGATGTTCCGTTTTCACTATTTTTAAAGTGTCTTAAAAGGTTCAAAAATGGGTTTAAATGTTTGGGATTGTTAGTGCACCTTCTAAAACGTGTGCAAATTTAATTTGGCTTTGTTCTGACTCTTCGTTAATTTTTGGTGAATTTCCCCCCCCCCATTGAAATTCATTGAACCTAAGTTTGACAGCTGCCAAACCTGCATTTCAATGCTTTCCAATGGGGGGGGGGAATTCACCAAAAATTAACGAAGAGTCAGAAACTGTTTTAAATGCTTGGATTCGTTAGAGCACCTTGTAAAACGTGTGCAAACTTAATTTGGCTTTGTTCTGACTCTTTGTTAATTTTTGGCGAATTCCCCCCCCCCCATTGAAATGCATTGAACCCAATTTTGACAGCTGTCAAAATCGGGTTCAATGCATTCCAATGGGGGAGAAAAAAAATTCACCAAAAATTAAAGAAGAGTCAGAACAAAGCCAAATTAAGTTTGGACACTTTTTAGAAGGTGCACTAACGATCCCAAGCATTTAAAACCATTTTTGAACCTTTTAAGACACACTTAAAATTGCAAAAACGGACATCGCAAAACCATTGGAATGCATTGAATAGGCTTCAATCCATTCCAATGGGGGATACATTGTTTCGCTTAGCGATGTTTCCTATGGCCATTTTCGCTTAAGGACGGTAATCCGTTCCCATTGGAACGGATTAACCGGTTTTCAATGCATCTCTATGGGAAAACGTTTTTCGCTTAGCGATGTTTTCCCATAGCAATGGGTTTTTTTGAACCAATTAACATCGTTAAGCGAGGCACCACTGTATTTATGGCATATTATTTCTTTATTAAAGTGTGTTATACCTGCTAGTTTAGTTTAAGCATTTTATTGGAATCAAATTTGCCTGGATTTTTTTTTCTGTTTGCTTGTTTGTAGGGCTTTGCTATTTGGTTCCTGCATATTTTTCTTACAATTTCTATGATTAATGCTTACAATTCCTGTGATGTGCCTCGACTGTAATAATCACAGTCTTTCTAACTAGCATTTTAATTTCCATTGAGTGTTCTCTTTTTTGGCAGAAAGGGGAGTTACAAATTATATCACTAAATTAATTAAATAGAGCTTGGCATCTTGAATTTATATGTGACAATTTAATACCTACTAGTATCTTCTAGATGAATGAGGGTATAGTTAGCAAACTGGTTATCATCTGGAGAAAAGGTCAGGCTCCCATACAGCAGCTATTATGGATAGGTAGAGATCTGCATCAAACTAGACATTACAAAAAAGCAGTATTGCTTCCCATTAACCTACTCCCTGTCCCATAATGGGATTTCTTCAAGTGCCTTAGTAATCAGACTTCCAACATAAGCTTACGTTTATGGTCTAATAGTGAGTAGGTGTGAGATGGGATAGACGACCCAGTTGAGAGAAAGTGTAGTCAGGCATATTATTTCTCTCCCCTCTCCTTCAGCGTTCATAATTGCTTGTCTAGTTTGTCCTTAACTGAGTTGGCAGTGTAGCTGAATGCCAGATCAGTCCTTAATGAAATTTTATTCAATTGGTTTGATTTAATTAGAATTTAAAAAAATACACCATTCCTATGAAGAACTCACAACAGGATAAAATAATAAACAATTTCAAACAGTACTTATAATGTAATAATAAATCATTCAAGCAGCATCAGAGAATAACAAAATATAGCAGTGAAATTCTGTTAAAACCATAGGCAGTTAAACACAGAAAGAGTTAGGGAAGGGAGATCAATTCACAACATGTGTATTTGAGAAGGCTTTCACGGCCGGGATCTAATGGTTGTTGTGGGTTTTTCGGGCTCTTTGGCCGTGTTCTGAAGGTTATTCTTCCCAACGTTTCGCCAGTCTCTGTGGCCGGTATCTTCAGAGGACAGCACTCTGTGCTCATGAGCACAGAGTGCTGTCCTCTGAAGATGCCGGCCACAGAGACTGGCGAAACGTTAGGAAGAACAAACTTCAGAACACGGCCACAGAGCCCGAAAAACCCACAACAACCATCACAACATGTGTCTTCCTTCCTGAAGACGAAGGGTCTTAATGAACTTCCAGGAAGCTGTTAGAAAGGAGTGCTTTTTTTCCCTCCTCAAAACAGCACCCCAGTACAAAACACTGTCTGTACTGGCTCAGATACTCTTGACAGCTGTCATTGAAAACACCCAACTTTCTCATCTCTCCAACCTGGGCATAGCCACTGAAAAGGCTCTCTTCTTGAGCCCTTGTATTTCTGAAGACTTTGATCTCCATGATGTGCGTTTCTGGAGATCCTGGAGCATCTGGTTGGGCCTCTAAAGATGACCTTTCTTGCCTAATCAAGTCTCTCATACCTCCACCAAGGGTTTTTTCCACTTACCACTGTTTCCAGCTGCAACTATGCAGTGACTATAGCAACCAACTTTGTCCTTTGCTGAAAGGGTATCACTAATGTCATCTTCACTGCATGTTCTATGAAACTAAATAGAAATGTATCTACTCCAAGGTATCTTGGAAGGGCTTCTTCAGAAACTCTTGAATAATTAGAAAGAAGATAGGCAGTACTGTGAGAAAACGTCAAAAAGAAAAAGGATGAGAGAGAGAAAAGAAGACTTTTCAATGCAGGACTGACAGCCAGCTGCTTAAAAGATGCTGGCACATGGCCAAGACACACAAAGTCATTGATAATTGATGTTCTTCATTATTGATGAAGCACACCCTCTCTTGTTAGATTTTCCTAACATTAAAAACATGGAAGCATTACCTTTAGGTCACAGCATAGGAGAGTTTTCTGCCTTGAAGGTAAACTCTGGAATTCACATATTATTAACCACAAGTCAAACAATGAGTCCACAGAGCATGGAAGTAGTTTAAAATAGTATGTATTTTTGTGGCATCAATAAAGTTTCATTCTGATTATGATTAAATGAGGGGAAATTTCACTTTTTTTTTCAGTGTCCAACTTACATTTAAGGTTGCTTTTATAGATAGGGAAAACATATTTTGTCTCCTTAGGTGTGTTCTCCATCACAAGACAATGCCTTTGCATGTTTTGCATGTTTTTAAAATGACTGAAGCAACCATTCTAGTTTTTGTTTTAAAAAAATAATGGCAGTTATTTTTAATACAGTAACAAGTAACTATTTTCTGGGCCTTGGAAGTGTATCTCTAATGAACAATTCTTCAAAATTGTCTTTCCAAGCTTTAGATGTTCTTCTTTCAAATACATCACAATAATATAATGCAGCTATACCTTCATTAATGGAGAAAGACATTGGCCAGAATCCAATTAGTGATTTACACATGTGTAAGTGAAATAGCCTAAGTCGCAGCTGGAAATGGGCGCTAATTAACAAGCTGCCAGTCGTGTTCCTGAATATGTACCTGCAGCATGACCAGGTGACCAGCCAGGAGTACAACCGGCACCTCAGGGTAAAGGTAAAGGTAAAGGTTCCCCTTGACAATTTTTGTCCAGTCGTGTTCGACTCCAGGGGGCGGTGCTCATCCCGCTCTTCAAGCCATAGAGCCAGCGTTTGTCCGAAGACAATCTTTCCGTGGTCACATGGCCAGTGCGACTTAGACACGGAACGCTGTTACCTTCCCACCGAGGTGGTCCCTATTTATCTACTTGCATTTGCATGCTTTCGAACCGCTAGGTTGGCGGGAGCTGGGACAAGCGACGGGTGCTCATTCCGTTGCGTGGATTCGATCTTACGACTGCTGGTCTTCTGACCCTGCAGCACAGGCTTCTGCGGTTTAGCCCGCAGCGCCACCACGTCCACCACGGCACCTCAGGAGTTTGTGGCAATTTTCTGCTGCAATGTATGAGATTTCACTAATGCATACATAAATTCACGAATTCTGGCTAAAAACGATAAAGAGTGAGTTATTTGTTACTATTGATTTCCAAGGACTGAGTTTGTGAAAATCTTTTGATTTTCACTATCATTTCACCATCATTTCCCCTATCTTTTTCATACCACACAGAGAGTATTCCTATACGCACCCCCTCTGTCTCTCACAAACGTATAGCTATATATGATGAAGGAAATGCAAAATTCCCACAGAAGGCCTTTTGATCAGTAGCCCTATTAATTTTGCTCCTTCTGACAGTAGTCCCTTGCATGCTGCTCCTAAAGGGTGGGAGATAATGTTGAGTGTCTCCACTTGGGAAAGAATCCTCCTCCATGCACATATATGCTTTACCATTTACGTGTGGAACCAGCCTTCTCTGCTGATATACAGGGCTCTCTGAATCTATTCATTAATTAATTCGTTCACTCATTCGCTCGTTCAGTTTTTTTTATCCCACCCATCCGATCAGTGGTCATTCTGGGCTGAATCCTAGCTAATGTAAACAAGAGTAGTAAGCATCCTTCAGTCTTGAGAGACTATGGTAACGTGCTCTGAATAGAGGTCTTGGAACAGCGTCTAAACAAGAGTATTCCAAGAACAAAAGCTTTTCATTCTGTCTTTTTAAAATTTTTTAATCAAATATCTCTAATAGGTTGAAACTGAAAGTTCACACTCGTAAGGTAAAGTGGAAACATTGCATTAACCAAACTGTATGCCAGTCTTCTCCAAACTGCTATCTTCCAGATGGGTTGGAATTCTTCCAGCTGGTGACCTTGAGAATTATAGTTCAACAGATCTGAAGGGCACAAACTTGAAAAAGCCTACTGAATATTAGGGTCATATTAATTGTACCCCCCTCTCAGATGTTTTAGAATACAAATCCCATTGGCCCAATAAGCATGACTAGTGATCAGAAGTGATTGAACTAGTCATCCAGCAGGTTGCACACCTCATCACAGATTATTCTGTATCTCCCCCCCCCCCATATGCAGAACTATACTACTGTATTCTTCCATCAGAATTTGTGATCCAGGAAGCCAGCACCACAGAAGCAAGTTGGTCGCAGGAGAGGAGAGCTCCATTTACCCCAGAAGTAGACAGCAATGGGTACATCACTGTTTCTCAACCAAAGTTCCCTGTGTAGAGAATGAGAACTAGGTGGTCTGTTTCACTGGATTATTTCCAAAGAAGAGCAGTAAAGGACCTTGAATACAAATACTGAAATCCAGTGAACTCTGTTAGACTTACTTTTAGGAAACCTGAATGAGATTGGGCTGTAAAATTGCCCTATAAATAATACTAACATGCATCCAGCCCATGAATGTTAAATGGCTCTATTATCTCACATCTTGTCCCTATGAAACATGTATTCACCTTACATTCCAGGAGACTTAGTGTATTGCTCTTCCTTTCTTCTGAGTAAATTAATTCCAAGTGTTCTCCCCCTCAGGTGCTTTCAAAGATCCTTTACCCAAGTAAACATCTTTTTGGTGCCCTGGAAATCTTACTGACATGAAAGAATCTTGTTACCTGAGTATCCCATTACCTATCCATTTCACACTTATGCAATATAGGCCAGTGTTTCCCCATCATGCTGTTGCCTTTATAAAGTATTTAAGTATTCCATTAGAGTTCTCAGAGAAAGGGGTCTGGCTTTTTCCAAGTACTGTAACGGAGCATGAGGTGGGAATCAAGAAAAAAACTGTACAACCAACTACATTAATTTTGCAAAGTTTTTCTCTCCCTGCAGGGAAAAATGTACATAAAGTAGCCATCAGTCTGCATGCCACTTCCAGTGAAAGTCATGCACAGAATTTAAAGGGAATCATTTCATAACATGTGAGCATGTGTTTTTAAAATGTCTGTATTTATTCCCATTTGAATTTTACACTGCCCTCAAATGGATCATGATAGCTTGGATGGCCTTCTCCCCATTTATCCTAATGCAAGAATAATAGGAGGTAGTCTGTCTTGTTAAAATTTGCCTAAGGTTAGGTACAGTGGAATCTTATGCATATTTAATAAGTATGATTAATAAATGATGGTGGTGGTGATGACTGTGTGCAGTCAAGTCAATTCTGACATATGGTGACTCTTGCCAGTGTTTGTGAGGTAGAGAGTACAGTAGGACCCCCATGCTTGCAGGGGATCAGTTCCAAATGAGTGGGATAAAAATCTAATCAATCAATCAATCAATCAATCAATCAATCAATCAATCCAAAAACACAGAACCACTATTTTAATAGTGAACCCTATACAGTACATAGCACAGTCAATGGCTCCCTCTAGTGGCTAGTTCTCGTAACTTTATTGTTAAATATGCATATGTATTGGGATTTTTCTTTTAATATTTTTCATATTTTCAGATCATGGATAAGTGAATCAGTGAATAGTGATCCTGCAAATAAGGGGACCCTATTCTATTCAGAAGTACTTTACCATTGTCTTCTTCTGGGGGTGCCCTGGGACTGTGCAGCTTGCCCAAGACCATATAGGCTGGCTGTACTCCCAGACTCTGATTCTGCAGCCAGGTACTTAATTCGCTCAGCTATTTAGCCAGCCCTTTACATGGTCACTTATACACAACTCCCGCTGAGTTTAATGGAACTTGCTCCCCCTATGTTTAATGAGTCTTACTATACATCTACGGTAGGAGTGCTGCCTTGGTGATCTTCTAAGCTAGGCAGAGCTTAGAGCCCCTTCCCACCCAGCTGAAGCCTAACAGACTATCCACTTATATGTACTCTGCTGTCCTGCATAATGTTCATGGTACATCCTGAAGTCTGAGAATTGCAGACAATGCAGATGTGCCCCAGATGCTGATGAATCTCACATTTTTACAGGAAAGGAAGTTGTCTCTTTGATGGGATCACTATAGAAATGGCTGTCTTCAATTATGATAATCTTTTGCATGTATTTATTCTGTGCACATACCTTAAGAAACAAACTGATTTTCAAAATAAATGATGCAGTAGTGAGTGACTGATGGTCTTAAAATTCCTGTATCAATGAGGCACACTCCATTTATATTGAACAAGCTTAGCCCTTAGGTGAAATGATATGCATCAGTGGTGGGATGAAGAGTGCAGATTTTAATTGAAGGGAGATGGTATTCTGTGGGAAATGAAAGAAAACCATTTATGTCACAAGCAGCTCAAGCTCTGGCGTATTTGCAAATAATACGGTGTCGCCATAAAAATAATTTTAAAAGAGCATATGGGGCAGAGCTTGTATCTACTGTGATACAGAGCTCTTTCACTGCCCCACACACCAACACCCACAAAGGCCAAAAACGTGTGCAGTATTACTTTTCTCTTCCACTAATGTCATCTCCTTTATTACTCATGTTACGATATATATAAATATATATATAAATAAGGGACATGGTGGCACTGCGGGCTAAACTGCAGAAGCCTGTGCTGCAGGGTCAGAAGACCAGCAGTCGTAAGATCGAATCCACACGACGGAGTGAGCGCCCGTCACTTGTCCCAGCTCCCGCCAACCTAGTGGTTTGAAAGCATGCAAATTCAAGTAAATAAATAGGGACCACCTCGGTGGGAAGGTAACAGTGTTCCGTGTCTAAGTCACACTGGCCATGTGACCACGGAAGATTGTCTTCGGACAAAACGCTGGCTCTATGGCTTGGAAACGGGGATGAGCACCGCCCCCTAGAGTCGAACACGACTGGACAAAAATTGTCAAGGGGAATCTTTACCTTTATATATATAGATGAACCACCCGCCCCCCTGCCGCCCCCTCCCTCACAATGACCGATTTAGAGATCCCTGATGTAGAATTTCAATGCAAGGCAAGAGGTGAGCAAGTCCCTCTTCAAGGTGCTGTCCCTCTCAGCTCCTCCACTCATCCACTGCCAGTTGCAGGAAAGAGAGTGCAAATATTTGAACATCCCAACTGTCTTGCGCTTGCTGCAAAATAAACTATTTTATGAGTCTCTGAAATGCTGTCTAAAGCCTATGAAAATATAATGAGACCGGGCATCTGGCTCAATCCCAGCTCCTCAGCTTCAGCAGTGGAGGCCCCAGTGCTGGGGGGCAGAGATGAGGCCAGAGGAAACAGCCCTGTTCATCCAAAAATAAAAAAATAAAAATAAAAAGTGGTGATCTGCTTGGTCACGCATGGAGCTGACTGGCCAGGTTCTCAGTCAACGAGAGGCAGAACATGGGAATTCTACTCTCTTTTTAAATATAATGGTGACCAGAATCTGCTGGAGACAATGGCCAATGGCTATATTGGGCAGGAGATTCTGGGAGCAGCAGTCCAAAAAAGCAGTGCTGATTGCGATATATTGACACTATTGGTGCCAACACTTCAGCATAATTGGGGGCAGTTGGACTCCAAACTTATTTTCACTGCCAATATTTATCCCTAGAGCCTATGTTAGTCATACTTTGTTATTTGTTTATTTTCATCTCACGTTGCTGCTTTTTTTTTTTTTTTGTGGCGCTCAGGATTGGATGCCATCAGCCTCCCCTCCAGTCACAGGTCCAGATCTAACACATGCTTAGCTTCACCAAAGTTGTTGTTTTACATGCTTCCAGACAAATCCTTATGATGTTCCTCTAAATTTGAGCAGAGTGCCTTTATTTTTCAATGAATTATCGCAGAGCAATCGTCCAGTATGTCAAATTAGAGGAAAACAAGAAGGTTCATGTTAAGTCTTAACTACTGAGAGGATAGGAACCTGTTATGAACATGTGCATACATCTTGAATATGTGCATATACACCTCCATTCATACAGAATGAATGTCAAAGTAGGGTAGCAATTATTGTAACTTATTCATGGTGAAAAAGACAGGAGCATTGACTAGCTCATAAGGCAGCAGGGCATAAATGCGGTTCTGCATCCAGATTCTGATTACCAGGATTTTATTTGTCATCTACATCCCTCTTATCTTCTTTTATGGAGCCCTAAAGGGTTTAGCTGTCTGGCTGCAGAGCTAGAGGTTGGCAGTTTGGTTCCCTACTGTGCTTCCTGGGAGAAGAGCCAGCCTGAGTGGCCCTGGGCAAGCTGCACAGTCCCAGGAATTTACCATTCCCAAAAGAAACACTTCTGAGTATTTTCTGCTTAAAAAACCATGGAAAGGTTTGCCTCATGTCAAAATCAACTTGATGGTGTGCAACAAAGGGTATACAAACAGCATGCCATCCAGACGCTGCCCAGACTTAACATCAACTAAATACAGTCATGTGAAAAAGAAAGTACACACTCTTTGAACTCTATGGTTTTGCATATGAGGACATAATAAAAATCATCTGGTCCTTAGCAGGTGTGGGAATTAGGTAAATACAACCTCAGATGAACAACAACAGATGACACTGTGTAATGATTTGTTGTACAAAAATAAAGTCAAAATGGAGAAGTTGTGTGTGAAAAACTATACATCTTTACAGCTTCCCTATAAATTAAGAGGCTATGTAGCAGGCAGGTGATGCTAACCAAATGCCCTTGAACAACTGATCATCAGCAAGTATGACAATCTCTGTAAAAGCTGAAGTTCTAGCAGTCTGCTGGTCTAGAGCACTCAGGTAGGTGTTAACACAATTCCAAGGAGGAAAAACATCAGCAGTTATCATAGAGAAGCAATTGTAGTTGCCCATCAATCTGGGAAGGGTTATAAAAACATTTCCAAACAATGTAAAGTCCATCATTCTACAGTTAGGAAAATTATTCACAAGTGAAAAACATACAAGACAGTTGCCAATATTCCCAGGAGTGGATGTCCAAGCAAATTCACCACAAGGTAAGACTGTACAATGCTCAGAAAAAATCCAAAAAATCCAAGTTACATCTCAGATTCTACAGGCCTCAGTAAGCATGTTAGATGTGAAAGTTCATGACAATACTATTAGGGAGAAAAACCTGAACAAGTATGGTTTGTTTGGAAGGGTTGCCAGGACAAAGCCTCTTCTCTCTAAAAAGAACATGGCAGCACAGCTTAGGTTTGCAAAGTTGCATTTGGACAAACCACAAGATTTCTGGAACAATGTCCTTTGGACAGATGAGACCATAGTGGAGATGTTTGGCCATAATGCACAGCACCACGTCTGGCAAAAACCAAACACAGCATATCACCACAAACTCCTTGAACCAAATATCAAGCATGGTGGTAGTGGGGTGATGATTTGGGCTTGTTTTGCAGCCACAGGAACTGGGCACCTTGCAGTCATTGAGTTGACCATAAACTCCTCTGTATACTGCAGCATTCTAGAGTCAAATGTGAGGCCAACTGTCCGACGACTAAACCTTGACTGAAATTGGGTCATGAAATCGGACAATGATCCCGAGCCCACCAGCAAATCTACAACAGAATGGCTGAAAAGAGGAAAAAGCCAAGGTGTTGCAATGGCCTAGTCAAAATCCAGACCTCAACCCAATTGAAATGCTGTGGCAAGACCTTAAGAGAGCTGTGTATAAACAAAGGCCCTCAAACCTCAATGAACTGAAGCAACATTGTAAAGAAGAATGGGCCAAAATTCCTCCACAACAATGTGAGAGACTGATAAAGTCATATAGAAAACAATTACTTCAAATTGCTGCTAAAGGTGGTTCTACAAACTATTGAATCACAAGGTGTACTTAGTTTTTCACACATGGCTTCTCCATTTTGGCTTTATTTCTGTAAAATAAATCATGACACAGTGCAATGTGTCATATGTTGTTGTTCAACTGAGGTTATATTTACCTAATTTTCAGACCTGCAAAGGACCAGATGATTTTTATTAGTTTCTGATGTGTAAAACCAAAGAATTCAAGGAGGATGTGCTTTCTTTTTGACATGACCGTATCTGCCTCACATATTTAATAATTTTTATCAATGACAAGATACACACAAACTTTTCTTCCTCCTCATTATGACCTCCATGACACAGAGAACTATGTGAGCAATTCAGAAAGTCATTCACCATGAGACCCCTTCAAAGAACTAATGCAAGCATGTGACAAACAAGCATTCCTATTGTACCAAAGACCTCTTGGTTGGTGGAGCTATATGAATTCCATTGATCTGAATAGCATGATTTATGTATTAATACTACAACTCAAAGCATTCTGAATTCTGGACCATGTTTCAGGCCTCTTCCTGTGTGCATATTTTATTTTCATTCCGCTTAGATTCCTCAGTCCTTTCTGTGCAGGTGTGCTTCCCACATCCTTTGCTTTGCTAGAGAGCAAGAGGAGACGTCTGCTCGGTGTGTAGGTTTCCAAATCTAATTTATCCATACATAAATAAATTTCTCTTCTTGAAACTAAGAACTGAAAACCATGATTATTTTACTTCTGTGTATGCCAAACATCATTGCTGCAACAAACAAAACAAGGTATTTTGTATTTGTAAACTGAAAAGGGAATCAAGATCATCTAGTGAAGGAGATGATTGCCAAGAAGTTTCTTCTTGCACCACAAATTCATGATCAAGATCAGCATCAATTGGTGGCATGGAAACTCCAGGTCTCTAATGAGAGATCACTACTCATAGATTTCAAGAGCTTTCATGCTTCTCTATATTATCACATTTTAAAGCAAGCTCCTGAATTGATCAATAGCTGGAATTTTATACAGTAGTTGCATTGATGGTTTTCTCTTTCCATTTCCTGTGAAATATTTATTAGTTAAGTTAGGGCTCTGATTAAAAACTGAAATAATTCAATTACATTCCCTGGTTTGATACTGGCAGGCTTTTATTTTGTTGCTGCTGTTATGTGCCATCAAGTTGCTTCTGATTTATGGTAATCCTAATAGGGTTTTGAAGGTATGTGACATGTTCAAGGAGTACTTTACCATTCCAACCATCACTGAGTTTCCATGGTCAAGTGAGGATTTGAACCCAGGTTTCCCGAGATCTAACCTCATATTCTATCCATTTCACTACACTGGCTCTCAGTTTCTCTTTTTTTTATTCTCACTTTAAATTCTTTTCCTCAGAAATCATGATAAAAGAAAAAAAAGCTAAAAGTTTAGTTAGCTCAACTAATTTTATTTAGTTTCAGAATAAGAATGTGACTTTTTGTAATTTTATTGGTTTAAGCCTGAGATTCGTTTCAGTGATAAAAGTACATTATCATCAGTATTGCAGCATGATAGGGCTTGTGTACCTTGGCCAAAGGAGCATTTCTGGACCAAGTTATATATAGCTTGGAAAAGTTACTTTTTTGGGCAGCATCTCCTAGATGGCTATGCTGGCTGGGAAATTCCAAGAGCTATAGCTCACATGAGTAACCTTTCCAACTATTCTTTCATGTGATTATTTAACAGACTTTAAACAAATAAAGAACAACCAAATTGCTCTGCCTCAGCGAGCAGTGACTGAGAGCCTTAACAAAAATTGCCTAGAATCATCACATTGCCAAACAATGGCTGGGAACACAAAACTTTCCACACAAAACTGTTACAAATTGCCAGATTTTGCACACACAATCTCTCCACATGGCATAGAGTATTCATATAATTTACTGCCACACACTGATTAAACAGGTTTATGTTTAGACTAGGTAAAATTACATATCTTTAACCTATTTTCCTTCGATTAGTGTTATATAATTAGAGTTTAGCAGTTTGAAGTCCCATTGATTTCAAGAGAAGAGCAAAGTGTATTATTTCTTGAACTGACCAAATAAGCTATATCAAATTTGTTCTTGACAAAAAACCATGCCAGTAAATTAGCCAGGAAGAAAAATAAAGTAACAGTATGTCTTTGTCCTCCTCATTTTTCAAGCAAACGTCCAAAATAACGTACTATTTTCCCCCTGCATATTTTTAGGGTGTGTAGGAAGGTGATTCCCTTTCCACACCCTTAAATAAAACATTTACACAGAACATTTCTGCAGTTACCTTCAAGAGGAATTTTCTATGACTATTTCAGACCTGCTGTGGTAGAGGGGAGGGGGAAAGATCTGAAATGCTTTCCTTGACATTTTTGGCTGTGATCATTTCGGTTTGGCTTGGCCTTGTAGCTGGTTTTACATGACATGCACATGGCCACACAGCAAAGCCAATTAATCAAAAATTACGTTGTCTTCACAATATACCTCTCTGTTTCTTCTCCAGGACACCTCAGTAAAAACAAAGTATGACAACCTGTGAAGCCTAGGAAGCTTTTGAAACAAGTCTCTTGTTTGCTGAGCTACAAATGGTGGAGACAGAAGGAAAAAACAGTGTAACTGAAGGAAAATGCAGAACATGTTGCAAACAGGGAGAAAATAACATTTTGCACAGGAAAACATTCCTCTACAATTCTTTATTTGCTTATAAATTATATTTATGACATACCGGCAGCTTAGTTCTATCTGGGGTGTTTAGCTTAAACACAGAAGTGTGTTTGTGCTGTAAGAGTAAAAGGAGACTCCTGTGCCAACTGTGCAAGACGGAGGAGTGCCCAACTGCCAGCTAAAACCTCTCCCATACATGGAGCTGGGGGTGATGGTGAAAGGGGGCAATTGCCCTGAGCCGGAGGGGTGTGGGTGCAAAATCATCAGTTTAAAATCATCACTTGCTTCATTCCCCATAATCAACAGCCTCCTCATGCTTGTCAATGTTACGTTTCTCAACTGTACCAACTGGACAGGATACTTACTCTCTTCAAGAGACAGCTGTATTGGATGTGATCCCACTGACAGTATAAACCAGCACAGGGATCATTTCTTTTGGAGCCAGGCTAAACTCCTTCTGGTTGTTATATAGTCGTTAAGTTGTGTCCGACTCTTCGTGACCCCATGGACCAGAGCACGCCAGGCCCTCCTGTCTTCCACTGCCTCCCAGAGTTGGGTCAAATTCATGTTGGTTACTTCGAAGATACTGCCCATCCATCTTGTCCTCTGTTGTCCCCTTCTCCTCTTGCCTTCACATTTTCCCAGCACCAGCGTGTTTTCCAAGGAGTCTTCTCTTCTCATGAGATGGCCAAAGTATTGGAGCCTCAGCTTCAGGATCTGTCCTTCCAGTGAGCACTCAGGGTTGATTTCCTTCAAAATGGATAGGGTTGTTCTCCTTGCAGTCCAGGGGACTCTCAAGAGTCTCTTCCAGCACCACAATTCAAAAGCATCAATTCTTCAGCAGTCAGCCTTCCTTTATTTTATTTATTTTATTTATTCATTAGATTTATACCCCACCAATCTAGACCAATGGTCTACTCTGGGCGGCATTACAAAATTTAAAAAGCAATAGAACCCATAAACATGCAAGAATCCAAGATGGAAAAATGTAAATATTAAGATACATAGGAACAAAAATTAGGTGGAATCAAAGAATTGGTTCTGAAATCAAGAATCATCTACACATTTACAAGAGAGAGCCCCTTTCCTATCAGGAAGAGTCTGAAGAGGCATGCCAGATCAGCACAGAAATGAGAACCCAGACCTTCCACAGTTCTTGCGCACATGGAGAGCCAGGGGTAAGAGGAATCCCTGATGTTCAGATGCATCACTCCTCGATGAGCACACCCATAAGGGAGAGACTTATGGTCCAGCTCTCACTTCCATACATCACTACAGGAAAAACCATAGCTTTGACTATGTGGACCTTTGTCGGCAAGGTGATGTCTCTGCTTTCTAAGATGCTGTCTGTGTTTGTCATCGCTTTTCTCCCAAGAAGCAGGCATATTTTAATTTCGTGGCTGCTGTCACCATCAGCAGCGATCATGGAGCCCAAGAAAGTAAAATCTGTCACTGCCTCCATATCTTCCCCTTCTATTTGCCAGGAGGTGATAGGGCCAGTGGCCATGATCTTAGTTAAACTCCTTGTGGACTTTAACCCAATTTTTGAGTCAATGTGTGCATCCTCTCACCTTTGCCACTGGCCATGCTGCCACTACTGCGACCTATCAAAACAAGGTTGGTCGCAGGTGGCAGGAAGGCAATTGAAGGGAAGGGAAGGTGATTGAAGGGGTGATCCGGTGGGTGGGGGAGTGATAAGGTGGCAGGCTGGTATGGGGGCATTCAGGCTTGGAAGGAGGCAATCAGGCTAGCACTGGGTGGATAAGTAAGGGGCAGGCCTAGGAGAGTGAGTTTTATCTGCTCAGGGGCATTCACACATATGGATTCAATTCCAATAAACCAATTCCACATCTGCCTCAAAATAAATATACAGTGCCTCTAGTGGAGGAGCAGAAAAATGCTTCCCCCCCCCTCGCAGCATTACTCTGTGTGTGCATGTATCTCATATTATGCCTAAATCTGAGTGGGTGGGTGGGTGTGTTTTTTTGGCAGAACCTGATGCATAAGTGGTTTTTATTGTCTGTGGGATCAGATCCTGTTTCAGACAAAGTAAAACCACTAGTGAAACTTTAAAACATCAATGTGGACCCAGAACTAATACTTAAAAACTGCAAGTCTCATCCCATGCGCAAGAACTATAAATTAGCTCCACCAATGAGACCAACGATAAGGCCACAGGTTGGAAGATTGAAAAATTTGAACATACGGGGGGGACAGCTATTATGATTCTTTGTTATTAGTATTTTTTTAATTTTTTATTTTTATTTTATTGATTATTTAATTTTATTTATTATTAAGTTTGATATTGTCGGTTTATATGTTCCTTATTGTTATATTTATTTTAGTTTTGTATTGTATAATTTTTCTTTTAGTATATTTGTATTAAGTTATTAGCACTTTTTTCTTTATTTTATTTTATTTTATTTTTCTCTCTCTTTCGTCATGGAATGGGGGGCCTGCCTTCCCAGTGAGGGGCCACAAAACATCTCTGTGATTACGGGTAGAGGGCGATATGGCGTTGACTCCGTCCCTACACATGTCAGAAGAACTACAAACAGATGTCTAAAGGCTGTTCCTTGTTCTGAGACGGAGATCAACCCCCAGTATCAAGGTAGCCAGACTAGCCAGCCCTCTACTCTATGCCTGGTGTTGTTGAATGGCAGGTCTGTATCTAATAAAACCCAACTGATTTACGACCTTATTTTGGAGGAAGATGCAGACCTGGCCTGCATAACCGAAACATGGATTGGTGGAGAGGGGGGTCCCCCCCTAGCTCTCATCTGTCTGCCCGGTTATGCTGTCCAACACCAGGGTAGACTGGAGGGATGGGGGGGGAGTTGCCATCGTTTATAAGTCCACCTTGGAGGTAGTTAGGTGCTCCTCGGTGGTAAGGCCGGGTCTTGAGGCTCTCCACGTGTGGATTGGGGCTAGGGACGGTATTGGGATCTTGCTGGGTTACCGTGCTCCCCGCAACCCAGCCACCTCCCTACCGGAGCTAGTGGACTTTGTCTCCGCGGCACTGTTGGGCTCCCCAAGGCTATTGGTACTGGGGGACTTCAACGTGCGTGCGGGGGCAGAGACTTCCGGTCCAGCTCTTGAGTTCTTGGATACCATGGCCTTCTTGAACATGTCCCAGCATGTTAACGGCCCTACACACGTGGGCGGCCATACATTAGACCTGGTCTTTTCCACCAATGGTAGCGAGAGTGGTCCGATGGTGACTGACCTCGAGTCGGTACCCTTGTCATGGTCAGATCACCACCTAATAAGATGTACCACCAAGATGGCTCTCCCCCCTCGCAGGGAGCCTGGACCTATTATTATAGTCCGCCCTCGAAGGCTACTGGATCCGATTGGATTCCAGGATGCCATGAGAGGGACGGCTGACCTGGCTGGCGCTCCTGTCGAGGCTCTGGTCGATGCTTGGTTCACTGCCGTGACTAGTGCCGTAGACACGATCGCACCTAAACGCCCTCTCCGCCGCAGAGATCACCCGGCGCCCTGGTTCACCCAGGATCTCTGGACATCAAAGCGGGTCAGGAGACAGCTAGAGCGCAAATGGAGAAAGGACCCGACGGTTTTTAATCGTATAGCTCTCAAGGTCGCTACTAACCTTTACCAGGCCAAGGTAAAGGCTGCCAATCGAACATACCTCGCTAACCGGATAAGCGAGGCGTCCAATCAGCAGGCGGAACTATTCCGTATATTATGTGACCTATCCGGAGTTGGCTCGGGTGATAGGCCTCCCCCTAGTTTTACACTGGGCCAATTTGCAGCATTTTAAAAATCTAAAGTGGAGGCCATCCGCCGGGACCTCTCCCCTTTTTTGAACACAGTGAGTCGAGCTGAGATGTCCAGTGCTCTGTCTTGTCCAGTGACTTTTGACTCCTTTCAGCCCGTTTCGCCCGACACTGTGGCCAGGATGCTTGACCGCTCTCGTGCCACCACCTCCTCTTTGGACCCTTGCCCGGCCTGGCTAATCAAGGCAGCCAGGTCCTCAACAATGGAATGGGCCACTGTAATAATTAATGGGTCTTTCCTTGAGGGCAGATTTCCCTCTGCCCTCAAGGACACACTCATTAGGCCCATAAGAAAGAAACCGAGCTTGGCGGCGGACAAAATTGGCAATTATAGGCCTGTCGCCAATGTTTCTTTCTTAAGCAAGGTAGCTTAGAGGGTGGTGGCCGATCAGCTTCAGGCGTTCCTGGATGAAACAGATGCCCTGGATCCATTCCAGTCGGGCTTCAGGCCGCGCCATGGAACAGAAACAGCATTGGTCGCCCTGTGCGATGACCTATTGAGGGAGGCCGACAGGGGCAAAACGTCTCTGCTGGTCCTCCTCGACATCTCAGCGGCCTTCGATACCATTGACCACGGTATCCTCCTGGGGAGGCTCACCGAGTTGGGAATAGGCGGCCGGGCATTTGCCTGGCTCCGTTCCTTCTTGGAGGACCGTCCCCAGAGAGTACAGCTTGGGGAGAATGTCTCGGCCCCGTGGAGTCTCAATTGTGGGGTCCCACAGGGGTCGATCATCTCCCCAATGCTGTTTAACATCTATATGAGGCCGCTGGGGAGGGTCATCAGGGGGTGTGGAGCTCTGTGCCATCAATATGCTGATGACACGCAGCTCTACATCTCCTTTTTTCCAACTGCAGGAGATGCCGTTCTGTCCCTTCAGCGTTGCCTGGAGACCGTACGGGAATGGATGCAGGAGAACAGGCTGAGGCTGAACCCGGACAAGACGGAGGTACTGAGGGTGGGCGCTCCCACAGCTGGGTATTTGGGAAATTCCCTCATTTTTGGGGGCGTGACCCTGCCTGCCAGCGATGGGGTTCACAGCTTGGGTATCTCACTATGGAAAACCAGGTGGTGTCTGTGGTCCGTACCGCATTTTTCCACCTTAGGTGGATAGCCCAGCTGCGACCCTACCTTGACGTGGGGGCCCTCACTACTTTCGTACATGCGCTTGTAATCTCTAGATTAGACCACTGTAATGCGCTCTACGTGGGGCTACCTTTGAGGCTGCTGCGGAAACTTCAGGTGGTGCAGAATGCTGCGGCCAGACTACTCAGTGGAGTGAGAAGATACCAACATATCTCCCCCACTCTGGCCGCATTGCATTGGCTGCCCATCCGATTCCGCATCGATTTCAAAGTATTGATGCTTACTTATAAAGCCCTAAACGGTTTAGGACCCACCAAGATCTACCCGTGTCACTCGTGCGAGCCAGGAGGTGAGGCTGAGGAGCCTGACGCCGAGAGAGGCCCGGAAGGAAAAGACCAGAAATCGGGCCTTCTCGGCAGTGGCTCCTCGCCTATGGAACAACTTACCTCCTGAGATTCGTGCAGCCCCCTCGCTGGGCACTTTTAAGAAACAATTAAAAACACTCATGTATAAGCAGGCCTTCCCAACAGTTAATTCCAACAGTTAATTCCTGACGATTCTTTCCTTCTATACTCTTATGATCTTTATCTTCGTTTATTTGTAATGTTTTAATATTTATTGTTGCTGATTGTAAGCCGCCTAGAGTGGTCGAATCTGACCAGATAGGCGGAATAGAAATGAAATAAATAAATAAATAAATAAAATAAAATACACCCCACTGTTCCAGATGCTCGAGGCCATGGGGGCCACCACATCTCCCTGCTTATGAACCACTTCATTCTCAGAGGAAGCAACAGCACCACCTCGAGCCAACTTGTGTTGGTCTCATATGACACACACTGCACTGTATCTTTTCTCTTCGAGTGCCTACTTTTTCCACAACAGAATCTCCACTGTTGTGAGCCTCTTCATATCCTGCAGCAGCATCTTATCAATATATGCTATCCATTATCCTCTATATATGCACATGAGACACCTACTTACTTTGTAATTTACACAAATTGCTATAAGGAGAGAAGCAAAGGTAGCAAAGGAGGAAAGAAAGATACACTGCTGGGTTCCATCACGAATGAACAAGGGTCATGCTTGCTATGGTATTATGGGAGTTGTTGTCCAAAAAAGTAACATTTCCCATTTCTGGGTCCTTACCTTAGACTCTGTAAAATTTACTTTGGAGTCTGAAGCACGTAAAGAACAAGCTCAACTGGAAACACTGGAAACATTGCACAGTCAAACTCATTGACTGTGTCTAATTTACAAAAATGATTTACAGCATACATTGCCCTCTTTCAGTATTGCTCAGAGAATTTACATGATTCTGCCAACAATTTCTGCAACCCACGAGAGATGCGTCAGGAGACTGATGTGCATAAAAAAAGTATTTAAAATCAATGATGCCTCAGGAATTACTAATGACCCGGGCGGCATTATCCATTGAGAGTGACGCTGCCAATAAAATCACCCATCACCATGTTCTAGGCAGTCTGGCAGAAAGAAAGGCCAGAAAAATAAAAATTTAACATTTAGTCAGACAACTCCAGCTCTCAGTTTATACCAAGATTTATTGGTGCCATGTGAAATGGAATCTACAGCACAGAATTCATTGCTTGTAGTTCACAATAAGGGAGGGGCAAGCAATGCAGATTTTACCACCGTCATGCAATGGCAAAATGTGTAGAGCTGCATGGCACACCTCTACATTTTATTGCTCCATAAATTGTGTGGGCATATGATATTTTGAATCTTACGAATCCTTGACAGTTTTCCTGTATATTAACAGAGCAGGAAATCTACCAGAGTGTGCCTTTTTCTATACGGCATTTTTAGTTGTTCCCGTTTGGATGTGGCTGAGCAGGGAGGCACCATTACCTTTCATAACAGTCCTGATGATGTTTCTGGCCTACAAGCTCCATCAGCCCTAGTCACCATAGTCAGTGCTGAAGCAGTATGGGAGATGCAGTCCAAAATCTGGAGGGCCACAGTTGCCTGCCACTGCTATGGAGTTTGGACTAGTACAGTATATCAGAGATAGATCCTCAAAGTTTCAGCTACAGCCATAATTTCCAAACTTGGTTCCCCAGATATTCTTGGACTAAAACTCCCAGAGGCCTTCACCACTAGCTGGCCAGGACTGCTGGAAGCTGCTGATAAAACACCGGGGGTCCAAGTACTTGATCTAGAAGTAAGATTCTGCCATACAGAACACCAACCCCCATATCTGAAAAGTAAACAAACTACCTATATTACCACAGGCCTTGACTAGACTTGCATGAAAAACAATCTGCTAAAATATATTCCTCCAGACAAGATGGCATTTGAAGCACCAGGCATAACATAGCATTCCTGCCCCCCCCCCCCCGCATTAGTGTTATCCATCTTATTAGAATGCCTGGCTTCCTGCTTCTTGTAACATTATCCACTAGTGGTGAATTATTGATTTGATTAAAAAGCTATTTAATAACTTTACTTGACAGAAAAACTGCTCTGTGGTGCCCTCAGGCAAGGGCTATTAATGCTTCACTCTGCTTTCCACAATCAGATAATTTATACGTAACCTTTTAATATTCAGCCGTAAAGACATGTGCCTAAAAGGTTACACCATCAGTAATAGGGCCCTATCTGCTTCTTCTTTTCTTCTTCTGTCACATGTCATAACACTGTGGACTCATAGAACATCAAATTTATAGGTTAAATGCTTAATAATCTTTTGGCAGACAATATTGAATTAACCAGGTCAGAATAACAATCTTAACATATTTTGATTGCCCTTTTCATTTCTCTCCATATAAACCCTACTTCCAGACCCCAAATTAGTTTTGATTTAGCCGCTATTGTTATAATGCATACTCCACATTTAGAAAAGAAGTACATCATTCTGCATTGATCTCCAGGAGAAGATTCCAGCTGTAGAGCCAGAGACTGGGAGCTTGGTTCCCCCACTGTACCTCCTTGAGGGTTGGACTTGATGATCTGTAGGGCACCTTCCGATTTATTATTATTATTATTATTATTATTATTATTATTATTATTATTATTATTATTATTATTATTATTATTATTATTATTATTATTATTATTATTATTATTATTATTATTATTATTATTATTATTATTATTATTATTATTATTATTATTATTATTATTATTATTATATCAAATTGAGAAAAGAACAATAAACAGGCCTCTTATCCATATAACAACAGTGAAGTGGAAAGTGGGGATGTACCCCTGCTACACCTGCTTGGAAAAGTAAACTCACATTTTTCCCTCCTAACTCCAAGATACAAACCATACCCATTACCGATATCATTCTGAAACAGCATGTTTTGGACTGGGGAAGACTCTGTCTGGAGCAGTCCTAACTGAATGGCAGTGGACATGCTCACTTGTGTTCCAGGAGTGCTGGAGCACAATTCAGTTTCATTGTAACCATCAGAAGAGTCTCCATGTACTTCAGTGGAAAATAGATGGCACCCTGTAAGTAGTATTCTGAACAAATATTACTGTTCTTCATTCCTAGACTGAAGATCTGAAAGTAGATACTATCTTAAAGGACCCTGTGAAATAAACCACCTGTGCCTGACATCTAGTGGTAACCTGTTCAAATTGCAGGTTCTGGAAGGAAAATAATGTGTTCGAAATGATTTCTGTAAAACACAAGAGAGACCACAATTGGTCGATCAACTTACTTCAAGTCTTTTCAGTTTATCTTCATTATGTATCCACAGCTTCAACAGAACCACAATCTGAATGCAGCTGAGGCAGGTGAATACACTACTATCCAATCGACAGCTTTGGGAGAGGGGAAAGGATAGTGTTGATGTACGGTACTGTAGGCAACATCCATTTAGCATCCTGTTGTTTCTCTCTTTCCCCTTGGCAGCCATCTTCTTTTTGGGTGTTCGCTAGTGCCCAGACTGGGATCTAGATTGATCGTCAGCAGCAATGGAGGGCTGTCATATACAAGAAGGGGAGAAGGAGATCAGTGGGCACACTTTCGGGTTTGTTTTGCTATAACAAGCTGATGTTGTCAAAATTCATTTCACCCACACAATCACTAAAAGAACAGGGAAGGACCACCACCCCTTTGTTTCTGTCACCTTCTGAGCTTAGTGCAAAACATGTCGTCCTCGTGTACACGGAGCACCCAGGCAAATCTAGCCTAACATTTTACAACCTCTGGAGAGATTGGAGATCTGTGTCTTAGGCAGACAGAGATACCGGCTGAAGAAAAGTAGTTTTATCTTCAGGTAGTATAAGCCCTTCTTTGGTGGTCCACCCAGATGTTCATGCCCAGAAAGGAAGGCCTCAGGAGCATATCTTAGGTAGGGTTAATAGGCAACTTTCTATTAACTCTTCAGCTGCGGGTCAAAATTACCAGTATTCAAATCATCACTTTTCTCACACATTTCTTGAAACACTAATTATAACCATATCTGACAATGATTCTTGGCTTTCCCCCTTTTTTTGGATGTGAAGATATTACATTTGGAAGAGACTTTGACAAAATCAAAATGCGATCCAAGTTCTTTGAAAACATCCTTATTAATTTTGCCCTTTCCCCCTTTACTGCAACCCTGTTTTTTTAAAGCTCTATGTATACAAATAATACAATTTATTTTCCCATACTTTCTAGTATGAATGAAAAACCATGCCACCGTCTTATTAAGCTGCTATATAGACATTTACAGTATGGGGTTGGGTTGATTTGGCAAAATGCACATATACAACATATAACAAATAATGGGTAGTGATGGTTGTGGTGGGTCTTTACAATTAAAGGTTCTCTTAGAAGACTGATTTTGAGGAGAGATTACAGTAGTACCTCAGTTTATAAGCGCCTCAGTTTACATAATTAACAGTTTGCCAACCGAAATCCATAGAAAATAATGTCCCGGTTTATATTTTTTCCTCTTTTTTCCTGTTGTACAAAAGGGTTTCCCCAGGGTGCATTGCACCTGGAGGTTTCTAGCGCCACCCCCATTCCTGGCGCAATCCACATTTTGGTTTATGAAATTTTCGCCTTACGTAACGTCCCGGAGGCTGCATTAATTTCACAAACCAGGGTATGCCTGTACTCTTCAAAGCAGTGGAGCTGGGCGACAGAATACATTTTGTGCATACGGGACATCCTGGTTTCTAATCTTGAGACCTCCAGGTAGGGCTGTGGGATTCAATATAGACAGCAATGAGCTACATACACTGAATGACGTCTTGATTTGGTACAAAGCTAATTCCTATTCTCCTTTTGGCACTAATTGTTTTTTGGCTCAGAATCATCTTCCCCATCTCCTCTCACCTCTACCACTTTTCCTTTTGCAGACATGGTAGAGTTTGTTTTTGTTTTGTTTTTTTGCTTGTTTGTGTTTTTTTAACAGCAGTGACTATAAGTTCTGGAATCCCAAAGGAAGGAGACTGACAGGTTCATTGATGGGAAATGATGTAGCCAAAAAAATTTCGCACTGCTGTTCCACTACTCAGACCCTCAGGACTAACTTTCTTCAAGATTGAAAAAGGAGGGGATGCTCTATCACATGCATTTGTGTATACCGTATAATTGCTTACCCTCAGCATTCAGAACATAAGAAGACACCTGCGTGATTGTGCCAAAGGCCTCTTGTTTCCTATAGTGGCTGGTTGGCTGCCTCTTGGTAGCTGGAGAGACAAGACTCCTTTGCTGTTGTTCTCCAGTGACTGGAATTCATAGTCCTCCTGCCTCTGATACTGGAGGTAATTTCCAGTCATCACTGTTAGATATATTGCAACTTGCATATGATGCCCTTCTGGGGCTGCTTTTCAATCAATTCAATGGAGTCTGTCAGAAATGGACAGTGAAGTGTTCTGTCAACTATGTAACCAGTCAATTAGTTAGTAAGGAAGCTAGTTGACAAGTTAAGCTCAGTGATGTAATAAATTAACATTTTTACAAAATATGTTTGTTTTTATCTATCAACTGCTTTTGAATCAGCAGGTGATAGCAGACTGTTGCAGAAAACATGAAAACATCCTGAAGGTGGAGCAAAAGCCACCTATAATAGTTGGATCAATGTTGTAGAAGAATAAAGGAATACATTTAACTGGTGGACAGGATGAATAATTAGGAACAAAGAGGACAAACATGATTAGCAGCCAGGAAGGAATCCAGAAAAGAGGGAGGAGGTGGTGAGGGAAAGTAGAAGGAGCATAAAGTAAAGGAAGTTCAGTGGACTTAATAAAAAAAAGACCCAACCCACCCCCTGCAGCCAAACCTCAAACTTTAAGCCATCTATCCCTGCTACCTTCCTTGGTTGCGGCACTTGTAAATCAGTTCTTTCAGAGATCAGAGATAAGGCTTCTTTATTATTTATGGCTGTAGAACAGCCTGGGGCAGTCAATCTGGCTTGTGAATGACTACTTCCACTGGAGGTGGAAAGCTCCCATTAAGGCGGGAAGGAAGGTGAGAGAGAGGGATGGGTGAATTCATCAAGCTTGTTTAAGGGTAAGATTGTAGAAAATTTATGGAGGGAGGGAGGTTGGGTGTATGTATGTGAGAGAGAGACTGTCTTTCATAAAACCATGAAAAAAGGAGGTGACTGCAAGGAGAGAAGGCTCCAATTAAAGCGGGAAGGAAGGTGTGAGAGAGGGACCAGGTGGTTTCATCAAGCTTGTTTAAATGTAATGAGAGGAAATGGACATACTGAACTGAAGCAACTGATTGTTGAAAATTTAGGCTGTGTGTGTAAGAGAGACAGAGACAAAGAGAGAGAGACAGACAGACAGAAAGAGATTTGATTCTTTCATAAAGCCATGAAAAAAGCAACCTTCCAAATTTAATCTCTGCTGCATTTAGCTCTACTGCATTTAGCTCAGAGAGATCCAGATGTTTTTCTGGAACTCTCTGAAAGCCACAGAGTTCCAGAAAAAAAACTACTTCTGCTTCATTGACTATGCAAAAGCCTTTGACTGTGTGGACCACAGCAAACTATGGCAAGTCCTTAAAGAAATGGGAGTGCCTCACCACCTTATGTGTCTCCTGAGAAATCTATATGTGGGACAGGAAGCAACAGTTAGAACTGGATATGGAACAACTGATTGGTTCAAAATTGGGAAAAGAGTATGACAAGGCTGTATATTGTCTCCCTGCTTATTCAACTTATATGCAGAATACATGATGCGAAAGGCTGGACTGGAAGAAACCCAAGCCAGAATTTAAAATGCCAGAAGAAATATCAACAACCTCCGATATGCAGATGATACCACTCTGATGGCAGAAAGTGAGGAGGAATTAAGGAACCTTGTAATGAGGGTGAAAGAGGAGAGGGCAAAAAATGGTCTGAAGCTCAACATGAAAAAAACTAAGATCATGACCACTGGTCCCATCACCTCCTGGGAAATAGAAGGGGAAGATGTGGTGATGGTGACAGATTTTACCTTCTACAACTCCATGAACACTGCAGACGGGGACAGCAGCCACGAAATTAAAGGACACCTGCTTCTTGGGATGAAACTGATGACAAACCTAGACAGCATGGTTTTTCCAGTAGTGATGTATGGAAGTGAGAGCTGGACCATAAGGAAGGCTGACTGCTGAAGAATGAATGCTTTTGGTGCTGGCGAAGGCTCTTGAGAGTCCCCTAGACTGCAAGGAGATCAAACCTATCCATTCTGAAGGAAATCAACCCTGAGTGCTCACTGAAAGGATAGATCCTGAAGCTGAGGCTCCAATACTTTGGCCATCTCATGAGAAGAGAAGACTCCCTGGAAAAGATGCTGATGTTGGGAAAGTGTGAGGGCAAGAGAAGGAGACGACCAAGGATGAGATGGCTGGACAGTGTCTGTGAAGCAACCAACATGAATTTGACACAACTCCGGGAGGCAGTGGAAGATAGGAGGGCCTGGCGTGCTCTGGTCACGACTAAACGACGACGAACTTTGACCTGCAGCTGAAGAGTTAATAGAAAGTTGTCTATTAACCCTACCTAAGATATGCTCCTGAGGTCTTCCTTTCTGGGCATGAACGTTTGGGTGGACCACCAAAGAAGGGTTTATACTACCTGAAGATAAAACTACTTTTCTTCAGCCGGTATCTCTGTCTTCCTAAGTAAGACACAGGGCTCCAATCTCCCCAGAGGACGATATTGGACGAGATGGTTGGACAGTGTCATTGTCAACATGAATTTGACCAAACTACAGGAGGCAGTGGAAGTCAAGATGGCCTGGCATGCTCTGGTCCATGAAGTCATGAAGAATAGGACAAGACTTAATGACTAAACAACAACATTTATAAAGTTTATTAAGTACATTGAAATCCTGGACTTGTTTCCTCCAAAGTAAACCACCCTCAGAAAAGGAACTTTTAATACACATTTTATACACTACATAAAGTGTATGCACACATTTCACTTATTTGAAATGTAGTGTTGGAAAAGGGTTTTACACACTTCAGACATCTAGTCCCAGGTGTGTTGGTTGTCTTTTACTAGGTGTTAGTGAAACTCTTCTAAATATTCTGGTTCTGCCGAGTACAAATTCAGCATCTAAATAGAATCTTGAAGTACTTGCTCTTCTCAGCAGAAACTGCAGAGCTAAATGCCGTCGTCGTTGTTTTGTCATTTTGTCATGTCCAACTCTTCGTGACCCCATGGACCAGAGCATGCCAGGCCATCTTCTACTGCCTCCCGGAGTTTGATCAAATTCATGTTGATAGCTTCAATAACAGGTTTGTTTGAATTGATAGGTTTGTTCTCCTTGCAGTCCAGGGGACTCTCAAGAGCCTCCTCCAGCACCACAATTCAAAAGTATCAATTCTTTGGCGGTCAGCTTTCTTTATGGTCCAGCTCTCACTTCCATACATCACTACAGGGAAAATCATAGCTTTGACTATGTGGACTTTTGTTGGCAAGGTGATGTCTCTGCTTTTTAGGATGCTGTCAAGGTTTGTCATCACTTTCCTCTCAAGAAGCAGGCGTCTTTTAATTTCCTCCCATGAAGCAGGCGTCTTTTAATTTCGTGGCTGCTGCCACCATCTGGAGTGATCATGGAGCCCAAGAAAGTAAAATCTGTCACTGCCTCCACATCTTCCCCTTCTATTTCCCAGGAGGTGATGGGACCAGTGGCCATGTTAGCAATTTGGTTCCTAGTTCCTCTGCCCCTTTGAAATCCAGCTTGTACTTCAGGAAGTCCTTGGTCCACATATTGCTGAAGCCTACCTTGTAACATTTTGAGCATAACCTTGCTAGCGTGTGAAATGAGTGCAATTGTATGGTAATTGGAGCATTCTTTGGTGCTGCCCTTCTTTGAGATTGGGATATATATTCTGTTCCAATCCTCTGGCCACTGCTGAGTTTTCCATTGATGATGATGATAAAAAAAAAAATAGCGCACTGGTCCTTTGATGTTTTGCTGTGGCACCAGGGTGGGTGACATGACCTTTAGCCTGGTTTGTGCCTTTTTGTACACCACACACAGAATGATTAAAGTGGTAGGAAATACCCCCCCAACTCTGCCTTGGCACATCATTGCTAGCACCACTCTGGCAGCCATTGATGATGATTAAATCCTCTGTGAGCTAGCAAAAATTTAAGGCAACTTGCTAGACACGTTGGACACCTTACTACTCCCTATACTACCCCATGGCTCGTGTGTAATGTGTTCCAGCAAAAATAGTGCACAACTTTATTAAATTTGGTGCATCCCGCTAGTTCAGTACATAGCCTGGCAGCCATTGATACTGATGATATGTCCTGCTAGTTCGGTACACAGCCTGTGTAGATTCAATAAGATTTTGGATTCAAATAATGTATGATTTCCTTATTTTCAAATCAAGGGGGTAATGTTGGCGTATATAAAGTTTTTTGGGGGGTAAAAGGTAAAAAAGTTCCCCAACCCCTGCTCTAGCTTGTGCAGACAGGACTTGTTCACCACTGTGTTTTGGCCTAAATTTTAACTTCCCCAAGCCAGCTAACTATTTATACCAAATTACAGCACCAAGATATCACTTTGCCTTTTCAAGGGCTAGGTTTAATTGCTTTCCCTCAGCAAGGGTGTTTTAATAACCCCCCATATGGTGAAAGGATTTGTCCCTGTGGGAAA
Organism: Pogona vitticeps; assembly: GCF_051106095.1. NCBI lineage: Eukaryota > Metazoa > Chordata > Lepidosauria > Squamata > Agamidae > Pogona > Pogona vitticeps. The sequence goes on from NC_135784.1 coordinate 273,149,331, forward strand.
GAAATTATTGAGACCTTAGCGCACATCATTTTAGAATGTAGCCTATATAGGATCAAATGTATTTGATATCTTGGTTCACTCATGACTAAATGTACTGGTCTACCTCCCCACAAGCTATTTGAAGTTTCTGTTGTCTGGAGAGAAAAATTACACAGTTAGTGACCAAGTTTTTATTTTCAGCTATAAGAACTCGCCAAACGCTATAGCAAGATTTCATTTCATATTATGTATTGATTTTATCTATTTTATCTTTGTATGAATGGGTCTGTGGCCGCACCATAAAAGGTGTTTTGGGTTTTTTACTAGAATATGGTAAGATTTCTCTTCCCTCCTACCACTTGATGCCTTCTCTTCTGAATCTAGCTGACAGGCAGGTGCACATGCCAGGAACGCAGGAGCAAGAATAGTTAAAAGAAGTGGGCGGGGGCTCCCACTGCAAAATCAAAAGCCAAAAAAGGATCTAACTCCATGTTGGAAGGACAGAGGGAGCACTCAAGTGCGCAACACAATACAAGATGAAGGCCATCAGGAGCTAGCACACAGACCCCCACAATAATGACTTGGAAAAATCCACTCCCTTCACTTTTTCTGTGCGTGTACACCTGTGGTTTCAGTTCTGTACTCCATACATTTGATCTGTGTCAATGAAAATCTGTGCCAAATAAGTCTTGTTACCCTTATAGATGCCACATGGCTCTGTTATTCTTGGAGTGTTGATGCTTCACACAAATGAGCAGGAGGGTCAGCCCAACAGCAAGACAAAGAGGAAGAACCTCTGTTCCCCCAAATTCCACACACACAACTATATTTTTGGGGGAGGTATATTCAAATTGACAAGGCACCTGAGTGCAGCAATTTAAGTGGTGCAGAAGAAGCTGTCATCCAACAGAAAAGTATGTTTGCAGTGGGGTGGGGGTGGGGAGCCTCAGAAGGAATGGCTGGGTGGCTGCCTTTGCTGACCCTTCCCTCTCCAGCAGATGCCACCCGAGATGGTTGTTGATTCTTGTCTTATGGTAGGGCCATTCATCTGGGCCCATATGTTGCAATCAAATTGAACAAGAGCTGGTACAAATAGAGCATTTCTATGAGAAAAAGTCCTATATAATAATAATTATATAATAATCTTAATACTGCAGAGCTGGAAGGGACGCTATGGATCAAGTCCAGCCTCTAAGACACACAGTAGGGAATTGAATTATCAACCTCTGGGTCTGCAGCCAGAGACCTAGACCACTGAACTATCCAGCAGGGAATAATAATATAATCTTAGAACTGCAGAGCTGGAAGGGACCCTCTGGATCATCAAGTCCAGCTCTTATCAAGGAAGCACAGTGGGGAACTGAACTCCCAACCAATGGCTCCACAGCCAGATGCCTAAGCCGCTGAGCTATCCAGCAGTTCAGCTTCCTACTATTTAGAACTAGCCTAGCTAGTCTGGAATTCTCATGTAGCTGCTCAAGTACAGGGCCTGATATTACACATCCTCTGCTCTTAATGAACCTGAACACGACCCGGACATGCAGTGCTGAGTATTTCTTTAGGCTAGAGCCAAGCTCTAACCCAAGACACCTACTTCAAACATCATATATTCAGAAAAGGATACAGTGTGCTCTCCAGCTGTGAGCTGATCAAGAAAAGAGTAAACCCTGAAGAATTCATCTGTGTATCAAGAACTTTAAATTCAATTTTAGCAGATTTTGGCTGTCCCACTTGCCCTTTCAGGTAATGTCTTTTACATTACTTTTATTAATGAACTCGAATGCTGTTTGCACTGGAATAAGAGGGAAATAGTGGAATAGGGGTACCCAATTCCAGGTCCATGGCCTTCGCAGGACTGGGCCACAGAGATAGATCTCCGACCCCCAATGAGCATTGCCCCTGTACACCCACATGCACGCATGGCCCACCTGCATGTGCGTGTGAGCGTGCCCCACTCACCTGTGAGTGTGCCACACTGTGCATGCACACAAGCGTGCCACACCCACCTGCAAGTGTGCCACATCCATCCACACATGCCCACCCACGAGGGTGTGCCCCTCTTCCTGCACACAGACCCCACCCCCTCAACTGGTTCACAGTTCGAAAAAGCTTGGGGACCACTGTAATAGAGAATAGAGGTGCAGAGAATTTTGCTGCTTGTGAAATTCTGGAAGTCCGAAACAAATCTGCACACCTCTAGCAGAAAAACAAGCTTTGCTTTGCTTTTTAATTTAAACCTGTAATTTTCATCATTCAAGCCTTAGGGAAGAAAGGCAAGGCAAGAACTTTGTAGGGTACTAATCAAACATGACATGCGTTTGGTCCAGTGCGGGAACCTTTTGTCAGTCTCCTAGCAAAGAACAAGCTAGCAGGGAATTAGGGCTTCTACCTCTAGGCAAGAAATCTTTCTTCTGGCCTAGGTGGGTTTGATAGACTGTGAGAGAAAATGGGGGAGATAATGTTCATGAACAGTGTACATCAAAAAACAGCTATTTGTATGTTCATTCACAGCATGCAGGAGATAGAGCTGCTTGCTCCTCCTATTATGTTCTTGAAGCTGATCGTGCCAGGCGAGGAGGCAAGGGGAGTAGGAAGCAGGAGCACAAGAGTATTAGTGGTCCAATTGTTATTGGTGCTTTCCATTGCTGCTGCACCAGATTCCTGTGTTCGAGAACAGGGAAGATGGCATTATGGCGCAAGGGGGTAAAACACGCTAGGAACATTATTCATTCATGATCTTGGTAAACCTTCTAAACTCAGCAAAGACAGCAATTCTGAGGTAAGACAGGCGTGACTCAGAAAATGCATATCCTCCTTTATGATGAGACCAAAATGTTTTATTTTTTTTTTAAAAGATACAATAGAAATAGGTAACTTTGCAGGGAATATCTCTAAATCCTCTGAGAATCCTCTGAGCCCTTGTTTGGCTGCAATAATATCCAGCATTTTTTTGATTCCCTTTCTCTCACTTACCTTGTTCTGACTCCCGGCCAATGAAGGACAAAAAAACAAAACAAAAACCCCAAGAGTGGATATTTTGCTCATATGAAAAAGCTTGAAAGATGTAATTTAGTATAAATGGCAAAAAAGAGATAAAGCCTACTCTACTGGGTTTTTGTACAAAACAATGTGTATATACTGTTTATTGAGAATAAACTTAGATTACACAAGGTTGTATGTATATATATATATATAGATAGATATGGTATATTATAAAACAGATTTCCTTAATCATCCATATCCAATGGACTACAATCAAATTAATTTCCTATTAAAAGTCTAATTTCCTATTAAAAATTGACCCTGGTTAATCAACTAGAAAGTTATTATTAGAAAAGTAAAAAAGAGAAGAGAAAGGAAGAACATATTTGCATCTCCCAGTATTTGTCATTCTCAGTTATCCAGCTTATCAGTAGAACTTGACATTTCACTTAAATATGAAGACATGCAATAAACAGGACACAACACCGTCAAACAAAACAAGATTTCTTTGGTGAGCCAGAAGCCAATATATAAAAAAGTTAACAGTGTTTCTAAACTTTTTTTTAAGAACAAGGAACATTTACATGACGCACTATACAAATAGAACATAAATAGTGAACAAAGAGAAGCTATATATATATAGGAAAGGAGGGAAATGCACAGATCAAAATAGAGATAGCTTCGTATGAGAGACCATGACAAGCCAAAATTAACAGGCACAGCCTGATTTTTCTCAGGGTCATTTCGCATTTCACAAAACTGGTCCCAATTTGTCTCTAGGGACCTTTAGATCTGTTTTTTCAAGGATGTTATTACTGGCAGTGCAGCCAAATGGCAAGGCAGATTCTAGGGCAGTTTTAGTTTACACCATTGCTGAGCAAATTCATCAATTAACCACAGTATTGTGGGATACTATTTTCTTTTTAACACAAACAATTAATTCCGGTTTTCCCCAGCTGAATTTTGTTCCTCTTCATCACACAGTAGGACATCCAAAATGAAGAATCCTTTTGGGCCCAAAAAACAATACAGTCTGTTCACCCCACACCCTGGAAACAAATTCATCCATGCAGCAACTTTATTTGAGTCAGTGCTTGGACGTTCCTCTTTTGTTTGCAGAAAATAATTGCACTGAGGAAAACCACGTGTATACATCCATCTCAAAGCTGCAGGTTGCAAGATTGGTTGACTCTCAGGACACCACAAGTTCTCAGAGAGAGTTGATTCAATTGAATGTGGCTTCAGGCAGTGAGAAACTATATACTTCGTAGAGGAACTCTGCCAGAATCAAAATTAGCCCTGACTCTGTAAAATGTACATCACTTGAGGTTGCATTCAAAAGAAATACTTGTCACACAAAATCACTTTGTCACACAAATCCAGGGTCAGTTTCTCCACATGTCAAAGTACTGTACTTAACCTCTTCACATCTATAGCTATAGCTCTACTAGGCGGGGGGGGGGGGGGGGACTGGACGGGACGACGGACCCTGTTGTATTTTTTTTAAAAAAATGAGGATTAGATAATGAAGAGTTTATCTATGAGCTAGCCCTTTTTGTAACCTTCTACCTTCCTCACAAACTTCACAAGCACTGACACAACTAGAATGTTTTTCTCCATAATACTGTTTCAAAATTAAAAAACTCTCCTCCCCCATTATGCTAAAAAAAAAAGCTGATTATTGTAACAGGGATACGATTTGGGATTGCATTCTTCTAACTTTGTTCCCAAATCCATTCTATGTGCCTGGGAGAGGGAGACAAGAGTGTGCCATCTGCCCCAAGCCCACCCGAGCCTACCACTCCAGTTTAGCTTTTATCGCACCAAGACGGATTATGACATTACACTTGTACATGAGTATCCTGCAACTTTGGAGGGGGGCACGCATGCTGAATAAGTGGCAAATGCAGGCACATTCTTGGTCCCCACTACAAATATGGGATAGATCCTAAGATATATATCTTCTCCTATTGCCTTTAAGGTATTACTTCCTGCAGCTCGAACAAAAACAAGCATATTGTAGCACCATCAAGACGAACAGATTTGTATCTGTGCAAGCTTTCACGGATTACAATCCACTTTCTCAGATATACTGAATAAAATATTTAGATGATGAGTTTCACCCCCCATAACCAGGTACACTGTAAAAAAAGAAGCTGTGGTTTAATATTGTACTAAATGTGTATATAGATGAGGATTATAATCCACAGAAGCTCAAACCGGTGTGAAGTGCCACAATACTTTAAATTTTGCTCCTTTTTTTTTGTTATATGTGCTGAAGCAAACTCACACAGATATGTCTCTGAAAACTCCTGCAGCTACTGTTACTCCACCAGGCTGCAGCAGAGTTGATTGTTGGAGAAAAAAATACTTTCCCCTCACACTCAACTGTGTCTACTATGGGGGGGGGGGGAGCCTACAATATTTCTATGGGTGCACAAATATTATTCACAGGTAACAACACTGATTGTACACAAGTCATTCAGCTCTCATTCATGTTACCACAGACAAATGGTCCCACTTATTAAAACTTTTTTTAAAGTTAAAACATTTTAAGCCAACTCTGCTTCTTCCAGATGCAACAGGAATGTTTGATAACTATCCATGAGCTATCATGCTACTTCAAGATAAAAAGAACATCCAATAAATTATATCAGTATGGCTTACTTCATTTATTTATGTACGCTTCACAGCTGCAGCATCCATACACAAACATTCATTATTTTATAAAAGGATTAAAAATGGTTATATATATTTATATATACAAAATTATTTACGTTTTATTTTATTTTTTTACAAAAAAGTAGGTCTATCTACCTCCATCTTAAAATGCAGAGAGCTGTAACATAGACCCACAGTTAGTGTTGTAAAAATTACCTGTTTAAAAAGTGGCCCTGGTTGAAATTTATTGTATTAGCACTTTTATTATGGTTATTATTTCTACAGGCCCTCCTTGTCATTAAAAAGAACATCAACAACAAATAGTCCTCCAGGCAAGTCTTTTTTTTATCAGTGCCAAAGCAGTTCCACATGGCAGTCCCTTGTTTGGGCTTGTTCCCACTTGCTATGCTCCTTAGGTAAAAGGTTCACGTCGCATGTTCTTGGTGGACCTCAGTAGGGAAATAGCAGTGTTCTTTAGGCAGGATGCTACTTTTCTTGTTTGTCTTCATGTTGTAATAGCAGTTTTCTCCCACGTTTACAAAAAAGAGAGCAGACAGCAACTTAACACTATTTCCAGCCTGGTGAAGTACCTCAAGACAAACAAAATATATGATTAAAGACCTCTGAGGCCAAATAGCCATAAATAAGCTGAACTTAGCATGACACCTCATGGTATATACAGGGTTAAACATACACACATACTCTCTCACACACAGGCACACAGACACATTCACTCTTAAACAGCATTAAATCATCTTATTTACATTATCATTGGTGCTAAAATGGAGCAGTTTAATTATTATAAAAAAATCTTGAAAATGGAATCATCTGGTCCCTCACCAATGACACAGAAATAAACAGACTGAACAGGCTGGAATTGGTTCCCTTTTCAAAATTTCCACATGTAAAAATTCTCATATGTAGCACTCATAAGTTGTGAGCACTGAGGTCCTTAGGTTTCCCCAAAAATGCTTGGCAATACTCCTAATAATTGATGTTTTAAAAGGCACAGTAAGTTAGGACTTTGGCTGGCATGGCAGATATCCCACTTTCATCAGAGTGCATTCAGCGCCTTGAATCCTGCCATGTCCTGATCCAACGATGAAAATGTTTTGATGAATTTAATGAGTTTCCCTTTCCTGGTGAAGAATGTTTATAATAATATTTCTTAGAATAAGTCCTTTGGAATGAGGATGCTGAAAATAAAAGAGAAAGAAAAGAGGAAAACCTTTGTAAATGTGCAGCAAAACGATATGTAGGATGAACGGATGCAATTTGTTACATCTACCAGTTCAGGTTCAGACATTTCCTGTCCCAACTAGTCTTCAGATGCTGGACGAGAGCCCTACCCTGAGCTTGGAAGTAACTGGTTACAGTAACTTGTTGTATATTACTATTATTATTACTATTACTATTACTATTACTATTACAGTGGTGCCTCGCTTAACGAGCGCACCGTATAACGATTAAATCGCATAGCGATCCGTTTTTCCCACAGGGAAAAATTCCCTTTGCGAAGACTGGTAAGCGTTTCGCTTACCGATCTTCGCAAAACGACCCCCGCCGATCAGCTGTTCGGCGGCCAAAATGGCCGCCGGAAGCCGGGAAATGGCCTAAAATGGCCGCGCGCAGCGTTTTCGCGCCCTCGTTAAGCGAGGCGAGGGCGCGAAAATGGCTGCCGGCCATCCTGAAGCTTCGCTGAACGGTGAGTATTTGGCCTATTTGGAACGCATTAAACGATGTTTAATGCATTCCAATGGAAATCGCTGCCCCGTTCAGCGATGCTTCAGCATAGCGAAGGTTAATCCGGAACGGATTAACCTCGCTATGCGAGGCACCACTGTATTATTATTATTATTATTATTATTATTATTATTATTATTATTATTATTATTATTATTATTATTATTATTATTATTATTATTATTACAAAGTACTGTATTTGATTGCATTGCATTACAATTGTAACATTGCAAGGGAAAACATGACTCTTTGTGTTGTAATTCAGATATCTGACATCCTTGTGTAGTTATGGGATTGCTGATTTTAAAAAAATGTGCAGGAAAAATATAACCTGGTTCCAGCACTTGTTAGCCTGGTGCAGCGCCTGGTGGTGTTACATCATACTTTACTTGATGGGTGAGTGTTAGGATGATAATAAAACAGAACTGTGTTTTGTACCACAAGCCTCTGATTTGTAAGACTGAGATACTTATTTTCAATAACTAACCACAATGTAATTTGTTTTACTTCTGAAAAAGAGATTATAGAGTTACATTTTAAACATTGCATCTATTAAAAATATCCCAGTACTTTCGGGGGTTTTAGATATTTCAGGTCAACTAATTACCGTATTGTTATTTTTAAAAAAAATCTGTCCAAGCTCTAGCATGCAAATAATTTTAACGTATGAAATTACAGGGCAGAGGAGGGAGGTTTATATCTCTCCTTCACCATGTAGAGTCTTTTAACAGGCTAGTCAGTGTCTCATTTTGTTGTTGTTATGTGCCATCAAGTCAGAACCAATTTACAGCAATCCTAATATGGCTTTCACGGTAAGTGAGATATTTAAGGAGTGGCTTTCTCACAATCCCAGTAAGTTTCTATGCCTGAGTGGGTATTTGAACCCAGGCCTCCTGAGTCCTAGTCCATCATTCTATCCACTACACCACACTGGATATCACTGCACCCAGCTAGTCACAAATCCTTTTTGAAAGGCAACTCACGAGTCATGCAAGTAATTTTAGGTAAATCCCATCGTCCATTCCCTTGGCATCGGATGATTGGAACATGGCGCTGGATGAAACCATCTTTGCAGTGATATCTGATCAGTGAGTTAATTTCATAACGAGGTTTCATCTTTCCAAAAGTCTTCGCATTTTCTACAACTGGGGGCTGGCCACAGGCAACTGAAAGCAGAAATATAGGATTTTTGTCATGTTATTTTTCCATGTCCTTTTTTCCCCTTAAAAATATATTTCATATTGGTTATAAACAGAGAAAATTTGTATCAGAACTAAAATTTTCATTCAAAATTTCATTTCATTCTATTTCCACTGAAATTAGCCATAAAAAGAAGAAAATGTATTTTAAAAATTCCATACTGAAATTGCTGTTTGGGTTACCATTTCTAACAGAAGCTGGTAGGAACGTCTTTGCATATATTTTTTCCTGGAAAACTGCAAGATTTTAAAAATTGTACTCTGTTCATTAAATTACCCATGCAAGTATTCTGTTTAGATTAAACCACACATGAAAGTATACACCCATCAAATAGTGCTGTTTTACCCAATTTCTAGCACAAGTGTAACTCCCAAGGACAATGGGTATAGTGGATCCACTCTACGTGAACTCTGTAAAATAATGATTAGGGCTGCCCTGTCTAATAAAAATAATTCTATAATAAAAAGTTTGGCATTATATAGATTATTTATCAAAATGTTTGAATTCCACCAATTATCATATACAGTAACAGCACTGATCTAACCATAACCTTTTAAAAAAAAATAAAAACCCTGTTTGGCAAGTAACATATTGTATAAACTCCCACAACCCTGTTTTGTTGTGTTTCCTTATGGCAAACACAACTGGGCTTTGGCAAACCCTTGAAATGCCTGAGATTAGCAATAAGGATTTGAAAAAAGGTGGAAATGCTGGTACCGAGGGGAACTCGATGCCATAAGTGAGCTGTAGTCCAAAAACACAAACTTGCATACTTCCAGTATTTTCCCCCTAAACTTTTTCAACAAAAGAATTAGCAGAGTTCTATAATATAGAAAGGACTGCTTTTTGCAGTACCCACATAGCTCTGCTTGCATTTCTGTTCAGCCACTAAGAATTTCACCCATCAGCTTGTTAAGATACTCCTTTCTAAAGCCGATGTGTATTTCAAGAGGCAAATGATGCTCCCCATATAAAAGTTTACCTGTTCCTTTCTTGCAGGTATAGGTAAGGTGATAATTGCACGGTACATCATTCCACTGGCCATTTTCATGCCAAATTATGACAACACAATCTTCTCCTGAAGAAAAGAAACTGTCTGGTTGGTTTGGCCTCCAGTTTTCATATTGCTGCAGAAGATTAAAGACACATTCATTCAAAACACAAACACTAATGACAAGATTTGAGAAAGGCTGGGCACATTTGGACTTTGCCAATGAAAACAAAATCTTGCTCAGATATAGGGACACTTAAAAAAATTTTTTAAGAGAGACGATTTGGGGCAAATTAGGAGTGTTGTATGTGCCTTCTCGGTGCAAGTTTTTAAAACATGCACATTGCTAATGGACTGGTTTCTGGTTGTTAGAACTGCAAGAGGACGAAAAATGAGAATTTTATTATTTTCTTATCTCCTGTGGTCCAGAGGATAATCCTTCATCTGAAGTTGTTGTTTGGATTGCGAGGAGGCATTTGAAGATTGTACTGTTCAGTCTCTGGTGTCCACTTGTGAGGTATGTTGTCTTTTGTCAATATATGTTATATTCTTTCTTAACGATGGACAACTGACAGACCATTCATGGCCAATTTAGACAAAACTGAATCAGGTCCAGATCAAGTTGTTCAGATGTGAATTGGCCTAGTCCAAATCTTAACCAGCAATCTTAACAAAAATGCCATGACAAGCAAAAAGACAGTGAGATTGTGGGCAAAATCCTGTTGCATAAATTCACACCTGTTTTATTCTAGATCAGGCACTTAAAAATGAATTGAAACCTTCAGATGCCATTCCTTTCAGGTTCTAAGGCTCCACAGGGCTCCCTTTTGACCTGGGGAAGCCTTTGGGAGCTTCAGGATGCAGAGTGATGTGTGTTTAATAGTAAAATATTAGTGCCATGTAACCTCTAACAGGATCAGGAGCACAATTGGGAATTCAATGGTGATTTTCCAATATTAAAGGCTCCCCACCAGAGACTCCCAAAGGTTTCCCCAGGGCAAAATGAAGGAGGGAGGGAAATGGGGAGTGGGAGAACAGGAAGCTTTCCATTAGTATAAATTAAATATTCCTGGCACCCAATCCGGGTTACACCATCATGAATTTATGGCAACAGGATTTTGCCCAGTCTGTTTCCATGAACACCACACAAAAAAAGTGAATGCCAAGCTGAGGAGAAAATGTTTACCATTTGTTTGCTTGTTTCGTCTTATTTATAAATGACCTTCCTCCCCATAAGAGGAATTACAGGTGAAAACAGGTAACATTAAAACACAATAAATGACACATTTAAAAAATTGAACTATCCCAATAATCAAAATATATCAAATAATTAAAGGATTTAACTTTAAAAACAAACTAACAAGCTGAAAAGCTAAAACGCATAATCCAGGGACTCAATTCAAAATGTTAATTCAAGTAAGAAGTTAAAAACCTGTCTAAAAGGGTGGGTCTTGAACTGTTGGCAGAAGGATAAAAGGAAGGGGGGCAACTTAATCTTCCATGGGAGAGCATTCCGCAATCTGGGAGCTGCGACAGAGATTCCAGCTGTCAACTCTAGCTTCCAGTTCAGGGCAAAAATCCCCAGCATTCTCCAATCATTGTGCTTTGAAGCAACAGATAGCATGGGGCCACTGATGTGTATATATTCAATTTTCTCCTTTCCCTTTTACTTGTTGTTCCTTCTCATTTTGGTTTCCCAGTCCAAGTCAATAGAAGCTAAAAGATTTGGATTTCTGAATTATGATTCAGATTCGTCGTCCTGCTAACATTGTATTGTGTCCAGCTGAATCTGAAGCAAACTGGAACACAAACCAAAGAGGGCCTGAATGGACTTGGAGTGTGTATGCTTACACAGCCCTCATTTACACCAAAGAAAGCTGAGACTGTAGCCGGCGGTTATTGGAGACACTATTTGGTATGCAGTGTACAATGCTACAGCTTTCTCATTGTTAGTTCGGGAAGCAAAATGCTTGCTTTTTCAAAAACATCTCTTTTGTATTTCTTGCTCTATCGAGGTGGGCAACTTGTGGTTTTCCAAGTGTTACTGGAATGGAGGGGAATCCCTTGCCATTGGCTAGACCAGTGATGGTGAACCTTTTTGAGCCCAAGAGCCCAAACTGCAACACAAAATCAACTTATTTATTTCAAAGTGCCAACACTGCAATTAAAACCCAAATACTGAGGTTTTAGTTTAGAAAAAAACAACTGCTTGCACCCTGCAAGGGTTAAATGCTTTTTTTTCTTCCTGTGGGAGGTATTAACGAAGAAATACTTATCGGTCCTCAAATCCCCCATTGGGCTAGACCAGTAATGGTCACCACTGAGACCCTCCACTGGACCACTGCACCAGCAGAGGGGAGTGCCAAAATCCGGGATCAGAGGACGGGTAAGTATTTCTCAGTCTGGTGACTTATGACTTGCATGCCCACAGAGAGGGTTCTGTGTGCCAGCTGTGGCACGCGTGCCATAGGTTCGCCATCGCTGGGCTAGACTGATGGAAGCTTCAGTTCAATGCCACGTGCAGTCCAACACCATATCTTTGCTAAATAGCAACAGACCCTACCTTAAAGAAATAAGTCACTAGTTAGAGCAAGTACTGTACTATAGTCTAAGTTTTTGTATCTCAACTCTTCTTTGAAGTGAAATGACCAGAGAGGAAGAGAAGAAGAGGAGAACATGGTTGTTGTTTTTTTTTTAATCTGTTCACCTGTTCCTTGCAATTCTACACATTTCCAACCTAAGCAGAATTTAATAGTGAATAGATAAAAATACATTTCTAGAAGAGCAAGAATCTCTATAAATAGCAGGCGTTTACAAACTATCCGTTCCTTAAATGGTCAAAATAACACTGTTCCCAAGCACTTTTATTTAATTTCACTGATTCAGTCTTGGAACTGGTCCACTTCCATGCTTATAAAAGGTCCAAACTGTTTTGCTTTAATTCTTTATAAAGTAATCCAAATATAGTGCCTTCCTGAGCACATTTTGCCAGTAAAGCTAATGAACCACACAAACATACTGCAACCTCAGAAAAGCTTAATATAGCACTTTAAAATCTTTCCTATGGTATGTCAGCTTATCGATTACAATATTTTAATTACCTGCAACATTCTAAACTGGATGGTATTTAAATTATTGCCAGTACCAAGAAATAAAACATTTTGATTGCAAAAATACTATGGCTACAACTGTATGGCCAAAATTCTATTGCTTAGTTAAGCCTGCAGAAAGTAGAAATCATAACATGGAGCAATTTCTTGCTATAATTAACAAAACTCTACTTGGATTTTTGGGTGCACACTTACCCAATGTATAGTCATGCACCCAAAGCACAAAGCAGGAATTTGTTAGTTGGCAGCAAGAAGCCATACTATGCTATGCTGCTGCATCAAAGTGACAGTGCAGTCATGTGTCTCAAAGAAGCTGAGTATCTCAAACATCTGGTATTCTGTTTCTGAACATTGACAGATGCAGATTAATCTGTTTGTAAACTGGAAGATCATCTACTTCTTCAATAACCTGCTACCTGGTATTGGCTAGAACAAGTGATGTATCTATGTGTGCAGGGAGACAGGCTTATCTTGAAGGGGAGTTCATCACCAGATAGTTTCCCCCATCTTCTATTTTCCCTTCTGTTAGTTTCCACAGGTATCAAATGTACGGTACATATTTCCAGCCTCTGGCTGGCACAGACAGTGATTTCAGTCTTCGGGGTCCAGCAGATCCAAGCCTGCCTCTACTATACTCTCAGAATACTCCATTCTGGGACCTATTGTCAGGAGAAAGACCACTAGTAGTAGTTTTTTCACATGAAAATCCATGGAAACCTGTTCTTCCTGCATACACACCAGCCTTGATGTCGTTGTTGACATAGATACAGATATTCTGGAAACACCTACAAATGGTAGCTTAATCTTTTGCAGACACCTGCATACAGTGATTGAAAACACACAAGCTGAAGAGGATCATAACCAGCTTTTAGTGCAATGTTTTTAATATATGTAATGTCTGAGTGTTGTAATTGTGTGTTGTTTGATTTTAAATGGTTTTCAATATCATTTGTTTTCAAATTGTTTTATACAGTTTTGTAGGTCACCTTGAGACCGTATGATAAAATCATTTAAAAAAATGATGCCAAGCTTTTTTATTCTGCTAGCATACATGAGGTCATGAGGCCAGATCTGCAGGCAGCCTTCTATGGATCCAAACAATACACAATACATTTCTAGGGAAAAAATGCTGCCTTGAGTGGTAAAATAAAAATCTGCTTGTCATATTATAGATTTTACCCTTATTCTCATTAACATTTGAACTTATGTTAAGAAAGTACATTTAGCCAAATGTGCTTAGAAGCTGTCCCAGGTCATTACTCTAAAAGTAACAAGACCTGATGAAACAAGCTAGTCCATGCAGGAACATTGGGATTTCAATATGCACCCCTGCATACTTCTAGCTATGAATTTTCAGGCAATTTGTGTATACAGCTAAATCTAATTCAGATTCCAGAGTATACCAGGAAACTGGTCTTTGTACTCAAACTAAGATTTATATATTAACTAAAACAATCATATAGCTGTCCTTGGGCTATACCACATCAACAGGCACGTGTGGAATCCAGTTTGAAATCTCAGTTATATTAAAAACAAATGGAAGGCTCCTTGGATACAGAGAACTACCCTATTCATGTGAAGTTATTAAATTAGGGCAAATAGTTCAACACACAGTTCCACACCTGCATTCTGAAGCTGCATGGATTTCTTAATGGGTGGAAACACACCAAATGATTTTTCTTTACCAAAATTACTGAAACTCAACCCTATATGCCAGCGCAATCCATTCGCTTTCAACATACAGTAGATGCAAAATGACCAACAAAATAGGAACAGCCAAGACCTCTTTTGCAAGCCTCATCCAAAACAGTGACGTCTGTTGTTCCACAGCCAAACCTCTAACACCTTGCTTTCCTCATGCCCACATTCTCATGTAAGTGAGGGATGCTCGTGGTTAGCATCTGGCAGAAATGCAAATACTGGGATTTCAACACATTGCACTTGATCCAAAAAAGACTCAAGAAAATTTAAAGGGTCTGAAATAATAGTGGATAAGACAGGCTTGCATATATTCTTAGCAAAGGCTTCTGGTCCCATGGAATGGACTTTGTGGTTTTGCAAGATTGCACCATATCCTTAGACGTGGCATGCTGTTGCCTAACATCTGATATCATCATTGTACACATTTATTTTGGCTTTCTGATCCTCACACTACTTTCTACTAATGCCAGAAATACTTAACAGAGACTCCTGGAGTGTTTGCTTAAGTCTCCACCACCCACACATTCAGGTTTTTCATTTCCTTATTTAGGCAGAAATTGCTGACTGGGAGATAAGCTATAAAAATGGTTCTTTCAATCGCATTAAAACACAGCATACTACAAAGGCACTCAAGTATTTCAAATTATGGACCAAATCTTTCATGGTGTCCTACTGCCCAAGACATTGCCACATTCCCCATGCTCCCTTCAGCCTTCTCTGCCCACTCAAGTGCTTTTCTCGGAGAGGTACTTCCTCACAGCAAGGCATTGTGGGTAGCTTACCAATGGAGCTATGCTCATTGCTGTAGTAGCTCTGGCAAGGACCTTGGTTCCTCCTAGGCTCTGGTGAGCCATACATGTACCGACTGTTTTCACACTGCAACCTTCCTGGCAGTGCCCTACTCTGGAGAACCACCCTGGCCATTTTCCTGTTGTGGCATTTGCCACAGCAGAGAGCAGTTAAGAGAAGTTTTCCAGAGTGGGCTAAAATGAGGATCTGGTATAGAGAGCTCACCTATTTGCCTTAGCCATAGTGGTCAACAAGCATCTCCATTGTTGAACTATGGAGTTTTCTACCACAGTGATAGGCATCTGTAAAGCAAAGCTACTCCTGTGCAGAAAACGAGCGCACCATTTAACGACGAATCCGCATAGTGACACGTTTTTTGCGATCACTAATGCGATTGCATTGCAATGTTCTCAATGGCCGAAAATCGCATTGCGATGATTGGTAAGCATTTCGCTTACCGATCTTCACATTGCAATGTTTGCAGAACAGCTGATCGGCGGTTCCAAAATGGCCGCCGGATCAGCAAAATGGCCGCCCGCAGCGTTTTCGCACCCTGCCCTCACTTATCAGGCAGCAAAAATGGCGGCCGGATGGGGGAATCTTCGCTTACTGTTGAATTTTTCCCCCATAGGAACACATTAAATGGAGTTTAATGCGTTCCTATGGAGTTCCCCCCCGCATAGCGACAAATCCGGATAGCGACGTTAATCCTGGAACGGATTAACGTCGCTATGCGGGGCACCACTGTAAAAGCAAAATGGGAAGCAAATCACTACTGGAGTTTTTGCAAACTTGCATGCTGTCTTTAGAAGGTTTAGCTGGGAGGGACCTTTCTGGGCTGGGGTGACAGTCAATCTATCCAGCATTAACCACTCATTCCTTCCCTGCCTGTAAAATCAAAAAGAACACGGCCTCTCTCCTCAATGTATCTCTTTTCCTTTTGTTGTCTGTTGGCAGTTAGTAATCTGTTGGTCTGCTGAGGCATTTGCTGTAAGCAGTCATGTTTGTTTTTAGTTTGCTGTTTGATCTCTTCAACTGTAAGTAATGAAACCTTTTATTCTTTCTACTGCTAATATCTCAGAGTGAATTACTGAGACTATAAATGCCAGTTGATGGGGAAAAGGGGTGGATTACTGTGGGGAAGCTAATTCTGCTACGTGAATCCCTGCACTTCTGCTGTGCAGCTAAATAAATTTAACAAAAATTCAAAAGTCTGCAACAGCCACTTTGTTAAACATTCTGGAAATTAATTTGTGCAATCTGTCAAGCTTAAAAGGCATTCCCCCCCCCACATCTAAGGCTTCAGAAGGCCTTTAAAAACAACTATTTTAATATTTTTATTTTATTTCATTGATCATGAACTCAGTTGCTTAGATGAGCCTTGTACAAGTGCACGCATACCTGTAGGCCTAACTTTTAATGGGGCTTTTCTTGGAAATTTTGCTGTGGTTTATATTCCATGTCATTATACTTTCTACTTTATTCTTTTTTGGTATTCAAATAACACTTTGTAGAGAAACAGAGCATTTCATTTTCAATCTTTGGCTCAGCATCTTTTTTTTAAATAAACTTTTCCAGGCTAATGGGTGGGCAGATACAAAAATAATACCCATGTTCTAGTTACTTTCCAATGGAGTGATATAGCCATGTAAAATATTTATATTCAATGGCCAGTGAAGCCCTCAACTAAAAGAAGTCTCACTTTAACACCTAATTACTTTGCACTTAGTCACTTCATGGACATTCAAGCAAGCCACCACACGTAAGTGCTGCCTGTGGAAAATTGTTCTGCACAGCGTAAACTCCTGTATCAAATGGGACAGTTTATACAGTGATCCATTTTGCATACATGGCAATAAGCAGACTCTGCAGGCCATTGTTGAACTGTGGAGTCTGCTGCCACATGGGACACTATTGGTGATCTACTTGGACAGCTTTAAAAGGGGATTAAATGGACAAACTGTGCTTAGACATAACATTTGAGGGAACCACATTTTGAAGGAACTCTGGGCAAAAACCAGAGGCTGTTCTGAAAGAAATGGGTGTGCATCAACACTTGATTATCCCAAGGTGCAACCTGTACTGTTGGGATAGAATATGGAGAAACAGAATGGTGCATCCCATCCTTTTATCTGTTCAGGCTTTATGCAGAACATATCATACATATTCAGATGAAGGAAGTGTGAAAATTGATGGAAGAACCATCAATAATCTAAGATATTTAGATAAGCATCATCATCATCATCATGATCATCATAAATATTTATTTAAACTTCGCTATACACCAGAGCACATTCTAGTAAAATCAATAAAATGCCTTGGAATAGGCAATGATCCAAGAAGAATTTAATTATCAACAAACCATTTAAAAATTTCTAGCAAAAATACACTGTTTACGCAACTCTCCCTACACCTGACACCGATGGCTTCAAGTTGAACACAGAGATTTTCAAACCTTTTCTAAATCTGTCCAACTCTGGTTCCATATGAAGGTGTAGAGAGAATTGCACAGCTTTGGAAACAGTGGGAAAATGCCCAAAGCCTGGAATTTACCACCTGAGTCCAAGGGTCAAGCAAATGTCTGGAATCTGTAGACTAAGTCCTCTTAAGAGGAATATGCCATGCCACTAGCTCTGCTAAGTAATTAGGTCAGGAAAAACAAAGGGCTTTAAATGTCAAGACAAAGATTTGATTACTTATTTTATTTACTTATTTTATTACTTATTACTCTTTATCTTTTCATGTTCTCTCTTCCTTGGCTCATTATTGCATTTTTATGTCTATCTGATGTCTATTAGAATAACTAGCAGGCCAACCCATTTTCCACTTTGTTTATTTTTTGACTTGATATTGGATTTCAACCGGGGGGGGGGGATATCTTCATAAAGTTATCTTGTTTAATCTCCCCTCTGTATAATCTGACCCAATTAGTCAGTTTCTCCATCAGCGCCACTGCCCATATTATAGTCATATATCTTTGCAAAGTGAGGTCCTGAGCATCTTTCCAGCACGGGGCAATTTCATTCCCCTCTGCCCCAATGAGGGTTGCCACCAATTCTTTATTCCTTGAATGTTAAGAAGACAAAAATCATTACTACAGAGCTACACAACTCTACTGCTGACAATAAAGAAATTGAAATTTTTAAAGATTTTGTATATCTTGGTCCGTCCAATCATCAATCCAAATAGAGACTGCAGCCATGAAATTAGAAGTCTGTGAGTTGGAAGAGCAACAATGAAAGAATGAGAAAAGATCAAAAGTAAAGACGTGTCACTGGAGACCAAGACCAATCTCACCCACACTATTGTATTCTCAATTACTATGTATAGGAATGAAAGCTGGAAAGTGGAGAAAGCAGATAAACAACAAAGAAACAAACAAAGGTAAACAAGTTCAAATCAAGCCTGAAGTTTATCTGGAAAAAAAACTACAAAACTGATGCTGCCATATTTTTGGCACATCATGAGAAGGCAAGACTCACTAGAAAAGTCAATAATGCTGGGAAAAGCTGATGGCAGCAGAAAAATAGGAAGACCAGATATAAGATGGTTTGACTTTCTGAAGGAAGCCATAGGTTTGAATTTACAAGAGCTAAGCAGAGAAGAGGATATTTTGAAGATAACTTGTTCATAGGATCTCCATAAGCCAGAGGTAATTTGGCAGCATGTCATAACAGCACTGTTTATTATTTATTTATTATTTATTTATTTATTTAATTTATATGCCGCCCACTCTACCCAAAGGTCTCTGGGCGGCTTACAACAATTAAAATTCAACACAATAAAATATAAAATGATTAAAATACGATTAAAATACAAATTAAAATTTAAATTGCCATCATCAAGACCCACAGTTAATGTTATTTCAATTAAAAGCCTTCTGGAACAGGAAGGTTTTGACCTGGCGCCGAAATATCATCAGTGTCGGCGCCAGGCGAATTTCAGTTGGGAGGGCGTTCCATAGTCTGGGGGCAGCTGCCGAGAAGGCCCTTTGTCTACAAGCCATCCCTCTTACCTCCTTGAGGGATGGCTCTTTCAAAAGGGCCCCCTGGCTAGATCTTAATAGCCGGGTAGGCTCATGTGGAAGGAGGCGGTCCTTCAAGTATCCAGGGCCCAAGCCGTTTATTAACTTGTTCATCAAACCATCCAGTCTGCACATGCATGAAATTCTTTCTAATGCAAAAACATGTTACTTTTGCTTTTTAGATCATGGATTAATTCTTGACCTGCCGGTTTTCTAATTTTTTTCTAACTTGTAGTAAACTTAAAATTGGGGCACTTTGTAGCTTACAAGCTATTTCAATTTACATAAACATTTCATTTACTGAACACTTTTAATAATTAGCCCAGCCAAATGAGGCAGTAAAGATGTATTGTATTGCCAAACCCCAAACTTCATCTAAACCAGTGGTGTCGAACTGTGGCCCTCCAGATGTTCTTGGCCTTCAATTCCCAGAAATCCTGGCCAGCAGAGGTGGTGGTGAAGGCTTCTGGGAGTTGAAGTCCAAGAACATATGGAGGGCCACAGTTCGACACCACTGACTAAACTCATCAGTTAACTGACACCTGAAAAGGAATATATTTCATTTTTAGAACTGTAGTGGAAAAGAATATGAGACTGGAGCTGGGAAGTTCATGGTACAAATCCTACCTTACTTATTAACTTTGATTGCTATTCCTTAAAGAACAAGATTGGCCTATTGTATTTTATAAGTATCTGAATAAACAGGCAACATCTTTATACAGTGGTGCCTCGCATAACGGGCGCCCCGTTTAACGACAAATCTGCATAGCAACGATGTTTTTGCGATCACTTTTGCGATTGCATAACAATGTTTCCTATGGTGGAAAATCGCTTTGCGATGATCGGTAAGCTGTTTCACTTACCGATTTTCGCATAGCGATGATTTCCCCCCAGCTGATCGGCAGTTCCAAAATGGCCACCGAGTAAAACAAGGATGGATTCCTCGCTTACCGGGCAGCTAAAATGGCCACTGTATGGAGGATTTTCACTTAAAAGATAAGTTTTAAGCCCATAGGAACACATTGAAGGGGTTTCAATGCATTCCTATGGGCTTTTTAATTTCGCATAGCGATGAATCCGCATAGCGATGATTTTTGCTGCACGGATTATCGCTATGCGGGGCACCACTGTATATCTATGTTGCTTCCATCTCCCCAGTGGTGATTCTCTAAAGACAAGAAATTGGTGTTCCTGGCAAGTATGCTTGTTTGTTTTACAATACAATGACCAAAATCCTGTTGTTTAGTGTAGTAAATCACACTAAAGTAGGCCCATTAAATCAACAGGGATTTGGTGAGTTAGCCGCTCCATAAGTTCAATTGATTCAAATGGCCCTACCTTAACTATGACTAGGTTTAATATAGCAACAGGATTTGAGCCAATGTATAGCATATATCTTGTAAGTTTCTGGTTAAAACTAGTCATTGCCTCATAGCCATTCACTTATGCATTATATAGCTCGCTTTCCCTCAAAGTAGTACAGGCCAATAGTTTTCAGCTGGTGGTATGTGCACCACTGATAGGACACAGAAGTGGGATACATACAAGATTCTTCACAACATTTATTCATTCTCTGTCTTAATCCCATGTCCTTTTCTTAGCTATCTCCTACTGTAGCTAATAGTATGCCTTCACTTGCTGGGTCTCTGATAAATTATTATTCTTTATTGATTTTAATATGATGGTTCAATTAAGGCTTGGGAACGTTAACCCTTCTACCCCATAGGCATCCTTCAGTCTCGAAAGACTATGGTAGCGTGCTCTGTATGCAGGACTTGGAACAGCATCTACTGTTTTGATGCTGTACGCAAAGCTGGGGTGTCCTCTCCAGAGCACGAAGCCTGGGTGAAATAATATGGAGGATAGGCTGTTACCCAACAAGCAAATCCCCCCTCTCCACATCACTGAAATGGTCCAATGGAAAGGCAAGAGCCAATACAACTGGTTTCAGCAACGTCGCAGGAGTTGACAGAATGACACGAACTGCCTCCAGGACTCTGGCTCTGGATTTTGCCTCGAGGTTAACTCCTGAAGCCTTTTCCATCAGTGGATATAGCCACAAGGCAGTGGAGGTTTGAAATCAGAGTTTTCCTTCTCTTAGATGGGCTGCCTTCCAGGCCTGAATGAGTCCCACCTACCAGGCCTGTTCCCTCACGGCATGGAGGATAATGGCAGCGCCTCTTGATACACAGAGGAGGAATTACAGAGGAGGAATTACCTTTAAAAACCCTTCTAGAAGTAGGTGAATTACTGTTCCCATCATGCCCCACTACTGGCCAGATTGTCTATGACTGATAGGAAAGAGAATTCACCTACATCTGGAGGTCCACTGGTTTCCCCGTTGTGCACCACACTGGCTTTCAAATAGATTTTACTTGGAAAGATTCATTATGAAAAATTCAAGCTGCCTCTTGGCAACTAGACCAGATTATGTCTGGAATGTAATCAAACCTTTTCAGAGCAAAGATGGTTTAACGTGTGGTAATTTCGTATTAGTTTTATGACTACACTTCCATTACTCTCAATTACTTATTATCCAGCACACAGGTTCCAGTCATCCTGTTTCCTTGTAGCAAAGAGGCTGAATTATTTTTATGAAATTATATGTAAAGAAAAGAAAATAAACAACAATATCTTAGTTAATTTTATTCACCCTTTCCTAACGTTTGCCATTTATGAGACTCATCCATAATACAAAAATCTAGCTTATTTATCTGAAAACCTTTGCAACCATCTGAATCTGTGGGGAATATCTAATAGCTCAGTTATCTCCGTAATTAATATGCAATCCTCATTCAGATACTGTACTTGAATATTATGAAGATGCATCTGTATGAGTAATATCAAAGCAATGCAACCGCCTCTTAATAATAACATATCAGGCATAATCCAAAGAAACAAAACAAAATTAAAAAGGACAGATATTCTTTTTTATCTCTAAAATGCCCACCAAGTGCCTGGGATCAATAGATGAGACTTCACATTTTGGAAGAGTCAATCGAGCATGGTGTGCAGTGAACCTCAACTAAATCAATGACCAATAGAAAAGAATAATTGCTTAATCATTCATTGCATGAAAAGTCAATAATTCCCTTTACAGCTAAGGTCATGGATGTATTTACTATAAATAAACCCCAAAACAGAAATATGGATCACTTTATTTTCAGCCTATTTAAGTGCTTCATTGGGTGAAATGAGATTTTCATTCTTGTTTTTCCACTGCCCCTGAAAATCTCTGTCAATGGGCAGGAGGAATGATACAGGCTTTTCATACAGCTTAGACAAAGACAGAAAAAGTCAGAGTGGTTTGTTTACAGTGCTGCCAAGAAGACTAAAGTTAAACAATTCCTGACTCAAGCTTTATTTGCTAATTTAAACTAAGCTTCGAAAAGCTTAATTATATGATCCCATCAAGGAATCTTTTCCTTCCCATAATCTACTCTGTACTTTTGGAAAGGACTGTTCCATATTAGCAGATAAGACCTCAGAACAAGGAGGGAAAACACATGGCGATGTTGCTGAAATACATATCTCATTACCATTCAGACTAAGACTAGTTGTAGTTGGAGTCCAAAAACATCTAGAGGGCTACAAGTACCCCATGCCTGCTGACAGCAGGTGCCCCACAGTGTGAATTTCTTCTGCAGTTTTCTTCATAATCCAGTTTCCACCAAAGATCTTTAATTGCCCATATATATGGATGGGTTACCTAGAAAGTCAGTCATCCCTCCGCATCTGACTTAAAGGTATTTGGGAAAGCTGTATCATTTTGAACTGAAATGTGGTGTCTCTTCTCTGGAAGATGCCTTTGAACTATACTTCAGGTCCTGCCGTATAGATAAAATATTAATAAAACCTGTATTGACAATAATTTCCTCACAAAAGTACAATCTGTAACAAAACCAGGTTTGCTGAGGTGTAGCACCAGGAACTGAGCTGTGGTAGGATCTGAATATATTTAGTTCAGAAAATTCCTCCAAGATTTCACCTGCACTCAAAATACGTGTCACATGAATCACTCTGATGGCCCTATTTGCATTTTCATTAAATCAAGAAAGCCAAAACATTGCATTATCCTTGGAGAACAAGGTCCTACATTTTGAAAAAGCTGTCCTCATTTTAACCAACACACCCCTTCTCCCCTTTTCTTTAAACAAACGGTTAGCACAACCATAGATCATCTTTTGGGGGAGGGTGGAGCATAACTGGTGACTTATATCCATGCAGAGTTGCCCTGATGCTTGCAAGCAGTTTGGAGCCACCAGTTTAAAGCTTCCAGAGGCAGAGAAGTTACTTCTTAAGGACAATTTATTCTATTACATGTTCAGAAATGGGGATTCATGAGTCACTACTCGCTGTGAAGTCAAAGGTTAAATCATGCCAGTGACTTGACACACTCAGCTCAAAGGGTTTTCCGGAAGAGGAGTACTCATGATTTGACTTGTGACTTGAGCCTATTTGTCCAAGCCACGCAGTCGAGTCCCTATGGGTCTACAGTACCTGCCATTGTCCTGTCAGCCGGCCGGTACATGCATGGGTGGAGGCAGTAATCCAGCTCCTGAAAAGGAAGCTGAGCCTGCTATCTTTGAAGATGCTGTTGGTGGGTGGCTGGAAGGCTGATGGAGGGGGTGGGGGAAGGTAGGGCGGTCCCCTCTCTCTAGGTATGCTCCAGCCTATCAGCCGAGTGGCACGCACACAGTCTGAGTCTTTGGGTCAGAGTCCCAAGAGTCCCAAGCCTCGGGATGCGTGTGTAAAAACAACTCAACACCTGGACTTGGGACTCGGACCCAAAGACTGAAACTCAGACTTAGGACTCAGGAGCAAAGACTCGGACTTGGGTCCCAAGACTTGTAAACATCCCTGACAATGTTTGAAAAGTCACCTGTTGTTATTCGCAAAGTTGAAAAAGTAATTTCTGTTACTTGTGCTGCTTCTTATACTTTTCTCTTATTTTCTGTTACATTTTTTTAAAAGACAAAAACCTCTTAAGGATTGGTCAGTGAATGGTACCAAAAAAAAAAAAACCTGACATGGGTGCCTCTAGAATGGTTTGAAATGCCTTTTGGAGTATCTGGTGAATGTAAAGACAAAACATTATTTGTTATATCAGTAAAGTAACACTGATCCCCAACACTGGACACTCAGCTTCTCAAAGGTAACTTCTTCACAATGTGGTTAAAGTTACTGCTTCAAAGTAACTAAACTGCTTGGAACTTG
Organism: Pogona vitticeps; assembly: GCF_051106095.1. Classification (NCBI taxonomy): domain Eukaryota; kingdom Metazoa; phylum Chordata; class Lepidosauria; order Squamata; family Agamidae; genus Pogona; species Pogona vitticeps. The sequence continues at coordinate 273,173,728 of NC_135784.1, forward strand.
TTCCATCCCAGTTCTGAAATATTTGATAATTTTTCCTACCTGCCACTGCAAAATGAACCTACTGGTATAGGAGGGGCTTTCTAGGGAACATTTTGTTGACAGTCTTCTCAAGGCTAAAGCTGCTTCTGTCTAGAGCAGTATTTCTCAAACTGGGGTCCCCAGATATTCTTAGACTATAATTCCCAGAAGCCTTCACCACTTGCTGTACTTTTTAGGATTTGGGGGAGTTGCAATCCAAGAACATCTGGGGACCCAAGTTTGAAAACCACTGGTCTTGCAGCACTTGCATTTTTTTTTTCACCACCATGTGTCTCTCTGTAGCTCAATATTGGTTAACCCCTCCTGTTTTTCTCTTTCTCCTCTTTAGAACTCTCTGCCGCACATCCCACAATGTGTTGTTATCCCTGCTACAGAAATATACTGTACTTAAAACTTTATGTCTACAAATGAACTGTGGCCAAAAACCCTCTGGAACAGTTACACTGACTGGATGAATACTAACAGCAAAACTTTGGGAGGTAAATTGTGTCAAGTTACAAAGTCAATGTAGACAGCATCTGTTATGTATGTTGTGACTCAGTGTGGAACAAACATTTCTGATGACTTTTTAACTTGAGACAATTTGCCTCTAAAACTTATACTTAGAATTAGGCCAACACATCTACATATGTTAAGCAGCACATGTTACGGAATAATTAAGTTCTGAACTGCAGCTAGCTGGCCTCATTAGCCTGAAAAAAACCAGGGAAATAAGAAGCAGTGCAGAACACTACACAGTTGCACCACCCCAAACGCCAGTATTGGGGATTCTGTGTGGCCTGCAGATATTTCTACACAGAGGCAGAGGACGGACTGCCTGCAAACAACTAGATTTGGGACTTTGCAGGGGGCTGCAAATTCTGTGGGAAAGAGGATACATAATGCTGCACAGACCTCAACTAGGAACATGTTTAAATATGCCACTCTAAAAGAAAGAAAGATAACAGCAGAGTTGTTGAGTGCTCTGAGAGAGCAGCTGCCCACACTGGCGGTTGCACATTTTAATACTAAACAGGAAGTGAATGAAACAGGATATACAAGCCAGAAGCAGTTAGCTGTATAGACTATTTGTGTGTGTGTGATTTTGCCACCCACACAGATTCCATTTGCCTCCCAGTCTGTCTATTTTGACTAGTGTGGATGTGCTTTGAGGATCTTAGGTACAACAAATGGCTATACCAGATGCCTGAGAATCTTCCACAGGAAAAGTCCTGGTCTTGTTTATTATGATAAGTCAGGACGCCACCATTTCAGCATGTAACACATTTACACCCTTAGCACTAGAGACGGGAAATCAAATCTGTCAATTTTGGTTTCTTGTAGCTTCTCATTTTTCAGGACCATTCTTTCCTATTTCCAGATCAATTTTCATTTTTTAAAAAAGTTCCACAAAATGAACATTCTTGTGCACATTTCTTTGAAAATGTTTATTTTGTATGATGGGATTTTTTTTATCTAGAGAGTGATTTTTTTTGTAAGCAATTCCTCTGATACAATGTATTTTGTATGTGATTTTCACAAATATACATATTTTCATGCGCACTTAATACATGTTATGATGAAAGAAGTGCATCAGAAAGAGAAGTGTGATCATGGAAGAAGAACTTCATTTCAGTTTACAGATTGGCTCAGGAAGGGCCAGTTCAGTTTACATTAGAATGAAAACCAACATAATTTCGCTTTTGTCCCTATTTAGAAACATCTTCCAGGACATATTTGCTATATGACTGATAACCACTTCCATTTATGAAATAAACACTTGTGGTATGTAGAATCATTCACCTACTTTTTATTTTACTAATGGAAATCAAATCTTTGGGCATTTAAAGGTATTTTTTCCTTCAAACATGAAGACCCAGGTCAATGGCAATCTCAGAGGACATATCCAGTAGGTGGAGCTGTTTAATAAATACTGAATGAGGATAGGAAACGTCCTTGACTAAATGAGGTTAAGAGCGTTAATACACCATAAAGATGTGATTCCAGTGAAAATACAAAGGAAATCAATCACAAGCTTCCTACTGCCTTCTGTGGGCTTCATCTCCTTAATGGAATGGCTTCTCTCTTGCTAAATGTGTGGGGGACAGGAAAAGAAACAAGAGGCAAATCAAAGGGGGAAGCAGATTTTCAAAGCAACCTCTAATAATTCACAGATTTAAGCAATGTTTTCCTTTCTTAAACCGTTATACAAAACCCTTATCACTGCAGAACACATGCTCAAAATTCTTATTCAAGAAGATTTGTTTCTTATATAGAACTACAAAATAGCAATGAGTAAGCAGCCTATCAAATATCTGCTTAGCTTACAATTAGGGACAGGGACTATATTTGGCTGAATAAGGGCTATTTGTGCATTTTTCCTGGCCACCAAAGGCTAGAGCAAATAGGTACTCAGAGGACTTGGGGTTACCCCACCCTTGATTAAACATGGGATTCATAGGTTTTGAATCTCAAAATAAAAAAAGGTCTAATTAAAAGTGGGAAAATGGAAATCAATAATAACAATAATCTTAGAATGGCAGAGCTGGAAGGATCCCTATGAATCACAAAGTCTAGCCCCTGTTAGGGAGGCACAGTGGGGAATTGAGCTCCCAGCCTCTAAACCACTGAGCTGAAGTATTAGCATCTCATAAGGAAGACACTGAACAATTGCCAAAGAAAGAAGAGACTTACAGCTTCACCCAAGAGTATACAGCCCAAGACTAGCTTTGCACCCTCCATTTGTTGTGGAAGGTCTCTCAGTCAGGTCACCATATATAGCAGCTGCGGAAGTACAGAGTGACGGATGTCCACTGTTTGTAGCATGCTGCCTGCCTCTTCTCTTTTTCTCCTAAAATCTTTAAAAACCAGTCACACTGTTAGGACTGGGATTGATATACAGTGGTGCGCCGCATAGCGACATTAATCCATTTGGGATTAATCGTCGCTATGCAAAAACATCGCTAAACGGATCGAAAAAACCCATAGGAACGCATGAAACTTGATTTAATGCGTTCCTATGGGGCCCAAACTCACCGTTCAGCGAAGTTCCTCCATAGCACCGCCATTTTTGCGCCCTCGGTAAGCAAGGGCAGGGCGCAAAAACACTTTGGGCACCCGGTGGCCATTTTGGAACCACCGATCAGCTCTTTAAAAAAACATCGCAATGCGAAGATCGGTAAGTGAAACGCTTACTGATCATCACAATGCGATGTTTTACCCATTAAAACATCGCAATGTGATTGCATTCGCGATCTAAAAAATTAGATCACTATGCGGATTTGTCGTTAAATGGTGCACTCGTTAAGCGAGATACCACTGTATGTGTGCATACACAGATGAATGCCTGCATTCTTGTGATTTAATCTAAACTTCAGGACTCTGGGGTCTTCCTCCCCTTTCCCTCTGCTTTCCATTCTTTTTTCTTGACAGTTTGGTGGCCTCACCGCCTATGCTCCTAACATCCTTTTTTCTTACGTTTTCTGGACTGCAGGTAGGCAAATATTTCTGCCAGAAATAATTCTGATAAAACTATGTAACTGACCATCCCACCCCATTCACATTTCCCATTTGTAGGAATGCACTTCTGGAAATGCACAAATATTGGGACATGGACAAGAATCAGTGGGAGTCTTTTTGCCTTTATTAAGATACAGACTGGGTCAGGACATATCATATCCTGTCTGTTTACAACAGGGGGTGGGCAAAGTGTAGCCCTCCACATGTTGACGGATTGCGACTTCCATGAGCCCTAGCTAGCACAGTGAGTGATGAGGAATTTGGAAGTTCTAATCTGACAAAATATGTACTGCACTTTGCCCACCCCAATTTTTATCTAAGTTTTATTCCATTGCTTTAGTCACACAAAGTGACACATCTTAAGAGGGGAAGATCATCAGGCTTTCCATGTGAGACCAGAACCTTGATTGCACCACGTTCTGGTTTACATGGAAAGCCTTCACAATCCAAGGATTCAGCCTGTCCTCCCTCCTTTGAACTAACCAATCCAGGAAATAATTTTTTATAGCTGTGACAAGTTGTAAAAAGTCATCTTGAACATACAGACCACTTCTCCATATGATCAAAATGGCTTTTTACAACTTGTCACAACCAAAACCAGTAAGAAAAATATTTATTTAAGCTACTTCATCTTTCCCATTTTGTTATAAAAATAAAAAATAATCTAAAACCAATCACTGATGACTGCAAAAATGGGGGGGGGTGCAATTTGGTTCCCCATGCATGTTAGCAGCATGAAATTAAGCACAGATGCACAATGATAAGCAGGAAGGGCAGAAAATATGCGTTGGCTACAGGACCAAAGAATTTCAGAAGATAAGTCTGTGCTTTATAGACTATAGCAAAGTTTTTGACTGCATGAATCATGAGAAACTGGGTTGTTCTGAAATAAATAGATGTGCCTCAGCACTTGATTGTCCTGATGTGTAACTTGTAGACAAGAAGCCGCCATGAGGACAGAATATGGAAAGACAGAATGGTTTCGTCTAGGCAAAGGTGTCAAACAGGGGTGCATTTTATCCCCTAATCTATTCAATCTGTACTCAGAATTTATCATACAAAAAGCCAGATGCGATTCAGATGAACCAGGAGTAAAAATTGGTGGAAGAAATATTAATAATTTAAGATATGCAGATGACACCATCTTACTGGCAGAAAGCAGTAATGGCTTGAAACAACTGTTAAGGAAAGTGAAAGAAGAAAGTGTCAAAGCAGGACTGTTATGAAGACAAAAAGTATTACTACAGAACAACTACAGAACCTTATTGTTGACAATGAAGAAACTGAAATAGTTAAGATTTTGTATACCTTGGTTCAATCATCAATCCAAATGGAGACTGCAGCCAAGAAATCAGAAGAAGACTGTGTTTAGGAAGGACAGCAATGAAGGAACTAGGGAAGACCATCCAGTGAAAGGCTATGTCCCTGGTGATCAAGACTAAGACCATTCACACTTTTGTATTTCTGATCACCATGATCACCATGTATGGATGTGAAAGCTGGACAGGAAAGAAAGCTGACAGGGGAAAAAAACTAATTTGTTTAAAATATAGTACTGGAGAAGAGCTTTGTGGATACTCTGGATTGCCAGAAAGACAAACAATTGGGTCCTAGATCAAATCAAGCTTGAAGTATATCTGTAGTTTGGATACATCATGAGAAAGCAAGATTCTCTGGGCAGGAGAATAATGCTGGAAAAGATGAAAGCAGCAGGAAAAGAGGAAGACCAAATACAGTACCAGATAAAAGACTTCCCGAAAAGGTAGTCCCTGCCTTGACAACAGCTGAGCAGGGCTGCTAAGGACAGGGCATTTTGCAGTTTGCTCATTCATAGGGTTGCCCTAAATCAGAAGCAACGTGACAGCACTTAACAACAACAGTATATACTGCACTCAATTTATACTGTGATATACCCTATGATGTGTTTAGTGCATTGAATGGGAGGCCTGGATTCAAAACCTTTATCGGCCATGAAATTTACTGGTGGCACATTCTGTCAACCTAACCTATCTTGCAGGGTTATTTTAAGAATAAGGAGGGGAGGTTTGTACCCTGCCTTGAAAAGATAGGTGGGATATCTTAACAAATAAGCAAAACAATAAATGACAAATAATATCTGTGAACTACTACCACCAGCGCTGTGTATTTCTATAATATCATATCATAAGTGGGACTGTCCATATATATATTTAAAATGTTGATGATTTATGATTAAATATGCAAGTGTGTTTTTTAAATGTCCAAAATGGTGATAGAAAATCTGCTGAAAAATCATACGTTAATCGAGCATTTTCATGGCAAAAAGGGACTATACAGAATAGCTGTTCTTTGCATACAAAGCCATAAAACTGAAAGATTCACACATGCCCATATAGACATATTTTAAAAACCCTCTTCTGCAGCTTGCTCCCATTTTGTCACGTCCTCCAAGTACTGTACTACGATATGGCCTGGTTGTTGTTTTTTAAAAAGTGTGTATAAGATTTCCAGACCAAAGCCATTTGTAATGGCTCTCAAAGCCTACCTTGTTCCACTAAGTAAGAACACAAACAAAAGGCTGTGTGAGAAGCTTCCTTACTACTTGAGTGGGGAACACGATTTTATTATTAACAATATATTTTATAGTAATTATTCCTGAAATTAGGTGAAATGGGTATCTTAAATAGGAACTGTAACAAACAAAAAACCCAAAATATTTGCTAAGCTTTTTTAATGCCTTTCTTCCAGGATCCCAAGAGACTCTGGCACAACAGCCTTTTGTCTGCAGTCTGGCCACCACACTCTCTAGCTGGTTTGTTTGTTTTATTTAACTCTCACAGGCAACTCTCCTTCATAACCGGCTCATGAGCCTGTGCGAGTGCCACTACCCCCTTCTTTTGAGCTCTCCCTGCAAGGGGGAGAGACCCAGATTTGTGTAAGGAAGATAAAGTTGAAGAAAGAAAAGAAAAGAAAGAAAGAGCGTTCTTTTTGGCATCAAGCACTTCTGCTTCAATGCTGCCTCTTTCCATTCGCAAGTTGAAGTCTTCTATTACAAACACGTGAAATGTGCCTTTATGGAAGGAAGTGAACTGAGCAGAAGTCTCTGGATAGTTTTAAAGTGGCAACGGGGCTGTTTCCTTGCTGCCAGGAGCAAGCCCGGAGTGAGACACAATCTGGCTGCAGAGACCCGCCTGCTCATTTAATAAAACACTAATCTGGTATAATGTGAGTGAGCTCACTGCCATACAAAGTACTAATTATCAGCAGCATTTTCCAAAGGATATGAATAACTCCCTCCTGTGAGAAAGAGGCCCAAGGCACAAACAAGAGTAGCTGTAAGTGCTTAATCCATAACGTGAATGGCTCCAGTGGACTCCTTTGCTGCTCCGTCTGCTTGCAAAGGTTCTGAATAGCAAAATGGTAATCATCCAAGTTCAGGGGGAAACATGCCAAAAACAATACCTGCTCTTTCTGTTTCCACAGTTAGACTTTGCTGATATCAAAGTTGGCACTCACCAATCTAATTGAATTATTTTAAAGTCAATTTCCCTACAAGGTTTTTAAACACTTCCTAACGATGTCTAAAGGCTCATATGGACTAGGAGCATGAGCAAAGCTTTATTTTTTTTTTTTAAAGTAATATTCTGTCCTAAGTGTTGTTTCTTAGTTACAGGACAGTCAAGTGCTGAGGCATCTCATTTCTTTCAGAACAACCCATAGTTTCTCATGATTTGCACACTCAATGGCTTTGCTGTAGTCTATAATATTTATTTATTTATTTATTTGATTTATATCCCACCCATCTGGTATATCATACCATTCTAAGTAATTAGTCCAAGTAACTGGTACTGGAAAATAGCTATAAGAGGACTTTGCCCACTCAACCTGAAATAACGAAATGAGACACAGTAATATGGGTTAAAACTAGGGCCGCAACTTTATTAACTATTTAACTTTTAACTAACCCTTTTTATAAGGGGGGCAGTCATCTTGCTAACAGATCTGGAACCCTCATCATTATTGACCAACTGGTCCATACCTTTGCCCCTGGGGGTTCCTACCCCAAGAGGGTGCTGTTGTACTGTCCAGCACCCTCTCAGCCATCCACCTGGAGAACCCGGTGCCGCCCTCTACCCGGGTCTCTAGACTCCATGCCCAGCGTCCCTTGGGGTCTCCCTGTTTTTTCTCCCCTCAGACAAACCTCTCTAAATGCAATTCTGAGAGGAGGGATCCCTTGCACACTCTGGGTGGCCACTCTGGAACTCACCTGAACCTACCTGGTTTAGCACTACCCACCATCATAACCATACTACCAGTGACCTATTTAACTCCCATGTGATCCCTGGAAATAAGAATGGGATGAGCCCCAAAGCAACCAGCTACTCTCATTCTTACCCTCAGTGGGAAGGCGGGTCACTCATCAGGCAGGGAAGAGGATGGCACAGGCCACAGGGGCTGTTTTAAAATCTTGCATTGAGCCACTCCTGCTTGTCACTCTTCGAGTGAGCAGGCAAAGGGTCCCCGCCCAGGCAGCTCTGTGCCTTTGCAGAGTGCCTTTGATGCTGTTTAAATCTCACAGATAGGAAATCCTCCAAATCAAGAATGGGATGAGTTTACCTTTGAGTAGGCTGAGGTTACCAAAATGTAAATAGTCATTATGAAAGCATGTCCTTATTAAGTAAGTTCCATTGTCTATTACCCTGTACAGTGGTGCCTCGCATTACAACATTAATTCATTCCAGCGAAATCGCTGTAGAACAGAAACGTCGTAAAGCGAAAATAAAAAAGCCATTGAAATGCATTAAAACCTGGTTAATGCGTTCCAGTTGGCTAAGAACTCACCGTCCAGTGAAGATCCTCCATGGGGCGACCATTTTTGGGTGCCTGTGCAGCGAAAAATGGCTCCTAATTACAGCGGGGAGCCATTTTGAGCACCCGGCGGCCATTCTGAAAACCCAACGATCAGCTGTTTTGATAGTCGGGAAGTGAAAATCGGTTCCCGAAACAGGGAACCGATCATCGCGCAGCACAATTCCCCCATTCAAAACGTCGTTTTGCGATTGCTTTTGCGATTGCAAAAACCTTGTCGTAATGCGGATTCGTCATTAAACAGAGCGCCCATCTTGAGAGGCACCACTGTATTAAACTGAAATGTACTATTATTTGAAAATGTAAAATAATCCCACTTTTCACTTTTGTAGAAAATTGCAAAATTAGATTTATTCTTTTCCTTTTTGTTGCACAGCAGGAAAACAAATAATTGGGTTTGATTTTAACAGTTCAACGAATCCTTAGGAGAGTGAGCCCTGTCAGTCAACCGTCTCCCATGGAGTTGCACAGCCACGACTTCAACCTTTTTAACATGGAAAACATTAAATCAGGCATCATAGTTGAAGCTGGGAGAGTAACTACCCTATCACCATTAATTTGTGGATATTTGGATTAAAAAGTTGGCTGCAGTGTTCTATTGCTTCTAATACCGTCTCTGGCCTCTCATCTTTAAAAGCTATTTGACATTTATTTTTCCACATTTGCAATTCTGTTTTGAAAATTGTAAAAATTTCAACCAATCCATCATACTTTTTTCACTCACTGCTCCAAGGCCTGAGACTTAGCATTTTCACATTTTCTTGTTTTTTAAAAAAGCTGCAATTTTCCAAAAGTTTCAAACTGTGGTCAGAAAACCATATCGTAGTCTCAGGCAAGTGGTTCCATGAAAAGCTATATCTCAAACCATTTTTTTTCGAAAATGGCATTTAACAGGATATTTTAGTTAGATTTCAGATTTCATACTGAATTAATTTTATGTCTATCACCACTTGCTGGAGACAAATGCAAAGATTATTAAGTGTGCTACAATACCTTTGAACTACAGTGGTGCCTCAACTTATGACCGTCCTGACTTATGACCAATTCGAGTTATGACCAGCTCCGGCCACAAAATTTTACTTCGACTTGTGACCGGAGCTTTGAGTTATGATCAGAAAAAAGGTGGGGAAAAAGGCGGGGAATTTAAATTGCTAACCATTGGTTGGCGAAGAGGCTGCTTCTTTATAGCTCTTTCGCCCCAATGGTTAGAGTGTGTGTGTTTGCAGAGAGGCTTTGGACTGCCTGGTGCTGCTTTCTGCTTCTTGGTGAGTACATACAGGGTTTTGCAGAGTGGGTTTGGGCTTGGGGAGAGGGGTTATGTTTCTGTCCTGTGATTTTTGTGTGTGTGTTTTTGGTTATTTTTTTCCAGCCCCAGCGCATTCCGATGGGGCTTGCTGAGTTGTGTGGTGTTTTTTTTAATTTTATTTATTTATTTTGTGATTTTTTTTTTCCGGCCCCAGCATGTTCCGATGGGTCTTGCTGAGTTGTGTGGGGTTTTTTGGTGATTTTTTTTGCGGCCCCAGCACATTCCAATGGGGCTTGCTGAGTTGTGTGGGTTTTTTGTGTGATTTTTTTTCAGCCCCACTGCATTCCGATGGGGCTTGCAGTGTTTTTTTTTTCTGGGGGGGTGTCTTTTCCGGCCCGAATGCATTCCAACGGGGGCTTGCAGTGTTATTTTGTGTGTGTGTGTGTTTTTTTTCCGGCCCAAACACATTCCGATGGGGCTAGCAGTGCTTTTTGTTTGGGTGTGTGCGTGTGATTTTTTTCCCAGCTGGAATGGATTAATGGGGTTTCAATGCATTCCTATGGGAAATCGTGCTTCAATTTATGACCAGTTCGAGTTACAACCATCTTCTGGAATAGATTAAGTTCGTAGGTCACGGCGCCACTGTACATAATTAGAACTGTGGAATTTCATGTACTAAGGTAGGACCATTACATTAGAAGAGCCCAAAAATCTGATCAACAGTCCCTTGCAATATTGTTAGGTTCAAAAGCAAGCAAAGGTTCAGGCAATAAAAGTGAACAGGACAATAAGACAACTTGTGAAAACTTGAAAACATGTTCAGAGTGATGAGAATGGCAAAGAACAACTTGCCACACAAACCAATATGGCTGCCTCGATAATCAAGGACTTTGTTAGGACAGAACCCTAACAACATCAGTGTTAACTCAATTATGGTAGATTTGTTTAGCAGGCAAGTAGGAGCCTTCCAAAAGTGTGACTAACTTTTGGTTTGTAGAAACTGTAATAAGCAGATCAGCAGCAGGAAGCAGGTGAATGTTAACTGTTTGCAGATCATTTCTGTAATCCAGGAAAAGCAGACTGTGTTCATCTGCAAGCTTTATGCACGGGAAAAGTCAAGGAAGACAGCAATAAAGAACTGGCTCTTTATAAAGTCCAGCAGGGACAAACAGTTCCACTTGTAAACTTCTCTTTGCTTGATGCAGAAAAAGTGCTGGCTGTCAGTGAAATCCGTTAAAAGTCATTTGCTAACCAGTTCTGGGTTTAGCAGGAAACTAAAACCTCATTGCATACACAAGCATGATTCCAACACAGGTGTATCTTTCGATGGAATCTAAACATAGTACTGTACTAGCAGTTGGGGGTGAAAACAAATGTTTATATGTTGCTCTAAACATTTAAACTAGCTTTGGTTTTAAAAAAATTACAGACTGGCCTTGCAAATTGTGTAGAACAAAGCTCAGCAAAGACATTTGGCTGGTTGCTGGTGCAAGAGAGGTGGAGCTGGGAAAGACTAGAGAAGGGGAGGAACATAATTAAGTTGGACTTGTTTTAATGTATTTGCGAAGGCTTTTAGAGCCAGGGTCTAATGGTTGTTGTGGGTTTTTCAGGTTTTTTGGCCGTATTCTGAAGGTTGTTCTTCCTTACGTTTTGCCAGTCTCTGTGGCCGGCATCTTCCTGTTGCTGACCTGTTGCTGTCCTCTGAAGATGCCGGCCACAGAGACTGGCGAAACATTAGGAACAACAACCTTCAGAACATGGCCAAAGAGCCCAAAAAACCCACAACAACCATTGTACTTGCTTTACTCTTTAGTTGCCAGGGAAATATCCTGTTGCAGTAACATATCAAAAAGTATACAAAATATTTAACAATTTCAATTTCTTCATTGTCAGCACTAAAGTTGTATAGTTCTGTAGTCATGATTTTTGTCCTCTTAATGTTCAACTGCAGTCCTCCTTTGGCATGTTCTTCTTTCACTTTCCCCAACAGGTGTTTCATGTTGTTGCCGCTTTTTGCCAGTAAGATGGTGTCATCTGCTTCTCTTAAATTATTCACTCTTTCATCTGAATCTAGTCTGGCTTTCTGTATGATCTGTTCTACATATAGATTTAACAGATAAAAGGATAAAATGCACCTTTGCCTATAGGAAACCATTCTGTGTCTTCATATTCCGTTTTAAGTGTAATTTCTTGTCCACAATACAAATTACGCATCAAGACAATCAAGTTCTGAGGCACACTCATTTCTTTAAAAATCCATAGTTTCTCATGATGTACACACGCAAAAGCTTCATTGTAGTCTATAAAGCCTGGACTGTTCTGAAATTCATTGGTGCTGTCTGGTAGTCATGCATATTTGCAATACGATCTTGAGTGCCTCTTCCTTTTCGGAATCCATCTTGAACATCAAGCATTTCTTGCTCCATGTATGGTGAAACCCCTTATTACAACACCTTGAGCATCACTTTGCTTGCATGGGAAATTAAAGCAGTGGTCCTATAGTTACTGTTTGGCATCTCCTTTCTCTTAGGGATTGGAATGTGTATTGAGTGTTTCCAGTCTGTGGGCCACTGTTTTGTTTTCCATATTTGTTGGCATATTCTTGTTAGGATTCTGACAGATTCAGTTTCTGTGACTTGGAACAGTTCTATTGGTATTCCATCTATCCCTGGTTATTTATTTTTTTCCACTGAATTTTGCTAAATAGTAAGTCGACATTTACACAGAGCTCACTAATTCAGTTCAGACTCGTGTCTAACAACTGTACTTAGGCCCTAGTTTGAACATAGCTCTAACATTTAAGTTTGAATCAAGCTGGAATGTCGAAGGGATTTGTGAAGGATCAAGATCATGCATACTTCTCCCCTCTCCTTCTCCTGCCTAGTTAAGAGCTATACTATTAAGCTCTTGCTAAGTTTAGTTTCACTTTCCAAAAAAAAAAAAAAATCAGTCTCATTACTATGTTCAAGCCAGAGGTTATGGTTGAAAGCAAACTCTGATTAAACCAACTACTAAAGCAATCCAGGGACTAGAGCTATATTATTTTAAACTGACCAGGCTTTTGTATTAAACCACAGTACCCCATCCAAAAATAAAACTCAGTAGAAGTTCTCCCAACAGTGAAGTGGTAGTTCATTCCAGCTCATGTATGATGCACGGCATCCTAGTTTATCATGATCACAGGCAGTGTTCGGTTTTATAAGCAAGTACAAGCAATTTGAATTAGATCCTTCATTTGTCAGCCTGACAAACAACTTGAGAGATGAACAGAGTGTAAGTGCATGATGTAAGAGAATAAATATATGGTTGCAATTGCTCTAATAAATGCTTTCACCTCTATTTTAGTTGAAGCAAGAAAGATACAAGGTAAACAGTTCATATTCAACCAAGAATTATGTATAATATGGGAGATACATAACCACTAAATGTACTATTTCATCATTAACTATACTCTCTTACATGAACACCCAAACACACACACTGTACATGTTATGAATTGCACACTTTTTTGTTGAACAGCAATTAAATGCTATGTTATGAAAAGCAGCATGCAGAGTTGCTAGCAGCATCATATCCAAGCTGGGATTGCTCCTCTAGTGTTTCCTATTAATTCACACTGTGAATTAGCAATTCTAATTTGAGATATGAAGTGCAGTGAGGTTAAACAGCCTATTTGCAGCAGCACAAGTGGGAGGGTGTAGATTCACACACACTCCTCTTTGTGCCATAGCCAAGTTCTGGTGTGAAGGCACACTGGCTTAATTTTCAAAAGGAGGAACTCTATGGCCATTGCATAGAATCTTCACTTTTCTGAAAGAAGTGGCTTCTCTCCACAATGCATTTGATTTAAATCAGATTGTCAGTACTCAAAGACTTGATTTAATCTTCTGGTCCCCCTGCCATGGGCCCCCTTGTTTGCTACCACTTTAATATACTGTATACTGTATTTTCACTATCTCCTTGCCCAGATTGATTCCACCTCCCATCACCTTCTATCACCAACACTCTCAGTGTGCACTTTCAAACCTAGTGTGCACACTAGGAAAGAAAAAAAAAAAAAGGAAGGGCTGGATTTGGTCTACTCCAAATTGTAGAGTGACAGTAGCTAAAGTTGCTACTTTAAAGGAATCAGCATCGCTCAAGGAAATTATTAAAAGCAATCCAGAGATTTTAATAGGCCTTCTAAGAATTTCCCGGAAAGAACTTATTGTCCAACTTGAAAACTCTGTCTGAGAAGTCTGCTATTTCTCATCTTCATGTACCACAGTTAACAAGTGTGTTTTTCTGAAGACAGAAATTCAGCTTGAGAACTTTGGACTGCATACTAGACTGAGGCCTTGAGGAAACAGAAACATTAACCTAAATATTCTGTGGAATGCCATCAAAATGAGGCCCAATATGCACTCTTGTACTCCGTCTACAAAACGTTTCTTTGGGGGGGAAGATTATATGTGTAAAATGTCTCATAATACAGAATTAGAATTTCCAGTCTCTATTCCATAATAAGACCTTTGAAGTATAAGACACTTTAAATTACAATTAATATGAACTTCCATAATTAAAACAAAAAGCATTTTAAGAATGCAAATAAAGAAAATTCAAAAAAAATTAAAATTGGATTTTTAAAGATTTAAAAAATCCAATTTTATTTTATTTATTTTTTTAAAAAAATGATTTTTATTCATTCTGCTCTTCTTCCTTGCTTCTGTCTGCCTCAGAACGGAACGGTCTACTAATATTCACAGCCGCACTCCAAGAAAGCATTCAGAAGAAAAACGAGAATGGAAGAGAGTTGAGGGACAAAGGAGGGTCTGTCTAAAGGATGAAGAGTGTGGCTGGCTCGATGAGCCCTTTGTGCTTGTCCTCATCCCCATGAGATAAGTCTTTTCTTCCCCATCACTTAATCTGGTTCCATTCTCCCAATCATTTATGTGTAATGAATTTATCTTTAGGAAGCAGGAACCTGCCATATACCAAATCAGAGCTTTAGTGCAAGACCTGCCGACAAGATGTTAACAGTGTGATCAGCAATTACATCATCAGACTGTGGGGAGGCGGCCAACCAATACCACAACATGTGGGGGAAAAGGTTTACACTTTTCTTCCATGGCCACTGTCTCAGAAAACTCTCTCCTGTGCTGGCATTAACATCAGGAGGTGAGGCTGAGGAGCTTGGCGCGGAAGGAGGCCCGGAAGGAAAAAACAAGAAACTCCTCGCCTCTGGAACAACCTGCCTCTGGAAATTCGTGTGGCCCCTTCGCTGGGCATCTTTAAAAACCAATTGAAAACCTGGATGTTTACGCAGGCCTTCCCTCCAGCTACTATTGGACTTTTTAAAATTTACTTTTGTTTTTTTCTTTATTTACTTCCATCTTGAAGAACTTGCTTATTTGATGTCATAATTTCTCTCTCTCTCTCTTTTTTTTTTTTTTTTTTACATTTATATGTTGTTTTTATGTGTCTGGAAGCTGCCTAGAGTGGTCGTAAGACTAGATAGGTGGAATATAAATAAATAAATAAATAAATAAATAAATAAATAATAAATAAATAAATAAATAAATAAATAAATAAATAAATAAATAAATAAATAAATAAATAAATACAGTGGTGCCTCACTTAACGAGCGCACCATATAATGCCGAAATCGCATAGCGATCCGCTTTTTTGGATCGCTAATGCGATTGCTTACCGATGGCCCCTATGGCCGAAAATCGCTTTGCGAAGATCGGTAAGCGTTTCACTTACCGATCTTCGCAAAACGAAGCCGCGGATCAGCTGTTCGGCGGTTACAAAATGGCCACCGGAAGCCCCAAAATGGCCACGTGCAGCGTTTTCGCGCCCTGCCCTCGCTTACCGAGGGCGCGAAAATGGCTGCCGGACCGGGATGCATCGCTGAACTGTGAGTTTTTGTCCATTTGGAATGCATTAAACGATGTTTAATGCGTTCCAATGGGCTTTCCCGTCCCGCTCAGCGATGTTTTGCCATAGCGAAGGTTAATCCGGAACAGATTAACCTCGCTATGCGAGGCACCACTGTAAATAAATAAATAAATAAATTTGGGGAGAAAACTCCATTGGGAGAAGTTTTCTCTAGATCCCATTTGCTAATTGGGATGTGGATAGGAATGTGCCTCCAGCATTTCTTCGAGATGCTAATGATTGAAGTTGAGACCTTCATGTAAACCATTTGTTCTATTGCTAAAAGCCTTTCTCTTAAAAAATGCCATCAGCTATAGGGAAGTGTCCGTTATCCAGAATCATGCAGTTCAGTTTTCCATGTTTGACAAAAATCACATGGGGCACCCAACTCCCAAAGTGTAATAGATCACACCAATGGATCAATGCACAAAACAGCTTACCTTGTTCAGAAATTCACTTAGTGCCAGGAAAAACAAGAAAGATCACAGTGAAAAAGTAGAGGCACACACGCCAGTAATGAATTTAAGCATAGTAAGTAACATCAGTATATTATTCAGGCATAGAGAATAACCAACACCTCCCCCCTTGATATTTTTAGAAAATTGGTTAAGGCAGAGCTTTACAAAGTGCCATCTAAAAACATACTTCCACTGAGGGAATAGTCACAGACTTATGTTGTATTGTCACCGTATGCTTTTTATGCTTTTTAATACTTCTTTTCTTTTCTCCTTTGGTTCAAAGTTATATATTTACATTCTGTTATTAATTTTGTATTTCTATTGTATTGTTTATTGTAATTTTCTGTTTCTTTGTACACCACCCAGAGTAGTGAGCTGCCACTAAGTCGGACAAAAGAAAGAAAAAGAAAGAAAGAAAGAAAGAAAGAAAGAAAGAAAGAAAGAAAGAAAGAAAGAAAGAAAGAAAGAAAGAAAGAAAGAAAGAAAGAAAGAAAGAAAGAGGTGAGCTGTAAATAGAAGCTGTATACCCAAAAATATTCAGCAAGACTCATCTGTTAACAAAATCAATTTGTGCCGCTGAAAAATACAAAACACATAAACAATTATTTCTTCGCTATTCAAACCTTGGCCATAAATTCTGTTTAATAGAGATGGGCACAAACCACCGGTCTGGTGCTTCTGGCCAGCTCATTTATCAGCTGAATAGGTGTTCAGTGCTTCAAAGCCCTGTCTCCTCCAGCGGGTGCCCACTCAAGAGGGAGCAGGCAGAAGAGGTGGGGTAGGGAAACTAGGGTGTTGCCTCCGAGTGGGTGCCCCCTGGAGTAAGTGGGCCTTTGAAGCACAAACACCTGTTCAGCCAATAAACAAACCAGCACGAACTGCCGAAATGGTGGTTCATGCCCATCTCCTACTGTTTAATTAAAAGCCTGGTTAGCCTTAACCATAGTTGGCACAGGCACTTATGTAATGCTCTGACATAGTTAAGAAAGGGGAGCACACAAAAAAAGGTAAGAAGATGGGGGAAAGGAAGCATGTGATCCTGACCTCAATAGGTCTGTTCAGGTTATTGTTAAGAGATTGCACCATTTACATCTGCACAGATGAAGGTACAATCAGCGGATCCAGCCTCATATCCACATTTCCCTGACTTCCTTCCAGCTTTCTAGAAAGAAAAACTCAAGAAATAAATCTGAGAACAAGCCTAACTGGTAATGCAAGCAAGATCTTAAGTTTCCTATTGTCCTTTTCTTCCTTGGTAAATGATCCATTCAGCAGATACTTCTAAAGCCCTTGCAACAGCTTCTTCTACACAGGAATGTAAACAGATTTTAAGAGATATTTTTCCTTTTGATATAGCAACTTGCATTAGATACTTAGAAAGCTGCCTTATATCATGTCAATATTATGTCCATCTAATCATTATTGTCTTCTTTGATTGGCAGCAGCTCTCTAAGGTGTCAGGCAGAGTGCCCCACTTGTTCGTCCTTCCTAAATAAAGATGCCAAGGATTGAACCTATAGACTTTTGCATGCAAAAGACGGGATCAGTCACTGTGTTCCCTCACACTTCTCTACTTCACCATCTACATCACATCTGTCTGCATCGACCATGTATCACTGTGTACATATAACTTCTGTGCAGGAAACTCTCATGCAATAAATCCATGTACAATGGTACCTCGACTTACGAACTTAATCCTTTTTGGAACGGCATTCGTACGTCAAAAGGTTCGCAAGTCGAAGTACCATTTCCCATTGAAATGCATGGGAATGGAATTAATCCATTCCAGCATTTCAAAAAAATACCAAAATTAAAAATAAACAGAACAAGTCCCACGCTGGGATTGCAAAAACACACACACACACAAAAACAGAAACATAACCCCCAAAGTCCAAACCCACCCTCCAAAACTCACCCAGAACAGTTTTTTAAAAACTTACCAGTCTGAAGCCTCTCGGCGCTGCGTGACCTCCAAGTGCCCAGACAGCTCAAGTCTCCTGGCACTGGGTGACCTCCAAGTGCCCGGCCAGCTCAAGCCTCCCAGCGCTGCGTGACCGCTGCCTCCAATCGCGGTGGGAGGTCTCCGATGGCAGCGGAGAAGCTCCTAGAGCTTCCCCGTCGCCATGGGAGACCTCCCTGGGAGTCCTTGCAGCCGCGATCAGTGCCTTCAGAGGTCTCAAAGGGCTTTCCCCCCGACATCGGAGGAAGCTGTTTGAGACCTCCAAAGGCAAAAAGGCAGGGGGAAAGGGCGGGAAATTCAAATTTCCCACCCTTTCCCCTTGCCTTTTTTCATTCATAGGCCGAGGCTCCGTTCGCAAGTCGATGCCAATTTTTGCAAACGGAGCCGTTAGTAAGTCGAAAATTTGGAGAAAGGGACGTTCATAAGTCGAGGTCCCAATGTATTTGATTTTGTTGCATGTGTACTGTACATGGACGTTGTGTCCAAGTGGCAGTGATAGTAATACAGGGTAGATATGAGCAGTGAAGTAAAGATGGGGTTACAGTCGTGCCCGCTTTACGATCACTCTGTTTAACGACGAATCTGCTTGACAGTGAGGTTTTTGCAATCGCAAAACGATGGTTTTAATGGGGTTTTTCCGCTTAGCAATGATCTGTTCCCTGCTTCGGGAACCGATTTTCGCTTTACGGTGATCAAAACAGCTGATTGTCGGGTTTCAAAATGGCCACTGGCTGAAGAAAATGCCCCCCCCCGCTGTGCTTAGGGACAGATTCCTCGCTGCACAGGCATGGAAAATGGCCGCCTCTATGCAGGATCTTCACTGGACGGTGAGTTTCCAGCCCATTGGAACGTATTAACCGGGTTTTAATGTGTTTCAGTAGGTTTTTTTATTTCGTTTGATGATGTTTTCGCTCTACAGCGATTTCGCTAGAACGAATTAACATCGTCAAGCGACGCACCACTGTATTTTAGACATGATGATAAAGAGAGGTATCCATGTATGCATTTGATTTCTGTAGAAGTGGCAGTGGTCAAATGGAGAGCCTGAATGGCACCCTGATAGATGTATTTTCCTTAAAACATTCTACCAAACTCTAACAAACATTCTGATATATTCTAAATAGCTGCATGGAATGCCATGATCACCCTTTATTCTGAAGTGCAATCCAATCGTATAGCTAAAATTTCATTTTAAAAGTATTATATCTTTACATTGGTAAGAGATCTTACTTGATTTTGTCCTTGCAGTTCAATTCTTCATTTGTACTGTTGGATCAATATTAATAGAGGTGCATTAAAGCAAAGGCAGGAACTCTACAAAGAGAACTCGATTCCTGACACCTCTAGAATGCAAGCAACCCCCCTCCATATTCTTGAATGGTTTTTCCAGACTTACAAAAATGGGGTGGGGGTGGAGAGAGATACACAAAAAAGCAAAAAATTCAATAGTAAAACCTGGAGGATTAGTGAACAGATGGATGAAAGTAATTTTGCTTGGCCCATACAAACCAATACCAGTGAAATGGCTCATGGTCAGCTCTGCAATGACCTTAGCAATTTTTTTCCTTCAGAGTTTTGCTAGTCAGTGAGTCCTCATGGATTAGAATCTTACTCCACTTACTGGAATCATTTTTGCTAACTTCATATACATTCCAGTCAATGTGGGGGCGGGAGGGGGGAATTCATTGCAAAGTCTGGTATTTTTACAGTTGTTCATTCTGGTAAATTGCCAACAGCTGATCATTTCCATGGGAAAAAAGTAACCCAACAATTCTGGAAATAAATAGGTAGGCTCTTAATTCCACACTTCATCTAACACCTTGCTTAATGAAACATGCAGTTAACAGCATAGCCGTATTCTGACTTGTAGAAAGATAATGTTTGAAGATTATATAAAGAAACATTCAGGACTATTCTACTGCATGGTCAAAAGAGATATTTTGCTCGGCTTTTAATCTCCGAGATTAAATTTCATAATTCAGTGCATTGATATAAATGTAATGGCTAAAGAAACCATACAGTGTAATGCCAACAGGGCACCTGAGAAATAAATGCTGTTTCTAAAAAAAAATGATAAACTGTGCTAAATTAAAACCTAAAAAAGAATTTTCACATCAAATTCCACTACGATTAACATTTCAACTTTAAAAGAGGTTACACTTTACCTTCAATGTTCAAAATCCAGTTTGATGCATATAAAACTTCAGATTTAAATGCCTACATCTACAGTATGTTTTGTTCCTGAAAACCACTACTATGCGCTTGTTGCACTGTAAATTTCTGCTGATTCTGCCTCATACTTACACAGTTCTCAAAGCTACAATGTTAATGGGTAAAATTTAATTTTAGTGTTCCCCAAACCATGTCATTAAACTACAGATCATTTGAAGTAAACTTATTGAAAATTATTCTTAAAGCAGTTAAATATGTGATTTTTTTTTGTCATGAATTTAAAACTTTTGCAATGAGGGCAGAGCTCTCTTAGGAAAGAACCTTAAACTTCCTCATCAATTGCACTACTCTATATGCCAATCCTGTACTCCATCCAAAACATCTTGTTGATTTTTGCAAAAAAATTGCCTTATATGGGCAGAATGAGAAAGCTGAGGACTTCCTAAATTACTTCATTAAAAATGTGCACTGAAGCAGCCCCAAAGCTCACTCTTGAATTTACTATGATAGTTTTCAAGTTTCATATGAAATTGTTCACAGACGCGAAGAAGCAGAAGTCATGGATATAGCTGAAAAGAGCTAAGAATACAATATTCTGTCGATTTGCCCATTATTCAGAACCACTTGCTTGGAATTATTTATTCACCACTAATTGCAGCTATATCCCACTTCTTTTCCAGACTGTCTCAGGGTGACATATCTCACTATATTCCCAGTTGGTTTCCTATCCAGACACTGATTTAACCCAGCCCACTTTAGCATTAGATCACTCCATATGCCTTCAGATCATGCCCTGGGCCTTGGAATTACTCTTCAGGCAACATTTCAAGCTATGCCACAGGCTAATCCTGTTCTTGTTGCACTATGTTTGTTTTACACCCTAGGCAACCAATACAAAAATGTAATTTTTCCATCCTGAAATAAAACACACAACCTAGCACTGTTACAAAAGTTCTAGTGTCAAGCCCAACAGGGAGAGTGATGCAGTGGGTAGAATTCATGAAAGAGAATGAATGGCAGGGTCCATTCAATGGAAGGCAAGCCCTATATGCAATGGCTATGTTCCAATTAGGCTCTATTTTTGTGTGAACCACCCAAAATGGGGTGGTATATAAGTACCATAAATCTCTCTCTCTCTCTTTCTCTCTCTCTCTCTGTGTATATATATATACAGTGGTGCCCCGCATAGCGACGTTAATCCGTTCCAGGATTAACATCGCTATCCGGAAACATCGCTATGTGGGGGGGGGGAACCCCATAGGAATGCATTAAGCTTCCGAAAGCGGTGATTTGCTGGGGTGGGGGTGGGTGGGGGTGTGGTAGGGGCAGGCCCGCCACCCCCTCCCCCCTCCCCCCGCTTTCGGAAGCCTCCTGGGGCTTTTTTCAGCAGTGAAAATGCACCTCTGAAAGCAGTGCTTTGCTGTGGGGGTGGCGCGGGGTGGGGTGGGGAGTGGCAGGGTGAGATGGTTGGACAGTGTCATTGAAGCTACCAACATGAATTTGAACAAATTCCGGGAGGCAGAGGAAGACAGGAGGACCTGGCGTGCTCTGGTCTATGGGGTCACAAAGAGTCAGACATGACTAAACAACTAAACAACAACGAGTGTCTGTTTGGTTACATTTGACATCTATAGGTAGAGGTGCTTGGGTGCTCTTTTTTTTGTTTTGCTACATTTTCAATAGAATGCCTCGCGGGACGAAAAACTCGCAAGACAAATGGTTTTGGCAATGGGGTTGGTGATTCACAAGACAAATGTTCCTATGGCCATGCTTCGCAAGACAATTGTTTTCCATTTTTTGTTCCTGCCTCATGTTTGCTGATTTTTAAATGTTTTTCTGTTATGTTTAAAAAGTTAAATTTTTTGATTGAAATTTTTGAAATCATCTTCACTATATGTATGGCTTTAAAGAGCACTTAATAAGCCCTTTGTAAACCAAATTTGACTTTGTTCTGACTTTTTTTGCCCGTAGGAACGCATTAATTAGATTTCAATACATTCCTATGGGAAAATGCGTTTCGCAAGACAAATTTTTTGGAAGACGACATTAACCGCTGAATGAATTAAATTTGTCTTGCGAGGCACCACTGTATTTCCAACTATTTGTGGTCTATTTAAATTGAGGTTTTGCCTTCATTTCCATTTTATTATTGTTGAGCACCTGGAGTGCCATTTCTGAGGGAAATAAAGGTCTAACAGGATTAAGACTATGTAGATCATGAGGGGCCAAGTGTGGCCAAGTCTTCATTGAAATTAAGGTCTAATTAAATATATAAAATAAATCAATTACTGAAATCCAGCAGTAAGTTGCAACTTGAGTAGGTCTACAGACTCAATTGAATTTATAGAGTTGACTCAACAGTTCCCCAACGATTCAATGGGTCTACTTGAGTTGAAATTTACTACTGGATTTCAGCCAACTGTTTCATCACCTGTTAAATATTCTCTTCCAGTGGTGGGCATCAATTGAGGGCTTAGGAGTCAGATCTGCTCCACTTGCCCTTTTGTAGTGGGGAAGGGTATTAAAATGGTGGGAGGAGATAGGTTTTAAATGACTGACCGTGCCCAACTGGCTATTTACGGCTGCTTTTTTTTTCAGCATGGCAGAAACCAAGGACCTTGCACATGCTGGTCTCAACCCAGCCTTCCTCGTTTCCATATTCTTTGAGGAAAAAATTAAGTGATTTATTAAATTGTTATTCTTTGTAGTTTGTGGCAGGTAATGACCATGATTTTTTCCTAATGCATAGGTGTGCTGTTCAGAATTGTATCTATATACTGGCAAAACTCTAAGAATAATACTTTGTCTGAAGAAGTGGATGATGTTCCACAAAAGCTTGCACTGAAATATAGCAGACAATCTTTAACGTGCCACAGCATCTTTTTTTTTTTTGCTTTTGTTTTGTGTTTCTTGTTGAAATGCTTGCACAGATTAACAAAGCTACAACTCCAAAAACTGTCTTTTTATATAGCTTGTATTGTGATTCAGTTTTTTATAGCTCCCCTTTTAAGAGCATATTTGTGGGTGTAGCTAATATGCTTCTGTGATTTGTCAGGATGGCAAAAACATGTGAAACGCGTAAACAATTCATAAATGGCTGATTCCATCAACTGTCTAAACTGGGTGCAATAATGGAAACTTATGACACAAAGTACAAACAGAGAGGTTGAATAGAATTACTGCCTACAGATGCGAATAAGGAATAGTTTACCATATGAAGCTATTGAAACAATGAACACAAATGAGTTCAAGAGACACCTAGATTACTTCCAGAGGGCAAAAAATCAAGGGAAATGGTTTTTCAAAAGCAGAGAAATAATGGGATGGAGATCAATTGGAAAGAGGTCTGTTGGCAGATGACCTTACCCTGCTCACAAAATGCTTCTTCTTCTTCGTGGCAAAGTTTAACTCAAGAGTTAACACAGCAAGTTGCCCACAAGCCTGAATTAGGATTTCATTTCCTGGAGTCTAGAAGTTGGTGTCATGGATTCCTTGACTCTCAAATGCTGTTGGTTAATCACATGTTTAATGCCAACTAGTTTGAAGACAGGCTGATTTTGTGAATACAAGACTTGAGGCCCTAGGACTTGGTTTGATTGTGAACTGGGGGAGGGAAGGAATACCCAGGGTAAGTAGAGAATGAAAGGGGGGTAGTGGGAGGAAGCCCAGTGCAGCAACAACCTCCCTCTTGCAACACTGCAAAAGAAGCTGTAGCTGCAGTAAAGCACATTAGTACCAGCCATATAGTATTTCAGCAATAAAAGAGCCCAAGGCTTCTCTGTTTATTTTGTTTTCTAGACCATTGCCTGCAGTGAATACCAGACTCTTTAAAAAAAAAAAGCATTCCTCCACCCTACCCAACAAAAAACACACACCATATAATAAATGCTAAGTGGTATGCAATCAAGACAAATTATTTCTGAAGCTGCCATTATTTCAATATACAAGTGACAGCACAGGAAATGTTAGGCTATATCTAGGGATTCAGTGGGAAATCAGACAGTAACAGACTGTCCAAATATGGCTGATATGTGCTGGATTGAGATTTCTGTTGAGGAAGGAACTCGCTATTAGATTTTAGTTTAGAAGAAAAAGTTAAAAGAGCAAACTAAAATGTGGCAATTCTATTCCAGCCTTCTGAAGTGTGATGCTGTATACATCTTGAATCCAGAACAATCTTGGCCAGAGCTTGAAAGAGTTACTTTTTAAGAGATGCTAGGAATTTCAAACTAAAAGAGTACTTTTATCTTGGCAATTTTATCCATACCATGTATTGTAATCATATGAATTATTGTTTTAACATGTATTGCTAATTGTATTATATATATTGCAATAGATCTGGCTGGCTCTCTTGGCTAGAAAACACATTTCTCCATTGTTCTTGCAGCCCGGCCTAGTTTCTTTTATTGAGAGCAGTGCCACATTAACAAAAACATTCTTCCAGAAATGTTTTATATGCCTTACCAGTACACTGCCATCAGTCCAACGAAAGTCACTTTCATACATCTTATCGTTTAGGCCAATCCACTGGTAGTCATGTCCTATACCTAGTAGCATAAAAGAAACAAAGGAAATTTAGAAAAAAAAATCTTACCCATGAAAGGAAATTGTCTCAAAATGAAAGCATTTCACAAAATGACTCAAGGTGTGTGTGTTTGTGTGTGTGTGTGCGCACATGTGCGTGCGTGTGCGTGCATCTGTGAAACAGTCTCACTTCAGAGACAAATGAATATTCAGAAAGTCCAACCTACTTTTCTAAAGCTTAAGATACTGATAAAAATGTTTACACAAACTATGTTTCTAATGTATCTTATTTTTGTTCCTGGTGAATGGCCTAAAAAGGCATAAGCACAAGGATATTGATGGTGTCCCCACCGCAATACTAGAACCCAAAGATCCACCAAGCAAAGGCTGAGGATTATTATTTTTTAATAATCGCAGCTGCACAGCTGCTACCATGGTCCATTCCCGCCTGCCTGCCCCCGGAACCAGCCTGGTCCACTTACCAGGCTCTGAGAGGTGTGTGCATCTGTCAACATGGTTGCGCCTATCGCGGACACAGTCCCGCTGGTGCTTCCCCAACTTTCCCTGCAGCTTACCACTCCAGCAAGGAGCTGCTGAGCAATCGGCTGCAGGGAGAGGCAGGGAAGTGCCAGCAGGACTATGTCGGCAATTGGTGTGACGACAATGTTGAAGGATGTGCATGATGCGTGGAGTCCGATAAGTGGACCAGGCTGGTTCTGGGTGGGCAGGAATGGAGCGCAGTGGCAACTGTGCTGCCACACTTCATATTCATATCCCCTGGATCTCTGCTTCATTTTAGTGGTATCTTCTAGGTCAGCGATGGCGAACCTGTGGCACGCATGCCACAGCTGGCACGCAGAGCCCTTTCTGTGGGCACGCGAGACATAAGTTTCTGGATCACTACTCCTCCCCCCCCCCGCAGCCAAACCTCAGGAGGTGGCTACAGCCATGGTGCTGGCGCTTTGACAGGCGGCGGGTCAGGATCAGGAGCAGCTGGCCCTGGCAGTGGATCTGGAGTGGTGTCTCTAGGCACCTCCATGCCCGGGATTCCCCCTTCCGCCGCCACTTCCAGTTCTGCTGCCGTGACCCACCACCCACTTTTTCTCTCCCCCCCTTTCAGTTTGAGCACTCGGGCCCAAAAAGTTTTGCTGCCACTATTCTAGGTCATGAGAGCCGTTTTATTATTGTCAGGTTAAATCAAATGAAAGTGAGAAATCCTTGTCAACCTACTACAAATAGTAGTCACCAGGTAAGCAGTATCCCATTCCCAGGGATTTCAGGACCAAAGCTGGGATCTTGGGATGTGCCCTTGTAATGACTTAAGGGCACAAACTTCAGCTACAGTAGCAAAATGGTGTATGCATAAGAGATACGCACCATGGCAAGACATTACAGTGGGGTCTCTACTTAAGAACTTAATCCGTATTGGAAGGTGGTTCTCAAGTTGAAAAGTTCTTATGTTGAATCTGCATTTCCCATAGGAATGCATTGAAAACCATTTAATCCGTATCTGCTCTTTTCTGTCCATAGAAACTACAGTGGAACCTCTACTTAAGAACTTAATCCATTTTGGAATGGCGTTCTTAAGTTGAAAGGTTCTTAAGTTGAAGCAAAATTTCCCATAGGAATGGACTGAAAACCAATTAATCCGTTCTGGCTGTTTTTTTGTTATGTAGAGGTGCATTCGTACATTGAAGCATTAGTTCCCATAGGAACTAATGCAAAGCTGGTTAATACGTACTCCACCACTAGGGGGAGAATTTTTTTAACCTAAGATGACCTAAGGTTAAAAAAAGAGCAGGAAAGGGTTTTTTTTTCCTGTTCTTACCTTGGATTTCTGTTCTCAAGTAGAAGCAAAATTTAGCAAATGGAGCTGTTCTTAAATTGGATTGTTCTTAAGTAGAGACGTTCTTAAGTAGAGACCCCACTGTAATTGTTGTAAGCCACCCAGAAACCTTTGGGTAGTGTGGGCAGCATATAAGTTGAATGAATGAATGAATGAATGAATGAATGAATGAATGAATGAATGAATGAATGAATGATTTTAAAGGACAGTGAAGCAGTGCTACCAAGGGGAGATTTGCAGACTGAGGCTATGAGAAACAAGTGTATTAATTATTTCTAATAAACTTGTTTCTATTAGAAACCCCACATTCTAAACTATCTATGATGATGCCTTGAACATATTCAAGAACAGGCAGGATATGAATGCAGGATATGAATATATAAAATGTACAAAATAGATAATCAAATCGCCTTAGATGGCAACAGAGCCCAGAACTCCTGTTACCAGTACCCACTATGGAAATTTAATGCCATGGCAGATATTAGAAGTGGGAAAACTCCAGATGCCATTTATGAAAAGTGAATTTTCAAGTGAAAACAAGAGATACAGTACAGTAAACCTTGTTTTGAGGAGAATCTTACTTTCCAAAAGTTTGCAAAAAGAATGTAAAACACAGTGTTTGTTCCCTGTACCTCTTGTTTAATGCAAATTTGTAATTTGGGGATATAATGCACTGCAAGAAGAAAGAAAGAATGACTGGGGGGTTGCATACAGAATGGGTGCCCCTCTCCATAACTGCAGGCATCCACAAAAATCCACCAAAAATACTCTGGATTACTGAATTTTACGGGTGTGTGTGTGTTAAAAAACTCTAGCACTATGCTAGTTTATTTTGATGTTGTATGCAAAAATAGAACATGATTGAACTGTAAATAAAAATGGTGATCATGACATTTTTATATTTTCTATTTCTTAAGTCTTGGACAGATTCAATGCTGCCAAGGTGATTCACTGATCTGTTCAGGGACATTTTTTTTGTTAACATCAGATAATGTTCAGCAACATTTACAAGCATGGGTATTATTTCTTATGGCAGAAAATCAACAACCCACAGGCTTTTCAGGAGGCAACAAAAACAAAATCGCATTTCTTCCAAGAACATGTTCAGGGAAGGACAACTGATGAAGGGTTTAAGCCTAATGCACATTAGTCTGGAATGTATGTGTTTTTTAGACTGCAACTGAGCCAGTAACAAATGTCAGCTATGTTTCTAAGAGAATAAGAAGTGACTGATGCTGCTTTCCCTGTGAGTATTTCTAATTTGTCTGGAGATGGAAGTGTCTCAAAAATGGGCCTAAAATGAACATTTTCAAAAGACCAACACCTTAAGTTTTCTTCTAGTACAACTTTTTCTGAGGTAAATTCTTTGGGCTCGTAAAAGACCAAGTTCTTCAGGCTTGTCAAAGATTATTCCCTTCAAAATCAACAAATTCTCCTACCCCAGCTATTGAGTATGACAGATTCTGGAGTGAGAATGAAAAGAATAAAACAGCCGTCTGGGACAAAAGGCCCTCTTTTAAAAGAATAAATGATAACACACACTTTAAAAGCAATATATAAAGACAATATTTAGAGGTCCAGTGAGTATTTTTTTAAAAAAAACAACTACAACAGAGAGCGCCATTCCATTCCCACTGCATCCTTAGGCCCAGCATTGGATGAAAATGCCACGTACGGTTCACGAAGAGCTGTTCTTCATGAGACAGGATGCTTGTCAGATGGGCCCCCTGGAGGCGGCATTCTCGTTCAGCTGCATCCCAGGTACGCCGATGGGCAAAATATTTGTAGCATTGCCCTTGGAACTTGTGCCACCCGTAATCGCAGGTCTCAGTGTCTGCAACAAATAAGCACAAAGTTCTTAGAAGAAATGCAGGTTGCTAATGCCTAAGGCTGCCCACTTGATAGTATATTAACATCAACATTGTCCATATGGAAGCATTCAAAGATAAGGCAACCCATATTCTGCATGACAAAACTGAAATAAACTAAAATAAGTAAATATGACATAACCATTCATGTAAGTTTATGTCAACTATTTTGTTTCACACTTGTGTATTGTTTGTACAGTTTCTTCTTTGCTTTTCAGGTTTTTGATGCCCAGCTCTGAGCAAAATGAAGTGCAGAAGGAGACAAGGTGGTTTGGAGAAAAGGACTTTACAGAAGTTTGGAGAGCAAAGCAAAGTGTGCTGCTTATATACTGTCCCATAATGCTTAAAGCACTCTCTGGGTGGTTTGCAATTTAATTATTCAGGCTACACATTAACAGACATGCACCCACATGAGCTCGGTATTCAATTTACTGACTGCAGAAGGCCAAGTCAACCTCGAGCCAGCTACCTGAGCCTGTCAGGATCAAACTCAAGTCATGAGCAGGGTCTTGACTGCAGCAGTACATTAAACCGCTGCACCACAAGGCTCCTAAGTACACTGAAGGAGAACTGTGGAGAGTTTTCATGAAGAACTGAAAACTATACTGTAGTCAGAAGTTTCAGACTAAGCATTTAAAACCCACTGGAGAAAAATAACAGAACGTGGAAACATCATTGTTTGGTCAATAACCCCCAGAATTCCTGGCTGAGAGATATGGTCGAAAAGGTAGACTGTCATAGCTGAAACCAGTGTGTTCTTAAAACACTTCACCACAGCAGCATCCTCTCACTACTTTTTAAGAAGGAAGCCTCCAAATCTACAGATTACTCCTTCCACAGAGGGAACTGCTGCCATTAAATCATCAAGGAAAGCAAATCACATACACTCCTTTTGAGGTTATGGCTACTGCCTGTGTGACTTGTAAATACACATCTTCATCTATTAGTCCTTGAAAGCTGAAGGGGGGTTCTGTACCAGATGCCACATTTCACATAAAAGGGGAGGAAACTGAACAAACTCATATGTGGCATGTAAATGCTTAAACAACTGTGTTATTCTTTAAATGTTCATATAGTTTTTTAGCTAAACTATCCACCATGAGCTTGGCAACTAAAGGTCACCAACTACTGTCTTTAACTTATATAGTCCTAGAACTCAATGGCTATCATGGCTTGGCATCATGCCTAAATGAATTTTAACCCATTAATATGTGTACTGGCTACAGAGCTTGAGAAAGTTTTTGGTTTCTACTTACTTACTTACTTACTTACTTACTTACTTACTTACTTACTTACTTACTTACTTACTTACTTACTTACTAGACTATAGCTTCCAGAATCCCACAGGTTGCATTATAATTAATTACAATATAATTAATTATTGCAAAATAATTAATTACAGGATGCATGCATCATGCTAGTTCAGGGAGTCTAGAGTTGTTTGGGAAAAAAAAAACTCTTCCAAGCTTTGAAATTACGATTATGCTGCTAATGATCTTCTGAAACTTCTGTTATAACATCCTACAAATTCCACACTGGAGTTAGAAAACAGCAAACAGACATATAGCAAAGAATAGTAAAATTTACATGAGTTACTATTGATAAAGCTTCTTATTTTAAAACAATCAGCCTGTGTAGTTAACATTAAAGGAAATGTGAAACATCTGATCAAACCCAACCTAGGGGACAAAGTTTCCAAGATATGGAGAAAATATGGACTTAGTGAAGTTTGGAAACAACCTGTGAAGAGATCTCTTGTAAGCATTGTTAATTTTCTGCCCTTGAGGAAGGATACAAAATAATTAAATGGCTGACTCACATTAGGTCCTTTTTTAACATCTTGAATCTCTGTTTTAGATTGGGATCATGTAGTCAGTCTTGGAAGGAAATTGAATCAGTCACTCCCACCCAGTCTGGCTTTGCTCACCTCCCCTTTTTTTGTTTTTCTTTTTAGTGTCTAAAAATTAAATACACCCAATTCCCTCCTCCTTTTTTCCAAAAAAGTATGTGAATAGGGTGGATATATAAATAAGATACAGATGGTATCCTGTTAACCTCTGGTTTGCCCCACAGTCTCACTGGAAACAACAGTATCTGAATTAGTTGCAGCTAATTTGTTCCACCAGTTTTGTAAATAACTTCGGCTGATCATTACAGCTGGACATGTAATTGCAGAGAAAAAAGAATAGCAGCAGGTAGTTGCTGGGAGCTAATATGGCAATGGCTTATAGCAGTCTTTTTTCCTCCTGTTTTCACGAAAAGCATTCTTTGGCTGAAATTCTGTTGCTTAGCATTGCAAGTTGCACTTACAACGCTAAGCAACTCCTCCTTAATTCCTGTTGATTCAATGGATTTACTCTAATTGTGACTTACTACACTAAAGCAAGCCACAACCAGAGTTGACCTGGAACTTAACAGAGGAATTGACTCACCCACACCCCACTGATTCAGTGACTTATTACTCCAAACAATTCAGTTCCTAATTTCTATAATACGTAGTAGAGAAGCTTTTGCATCAGCCAACAAATCAATGCTATCAAATATAGGAAGGCGTGAAACTCTTGGACCTTGAGCACTTTTTAATGGGCTTGTGTGAATAACACTGTCAAGCTCACACTTATCCAGACAGACGTATGACAAAGGACAAGTGTATTTCAGTGTTTTTTTGAACTATGGCTATTCTATTTGCAAGTGGCCTTTTATCATGAAGGAGACCATATCTTTAGACCTGCCTACAAACACTGATATATTCATGGTTTCAGTTATTATGTCCTTTATTTATAAACTGCTTTTCCGCTAGTGAATGTCCTGTATGAAACAGCCACTTTAAAACTACACACAATATACTTCCAAATAAAAGCATACAACAAACATTTTAAAAGGACCTACTCTTCACAATTGTCCAAACAACAGTTTATGGCTCTGGTCCAAACTGGTAATGCTATGAACACATATCTTGGAATAAGCCTTATGGAACAACATGGAATTTATATGCATGAGGTTGCACTTTTAAGTCCCATAATAGGACTAAACTTAATCACAGCAAACTTGCTTCACTGGTTATGACAGGAACTATTGTCACTCAGCTATCAGGCATTCTGTGTCTATTACCCGGCTACTTATTACAACTTTTTCTCAATAAACTTCTACAATCAATGGACTGAGTTCTATTGCACCTGAGGGAAGCAAGATGTTGAAACCTATGGGACATATTTCTAATAAGCCTGTTCACTTTGAGCTGCTCCTCTTTTCCCCGCTTTGTTACAACTCCTAGCACTGTCCACCAAGGCAGAATGGTCATAGTTGAGACACCAGACTAAGATGCATCTGCCACCTTCAGGAATTAGCGTTCCTGACGTCGGGGGAGTTGCCTGCATTATCTGCCGTCCCCAGGCACGGGTGAGAGACGTGTCTGGGAGACTTTCTGGCCTGCGCTCCCTCGGCCTTCTTCAAGACTGGGACCCTGCTGCTACTGCTCCTGCTGCTTCAGGCCATCCCACCCCCTTCCATAACATCAGCCACCTGGCTGGGAGGGGAGGGAGGCCATAAAAGCCGGAAGCTTGTGCCAGGGCCCTCACAGACCAGTGTTCCTGACGTCGGGGGAGTTGCCTGCATTATCTGCCGTCCCCAGGCACGGGTGAGAGACGTGTCTGGGAGACCTTCTGGCCTGCGCTCCCTCGGCCTTCTTCAGGACTGGGACCCTGCTGCTACTGCTCCTGCTGCTTCAGGCCATCCCACTCCCTTCCATAACATCAGCCACCTGGCTGGGAGGGAGGGAGGCCATAAAAGCCGGAAGTTTGTGCCAGGGCCCTCACAGACCAGCGTTCCTGACGTCGGGGGAGTTGCCTGCAATATCTGCCGTCCCCAGGCACGGGTGAGAGACGTGTCTGGGAGACTTTCTGGCCTGCGCTCCCTCGGCCTTCTTCAGGACTGGGACCCTGCTGCTACTGCTCCTGCTGCTTCAGGCCACCCCATCCCCTTCCATAACATCAGCCACCTGGCTGGGAGGGGAGGGAGGCCATAAAAGCCGGAAGTTTGTGCCAGGGCCCTCACAGACCAGCGTTCCTGACGTCGGGGGAGTTGCCTGCATTATCTGCCGTCCCCAGGCACGGGTGAGAGACGTGTCTGGGAGATTTTCTGGCCTGCGCTCCCTCGGCCTTCTTCAGGACTGGGACCCTGTTGCTACTGCTACTGCTGCTTCAGGCCACCCCATCCCCTTCCATAACATCAGCCACCTGGCTGGGAGGGAGGGAGGCCATAAAAGCCGGAAGTTTGTACCAGGGCCCTCACAGACCAGCGTTCCTGACGTCGGGGGAGTTCCCTGCAATATCTGCCGCCCCCAGGCACGGGTGAGAGACGTGTCTGGGAGACTTTCTGGCCTGCGCTCCCTCGGCCTTCTTCAGGACTGGGACCCTGCTGCTACTGCTCCTGCTGCTTCAGGCCACCCCATCCCCTTCCATAACATCAGCCACCTGGCTGGGAGGGGAGGGAGGCCATAAAAGCCGGAAGCTTGTGCCAGGGCCCTCACAGACCAGCGTTCCTGACGTCGGGGGAGTTGCCTGCAATATCTGCCGTCCCCAGGCACGGGTGAGAGACGTGTCTGGGAGAATTTCTGGCTTGCGCTCCCCGGCCTTTCAGGACCAGGACCCTGCTGCTGCTGCTTGGGGCCACCCCACCCCTTCCTCAACACCAGCCACCTGGCTGGGAGGGGAGAAGGGGCATTAGAAGGGGTGTGGGTTTGTTTTGTTTGTTTTTAACTGTTATTGGGTTGCATAGAGACCCACAGTGGACCTGATGGAACAGGAAGGGGGGAGGGCGTTGGAGGGGGCAGCCATTGAGGTGGTGCTGGGTAGGGGAAGGAATGGTGGTGGGGGTAGAACATGCCCGCGTAGGAGAAGAGAGGTTAGATATCTTACATCTATCCCCTCTTCTAGTCCTACCTCCAACCAAATGGTATCAGGCGACCATATCAGCAAACCCTCGAGCCACACGGTGCTGTTGATGAACGCCAGGTCAGTACAAAATAAAACTGCCCTCATCCATGATGTAATTCTGGATGAGGGTGCTGACCTGGCGTGCATTACTGAGACCTGGGTGGGAGAGGAAGGTGGTGTCCCCCTCTCCCAGCTGTGTCCTCCTGGGTACTCAGTCCAGCACCAGTGTCGCTCGGAGGGTCGGGGAGGGGGAGTTGCTATAGTCTATAGGAGTTCTATCTCCTTGACCAGGCTTCCTATCCCTTTGAGAGGAGGTCTTGAGGGCCTGTATTGTGTGTTGGGCTCACGAGACAGATTAGGGATTCTGTTGGTGTACCGCCCACCCTGCTGCGTACCAACAGTCTCCCTACCTGAGCTGACGGAGGCAGTCTCGGACCTGGTGTTGAGGACTCCCAGGCTGCTGGTGCTGGGGGACCTCAACATCCATGCTGAGGCTGCTTTGACTGGGGCGGCTCAGGACTTCATGGCCGCCATGACAACCATGGGACTGTCTCAATGTGTCATCGGCCCGACACATGAGAAGGGCCACACCTTGGACCTGGTTTTCACAACGGGACTGGAAGATGGTGGTTTGGATGTGGAGGGGCTGGTTGTGACCCCATTGTCATGGTCAGACCACTTCCTGGTCAAGTTTAGTCTATTAGCTTCTTCTTCCCTCTGCAAGGGTGGGGGATCTATTAAGATGATCCGCCCTCGGAGACTTATGGATCCAGATGGATTCCTGAATGCTCTGGGGGAGTATCCGTCTGATATGGTTGGCGCTCCTGTCGAAGCTCAGGTCACCCTATGGAATAGGGAGATGACCCAGGCGGTTGACACGATTGCGCCTAAGCGCCCTCTCCCTGCTCGCCGAGCCCAGACAGCTCCTTGGTATACTTCTGAACTGCGGGCGATGAAGCGAGAGGGGAGACGGCTAGAGCGCAGGTGGAGGAAGTCCCGCTGGGAATCCGATCGAACACGACTTAGAGCCCATTATCGGGCCTATTTCGTGGCAATACGGCTGGTGAAACGGCAATATTTCTCCAGCCGCATTGCTTCCTCAGAATGTCGTCCAGCAGAGTTGTTTCGGGTGGTCCGGGATCTTCTTCAACCGGGAAACCCGGTGGAGGTCCCGGACTGCTCATCAGCTCGCTGTGATGAGTTTGCTATTCATTTTGAGGAAAAAATCGCTCAGATTCGCAGTGGGCTGGACTCCACTGTTACTGCAAAATCGGAAGATGTGTCCAGTGTGCCGTGCTTAGGTCAAACTTTAATGGATGAGTTTCAATTGTTGAGACCCGAGGATGTGGACAGGGTGCTTGGATCTGTCCGTTCTACCACCACGCCGCTCGACCCTTGCCCATCTTGGCTAATTGGAAGATCTGCCAGGGGGGTTCGCACTTGGGTCCAGGAGGCCGTGAACGCCTCTCTGAGAGAGGGAGTGGTCCCTACCGCCTTGAAAGAGGCGGTAATTCGACCACTCCTTAAAAAGCCTAACCTGGACCCAAGGCTGGTGGTCAACTACCGACCAGTGGCGAACCTCCCTTATTTGGGCAAGGTGTTGGAGCGGGTTGTGGCCGGGCAACTCCAGGCGCTGCTGGATGAAACGGATTTTCTGGATCCATTTCAGTCGGGTTTCAGGCCGGGTTTTGGTACAGAGACAGCCTTGGTCGCCCTGTATGATGACCTTTGCCGGGAGAGAGACAGGGGGAGTGTGACCCTGTTGATACTCCTGGACCTCTCAGCGGCTTTCGACACCATCGACCATGGTGTCCTTCTGGATAGGCTGGCTGGGTTAGGAGTTGGGGGCACTGTTTTACGGTGGTTCCGCTCCTTCCTAGCTGACCGTATCCAGAGGGTGGTGCTGGGGGACAGTTGCTCTGCCCCATGGCATTTATGTCATGGGGTTCCTCAGGGCTCGATACTGTCCCCCATGCTGTTTAACATCTACATGAAACCGCTGGGAGAGGTCATCAGGAGGTTTGGGCTGAGGAGTCAGCAATATGCTGACGACACTCAGCTCTACCTCTCGTTTTCCACCAATCCAGGTGAGGCGGTTTCTGTGCTGAACTCGTGTCTGGACCTGATAATGGACTGGATGAGGGTTAATAAATTGAAACTCAATCCAGACAAGACGGAAGTGCTGTTAGTGGGTGCTTCGCCGGACAGGTTGGAGGGCCACTTCCCTGTCCTGAATGGGGTTACACTCCCCCTAAGGGACAGGGTCCGCAGCCTGGGGGTGCTCCTGGACCCCAGTCTAACTTTGGAAGCTCAGGTGGACTCGGTGGCCAGGGGTGCCTTCCTTCAGCTGCGGAAATTATACCAGCTACGGCCCTACCTGGACGAGTGGAGTCTCATGACAGTTACACATGCACTGGTAACATCTCGTATTGATTATTGCAATGCGCTCTACGTGGGGCTGCCTTTGAAGACGGTCCGGCGACTGCAACTGGTTCAGAATCGAGCTGCGCGGCTGGTGAGTGGTGGGGCCGCCAGAGAGCACATCAAGCCGATTCTGTATAATTTACACTGGTTACCAGTTGCTGTCCGGGCCCAATTCAAAGTGCTTGTTTTGACATATAAAGCCCTAAACGGCTTGGGCCCTGGATACTTGAAGGACCGCCTCCTTCCATATGAGCCTACCCGGCTGTTAAGATCTAGCCAGGGGGCCCTTTTGAAAGAGCCATCCCTCAAGGAGGTAAGAGGGATGGCTTGTAGACAAAGGGCCTTCTCGGCAGCTGCCCCCAGACTATGGAACGCCCTCCCAACTGAAATTCGCCTGGCGCCGACACTGATGATATTTCGGCGCCAGGTCAAAACCTTCCTGTTCCAGAAGGCTTTTAATTGAAATAACATTAACTGTGGGTCTTAATGATGGCAATTTTAATTGTATTTTAATTGTATTTTAATCATTTTATTTTATTGCATTGAATTTTAATTGTTGTAAGCCGCCCAGAGACCTTTGGGTAGAGTGGGCGGCATATAAATTAAATAAATAAATAAATAAATAAATAAATAAATATCAAAAGAAGAGAAATGATAATTCCACTGGTGATGAGAGTGTAGAAGTTCCTGTAGGGTAGTACTGGGTATCAGCAGTAGCAGAAGGTAACACTGGCCAGAGGATCTTTCACAGACAACAACAGTTGAAATTCAAGTTAAGTCATGTTGGTACTCTGCACGAGAAGGCTGATTACCCACTTCTGAATATTAATACATTGAAAACTCTGTAATCAGACAATCTTAAATCAAATTAAAGGTAGTACTGGAAGATGAGACATTTAGGTTGAAAGGCACTCAATTACTGAGGAAGAGGAAAAGAAAAATATGAATAGTGCCATCACTAAGGAAGTATATTCTGGACTAAAGCGAAAAGGATATCTAACTGCTCATGTACATGGAGACAAAAGGAAAATCTGGTAGTCTGCAATACATATAATTTGAAGATGAAATGTGAAAAACAATTTCTTCAAAAAATAAACAACTTCTAGTCCATGAATGTGAGATATTGTTTCTATATCCATAAACCAAAATGCCAGGAAACAGTTCAACACTGCCTTGCAATATCGTGCCCAAATTGCCAACAGAAAAAAAGAATGCCAAACTTTACCAAGCAAAGACCAGCTTGAATGTTGACAACACCAATATCAATGGTCAAGATGACCTACAGGATCTCAAGCAAGAGAGGATCCTACAATGTGACATCTTTTTCCACCATTTAACTGCATATCACCCAAACACAAAGCAATTGTCATGGCTGGTTTTGACAAGTCCTCTAGGTATGTATTGCTTGGGATAATTGCCTTAACTTGCAATGGCACATGTGGTCATCAGTGGATGGGTGATATAGAAATCATTGTATAATTGGAAGCAGAGGATGGAGATGCTCTGTTTTCTTTTGTAAAAACCAAACCAAACCAAGAATGGGCTCTGGTACAGATAATGAACTATTGGTACCAAAATCTGACTAAAAATGAAAAAGAACACTGAAGCAACACTAAAACTGTCATGGAGCCAAAATATCATTGAAAACATAATTGAAATAATATTTGTGAATAATTTAAAGGCCACACAAAGAACAGATTTGCATAAGTAAATTCAATTATCCATGTACCAAAGAAATATGGTTTGGAACCAGAGGTATTATTTCTGTCAAAAGAAAAGAAAAGCAGGATCAGTGAAAACAGATGAAAAACAAAAGCAAAAGTTAACAAAGATAAGAGTCAGAGTACAAAAGGCAACTTTTCAGTGACTTGGACCTAATAAGGACAAAGTGAATTATAATGATTCTTGCAAAGAAGAAATGAATTATAAGAAAGAATCATCAACTAATTCAAGCTATAAGGTAAAGGTAAAGGTTCCCCTTGACAATTTTTGTCCAGTCGTGTTCGACTCTAGGGGGCGGTGCTCATCCCCGTTTCCAAGCCATAGAGCCAGCGTTTGTCCGATTACAATCTTCCGTGGTCACATGGCCAGTGCAACTTAGACACGGAACGCTGTTACCTTCCCACCGAGGTGGTCCCTATCAATCTATTTGCATTTGCATGCTTTCGAACCGCTAGCTTGGCGGGAGCTGGGACAAACAACGGGCGCTCACTCCGTCACATGGATTCGATCTTACGACTGCTGGTCTCCTGACCCTGCAGCACAG
Source organism: Pogona vitticeps (assembly GCF_051106095.1). Taxonomy (NCBI): domain Eukaryota; kingdom Metazoa; phylum Chordata; class Lepidosauria; order Squamata; family Agamidae; genus Pogona; species Pogona vitticeps. The sequence goes on from NC_135784.1 coordinate 273,211,730, forward strand.
GCTTCTGCGGTTTAGCCCACAGCTCCACCATGTCCCCTTTGTATCAAAAATCCTAACAAGATTAACCTAACAAATAAGCAAAACAAAATAACAGCTTATAGACAGGAGACAGTGGATATACATTTGATTCCCAAAGCAAGGAGATGCCAAAGAGTACATCAATTGCAGGGCCATTGCATTAATTCCCCAAGCCAGCAAAGACACCAAGTTTTTATAGGCCATTGTGCAAATACAAATTGCCTACTAAAGAACTTCAAAAGACGATCCATGTGCTTCACTCAATTAATATAAATGTTAAGGATTGTTTTTCTTTATGGGTGTGAGGTATATACATAAAAACTCTAGCCAATATCTGACAGTATCATTCCTTTATAGCAAATAATAGCCAAAATGACCTTTTAGAGTCTTCCAAGTCTTTCCTTCTATGATTGTGTATGAAGACACACAATCTGTTCAGGTGATCAGTTGCACCTTGGATGACCAATAGTTCAGGCATGAGCAATGCCTCACCCCCACAGATGCCCTTTCTGCTCAGCAAATAGGTCAGGGGCTGCCACAATTCCACTTCCTGCCTACCTGCTGAATTTAGTTATGATATCTAAAGCTATGGTATCTGAAGATATGCCATCATTTATTTTAAATGAATAACATTATTCATAACTCTGCTCGGGACTTGATATGAAATAGTGCTACAAGCCTACAAACCAAGAACGTGTGGATTTAACTTAGCCAAATGCCTTGAGATGATGACAATGCTTTTTCCCATCTACCCCTCCCTTCTAGTCCTCCTCAGCTGTGGGAAATCAGCTGGAAACCTCTGCCAAAGGAAGCTGCTTTTTTCCCCCTTCCCAGACTATAATCATTTCCAGAACAAAGCAATGAGCAGAGACAGCAGTATGGCAAACATTTTGACAGGGAACTCCTTTATAAAACTGAACAGTTTTACTGATGAATGGGATCATTTGGTTTGCTTAGCAAAGTGGGAAGAAAAGAGAAATGAAAAGGAGAAAAAGAAACCACGGCTGGCGATACTGTCTCAGGGAGGGTTGCCTTCTCACAATTGCATCTGTGCAGTTTTGGCAGGAGCTTCAAATACACATCTGCATTTGGTAAACATCTGCATTTGCTAAAGAGTTGTCTGTTGGGATTCAGGCACATAAAGGTTTGATTTTATTTTAACATTTATATTTTTAAAAAGAAGATTTTGAACAATCCAGATGTTAAAGTGTTGGAAAGAAAGGGCTCCGAAAGGAAAATTGTGAGATTGGGGAGAAGAACAAGAGGGGTGTAAGAGAGAGGTTCCAGACAAAACTAGACCTTTTTATTCTGGTTGTGCAATCCTGGATTGTTCACATTTTGCCACAGTATACTGTTTTGTTTTGTTTTGTTTCCAAAAATCATCCAGCTAAAACCAAGGCAAGTTCAGCGTATTCAGTCATTTGACTGCAAGGAAGTGTTGCGGTTTTGGAAAATGGTAGTACAAAGCCAAATTGTATGTCTCTTATAGCTCTAGGCTAGCATCATGTAGTCTAAGCAAGGAGCAGCAAGACTTCACACAATCTCCACCCCTCAGTTCTGGAAGCTCCTCACTGTGTGCCCATTCACAAACTGGTCATGACACTGGTCACACAACTGATTACACATCAGGAATTCTTTCTGAGTGGGGGAGAAAGAAGCTTACATTATTTGTCTTTCTGCATCAAGGCCACAGGACTGTAATCATAATTTTCAAATAGCTTATTTCTATTGAGAGTTCAAGAACATCCCTTAATTGGCCCTGAAGGGGATTTATATTTTGCAGGCACACCAAGGGACCACACACAAAGGATCAACATTTGCCACATGCTCCCAGTAGGGATGGAAGAATCTGTCAATTTTCCTTCCTTCCTTCCTTCCTTCCTTCCTTCCTTCCTTCCTTCCTTCCTTCCTTCCTTCCTTCCTTCCTTCCTTCCTTCCTTCCTTCCTTTTTTTTTTTTTTTTTGCAATTATCTCTTCTTTCCAAATTTTCTGATTCATTTCCACACTAGGTAACTTAAGTATTTCAATGTGTTTAAAATGGTGCTTGCTTTCATTTTTCCTAACATTTGCTGCTCAATAGTTTCGATTTATACGTCCCATCTCTAATACAATGTATTTCTGTACACTATTTCACCGATGCATTCATTTTTAAAGACATATTTGCAAATATACACAATTTTGTATACATTTTATTATTTGAGAATTCCTCAGAAATTTAGAGGAGTGAAAATACTAAAGGATAACTGCATTTTTGGTTTCCATATTTATTTGGAAGTATTTCTATAGGTTCTTATTTTAATGTGAATAAAATGACCTTCTCCAACACGAGATTCGAGCAAACACAATAATCCTCCCACTGCTATCTCTTAAAGATGTAGTTGAGAAGTCATCAGCTTCTAGGCCACACAAGGGCCCAGCATACCCGAGGCATTGGAAGGAGAAGGTAGAAACAGAGATGGGCCAGCTTCTTGACAGAGCATCCTTAGGGTCCTTCCTACCAATAAGGGGAATCTGGGGTTCTAAATCCCAGCATGCATAGCAAAGAATGTACAGTTTTTCTATCAGTTTCTGGCAATGAAAGGTTTCTATTAGCAGACTTAAACTGCTACTGCCACCAGCCTCTTTCTAGCCACCACCCCCTGCCTAACTAGATTTCTCCTTGGCCATTTATTGGCATAATGCCTCTAGCCCAGGAGGTCCTCATAGCCAAAGCATTAGGGAGGAAGTAGTAAAAATATGGCCATGTTGTTGTTTAGTCGTGTCCGACTCTTTGTGACCCCATGGACCAGAGCACGCCAGGCTCTCCTGTCTTCCACTGCCTCCCGGAGTTGGGTCAAATTCATGTTGGTAGCTTCAATGACAGTCCAACCATTTAATCCATGCTCCCCCAAAATTCCTTGGCCCTGAAAATTATCAGTCCTGATCCCACTCACAGTGATTCAGCAACTATTTATGACTATTAAAAGCTCCCTGAAATGCCAAGGCTCCCAAAGTCTTCTCTGGGGTAGAAGGGAGCCTAGGGAGCCTCAGAAGCTGATGAAGCAGGATAAGAAGTTTTAAATTAATTATTTCCAACCCCCTGGTCTGGTTTATGCTGGCAGAATTGTGCCAGCAGGATTTTGCCCATTCACATGTACCTCAAAAGGTATTTGGAAAACTATTCTTTCCCAGTTTTTATGGTAGGTCTGGCTATTGCAGTTAAGGGTAATTTCAGATTTCTATATTATATCCCCCATGGTACAAACTGTGGAGACTACAAGGAGGAGATGGGGTTGCTTTTTTCTTTTCTTTTACAAACATTTTTATTATAGCTACTATTCACTGATACTTCTATTTCAGTCTTGCAACATTAATGGTCAGATTTTCCTTGAGGGAATGGAACTGTCTGCTTTGAATAGAATGAACATGAAAAAGAAATGGCTTGCATACAGCCATCCCTGTCAGATGGGGAAGAGGTGAGATACAAATAAACATCTGGGGTCCTAATCCAGAGTAGTACTTTTGTAGGCTTTGTTTTTAACTTTTTGATTTTCATTAATCATTTCCATTTCTGTCTCATTCAAACAGACAAACTTATCAGTACCTGTAGGATGGCCATTTAACTAGGCCTACATGACTTCAAAAGTAAGCTGGGCCTTATTTTTCAATCTACAATCGACTCGAAAGAAAGGGATCTTGTAAATCATCCCACTTCATCTTTCATGGACATTGCTGGTTTGTGGTTTTGTTCCAAACAATAACATTTTTCAGACATTATCAATGGGATGCTCAAGTCCATTCTTTTTCCAGTTTTTGGACAAGCATGTTAACTAATTTGGGTCTGACAGAAATTGGTTGCTATGATCAAGGCTGTGAGCCAATGTTCAACCAGGCCTACATTTTTAGGCAGAATCTTCTACTAGTGTTAGCAAGCAGTAGAGCTGAACGCAGTCAACTGCTGGATAGCTGAGTGGTCTAGGTCTCTGGCTGCGAAGTCAGATGTTGAGCGTTCAGTTACCTACTGTGCCTCCTTGACAGGGGTTGGACTTGATGATCCATGGGGTCCCTTCCAGCTCTGCAGTTCTAAGGTGGTGGTTCTTTTTTGTTATTATAATTATTATAGAGCAACAGTTCCCAGTCTAGGTACTCCTCATGGTTTTAGACTCTTAACTTCCAGAAGCCCTAAACTGTCAACACAGACAGTTGACAGTTCAAATTAAGATGGGTTATTATAGTCCAAATTCATTTATAGATTGGGGTACCTATAATCAATTTAGTTTTAAAACAGAAACATATGACTGTTCTTTTTTAAAGATAGGGAAACTGAACTCATATGTGCCCTTTGCAGAGGGCAAACAAGATTAATAAGGTTAATTTAAGGGGTGGGGATTTTGAAATTTTAAACAGTTAGCAAAGAGCTAAATTCCCAGTTTCTAACATATAACTAATTGATTTTCAGACCTAATATTCCAGGCTCTGGCTCTTTCAGTGCCACAGAAATATATGCCATCTCTTCTTGGCTTTTATATCTAATCCAGTCAGGTTCAACGACAAGAAAATGGGACTAACTGCCAAACAACCATTTGAAGAACAGTCAGTTCATAGAAGAAGGAGAAGGAGAAGAAGAAGAAGTCATCTGGAAGAATGGGAAAGCTGATACTGAATGTCTTCTGTGTCTCAAACCGCCACAGGACTTTGAGTGGGAGAAATGTAGATTCTAGTGCTGACTCAGAAACAGTCTGCTCCAGATTGACAAACCAGGAAATGTTCCCCTTAAGCATCTCAAATATACTCCTTGGTGGGTCATAAAGTACAAGTTACCATGATTTTCAGGCTATTTCAGTATTATGGATTTCTTAAGGAAATATATTTTCAGAAACATCCTTGGGCTGTAAAAACATAGTGAGATTCTCATATATAAAAAGATGAATTCACAAAATGTTTCCAGCCTAGGCTGGACTACTGAAAAACTGAAACATAATGAGCACTGGATCAAGTCCTATGCCTGAGGCTTCAGCGTTAACAAAACAAAAGTTCCTTCAGGCAAGTTTTTAAAAAGCACTTGTAAATTCACAGCCTTTCACCCAGTAGGCTTAGGATGAAAGACAAAGCTGAAACCTTCCAATATTTATGTAATTATGTCTGGAGGACTCTCTTGTTCTAGCTGTGAATGAATCCAGTCACAGCAAGATGGAAAAAGAAGGGAAGTATTTTCCTGCATTTGAGGTTGAGGGTAAACTTCCTATGTTTGAGGTTGAGGGGTAATTTGCACCATTAGAATGATTAGCTCATTCTTCTTGGAAATTTCCCTGTTACCTTTGGACAGAACTTAACAACCCATGCTGAGAAACTCATGTTTGTTCTACAATAGCACCTTTCCAAAAGTAGGGCAGAGTTGTAGTATTTAAACAAAGCTGGAAGACAGCCTCACGGGAACGCTATGTGAATAACATCTGCTGAGGGCCATAGGTTAACATGTTTCTGATGCCTAATGACTGCAGGACATGACCCAGACAAAGAAGAAAAGAAGACACAAAGTCAGCTTGAGAAGCTTTTGGGTTTTGTTCAGGAGTCTGTCAGGTTCAAAGGTTTTCTGCTCACATGGCAGATTTGAAATTCTCAAAGATATCAAGGAACTTTGTGCTATCATCGTTGTGCTTAAATGATAAATGTCCAAGGTCTGTGCAAAGAAGTCACACACTTCTTATATTTCATGCCCCTTTGTCCCACCTGTTTATATTTTATCCTCTACACCTGGGCACATATGCAATGTATTATGTTGTTGATGAACACACAGAGAAATTTACGTACTTGGGACAAGACTTTGTCCATCTGATGAAAGGGCTCCTTTTACTAACCATATAACTAGATGCAGTCTTCCCCTATAAATTGTGGCCACAGTACACTGTTCTGAAAGGAGAATTTATCTTACATCTAAAGGAAAGAAAAAGAGTTAGGAAGTGAGGTATCTGAATCCAGTCTGAGGAATAAAGAAGTCTATCTTGCTGTGCATTTCATGGATTTTCTGTGAGGCAGATAAAGTTTGTGCCCCAATATCCTCACGTGTATGGAAAAAATTGCATTATTTGAAAAGTACATGAAGAAAAATGTTCACATTTCAAATGTGGGGAAAACCCTGACTCCTTAAACACTTCAGTCAATGGGGTGAATGCATACCAGCATGAAATCATCTGTACATTTACGTAGGTGAAAAAAAACCAAATAAATTGACAGATCTTGTTTGCTAAAAGAGAGGGGAAAGAAGTAGATGAAATAAGATGCAGAACCAACAGAGGCATAGGTTGATGTTGACTTCATTGATGCATATTCCTAAGAAGTATTCATCTTCAACACATCCTGATCGTTCCTTCCACAGGTATGCTGTATGAACAAGCCATGACAAAGCCTAAGGTTTGCACATCATCCTTTCTCCAGTCTTCATACTGTTTTCTACTCTTCAATAGACCAGTTCCCCTCTATTTAAAAGGCAGCATTTCTTTACTCAGTTCATCATTAAACCGTGGAATTCATTATCACAAGTTGTAGGAATGGCTGCCATTCTGGGCAGCTTTAAAAGATTATTAGATGAAGTCATGGATGTTAGGTCCATGAATGTCTACTAGTCAAGATAGCCATTTGTCACCTCCTTTATCAGAGACAATATGCCTCCATGTACCAGTTTCTGAAGAATGCTAGAGTGAAGATTCACTCATTCCCCTGTGTGTGGGTATCCTAATGGCAACTGGTTGACCACCATTTGTGGTTCTCTAAAATTGTAATCAGTGGGAACTAAGTAGGAACAAAATATAATTACTTCTTCTGGCTGGATTCCTCACTAGATCACACATCTTCACACTGAAGAACAGTTCTGCACAGGGAAGAACCATTTGCTTAAAATCATAGGAGGATCATTCTAATTTCATTCTCTAGTACGCAGAAGAGTTAAAGGAAGCAAGGGAGTGTGACAAAGATTCAGGTTTGCTATGGTGTGCTTATGTAGGAAAGGGAAACCCAAATGGCTAGGAAATGTGTTGATAGTACTTCATATAATTTCTTCTTGGTGTATCTCTCTTCCTTCTTGTGAAGTCTCATGGTGCAGTGGTTAAACTGCAGTACTGCAGCCAAAACTCTGCTCACAACCCAGGTTCAATCCCAGATAGTCATCTCAGGGTTCATACAGCCTTTCATCCTTCTGAAGTCAGCAAATTGAGTACCCAGCTTGCTAGGATGAAGGGGAAGAAAATATGTAGCCTGCATAATTAAACTGCAAACCACCCAGAGTGCTTTAAGTACTATGGGGTGGCATAGAAGCAGCACACTTTACTTTTTGATAGATTTAAAACTTACTTTCGCGGGGGGGGGCAAATTAGTGTATTAAGGTCCATTGTGGCTGCAGCTGTGTTTATTATAAATTTCACATTGATTTCTTACCTTTCTCACAAAGAGCCCCGACATAGCTTGGAAGACAAAGGCAGGTAAACGTATTGACACCATCAATGCATGTAGCTCCATTTCTGCAAGGGCTGGATTGACATTCATCAATGTCTGTGCAAGAAAATTACAAGGCGTTTAAAATAGGGATTCTTACATTCAAGAGAAACCAATATTTGCATATATTAATCATTTCACGAATACTATGGAACCATCAATAGACTTCAAGAATCCTAACACTGCCAAATGTAATGTTCTTCTTTAACATGTGCATAGACCACTAGCCATATTTATATCTCTGAATTATGAGACCATTTCTAAGTAAAATACATCACTTTCCTCCCCTTATCACGGACAGTGATTCTGAGCTGCTGGAAGAAGGAAAGGAAACAGCAGAGAACACAGAAGTGGCCATAGATCTGTAGCTAGAATAATTCCTGTCACTTCTCAGAAAAAGAATTGTATGGTGATAGTAGTTGACTCCTTCCAGACAAGGGACAAGGGCAGCAGTTTTTATAGGATTTAATAGGATGTCTCAGAAACGGTGCTGTCTTTTCCTGGTGTGAAAATCCAGGATGTGACAGAGCTTTCCAAGACTCACCAAGTCCACTATCAACTACTCCTTTCTCTTGATCCATACGGGGACAAAAGATCCTGCCAGACACAGCCTTCAATGTCCTACAGATGGTTATGATGTTGAGGGTAGGATGTTAAGGATCTTGGAGGACAGGTATTTTTTCATCAAAGGCTATGGCCCAGGAAGAGAAACAAAAATATTGGAAGTGAACTACTCCTTGCAAAGCTAGCATAGTCAGGAAAAGTGGAAGTAGATGAGCTGCATCCACAATACTAGGATACTAAAGCATGTTTTGGAAGAAATCCTGCAAAGTGGCCTTCTATTTCCAAGGGAGTTTTTAAACGAAAGAAACATTTCAGAACGTTTCTAAGAAAAGTGCTTTTTGAGAAATACTGGCACGGCACCACTTATTATTTAGGGTTCAACACCTTCCCCAAAGCCTCTCAAATGCTACATTTGGGGAGGTCATTGTAAATACATTTTCCTGTAAACGGTACTTGTAACACAGCTCCTTCTTTGTAAACCCTGCAGCAGATACAAGGGAGTTCAGTACAGCATTCAGCATCAGGGAAAAAAGTGAAACTAGCCTTGCACCACAATTCATCCTCCAGCTTCACAACAGTTTATAAACATTTTAAAGAAGTTTATATAATGTCTTTCCCTAGGGTTTAAATGAAGTGTGGGAAGCTAGGGAGGCTTCTGACTACTGTGGAAATGATTCAGCAAGGTAACCCAAAACATTCACAAACATTGAGCAGGAACATGAGCAACAAGAATTTTAAACCCGCTATTGAGATTTTTGTCCAAAATTTCTTTCCTGTGGAATTCTTCTTTATATTAATTATTTTTATTAAATTGAATGAGATGGTCAAAATTCAAATGGGAGAAATTTTCACCATAGCACTAATTCAAATAGTCATACAACAAATGCTCTTTTTTTCACTGCCAGCAAGAACTATTGAAAAGGTTTTGAATAAAGATGCTATAGAAATTCAGTGGAAATGGAAGGGTTTATCATGAATCTTGCTCATTGATACAAGACAACGGCATTCCTGTTTCAGAGGTTCTACAAAGAGAATCTTAAAACTTAAGTCAACTTGCATAGAGCGGTAAGCAACATTCATTCATAAATCTGAACCAGTTTCTCATTGTACCATTCTTGGATATAAACATTCCATCTGGTTAATTTGATCATCTGTGGTGGTCTTGCTTTTATTAAGGGAAACAGCAGAAGGTAGAAATAAAACTAATAACACTGCAGTGTCCAAGTTATTCGGTTGTATACAGAATAGCAGATGAGAAACCAAACAGCATAAATCATTTTAAAAATAGTCTTACTGGACAAAATCTAGCATTCTGCGTGCAACTGGCTTTTGTGTCCTTAACACCACAAACTGGCACATTCAAATTTATTCCCACAAACATATGTCTTTGGCTGATTGGGATGTTGCTCAGACCCTGCAAAGATCTGAATCTTCAGTAGACCCTTCAATATATGACTCAACTAATATTTTGTTTTCTTGTACACTGAATAATTAAACACTCAAATACCAACAAATTGTTTACTTCTTACCTACTTCACACTGGTCACCACTGAAACCCGGCATGCAGGTGCAGATGTAGAAAGAGCCGCGTGGATAGCAAGTGCCCCCATGCAGACATGGGTTGCTTTTGCATGGATCTTGACCTGCAAAATGAGTTCATTGACAATTTCTGTATTTTCTAATATTTCTTGTTTGCACTGATACTCCTCTGCTTTTTAACTAGTGCTGCCAAATTTGCTCTATATTTACTGAGGAAGCACTCAAAATACCAGCAGCACCTAACACACACAAATCAGTTCAGTACAATAGGAGCAGCAACAATAAATCAGTCATCAGTTTTCTGTGCTGGCAATACAATTTTACTCATTCACAAGAACAATCTATTTCCAGCAATATTTCATTGTCTTCTAATGACATCCTGTATTATTTTTGGCAAACATATTCTGCTGAGAATTTAGTTGGTATGACATGACAATTAATTATAGCTGAAAACAGTTAAAACATGTGCGCAGTGAATGACATATTTATTTGAACAGGGTTAGTTTGTGGAATGATTGCGTATGCAGAACATGCATATTTATATCACACTTATTGTTTCCCACCATTCTGGATATCATTTGCACAAGTATTCATTTATTTCACAGTATCATCTGTCTTCCACCAAACTACATGCCCACAGTAGTTCTTGATAGATATATCAGTGGACTAAATAGATGAGAGGCCAAACCTCAATTCCATTGTGATTGCAAATATCTAGGGGTTAATGGTTGTTGTGGGTTTTTCGGGCTCTTTGGCCGTGTTCTGAAGGTTGTTCTTTCTAACGTTTCACCTGTCTCTGTGGCTGGCATCTTCAGAGGACAGCACTCTTTCAGACAAAGAGCCCAAAAAACCCACAACAACCATTATATCCCAGCCGTGAAAGCCTTTGCGAATACATCTAGGGGTTATTTTATTTTATTTTATTTTTAATGCAAAATGGTGATGCAATAAACTGATTTTCATGCTATATATGGTGTGCCCTATCTTGACCAATTCTTTTGCATGTGTCCTATAGAATCATGTGTGATGCTATCCAAAAGGAGGCAGTGAAGCTATTACATCTATTCAGTTATACCTGTAACCTTCCCATCTAAGCGCAGATTCAGATTAGCATCTTTTACCTCTGAAGGCTACAGTTACTCAGAACTACCATGGCATGTCACTGTCACACATGAAGTATTTTCAGGACAACACCCATATATTAAATAACACATGAATCCATGCTGTCAGAAAGGAACAGAGTATGTTCCACACTGCCTTTCTTTCTTTCTTTCTTTCTTTCTTTCTTTCTTTCTTTCTTTCTTTCTTTCTTTCTTTCTTTCTTTCTTTTATTTTATTTATTTGTTTGTTCGTTCGTTCGTTCGTTGGTTCGTTCATTTAATTTCTATACCACCCATCTGGCAACCTAGGCCACTTAAATATGAGGTATTTAATCACAAATGCAGAGCAATTTGCCCAAAGATATGTGTTATTTGCTCATAACGCTTCATATAAAAGCCTGAAATAAAAAACAGCTGGAGACCTTTCATTAATTTAAGGGAATCTGAATATGGGGGGAAAGCAAATCTAAACAAAATGTCTGTCTGTCTGTCTGTCTGTCTGTCTGTCTGTCCACCTACCCATCCAACCACCCACCTACCTACCTACCTACTTACCTACCAAACCCGTATCTTAAAACTGTTTAGAACAGCCCAGACAATTCATAAACATTTTGGTCATAGCAAAAGAAGTAACCAGTCCCATAAACAGTATTAGAAAACAATTCAGTCATTCATTGTTTTTTTGAACAGGAGCTCTGTACATTTGAAATAGTTATTCAACATGCATAAATCCCTATTGACAGCATTCTACCCAGAAGCATATTCCCAAATAAATGAACACACAAGTGTAATCTGAAGGAAATTGGTACCGACAGGGGCAACAGAGCAGGGAAGGAGTTTGAACTCATCTCTGCTATTATTTGTCAATGGGTTTTATTCCACAATGTATGTGCAAATGTGAATCCCATCAAAAAGACTACACAGCTCTGTTGCGCATAGAGGGATAGACAATTCAATCAATAAATTTCTACCATTATGAAATATCAAACCCTAAGAATCTCAGAACAATGGCTACCATCAAAATAGTTGCTGTTCAATTACTTCTCTAAAATTATTTAACCACGGAGCTATATATTTCATGGCTGAAACTTATACAGCATGTTTTTAATGTCATGCAGATAATCCTCTTTCTGGACACACATCTGAATGGACAACTATAACATATGAATCAAGCAAACCTAGACACAGCAAATAGTAAAGGGAAGTACTGTTGTCATCATACTAACTACTGCCAGTCATAGCCACAAAAATTCAGTTGACATCTTACACTTATCCATGTGACTGTGTGTCCAAAAAGGACATGAGACAATAAAAACATCAGAGGAAATGTATGGTGTGATTTAACCTTCTTATCTTCCTGTCTCTCATATTACTTCCGCAGGTAAGTATTTTCATTTAAATGAAAAAGTGGAAAGAATAAAATGAGACAATTTAAATCTTACCTGGGATCTGAACAGCGGTGCCTTCAACTGAACCCTCACCTGTGCCAATCAGAAAATCTGATCCATTAGTAACATCCAGAAGTAAAAATGGTGGAGTTACAAGTTCATTTGTGTTTAGATCCACTGTATTTCTTATCTGTTTATTATAATCAGGAATGTTCTGAGGAATTTTGGTTGCAGGATCAGATGAAAATGTGGTTGGTTCTTTCTGGACATTCTGAGGTTCTGCAGTTGTATCCACATATGGTGGGGGTGAGATTGGCCAAACATCAGCTTCTCCATCAGCACCAAATATCCCACCTGTTTTGCTCTCATGTGGAACTGAAGGAGGTGTGGTGTGTATCCATGGCAAGTCTCCCTCAGCACCATTTTCCTCTAACTGATTAAGCTCCTTTACATTCTGAGAAGTTTCTTCTGAGCTGGCATCTAGAATTTCAGCACCTGGAGGTATAGATATTGTGGGTTTTGCTTCTTTTGAAAGAAACTCTGTGGACAGAGTGGTTTCTTCGATAATAAATATTTCCTCTGAATCTTCTAGCTTCCCATTTGCTTCTGTTATGTGCCCTACAAAAATAGGTGAACCTCTGGTGATTTTGCTCTCTAAATCCTCTTTGGGAGAAGATGCAAATGGAAACTCTGTGTTGCCAGAAGGTTGTTGCACGATAGGTTTGTATGTTGCTGCAATGTCAGCACTAGCTTCCTTAAAGGTTTCTACTGCAGACAAATCATACTTATCAGATTGAGCAGATGGTGACGTACTTGAGATAATTTGTTTAGGGTGCTCAGAAACTCCATTGAGTAAATAAACAGTCAGAGGAGATTTCGTTGTTTGAGTAACAAGTAGCAATTTTTCCGGCTCGGTTTTCATAGATTCTGTGGTAGCAGTGCTCACTTCTGAGAACTTGTTACTTGTTTCTTCAGAGTTTGTTACATTTTGGGAGACAAGTTGCACAACTGCCGTGCTTGCTTCAGACTTGTGAGTGGCCAATGTTTCTTCTGGTATAAAAGGTAGTTCTGGCGGAGTAGGGGATAGATCCATGTGCTTCTTTTCTACTTGTCCTTCTCCTGAAGTCATAGTAGTAGAAGCAATTTCACTTTCATCAGCTATTGCTTGGTTATCTGAGAGTGTTTGCAATTCAGAGTTGTCTTCAATGGCATTTTTGGATTCTGCATCTTTAACATCAAACTCTTTGTCCTTGTCAGCAACTCTGGAACTTGTTGAAGGTGATACAGTAGAACTGATTAGTAGTGGCATGGTTGGAAGCAATGTGACTACTTGAGGTATCTCTTGAGAAGCAGAAGGATCTATTGTGAAAGATAGGGCATCACCTGAACCCACATCATCAGACGTTGGTGTATGTTCAAATACTATGGATTCATGGTAGATGAACTTACTGGTTGCAGGAGTTTCTTGAATGTCCCCAAAGTCACCAGCTTTAACACCAGTTGAAGTAATTTCAGATGGTATTTTCTGCATTTCTGTTGTTGAAGTATAAACACCATGCATCAATTGCCTCTCAGAAACCATAGTTATTTGGCCACTTTCATCTTCAATGTTGGATTTCAATTTATCAGCATCTATTATTGTTGTTTCATCAGATATTATTCCATGGTCTACTTCAATAATGTCAATAAAACTAGAAACATCCTCAGAATAATTTCTTTTGCCACCAATTATTGGAATAAGTTCTTCATCATCTTTTATGCTGTTTGTGGAACTTTCATCTGCAAATATCTCTGGGAGGCCACTATCCAAGGTTGGTAACATATCCTTTTCTTCTGTATCAACTGATGATATCACTACTGTCCGGGAGCCATTCACTGCTCTATCTAGATCTATAACCTCTGAAGAATTTTGCACAGGAATATGAGATGTAGGTGATATTTCCCTTTTTGGCAATTGTGTAGGTAATTTGGAATGTTTTCTCACAACTTCCATCAAGCCTGAACCCTCTCCAGAACCTTCATGAACTGTTACACTCATGTTGGGTTTTAAAGTGGTTTTAAGTGTTTGAGCTATTTCATGAGGTGTCCGAGTAAATAATTCTGAAACAGGAGTTACATCTTCGTGTTGAAGTACATAAGATGTTCCCCATTGGGAAACTCTACTAGTAGTAGCTGGTGTTGATAATGTAACATTTTCTTCTTCATGGTAGGAATTCTCTTGATTTTGATCATTTTCAAGAATCGACTGCTTTATGGTAGCTCTTTCAGTATCAGTTAGCTTGACATCTAGGGTAGATGAAGTAGGCATTCTTTTGTCAAGCAATGTCCCAACTTCAGTATGTGGAGATTTAATCTCATTGAGAGAACCTTCATTTGATTCAGTGACATGTCTGTCAGATTCTTGCATTTCCTTCTCTGTAACAGGTGCTTCTGAACTTTGAGGAAGTATGATATCACGATCAAACATGTTTGTTTTTTCTGTTAATATAGGAGAATTCACATTCAGAGTGATAGGTTGAACAGTAGTGAGCGAATCGCCTGAACCTTCTTCTGGGGACAATGGAGCTCTACTGATGGCTGCACTTACTGGCTGATACACTGCTGATACAGGAATAAGTTTGTGGCTGTCCTCAGTGGGGTGAGCATTTTGTACCAACTGTTCTTCTTTCTCTTCAACTGACAGTAAAATGGTGACAGATTTGTCCTGAGACGTTTGAGCCTCAGTTACGGAGGTTTTGTCATATGGTTTAGTAGAAGTGACATCTGATTTCATTTCTTTTATATATGGGGTAGATGTAGCGGCATTTGATATCCGTGACTGTTTACTTACAGTTTCTGCACTTTTAATAAAATATTCTTGTGTGATCATTTCAGAGGTCTGGGCCATTTTTCCTGATGTTTCATCAGTTTCTTCAAAAGAATTTACTTCATTTTCCAAAGGTGGGTTTTTTGTTTCCAGTTCAGCATGTACTTCCTCTTGAATGACAGATACATTGGAAACTTCTCCCACAATTTCTGTATTTTCTGAAGGTGTCATGGTAGCACTATTTATAGGTGCATCTGTGAACAACTGATATGCCACTGTCATGCTGCTATGTTCATTTTCATTTGCCGCTGTGTGT